>NC_086099.1:172062551-172694282 GCF_963921235.1 Mobula hypostoma
TCTCTAGAATAAGCAAACTGAAGGTCACAAACAAGAGAAAATCTGCAGATGCTGTATATCCAAGAAACACATACAAAATGCTGGAGGAGCTCAGCAGCCAGTCAACATCTATAGAAAAGAGTATAGTCAACATTTCAGGCCAAGATCCTTCATCAGGACTGAAGATATAGATCTATACTGGCCATTAATATACTTAACTAGGGGGAAGCTTGCAATTCTGAGATTTACCTTTCTGCTCCACCGAAGTGTTAATCTAGGAGACTGGCACTGCACTGGTGGAATCCTTATGGATTGATGGCCAACACACTGCACTAGCCACTTTACCTGCTCTTCCCTGTAAAGCTTAATCCTATGTTAAATATTGCAATAACTGGTAAAAGCAATGCCCCAAAATTGTGTCATCTTGAATCAGCACTGTCTTTTAAGTGAGAAACAAATGAGGTCCAGAAGTTCGGGGTCAACAGTTTCTGCAAAGGATTTACATACCAATTATGTAACACATTCTCAGCACTATATTGCAGCATAACACTGATGGTCAGTTAATTTAGAACCTTATTACTAAAAATGTAACTAACTGAAAAGTGAGAACTGGAGGAGGACGACTAGGAGGACATGAGTGAACAGCATCTTTTCATTGCAGAAATCAACAGGAGTTTATTCATCATATACGGCAGGAAAGCACTAGATCCTTTTTCATCACCAGAAGTAGTTCTGTAGAACAGTGCTATTTCAGTTGGCCAAGTAGTCACGGTCAAAGCTGCCATACTGGGTTTGTGGTAAGTGGTGAATGAACTAACACAGAGAGAAACCTACTTGATCAGCAAATCCTTAGTTGCTTCTATTCATCTAAGTATAGTCAAGAATAAATAACGCACACACTCACTTTCATAACTTTAAGTTGAAATGACTGGAAACACACAAGATCAAAAAGGAACATCGAACAATAATGCACCAGAATCTCTAAGCTCACTGCTCAGTACATTTCTTCCTTTGCTGTTACTTTCTTTGTCATTCTTATCGGCAATCGACAAATCCCAACTCAATGAGGAGTGCAAAAAGGTAAGCCCAGCCATCAACCAGATCCTTAGCTAATTCCTTTCTCTTCAACTGATACCAAGAAACAGCTGAGTGCACTGGATCCAGCAAACGCTATAGGGTCAGACAAGATTCCGGCCGTACCTCTTAAGAGTTGCAGCCTAGAGCGAGCAACACATCTAACCCGGGCAGTTAGGACATAGTTCTGGCACTGAGTATTTACCGAACAATGTGGAAAGTTGTCCACATGTGCGGTGCCCACAAAACGTAGTATAGATTACTCCAGTACGATCAGTTAGACCTCAGTCAGCAGAGGGGCAATTCAAGGTGTCTTTGACAGTGTAGAAAGCAGCCCTAACTCACTAATAACCTACGGTGACTAACTCTCACCAATACTCGATTGGGTTTCATTGAGCCATTTCAGCCAAGTCAAATATGGATTAAAGAGCTGAATTCCAGAGGTGTGAGAGAATGACTGATCACCTTTTGGCTGAATGTTTTGGTCATGCTCCGTGCAATGACTCATATCCACTGTTTGGTGTCAAACCTCACACAAAGAAAAATGCCCATAATACCATGGGCTCTTATTTTGTTAAGCAGCCTGATGTGTGGTACATGGTCAAAGGCCTTCTGAAAATCCCAAATAAACAACATCCACTAACTCTCCTTTGTCTATCCTGCCTGTTATTTCCTCAAAGAATACCCACAGATTTATCCTGTAGAAAACCATGCTGACTTTGGCCTATTTTATCATGTGCCTCAGATTACCCTGAAATCTCATCCTTAATATTAGACTCCAACATCTTTTCAACCACTGAAGTCAGGCTAACTGGCCTGATCAAATGAAACCTGGCTCATTACATAACACCCAATCCAGAATTGCCATTCCCCTAGTGGGCTCAACCACAACCTGCTCTAAAAAGCAATTCCTATTGAAATCCCTCATGAAGATTGCAACATTGCCTTTTTTTTTAACATGCCATTTCTATCTCTAATATAATTTGTAGCTCATATTCTGGCTACTGTCCAGAGGCCTGTATATAACTCATATCAAGGTCTTTTTACCCTTGCAGTTTCTTAATTCTATCCGCAAGAATTCTGCATCTCCCAATCCTATGTCACCTCTTTCTAAGGATTTGATATATTTTTAAGCCAATACAGCCCCTCTGCCTAACTGTCTGTCCTTTCAATATAATGCTTATCTTGGATGTTAAGCTTCCAATTATGATCTTCTTTCAGCCATGACTCAGAGGCATGCCCACAACATCATACCCACCAATCTCTAACTGCGCTGCTTGATCACCTACCTTATTCCGCATACTGACTGCATTCAGATACAACACCTTCGGTCCTGTATGCATCACCCTTTTTGATTTTTCACCCCTGACACTTTAACTCATCTTACTGCAATTTTGTGCTTATCATCTGCCTGTCCTTCCTCACAGTTTCACTGCATCTACTTGCACACCAACTGCCCCATCCTTAGCCCTATCACTCTGATTCCCATTCCACTTCCAAATTAGTTTAAACCCTCCCCAACATCACTAGCAAACCTGCCCACAAGAATATTGATCCCCGCCCCCCCCCCCCCCCGCTTACGTCCGGTTGTAATTCGTCCAATCTGTACAGGTCATAACTTCCCCAGAAGAGATCTGATTAATCCAGAACTCTGAAACCCTGCCCCCTGCACCAATTCCTCAGCCACACATTCATCTGCCAAATCATCTTATTCTTACCCTCAATGGCACATGGTGCTGGCAGCAATCCAGAAATTACTACCCTGTAGGTTCTACTTTAAAGCTTTCTGGCTAATTCTCTTCAGGACCTCCTCCCTTTTCCTAACTATGTCTTCGGTACTAATATGTACTTTCCACTGTTCACCCTTCCCGACAGAATGCCATGGACCCAGTCCAAGACATCATGTCCCTGGCACCTGGGAGCCAACATACCAACCGAATGTCTCTGCCAAAACCACAGAATCTGCTTTCTGCTCCTCTAATTATGGAATCGCCTATCACTACTGCACTCCTCTTCTCCCCCTCGTTTCCTCCTGAGCCACAGAGTCAGACAGTGCCACAGCAGTTCCCCCAGTAGGTTCCCTCAATCCTGCCCCCCCCCCAAACAGTATGCAAAGTGGTACACATTATTGAGGGGAGCAGCCGCGGGGGTACTCTGCGCTGGCTGCCTATTCCCTTTACGTCTGCTGACAGTAACCCAGGGACCTGCCTCCTGAAACTTAGGAGTGACCACCTCCCTGTAGCTCCTGTCCATCACCATCTCATTGTCCAATACGAGCTGAAGGTCATCGAGCTGCAGCTTCAGATCCTTATCGTGGCCTCTAAGGAGCTGCGTTAGCTGGATGTACTTCATGCAGATATAATTCTCAGGGAGTCTGCAGGTCTTCCAAATTTCCCACATTTTACAAAAGGAACATACCACTAACTTTGGATCTATTCTCAGCGCCCTAGCTACACACAAACATGAGAAAAAGCACTTTCTAGAAACTTACTCACTAGAACTTTCACCTGTGCTTACCCCAGCCTATTAATCCAAAGCTGAGTCACTCCTACAGTGGCCGCTCCGCTGACACCTCTCTTTTTATCGCCGCTTGCCGTGAAAAAAGCCGGAAGTCGATAAGCCATTACTGATTTGCCCCACCATTAACATTCTAGACATAACCATTGAATTAGTTCAACCAGTCAGATAAATACCGTGGCTGCTCATATTAGTGAGATGGTCGATACCCTTTGCTGTGCCACTCATCTCTCTATGCCCAGAGCTTTACTACCAGCCACACGGCCGGTCAGCAGCGTGATGGAATACTCTTTGCTTAGCAACACTTGAGAAGACAAAGCCGCCTTCCTACTTGACATTCAGTCGTTCACACCCTCCACCAGCCGAGCACATCATCGGCACTGGTCACCTTCAACAAAATACTCACAGGCTACAAGCAATCCCCACATTACAGCAGGTTGGGGAATGAAAACTCTCTTACATGATTCATAGGTCACTATCAAAGAAAAATCTAGGCTACCTAACAGAAAAAAAATCACCTCTGACATTTATGTGAAAAAAGTAAACAAAATAAAAATTGCAACGCAGGCTGTTTTCTAAGAATGCCACCCCCCCCCCCACACACACACACACACCACCAATAACACAGCAGTTGTCTGGGCTCTGGCAGCACTTCCCAAACTGCAGTCACTGCCACCATGGAGAACGACAGCAGACACACAAGCACACCACTAATTATTTGTGTCCTCCCCCGCCACATACCCATCTTGACTATGAAATGTATCAACAATCCTCCATAATGAGTCTGAACTCTAGATCTTCCTACCCAACGTAAGAGTACTGTATCTTCAACTGAAGGACATCAGTAGTTCAAGAAAAAGATTTGCCACCATCTTTATTATTCTGTTCATTTTCCTTTGACCAATGACAGTCAATCACCTATAGTGGCTTCACATCCTGGAAGTACAGTATCCTGTTTTCTACCAGTACTTCACACATCTGTCTTGGTTGCCTCTTACACTCATCCACAGTGCCTATAGCAACATTACCTGAAAACACATCTGTTTCCATGTACTTCATCCAGCCCCACATACCATCTCCAACAGCTCCTTCACTGATCTGGTGTTAAATGAACACAACAGCCAACGAAAGCTACTATTTCTGATCCCAAACACCGCTCCTCAGCACATGACTCCATCCCCAACAAGTGTTTCAGATTGAACCATAATGCTCTAATTTCAGTGTCAACATTTGACCTCAAGATTCTTTTCAAACCACTTATTTGCACTGACAGAAGGATTAAAATAGCTGACCTCAAAGTTCACAAATATCCTAGGCTCTTTAACCAAGCAACTTTCTTTAACCGGTATCGCAAAGACAAGCTACCTATATTTAGGAGACATTAGATTCTAAATAACTCAGATGTGGATTGTGGTATGGTTTAAATCTGTTAACGAACAACAGGACAGACAACACACAACAAAGTTGCTGGTGAACACAGCAGGTCAGGCAGCATCTCTGGGAAGAGGTACAGTCGACGTTTCAGGCTGAGACCCTTCGTCAGGACTAACTGAAGGAAGAGTTAGTTAGTCCTGACAAAGGGTCTCGGCCTGAAACGTCGACTGTACATCTTCCTAGAGATGCTGCCTAGCCTGCTGCGTTCACCAGCAACTTTGATGTGTGTTGCTTGAATTTCCAGCATCTGCAGAATTCCTCTTGTTTGCGCTTTTAAACAGGACAGACTCTTGGTCTGTAGAGAATCTGTTGTTCTCTTGGTAATATCAGGGGTAATGCAATTGGCCACAGATAATGATTGAAGGAGTAGTGGGAAAGCAAATCATTTAATCCTTTCTCCCTCCCTCTGACACCCCTACCCCACCCACACAGTGGGTGGTAACACACATTTCGTCAGGTAACTTTGGGACAGTTACTTAAGTTAATTATATTACAGTGGGTCTGGTGTCACATTTGGTCCATGTAAGGCAAGGATGGCAGATTTTACTCCCTGAAGGACATTAATGAATCAAATAGATATTCCTCATTATTCTAGTCTCCCTATACCCAGGTTTTATTTAATTCATTTTAACTTTACAGTTGCGATTCAGTTTGGATTCATAGCTACAAATTTTGTAACCACAGCGGCACTATAGCCCTGATTCAATGTTGTTTTGTAATGCACAGGCCTTCACTGTCTACACAGAGCCACTAAGATGCGACATGGGAAATGCTGAATGGTGTTAATGAAAGGATTTACTAGTTGCTTTCTGTGTGGAATATCTGTGCCAAGCACAGATGCAGAAGAGTGCTAATGAAAATTAATGTATGATATAATTATGAACAAACCCCCAAAGAGCAATGATTAGGAAATAAATAACTCTTCAGATAGAGAACAGTTGATTAAACCATAGCAGACATTAAGCTACTTTTTGCTTGCAGAAAATAAGCAAGCAGATAGTTTGGCAGAGAAGTCATTATTTTATAGATGTAGCAAACAATCAGGACGTTAAATTAAGGGCATTTAAAGAAAGCAAATCCAAATTGACGTGCAATTATTCTGAATACATTAGAGATTTCAAATTTTCTTAATTTTAGGACGTTTGCTTTAATCTTTAACAAACTGGAATAAGTGTACAAACTTTTTGCTTGTATCCAATATATGACTAATGGCATTTAATATTACATTAAGTATTGCAACAAGCTAATTTTCAGTCAATATTTGTGCATGAATTAAATAACGAAATAACATTTGAAAATATTTATTTCTTCTCCACACTGGAAAACAGGACATACAGTAAATACAGCAATATAATTTGCCAATTTAAATTCCATCTTCTTCTTTAAAACTTACAACATTCAAGATCAATGTACAACATGACATTTAGTATTGTTTCAAAGTGAAATGTATAAAGTAAATTTTCCGACCTTTTAAGGATCATTCATGACATTCAGAAAGGTTTTACATTTTTGATGGCTATCTTACATAATCAGTAACATTAAGTCCTAATTATTAATATTTTATTTAGAAACAATTTGAATAAACATTTACTCAAAGGTGGCTGCCATTTTCTTACATTTTTAATTGGCAATGTCATTTCAATTGAAATGCAACACAATGCATTATTTCTGTTTGTGAAACCATGCACATCTTTATCTTTCTACCACACTAACTGTGTCCGTTAAAGTCTCAGGTGGTAGTTATTCTTTTTTGTGGAACTGAGACTCACCAAGCAGGAAAGTCAAAGATCAGTACCCAATGCCAGCTAGCTTAGCTAATTTAAGACAGGGCAACCTAATGAACAGCCACCTTTCAGCATTACAATACATAATGTACAATGCAAAACTAAGAGAAACAAGGAGACTCTTGGTGTAAATCCTGATCTATCTCCTATGATTATAGAAGAATTAACATTAAGTGAAGGCGACTTTCTTTTTATTTTAAAGGCATAAGGAGGATGTTATTTATGAAAATATTAGTTTAAGTTGTGGGCAAATGGAAATATTTCATATCATTTTGCAAACACACAGTCAAAGCAACAAGCAATGAGTCACAATGTGATAAACTATTTCAAGCATTAATAAAGCTATACATTTAAATAAAAATAATCAAGAGGTTTAATACAATTAAGAGGACATAAACAATCCCTTTGACCCAGTGAATATGATTAAGGTGACAAGTTTCCTGCTCTTGATTGACAGCAGTAGGGGACAGTTGTCCAAAGAAACCCACAATTAGCTATGATTCACTCTGCAGATTTTCATTTGCAGACTCCTAGTGGAAGTGTGCGTGCTGAGTATAGAGGTGGTCCTCACTGTCCATTGAAAACCGACACTCACCTTGAAGGCAGATGGATGGCCAACTGTGCCAAAGCAATGCCACCTTTGTGAATTGCAACAGATGAGGACCGTCAGTGCTCCTGGATGGGAGCAGACAGCGGAAAGTAGAGAGAAATAAACCCAAGTGTTTATCTTCACAACATGGCACAAATACAAAATTAAATATTCTCTTTGGAGTGTCTTAAGTACATTTTCTATAGGTGTAATTATAATGAACACTGAGCCAGGAAAGCATATTAATAGATCTTAACATTTCAGTTGTTCACAATTTATTTTCTCGATTTACCAACATTTACTCTTGGAACATTAAATTAAGGTACTTGGTCCCTTGATCTCCAGGTCTGAAAGCTGAAATATGCATTGCCAGAGTAACATAGAGTGACCACGAAAGCAAAAACCTGCAAAAAAAAGGAAGAAAAACATTTTAATTATCTTCATCTGATTAAAATCCATTTAGTTTGGATTTGAAGGAATGTAAACAACATAAATGTACTGAAATATTATGAATAATAATGAACTTCACATGAATATACTCAGTACACAGTCATATTAGGAGGGCAAGGTTTAAGACAAAAGAACTTTATTCATTTACCTTGTTGTATTCTAGGCTTGGCATTCTAATTTGTGGAATAATTCTCAGAGCAGGGAAGGTTAAGAGCTGATTGAATAGAATAGAGGTGTACAAACTTAAGAATAGCTCTGTTAAAACAGGTAAGACATGCTGCTTCGATGGACATAAAGTTTAGTAGGGCTCAAGATAGTTCCTACCAAAAACCATTAATCGGCCACCATAAAATAACCCCTTAATATGAGTAATTGGGAAAACAATCAAAGATACTCAAGGGCGCATGGAAGAGAAAATTTTACAGGGGTAAAGGGAGACAAGAATGAAGATTTACAGGATTGCTGTGCTAGGAAATAGTAGGGGGCTAGTAGCTCAAAGGGTCATGTTGCAGGTCACAGGTATGTGTAGATTCTACTTCACTTTAATTTTTTCTCCCTTTGGATATTAAATTGCACCCGTGCAGAGTGTGTAGAAATGACAGATTAACTAAGCAAGAGAAGAACTGCCTTGCACAAACAGAAGCCATTAATTGGATGATTTTGGATTGGCACTGCTGATTTAATGGATGGTCTCCATATCTCAGAAAAAATGTGCCCAAAGGCAAAGACAATTCTTTATTTGAACATTGCTTTCAGCACTTAACTTAGCTTGCCAATAGGAGTCTGACTTTTTAAACTGCTGGGCTCATGTTTATTCCAAAAGCAGCAGATTAGTTCCCGGAGGGAGGAAGAAAGACCAAGATAATTTAAGGGATGCACTTACTGTGGAAGCTAACCAGCAGTTGTAGTTTTCTGTTCCTTGATCAGCTTGGTTAATAGAAACTGCATCCACAATTGAGGCCAAGAGGTACAACAAAGCTGCACTGGCATTAAAACTCAAACCCTGCAGTTGAAAAACACATCATTACCATACTTAGCAATAGATTAACATTATCATATATATATATATATCTGGCACAATTCTTAAGAGAGCTTTGCATTAAAGCCGGAGTTATACTACAGTGAAAGGACCCCTTCAGCCTTACACATCTACAAGAACCTTCTGTGCCATTGCATTTGCCCAGATTAGGTCTACATACTTCTATGCCTCACCTATTTAAGTGCCTGTTGAAATCTCTTAAAAATAGTGATTCTATCACCTCCTCTGGCAATATATTTCAGACATCAATCAAAATTATCCTTCAAGTCCCCGGTTAAAAGCCTTCCTTAATCTCACCCCACCCTTCACCACAGAAAACAAGTCCTGTCTATCTAAATCCCTCCCCATGATTAAAATCATCCAGTCCAGGTAATACCCTGGTGAATCTCCTCTTCATTCCATTCAGCTCAACTACTTTCTGCCTATTATGTGGCGACCAGAACTGAGCACAATATTCCAAGTATGGCCCAGTCAGTGATTTGAAAGAACTTAGAACAGTTCAGCGCAGGAAAAGGCGCTATGGCCTACAATGCACATGCCAACTATAATGTCAATCCAAACTAATTTCATCTTCCTGCACACATTCCATATCCCTCCATTACTTGCCTGTTTGATATCTCTGTTTAAATTATTTGTAGACATTGCCTCTACTTCCATTCATTCCCCTGACAGTGGACTCCAGAAACCTACCACTCTGTGTAAAAAAAAAAATCTTTAATCCCTCCTGGTTCCCTGTTTAATCTCAGTCATGCTTACTTAATATTCATCAAAAGCCCTCTCATCATCCGAAGTTCCTGAACCATGTCATTGTCAACTTTCCCTTTCATAAGAACAGGTTGGGCCCAAGTTCTGACCAGACAGCCTTTAAGCAACTCTCACATATCAACTGTAGATTTATCCAATAACAGCTGTTCAAGTCTACTTTCCTCTGCCTAATACTACTATAAGTGGCATATAGGAGAGAGATTGAAAATCTGGTTGAGTGATGCCACAACAACAACCTCTCACTCAACGTCAGTAAAGCCCAAGACATAATTATCAACAACAGAAGGAAGAAAGCAGAGGTCCACACAGATTGAGAGCAATAGAGGTGGAGAGGGTCAGTAGCTTTAAATCCTTGGTGTTCAGATATCACAGGGATAGAACCATAGAACCATAGAAACTACAGCACAGAAACAGGCCTTTTGACCCTTCTTGGCTGTGCTGAACCATTTTCTGCCTGGTCCCACTAACCTGCACGCAGACCATATCCCTCCATACACCTCCCATCCATGTATCTGTCCAATTTATTCTTAATTGTTAAAAAAGAACCCGCATTTACCACCTCGTCTGGCAGCTCATTCCATACTCCCACCACTCTCTGTGTGAAGAAGCCCCCCCTAATGTTGCCTTTAAACTTTTCCCCCCTCACCCTTAACCCATGTCCTCTGGTGTTTTTCTCCCCTTGCCTCAGTGGAAAAAGCCTGCTTGCATTCACTCCATCTATACCCATCATAATTTTATATACCTCTATCAAATCTCCCCTCACTCTTCTACATTCCAGGGAATAAAGTCCTAACCTATTCAACCTTTCTCTGTAACTGAGTTTCTCAAGTCCCGGCAACATCCTTGTAAACCTTCTCTGCACTCTTTCAACCTTATTTATATCCTTCCTGTAATTTGGTGACCAAAACTGAACACAATACTCCAGATTCGGCCTCACCAATGCCTTATACAACCTTATCATAACATTCCAGCTCTTATACTCAAAACTTCGATTAATAAAGGCCAATGTACCAAAAGCTCTCTTTACGACCCTATCTACCTGTGACGACACTTTTAGGGAATTTTGTATCTGTATTCCCAGATTCCTCTGTTCCACTGCACTCCTCAGTGCCTTACCATTAACCCTGTATGTTCTACGTTGGTTTGTCCTTCCAACGTGCAATACCTCACACTTGTCTGTATTAAACTCCATCTGCCATTTTCCAGCCGATTTTTCCAGCTGGTCCAAGTCCCTCTGCAGGCTCTGAAAACCTTCCTCACTGTCTACTACACCTCCAATCTTTGTATCATCAGCAAACTTGCTGATCCAATTTACCACATTATCATCCAGATCATTGATATAGATGACAAATAACAATGGACCCAGCACTGATTCCCGTGGCACACCACTAGTCACAGGCCTCCACTCAGAGAAGCAATTTTCTACCACCACTCTCTGGCTTCTTCCATCGAGCCAATGTCTAATCCAATTTACCACCTCTCCATGTATACCTAGCGACTGAATTTTCCTAACTAACCTCCCATGCGGGACCTTGTTAAAGGCCTTACTGAAGTCCATGTAGACAATATCCACTGCCTTCCCTTCATCCACTTTCCTGGTAACCTCCTCGAAAAACTCCCAACAGATTGGTCAGACATGACCTACCACGCACAAAGCCATGTTGACTCTCCCTAATAAGCCCCTGTCCATCCAAATGCTTGTAGATTCTGTCTCTTAGTACTCCCTCCAATAACTTACCCACTACTGACGTTAAACTCACCGGCCTATAATTTCCCGGATTACTTTTCGATCCTTTTTTAAACAACGGAACAACATGAGCCACTCTCCAATCCTCCGGCACTTCACCCGTAGACAGCGACATTTTAAATATTTCTGCCAGGGCCCCCGCAATTTCAACACTAGTCTCCTTCAAGGTCCGAGGGAACACCCTGTCAGGTCCCGGGGATTTATCCACTTTAATTTTCCTCAAGACAGCAAGCACCTCCTCCTTTTCAATCTGTACAGTTTCCATGGTCTCACTACTTGATTCCCTCAATTCCATAGATTTCATGCCAGCTTCCTTAGTAAATACAGACGCAAAAAACCTATTTAAGATCTCCCCCATTTCCTTTGGTTCCGCACAAAGCCGACCACTCTGATCTTCAAGAGGACCAATTTTATCCCTTACAATCCTTTTGCTCTTAATATACTTGTAAAAGCTCTTTGGATTATCCTTCACTTTGACTGCCAAGGCAACCTCATGTCTTCTTTTTGCCCTCCTGATTTCTTTCTTAAGTATTTTCTTGCACTTCTTATACTCCTCAAGCACCTGATTTACCCCCTGTTTCCTATACATTTCATACAACTCCCTCTTCTTCTTTATCAGAGTTGCAATATCGCTTGAGAACCAAGGTTCCTTATTCCAATTCAATTTGCCTTTAATCCTGACAGGGACATACAAACTCTGCACTCTCAAAATTTCCCCTTTGAAGGCTTCCCACCTACCAATCACATCTTTGCCAGAGAACAACCTGTCCCAATCCACGCTTTTTAGATCCTTTCTCATTTCTTCAAATTTGGCCTTCTTCCAGTTCAGAACCTCAACCCTAGGACCAGATCTATCCTTGTCCATGATCAAATTGAAACTAATGGCGTTATGATCACTGGAACCAAAGTGCTCCCCTACACAGACTTCCGTCACTTGCCCTAATTCGTTTCCTAGCAGGAGATCCAATATTTCATCCCCTCTAGTTGGTCCCTCTATATACTGATTTAGAAAACTTTCCTGAACACATTTTACAAACTCTAAACCATCTAGACCCCTAACAGTATGGGAGTCCCAATCAATATATGGAAAATTAAAATCCCCTACCACCACAACTTTATGTTTCTTGCAGTTGCCTGCTATATCTCTGCAGATTTGCTCTTCCAATTCTCGTTGACTATTGGGTGGTCTGTAATACAATCCCACTAATGTGGCCATACCTTTCCTGTTCCTCAGCTCCACCCATAAGGACTCAGTAGACAAGCCCTCTAATCTGTCCAGCCTGAGCACTGCTGTAATATTTTCCCTAACAAGCAATGCTACTCCCCCACCTTTCATTCCTCTGCCTCGATCACATCTGAAACATCCGAACCCTGGAATATTAAGCTGCCAGTCCTGCCCCTCCTGTAGCCAAGTTTCACTAATTGCTATAACGTCATAATTCCACGTGTCAATCCACGCCCTCAACTCATCCGCCTTCCCCGCAATACTCCTAGCATTGAAATATATACACCTCAGAAGACTTTTACCACCACTCACAACCTTTCTATCAGCGGATTTGCTTAAACTTTCAACATCATTTATTTTCACCCCAGCCACACTGTCAGCTCTGGCACTCTGGTTCCCATCCTCCTGCAAATCTAGTTTAAAGCCTCCCCAATAGCATTAACAAACCTCCCTGAAAGGATATTGGTCCCCCTGTAGTTCAAGTGTAACCCGTCTCTCTTGTACAGGTCCCACCTGCCCCAGAAGAGGTCCCAATTATCCTGAAATCTGAAACCCTGCTCCCTACACCAGTTCCTCAGCCACTTGTTCCTCCTCCAGAGCATCCTATTCCTACCCTCACTGGCACGTAGCATATGTAGCAATCCTGAGATTACCACCCTCGAGGTCCTGCTTTTCAACTTCCTACCAAGCTCTCTATACTCACTGTCCAGGACCTCCTCACTCTTCCTTGCTATGTCATTGGTACCGATGTGCACCACGACATCTGGCTGATCACCCTCCCACTTCAGAATGTCATGCAATCGATCAGAGACATCCTTGACCCTGGCACCCGGGAGGCAACAAACCATCCTGGATTCTCTGTCACGACCACAGAACCTCCTATCTGCACCTCTAACTATCAAGTCCCCTATCACTACCGCTCTCCTCTCTTTCCCCCCTCCCTTCTGCACTGCAGAGCCAGACTCAGTGCCAGAGATCCGGCTACTGCAGCTAGTCCCAGGTAAGTCATTCCCCCCAACAGTATCCAATGTGGTATACTTGTTGTTGGGGGAAATGGCCACAGGGGAACCCTGCTCTGCCTGCCCTTTCCTCTTCCCTCGCCTGACAGTGACCCAATTTCCTGTCCTCTGCTCCTTTGGCGTAACTACCTCCCTGTAGCTACGATCTATAATCTCCTCATTCTCCTGAATGATCCGCAGGTCATCCAGCTCCTGCTCCAGTTCCCTAACGCGGTTTGTTAGGAGCTGCAGCTGGATGCACTTCTTGCAGGTGTCGTTGTCAGGGACACCGGAGGGCTCCCTGACTTCCCACATCTGGATCAGAACACAAATGTCACAAATAAAGCACAATAATGCCTCTACTTGAATTGAATTGAATTGAGTTGAATTGAATTGAATTGAATGATCTTTATAGTCATTATACATAGGTACAATGAAACTCTGTTTGGCTTCCTCTTAAGCAATTAAAAAAGCGGTAGATAAAAACAAGACAGTAATAGAAAAACAGTATTAAATAGATGAGTAGCAGAAGCACCAGAATATCACAGTAATGCACAAAGTGCCGTTAGAGGAAGTATTTGAGTTCTTGTGTGTGCTCACAGTTTCAGTCATTGTTCTGTGGGAGTGGTGTGATGGAGGCCACAGCTCTGGGACAGAAGCTGTTCCTCAGTCTATTCGTTCTGGCTTTTAGTGTCCTGAACCTTTTGCTGGACGGCAGCGGGTCAAACAGGGAGTGGCCAGGGTGTGTGGTGTCTCTGGTTATGCTGATTGCTTTCCTCCTGAGTCTGCTAGAATAGACGGTGTCCAGTCCTGGGAGCTCCATCCTGACAATTCGCTGGGCCGCCTTCACCACGCGATGCAGGTCTTGTCGCTCAGCGGTGTGCAGCTGGCATACCACACCCTGGCACTGTTGGTCAGGATGGTTTGCATCGATTCAGCATGTCTTCAATAGATGCACAGTTGTAGAGCATCCTAACTGGTTTCATCATGGAAACACCAATGGCCGGAATGGAAAATGCTACAGAAAATGATGGATACAACCAGGTCCATTACAGGCAAATATCTCCCTACCATTGAGTACATTTACATGGAGCGATGCTACAAGGAAGCACCATCCAAAGCACTACTGCTATTGAGCACGGTCCCACATCACCCGGTTCAGGAACATCCATTACCCTACAACCATCAGGCTCCTGAACCAGCATGGATAACTTCAGTCACTACTCTGAACTGCTTCTATGTTCTACAGATTCACTTTCAAATACTCTTTACAACTCGTGTTCTCAGTATTACTTTATATTTGCAGTTTGTCATCGTTTGCATGTTGATTGTTAGTATTTCTCTGTTTATGTATAATTTATCATAAAGTTCTTTTGTATTTCTTTCCCCCCTGTAAATGCATGCAATAAAAACAAATCTCGAGGTAGCACTTACATACTTTGATAATAAATTTACTTTGAACTTTATTAGTCCCAACCACATCCATCAAGGTCCAGAATTATTCTTATCCGTAATTATCCAAAACTCACTAACTTATCATTACTTTTCCCTGAAGTACTCTCCATGGTCACCCGGTCAAGTTCATTTCCCATACAAGGTCTAGTATGGCCCTTTCCCTGGCTGGATTGTGTCCATAACAGATCCTAAATGCACCCAATAAATTGTGTCTGATCTAAGCCTCTGGCACCCAGGGAGATTCAGTCTATACTGGGGAAATTAAATTCAGCTATTGCACCTCTCCTGTTGCTTATAAATTTTTCTATAGGTTGTTTACATATCTGTTCATTTATCTCCTGTTGGCTATTGAGAGGGCCACAGTGTAACCCCATCATAGCAACTGCATACTGGCTCACTGGACAAGGCCTTCAGGATGTTCTCCCTAAACAGTGCTGTAGCATTTTCCCTGATCAGTAGTGGAATACTCTCACCCTTCCGATCCCTCTCTATTGGATCTGAAACATGTAAATTCTGGAATATCGAGAAGCTCGTCCTGCTTTTTGTTCAACCAAATCTCTGTGATGATGGCAACGTCGTAGTTCCATGCACTAATCCAGACTCTAAATTCATCTGTTTTACTTTCTTTCAGTCCTTGCACTAAAATAAACACAGTGTCCCATCAGCCCCACTGTGCTCATTACCCTGGTTCCTCCCCCACCACCTGACTGTTCTTTCAAACTTGCTTACTTCACTCTGCTAAATACTTTTGTTCCCATCATTTGCAACATAATGTCCCAACTTCTCCAATCTACCCTTGACTATAAAGGCAAGAATGCCAGACACCTTTTTCACTACCCTATCTAACCTTCGGGGAACTATAAACTCGGAATCCGAAGTCTCACTGTTCTTTAACACCCTGCCATTTACTGTACATGTCATTTCCCTATTTGACTTCACTGCACATTTTTTTGGGGATTAAATTCACTTGTGGGGAGCCATTAAGAAGGCAACTTGTGTGAGCAGCTCCAATGGAAATCATCAAATATTCCTGTTTTAAACTGCTACAGCAAAAGTCCACAGCTACACCCATTGACAAAACATCAAGTAACATCGTTTTAAGGCATTTAAAAAAATCTATTACTACTCAAAGTTAACAAATCTCAGTTTACCACCTCCATTCGTAAGTGCAGTTCCCCTTTAGGACCAGCAGAAAAGATGATGCCACTTTGGATTAAAAGTTTAAGGAGAAGAGGGTTCCAACTTCCACAACTGACAATTCTGCTGGCAAACATATGGTCTCTGATAAACAAAATCAAAAGATCTCAGAGCAGGATTGCTGTACTAGAGGGGTGTCAGGGACTGTTGTGTTTTATGTTTCACAGAGACTTCAATATCTCCCGCCATTCCAAATGCAGCGATCCAGCTCACTGGCTTCTTAATTCACCACCAAGACTGCTGAGTCTTTCAATGGCAGAGGAGGGTGGAGTATGCTTTATGCTTTATGCTCGTGGTGCACAAACTTGGCAGTTCTGTCCCAGTCCGGCTCAGCCAACCTGGAATGTCTCATGATAAAGTGTCATCCATTTTACTTGCCGCAGGAGTTTTCAGCCATCATCTTGATACCAGTGTACATCTCACCTCAGGCCGGGGGCAAACAGGCTCCAGACAAACTGAGTGACGTGATCAACAGGCACGAACAGCACCCCTGATGCCTTCCCTGTCATTTTGGGACTCTGGTCAGGTCACTGGTCTGAGTGCTACTGGTACCATGTAACCCAGTACTACCTGTCGCAGGGTCGTGTGGTCGGCTTGCATGGTGAGGAGGGTGGCTAGACACCCTGCAGGATAAAAAACAGGACCTATCAAAGGGCAGATGAACCCTCTCGTAGGGTCAACGGCCATCTAGCAAACGCGTGCTGTGAAGCGCGGAAAGGGCATCCCTTGCATCGAAGCTTGGTTTGGCCATTCACTGCAACAGAACTTCCCCCAGCCGTCTTGGACCCCACCATGCTGCTGGATCCGGGAAGGGATGTCGAGAGGGTGGGTCTGGACCTGTGCAACCCCCTACTCACCTAAGATCCATTCACGCACACGCTGTTCTTTTCTGAGGAGTGGGGTACCACCCCACTAACTGACTGAAAGGAGCCATCATCATCCTATGGGATGGATAGCCAGAGAGAGGACGATTGACATTCTAGGTGTATCTCTACTCCCCGAGTGTAAGCAGAGACTGAGGACCGACTGGAGCACAAGTAGCGAGGACCAAGAAGGTATGGACAAGGGAGATGCAGGAGTGCTTTGCGTTGGTGGAGTGGACTGCATTCAGAGATTCACCTTCCAGTCTGAACAAGTACGCCACCATTGCTATCGATTTCATTAAAACCTGCGTGGACAAGTGTGTGCCTATGAGAACATACCAAATCAAAAGCCATGGATGACCAGGAGATTCATATTCTGCTGAGGGCAGATCTGTGACATTCATGTCTGGTAATCCAGGACTATACAGAAAGGCCAGGTATGACATATGGAGAGCTATCTTGAGAGCAAAGGAACAATTCTGATCAAGGATGGAGGCAGAATTGGATACACGTCAGCTCTGGCAGGGTTTGCTGGCCATTACCTTCTACAAAGCGAAACCTAACATCATGAATGGCTGTGATATTTCACTCCCAGATGAGCTCAACACCTTTTATGCACACTTTGAAAGGGAGAATAAAACTACAGCTAGGCGGATTCCTGAAACACCCGGTTGACCATGTGTCTTGGCGGCTGATGTCAGATAGTCTTTCAAGAGGGTGAACCCTCGCAAAGCAACAGGCCCTGATGGGGTACCAAGCAGGGCTCTGAATACCTGTGACAGCCATCTGGCTGGTGTGTTCAAAGACATTTTCAATCCCTCATTACTTACAGTTGGAAGTTCCCACCCACTTAAAAAGGGCAACCATCATACCAGTGCCCCAGAAGAGCTAGGTGAGCTACCTTAACAACCATCACCCGGTAGCACTCACATCTACGGTGATGAAGTGCTTTGAGAGGTTGGTTATGGCTAGAATCATCTCCTGTCTCAGCAAGGACCTGGACCCACTGCAATTTGCCTGTTGCCACAATAGGTCTATAGCTGCTGCGATCTCATTGGTTTTAATGTGGCCTTAGATCACCTGGACAATACTAATACTTAAGTCGGGATGCTGTTTATTAACTACAGCTCAGCATTTAACACAATCATTCCTACAGTTCTGATTAAAATGCTCCAAAACCTGGGCCTCCGTACTGCAACTGGATCCTTGACTTTCTCATTGGAAGACCACAATCTGTGCAGACAGGAAATAACATCTCCACTTCACTGATAATCCAAACTGGTGCACCTCAAAGATGTTTACCTAGCACACTGCTCTACTCTCTCTACACCTATGACTGTGTGGCTAGGCACAGTTCAAATGTCATCTATAAATTTGCTGATGATACAACTGTAGTTGGCAGAATTTCAAATAGTGAAGAGAGGTTGTACAGGAGCAAAATAGATCAACAACCTTGTACTCAACGTCAGTAAGACCAAAGAACTGATAGTGGACGTCAGAAAGTGTAAGATGAGGGAACACACACCAGTCCTCACAGAGGGATCAGAAATGGAAAGGGTGAGCAATTTGAAGTTCCTGGGTGTCACCATCGCTTGAGGATTTACCCTGGGCCCACATACCACGGCAGTTACAAAGACAGCATGGTGGTGGCTATATTCCATTTGGAGTATACGGAGATTTGGCAAGTCACCAAAGATGCTCAGAAATTTCTACAGATGTACCATGGGAAGTATTCTAGCTGGCGGCATTACTATCTAGTATTGGGGGGGGGCGGGTGCGTAGCACTGCACAGGATCGAAATAAGCTGCAGAAAGTTATAAACTCTGTCAGCTCCATCATGGACACTAGCCTCCCCAGCATCCAGGACCTCTACAAGGAGCGATACCTCAAAAAGGTGGCATCTGTCATTAAGGACCCCCATCACCCAGGACATTCCTCCTTCTCATTGTTACCATCAGGGAGGAGGTACGGAATCCTGAAGACACACATTCAACCATTCAGGAACAGCTTATACCAATATAAAATATATATTCATATTCTGATTCCAAATTCCATCCACCCCTGCTCGGCCCAATTTTCCATCTGATCTATGTGTCATAGACTTAGATGACCTTCCTTCCTCCCTATGCACAACACCATCACCTGTTAAGCCAACTGCAAGCTTACTAATCAAACCAACTACATTCACATCCAGGTAGCTTGTGATACATATTAACAAGGGTTCCAGCACGAATCTCTACAGTACACCTCTGGTCAGAGATTTCTAAATATCACCAGGCCAATTTCGAAACAATAAAGCACCACTACTTGGATCCCACGCACCTTAACCTTCTGGACAAGCCTAGCCATGTGGGACCTACCTTAGCGAACGCCTTAACAAAGTCAGTGCAGACATCTGCCACCCTGCATTCAAATCTTCTTTGTTAATTCAAAAAAACTCAATCAAGTTAAATCCTGAATATATAAATGATAATTTAAAATATTATACATCTTCAAGAACTATGATTGGAGCAGTGTAATTTACTTTGGCAAATAGAAGATTTTTTAGCTACACTACAAGGTCCCAGAAAACAACTGAGAAAGCCTGACCAGTTAAATCTGTTTTCTTTAATGCTATCGGTTAAACAAATGTTGCTTATCACATTGGAGTTCGCTTTGCAGCTCAATACCACACTAGGCTATTTGTTTAGCTATCTATCTGGTGTATCTTTGAATCTATAATCTTCTGATGTACATTAAAAGTTACTGAGGCAATTATGAAATACAGAAAGGTACTGTAGCAGTTAGCACTTTATTGAGGACTAGGCCTCAAGCCACGGTGTCGCCTGTTTACAGCTGCCAGGGAGAGAGGCATCAGAGTCAGTGTACTCCACCGGAGGTGGTGTGGGGCAATGTTCAAACTGGAGTTGGTGCTGCCCCTAGTGTTCGCTTGGTAGAAAACAAGCTATATTGTGTTTGGCAACAGTCATGCATCTGGAATTTTGGACTATTGTTTTTGTGTGACAGTATTTTATTGATATGTTATATATGCTTGCTATTTTATATGTGCTAAATGTGCCTTGTGTTGTGTATGACACAAAACTGTGTTTTGCACCTTTGCCCTGGAGGAACACTGTTTTGTTTGGCTGTATTCACGGTTATTCATGTATGGTTGAATGACAATTAAACTTGAACTTGTAGTTCGGGGCGTTCCTATGATCAGAGTTCATCAGAAGTCTCTGAACATCCTCCCAGTAGAATACATGGATTTTCCCCGGATGCTCCGGTTTCTTCCCACAGTTCAAAGATGTACCGGCTAGGTTAATTGGTCATTATAAACTGTCCCCCGATTAGGTTAAGGTTAATCGGGGTCATGGGCTTGCTGAGACAGCTTGGCTCAAAAAGCCGAAACAGCCAAGTCTGCGCAGTATAGCTATATAGATAAATAAACCGCGGTAACCTTGAATTTATACCAAAAAGAAACAAGTTTCAAAGATTCAAAAGATTCAAAAAACTTCATTGTCATTCTAACCATACATCAGCTCTGCAGGGCAGAATGAGATAGCATTCCTCAGGGGCAGTGCAATCATAACATAACAAACGCAACACTAAATAATAAACATAACAATAAATAGTAAAACACAACAGCCACATGTCAGTTAAAATCAAGTTATAAGTGTCCAGTACAAGTTAAAAGTGTCCAAAGCAGAGTCAGGTAGAGCAGCTATTTAGCAGTCTGACTGCCTGTGGGAGGAAGCTGTTTAGTAGCCTTGTGGTTTTAGTTTTGATGCTCCTGTAACGTTTGCCTGATGGCAGAAGAACAAACAGTTCATGGAGAGGGTTGAGGGGTCTTTAATGATGTACCATGTCTTCTGGAGGCATCGACTCTGAAAGAGGTCTTGGACAGAAGGTAGGGAGACCCCAATAACCTTCTCTGCTCCCCTAACCACCCTCTGCAAGGCTTTTTTGTCGACAGCACTGCAGCTGGAGTACCAGGTTGTGATGCAAAAGGTCAGCACACTCTCAACCACACCTCTGTAGAATGTAGTTAAGATGTTAGTGGGGAGTGATGCTTGTTTAAGCTTCCTCAGAAAGTGCAATCTCTGCTGGGCCCATTTCACAATCCCAGTGGTGTTCCTGGACCAGGTGAGATGTTTTATTTACTATTGCTATGTTTGTGAATCAAGTCATAAAAACACTGCAAAGTAGTGATTTTTCTTGGCCCACGATAGTTACTTTGAGATGGCACAATGGCACTGCCAAGAAATGGTACAACCTCTGACAGCCCAGGTTCATCACTGAATTCTACTGCTGTCTGCATGAAGCTTCACTGCTTTTACGTACGTTATATAAATGTGACATTGTACTCAGCATACACAAGCCTCAACCAAAACAGAAATTGGGATACAAAAATTGAGTTGGGCCTCTGAGCTAGAGAGAAAAAATAGGAGCAGAAATCCTGCTGTTGACCGATGTAGATCTGTGTAAGTGAAATCCTGCTCCTGACCGATGTGTAAGTGAAGGCAGAATCGGCTCAATAAAACCACCTGTTCTAACTTCCTACAGGGAGGATATCTATTTTTGCAATGTACAGCTGGGAGGTAACAGCATGAAACTATCACCCCCAAAGTGATCAGTATCTTCAACACAGCACCAACAAAGCAAAGGGTATTACCTTGAAGAAATTGGGGAAAAAGAAATCGAAAAGGTCACTCACCACTGTTGTCCATGGTATCTGAGGAATCTTGGTGTACACCATGGTGATGTAGAAGATTAAAAAGAAGACTGTGAGCACCCAGTAAAAGACTGCCACAAACATCACCCAACCGAAGGCAGAAACAGAGAAATACTCTGTACTAGCTATTAATATCCACACCAGCAGACCAAGCACCTGGAGAGGAAAGAAAGATTTCAGTTTTAAAAAATCTACACATTTCAGGCCCCCGGCTCATTATCATTCCCCCCCCCCAACCGGTCTGGATTTGAATAAACAACAAGTTGGGATTATTTTAAAGTAAACCACTTGCACAATAATATTTATACCTGTTCACTAGCATAAAATACACCAGTAAATGACGCAATAATGTTACTCAATTAAAAGCAGCAGCCAAAGTTCACATTCCTGCTCAAAAAGAGCTTTGATGACCATTTCATTAATTTTCTTTATCTGTTTCTTAAGCTTTGCTGTTGGATAAAGCTCCAGAAATGGAAAATACATCATGGTAAACATAGATGTATTATAGAAACATAGAAACATAGAAAACCTACAGCACAATACAGGCCCTTTGGCCCACAAAGCAATGCCAAACATGTCCTTACCTTAGAACTACCTAGGGTCTCCCCATAGCCCTCTATTCTTCTAAGCTCCATGTAGCCATCCAGGAGTCTCTGAAAAGACCCTATCGTTTCCGCCTCCACCACCACCGTCGGTAGCCCATTCCATGCACTCTGCATAAAAAACTTACCCCAACATTTCCTCTGTACCTACTTCCAAGCACCTTAAAACTATAACACGAGGAAATCTGCAGATACTAGAATTTCAAGCAACACACACAAAAGTTGCTGGTGAACACAGCAGGCCAGGCAGCATCTGTAGGAAGAGGTACAGTCGACGTTTCGGGCCGAGACCCTTCATCAGGACTAAGTGAAAGAAGAGCTAGTAAGAGATTTGAAAGTGGGAGGGGGAGGGAGAGATCTGAAATGATAGGAGAAGACAGGAGGGGGAGGGATGGAGCCAAGAGCTGAAAAGTTGATTGGCAAAAGGGATATGAGAGGATCATGGGACGGGAGGCCGAGGGATATTGGACCAGGAGGCTGGTGGGGTGGGGTAGTATAATATATATATAATTAATAAATAACAGATGGGGTATGAGGGGGAGGTGGGGCATTAACGGAAGTTAGAGAAGTCAACGTTCATGCCATCAGGTTGGAGGCTACCCAGACAGAATATAAGGTGTTGTTCCTCCAACCTGAGAGTGGCTTCATCTTGACAGTAGAGGAGGCCGTGGATAGACATGTCAGAATGGGAATGGGACATGGAATTAAAATGTGTGGCCACTGGGAGATCCTGCTTTCTCTGGCAGACAGAGCGTAGGTGTTCAGCAAAACGGTCTCCCAGTCTGCGTCGGGTCTCGCCAATATATAGAAGGCTGCATTGGGAGCACCGGACGCAGTATATCACCCCAGCTGACTCACAGGTGAAGTGTCGCCTCACCTGGAAGGACTGTCTGGGGCCCCGAATGGTGGTGGGGGAGGAAGTGTAAGGGCATGTCTAGCACTTGTTTCACTTACAAGGATAAGTGCCAGGAGGGAGATCGGTGGGGAGGGATGGGAGGGACGAATGGACAAGGGAGTCGTGTAGGGAGCAATCCCCACGGAAAGCGGGGCGGGGGTGAAGATGTGCTTAGTGGTGGGATCCCGTTGGAGGTGGCGGAAGTTACGGAGAATTATATGTTGGACCAGGAGGCTGGTGGGGTGGTAGGTGAGGACCAGGGGAACCCTATTCCTAGTGGGGCGGCGGGAGGATGGGGTGAGAGCAGATGTGCGTGAAATGGGGGAGATGTGTTTGAGAGCAGAGTTGATAGTGGAGGAAGGGAAGCCCCTTTCTTTAAGAAAGGAGGACATCTCCCTCGTCCTGGAAAGAAAAGCCTCATCCTGAGAGCAGATGCGGCGAAGACGGAGGAATTGCGAGAAGGGGATGGCATTTTTGCAAGAGACAGGGTGAGAAGAAGAATAGTCCAGATAGCTGTGAGAGTCTGTAGGCTTATAGTAGACATCAGCAGATAAGCTGTCTCCAGAGATAGAGACAGAAAGATCTAGAAAGGCGAGGGAGGCGTCAGAAATGGACAGGTAAACTTGAGGGCAGGGTGAAAGTTGGAGGCAAAGTTAATGTTCACCCATCCCTCCCCCTCCTGTCTTCTCCTATCATTTCAGATCTCCCCCTTCCCCTCCCATTTTCAAATCTCTTACTAGCTCTTCTTTCAGTTAGTCCTGACGAAGGGTCTCGGCCCGAAACGTCAACTGTACCTCTCCCTAGAGATGCTTCCTGTCCTGCGTTCACCAGCAAATTTTATGTGTGTTACCTTAAAACTATGCTCTCTCATGCTAACCATTTCAGCCCTGGGGAAAACCTCTGACTATCCACACGATCAATGGCTCTCATTATCTTATACACCTCTATTAGGTCACCTCTCACCCTCCGCTGCTCCAAGGAGAAAAGGCCGAGTTCACTCAACCTATTCTCATAAGGCATGCTCCCCAATCCGGCCCACATCCTTGTAAATCTCCTCTGCACCATTTCTATGGATTTCATGTTCTTCCTATAGTGAGGCAACCAGAATTGAGCAGAGTACTCCAAGTGGGATCTGACCAGGGTCCTATATAGCTGCAACATTACCTCTCGGCTCCTAAACTCAATTCCACGACTGATGAGGGCCAAGGCACCGTATGCCTTCTTAACCACAGAGTCAACCTGTGTAGCAGCTTTGACCGTCCTATGGACTTGGACCCCAAGAGTCTTACCATTAATACTATATTCTGCCATCATATTTGACCTACCACAATGAATCACCTCACACTTACCTGGGTTGAACTCCATCTGCCACTTCTCAGCCCAGTTTTGCATCCTATCAATGTCCCATTTTAACCTCTGATAGCCCTCCACACTATCCACAACACCTCCAACCTTTGTGTCATCAGCAAATTTACTAACCCATCCCTCCATTTCCTCATTTAGGTCAATTATAACAATCACAAAGAGTAGGGGTCCCAGAACAGATCTCTGAGGCACACCACTGGTCACCGGCCTCCGTGCAGAATATGACCCGTCTACAACCACTCTTTGCCTTCTGTGGGCAAGCCAGTTCTGGATCCACAAAGCAATGGCTCCTTGGATCCCATGCCTCCTTACTTTCTCAATAAGCCTTGCATGGGGTACCTTATCAAATGCCTTCCTAAAATCCATATACACTACATCTATGGCTCTACCTTCATCAATGTGCTTAGTCACATGCTCAAAAAATTCAATCAGGCTCGTGAGGCATGACCTGCCCTTGCCCTATTCCTAATCATATTATGCCTCTCCAAATGTTCATAAATCTTGCCTCTCAGGATCTCCTCCATCAACTTACCAACCACTGTAGTAAGACTCACTGGTCTATAATTTCCTGGGCTATCCCTACTCCCTTTCTTGAATAAGGGAAAAACATCCACAACCCTCCAATCCTCCGGAACCTCTCCCATCCTTATTGAAGATGCAAAGATCATTGCCAGAGGCTCAGCAATTTCCTCCCTCGCTTCCCACAGTAGCCTGGAGTACATCCCATCCGGTACCAGTGACTTATCCAACTTGATGTTTTCCAAAAGCTCCAGCACATCCTCTTTTTTAATATCTACATTCTCAAGCTTTTCAGTCCGCTGCAAGTCAACCCTACAATCGCCAAGATCCTTTTCCATAGTGAATACTGAAGCAAAGTATTCATTAAGTACCTCCGCTATTTCCTCTGGTTCCAAACACACTTTTCCATTGTCACACTTGATTGGTCCTATTCTCTCACGTCTTATCCTCTTGCTCTTCACATACTTGTAGAATGCCTTGGGGTTTTCCTTAATCCTGTCTGCCAAGGCCTTCTCATGGCCCCTTCTGGCTCTCCCAATTTCATTCTTAACCTCCTTACTGTTAGCCTTATAATCTTCTAGATTCATATTATAACTTAGTTTTTTGAATCTTTCGTACGCTTTTTTTTCTTCTTGACTAGATTTACAACAGCCTTTGTGCACCACGGATCTTGTACCGTACCATCCTTTCCATGTCAAATTGGAACATACCTACTCAGAACCCCATGCAAATATCCTCTGAACATTTGCCACATTTCTTCCATACATTTCCCTGAGAACATCTGTTTCCAATTTATGCTTCCAAGTTCCTGCCTGATAGCCTCATAGTTCCCCTTACTCCAATTAAACGTTTCCTTAACTTGTCTGTTCCTATCCCTTTCCAATGCTATGGTAAAGGAGATAGAATTGTGATCACTGTCTCCAAAATGCTCTCCCACTGAGAGACCTGACACCTGACCTGGTTCATTTTCCAATACCAGATCAAGTACAGCCTCTCCTCTTGTAGACTTATCTACATATTGTGTCAAGAAACCTTCCTGAATACACCTGACAAACTCCACTCCATCTAAACCCCTCACTCTAGGGAGATGCCAATCAATATTTGGGAAATTAAAATCTCCCACCACAACCACCCTGTTATTATTACTCCTTTCCAGAATCTGTCTCCCTATCTGCTCCTCGATGTCTCTGTTACTATTGAGTGGTTTATAAAAAATATGCAGTAGAGTTATTGACCCCTTCCTGTTCCTAACTTCCATCCACAGAGACTCTGTAGACAACCCCTCCATGACTTCCTCCTTTTCTGCAGCTGTGACACTATCTCTGATTAACAGTGCCATGCCCCCACCTCTTTTGCCTCCCTCCCTATCCTTTCTGAAACACCTAAAACCTGGCACTTGAAGTAGCTATTCCTGCCCTGCACCATCCAAGTCCCTGTTATGGCCACAACATCACAGCTCCAAGTGCTGATCCACGCTCTAAGCTCATCCGCTTTATTCAAGATGTTCCTTGCATTAAAATAGACACAACTCAAACCATCGGACTGAGCGCATCCCTTCTCTTACACCTGTCTATCCTTCCTCTCGCACTGTCTCCAAACTTTTTCTATTTGTGAGCCAACCTTCCTTTCCTCCGTCACTTCAGTTCTGTTCCCACCCCCCCAGCAATTCTAGTTTAAACTCTCCCCAATAGCCTTAGCAAACCTTCCCGCCAGCATATTGGTCCCCCTTGGATTCAAGTGCAACCCGTCCTTTTTGTACAGGTCACACCTGCCCCAGAAGAGGTCTCAACGATCCAGAAATCTGAATCCCTGTCCCCTGCTCCAATCCCTCAGCCACACATTTATCCACCAATCTCATTCTATTCCTATACTCACTGTCACGTGGCACAGGCAGTAATCCCGAGATTGCTACCTTTGAGGTCCTGTTTCTCAACTTCTTTCCTAACTCCCTGTAGTCTATTTTCAGGACCTCCTCCCTTTTCCTACCTATGTCATTGTTACCAGTATGTACCACGACCTCTGGCTGTTCTTCTTCCCACTTCAAAATATCGTGGACGTGACCCTGGCAACTGGGAGGCAAACTACCATCCGTGTTTTTTTCCTGCGTCCACAGAATCACCTATCTGACCCCCTAACTATAGAGCCTCCTATCACTGCTGCCATCCTCTTCCTTTCTCTACCCATCTGAGCCACATGACCAGACTCTGTGCCAGAGGCACGACCACTGTTGCTTTCCCCAAGTAGGCCATCCCCCTCCCAACAGTACTCAAGCAGGAATACTTATTGTTAAGGGGGACAGCCACTGGGGTACTCTCCAGTACCTGCTTCTTGCCCTTCCCTCTCCTGACTGTACCTACTTCTCTGTCTCCTGTGGTCCCGGGGTGACCACCTGCCTTTAGCTCCTCTCTATCACCTCCTCACTCTCCCTGATGCAGATGTGGCTGTCCGGGAGGCTGGGAGTCTCTAGGACCTCCCACATCTGACACCGAGCACAGAAAACCGGCCTCACACACATACTCAAACAACAGGAATTCTGCAGATGCTGGAAATTCAAGCAACACACATCAAAGTTGCTGGTGAACGCAGCAGGCCAGGCAGCATCTCTAGGAAGAGGTGCAGTCGACGTTTCAGGCCGAGACCCTTCGTCCTGACGGGTCTCGGCCTGAAACGTCGACTGCACCTCTTCCTAGAGATGCTGCCTGGCCTGCTGCGTTCACCAGCAACTTTGATGTGTGTTGCTCACACACATACTCTCTGTCTTTATTTTAAACAGACAACCTCCCTGGCCTCGACCCTTTATCGCCAAAGCCCTCCTACTCTGTCTCCCTCTATTCCCGCCCTGTAAATCTGTCTTCCTTTAAAACTCTTCCCGTTGTTCTCACTGGCTGACCTCCACGCGCTTGCGCAGTCATGCTCCGTTCAAACTGCCAAAGAAATAACCATCACCTTCTCAACTCTGCTCGCTTTTAAACACTTCCCGCTGTTCTCAATGGCCGACCTCCACATGCTTGTGCAGTCGTGCACCGTTCAAACTGCCAAAGAAACAATTATGGTGCTGAATTTTCTCATGCCACTTATTAGATAACTGAGAGCTAACAAAGGGACAGACCAATCCTCATTGAAGGGTCACTGGGGGAAAAGGTAAGCAGCTTCAGATTCCTGGGCGTCATCATGGATGATTTATCCTGGACCCAATCCATTAATGCAATGACCAAAAAGGCCAGTGGCTTTACTTCATTAGGAGCTCGAGGAGATTTTTGTTATGCCACTAAAGACTCTTGCACAGTTCTATTGATACGCAGTTGAGAGCATTCTGACTGCTTGCATCGCTCCAACGCACAGGATCGGAGAGTTGGAGAGTCAGCCAGATGCATCATGGGTACAATCCCACATCGTCAAAACGTCGTGCCCCAAGAAGGCACCATCCATCGTTAAGGAGACTCACCCCCTGGGACAAGCACTCTTCTCATTATTCCCATCAGGGAACAGGCACAGGAGCCCAAAGACTCACACTCAACATTTTAGGAATAGTTTCTCCCCCTTCACCATCAGATTTCTAAACAGTTTGCTAACTCATGAACACTACCTCATTACTCCTCTTTTGCACGATATCTATTTTTGTAACTTATAGTAAGTGTTACGTCTTTGTGCTGAACTGCTGCCACAGTACAACAAATTTCACATCATATGTCAGCGATAATCTCATTCTGAGCATCTAGTGCATTTGGACATGCAAACCCTTGGAACCATCTGGATGGCAAGGAAATTATCGAAATGCAATTCAAACATACGAGTTGCAAGTATAACATTAACTCACTGCCTCTGATAATAGGTGGTTAAGTTAGTTGATACCGGATAGGTCATAGTCTGTGACATTTGAACTAAAAGAAAAAAACTAATTTCATAACATATGCCAGTGGTAATAAGCCTGCTTCAGATTCTGGGAGACAAAAAAAACTGAAAACTATAATAAAACAATGAATGTCTAGCTTTCAGTATTAACAACAGGTAATGGAAACCCTAATTTTAAGTGCTTATCTTTAATACAGAAAGCCAGGCATTCATTGTTTTTAAGAGAGTTTTGGAAAAGTGTGCAATTTCAAATTTATTTTCTTCTTGCTGCAGTACCTTACTCTTCTCACGGTGTGTCAGTGTAACACACCTTATGAAATAGCCTCTGACGCACCCTCTGCCTGCAAGTACAATATACTGCAGGAATATTAGCCCAGTAAACTCTCCCCGTGAAAACAGCTATCATAACACAGTGAAATCCCATTGGGACAACTCTTAAAAAACAAAGACTACTTGAGAAAATAGCTGGGATGCCCTTCATTTATTTGAGACACTATGCCGTTTAATTGAGACAGGAGATTGTTTCTAACTAGTGTCAGTCACCTACACTTACGTGACTGTTAGACACTGCGTTGTACTTACAGCGAACAGTTTTCTAATAGCATCAACTGCATGTGTTTGTGTTCAAAAAACAGTGATTTTGTCACTGATAACTGGTGAGAAATAAGCAATAAGAAATTTGGAACCATTTTGCTCACTGCAGTTTCAAGCATTCAGGCTCGGAGATGCCAGAAATGTCCAGGAGTGAAAATGAAATTATTTCACTACTTCGACAAGTTAGGAACTACAAAGAACTTTAAGGTAACAATAATCATCTTGAGTGTTACAATGAAAATGAAGATTTGGAAGATGCAATCATCAACAGCATTGTACGTAGGCAGTTCATTATCTGCACCAAGTGTCTGCACTGGTTTGGTTCATTGTGTACACTGGATGAATTCCTCTGTCAATAGTTATTAGGAATTAATATAGTTTTACAGTACTGTTAGGGGTATTGATACTGTTATAATTTGTTCTGTATCTCATTTAAATGCATAATTTGTTACTCAATAAAACAATAGTTTAGCTTTTTTTTAATACCTTTTTAACTATTTCCATTAACTGGAGCAGCCACATAATTGGGCCAAAATGTACTGGTCCTGATGTAACCCAATTAACCAGAATCTACTGTACAATGAAAACTACCAGACTATTTTAAATCAAAATGTTTCTTGGCAATTTAGTTCATCAACTCCTCTCCTCTTCAGACCACTAGCACTTTGCAAATCTTGCTGCTGGCTGCATAAGTGGTGACAAACCAGTAGATGAATAGATGTCCCTCAGCCTCCGGGAATGCAACTTTCTATGAATATTATACAGAAAATGGATCCCTCTCAGAAAACATCAAACACTTGTACATAGAAGCAGACCATTCTGCTCCTTGGCCCATTTCTGTCTTTCAATTGTAATTATGTCTGTTCTTTTACCTCAGCACCAGTTTCTTACACTAATCTCATAATCCCCTATTACCATAATATCTAACAATCCATTTCTCTATTTTCACGGCAGATCAAGAGTCATTGCAGTGTACAGACAGAAACTGGCCCATCTTCATGCTAATTCCATTTCTAAGCATTTGACTTGCAGTTTTAAAGTGTTCACCTAAATACTTATAAAAATGTGAGAATATCAGCCTCTACCAATCCCTTAGGAAACATGTTGCAGATTTCAACTGTTTTATGAATTAAGAAAAAAATTCTTCCCCAAATCTTATCGTAAACCTCTGCTCTCAGGCCATGGATACCTCTGCTAAGTGGGAGTAGTTTCTCACTATCTACCATATTTACTCTCCTCAATTTTTGTATACCTCAAATCAGATTCCAAACACACATCCAACCCCCTTTCCAAAGTAAACAACCCCTGCCTATTCAATCTCTCCTCACAGATGATATCTGGTGAATCCATCTGCACTCTCACAAGTGCAAATCACATCCTTCTTATAGTGTGGTGACCAGAACAACACACAATACTTTAAATGTGTCTTAACAATTTACTCAACTGTGGCATAACCTCCCAATTCTTAAATTCTATGTTCCAGTTAATGAAAGTTCACTTTGCATATGCCTTCATAATTTAAGTTGGCAACCACCTTCAGAGATGCTTGGATTTTATAATGAACTCTATTTGATTCTTTCATTCACCAGTAGTTCCATTTGATGTATATACTTTTTGCTAGTAAATCTCCCAAAATGCATCACTTTACATTATTCATGTATGTATTACATTAAATATATAATTTATGTATTCACTGCATTAAACTCATCATTATCACACTAAAACTGAAGACTACCTTTCTTACTATAAACACCAATCTTTACGATTACTAAACACTGAGGCTCCACACTCTCTTGGATAATGATTTACAATATTCACAATTCTCTGAGTGAAACTGTTTTTCATCAGTCCTGAATGGCAAGCTCCTTATTTTGAAACCATATCCACTGGTTCTAGACAGTCCAGGCAGGGAAGATATCCACTCAGCATCTTTGGGCCTTCCTGACCTCGTAGGAATATTGATTCTTTCAATGGTCTCCCATTCTTCCAAACTCTAAAGAGTACCTGCTACATTCCTCCTCATACATAAACATCTCACTGGGGAATCTGCCAAACTTCTGTCCATTGTATCACCAATATCCACCTTTCTCTGAAGTGAGAAAGCAAATCTATATATTCCAGTTGCAGTCTCTCTAGGGGGAGGGAGGGAACGTCGACTCAGACCATGAGAGGCCTGTGTCGGGCATTTTCATGCCTTACAAGGCGCAGATTGGAAGTCTGTGTGGGGCGCCACTCCTCGCACAGGCTAGAGCAATGTGTGATTAAGTGCCTTGCTCAAGGGCACAAACACACTGCCACAGCTGAGGCTCAAACTAGCGACCTTGAGGTAACTAGACGAATGCCTTAACCACTTGGCCACATGCTCTAGAGTCTCATTTAGAGTCCTATTTAATTATTGCAAAAACATCTATCTCTTACTCAAATACTCTCGAAAATCAGCAATAAAACAGAAAATGCTGGGAAACTCAATGGTTCAAGTAGTGAACGTGGACACACAGTTAGCTTCAGATCAGGGACCTTCATCAAAAGCTACCATATTATTTGCCTTCTTAACTGCTTGCTAAACTGGCATATTAACTCAAAGAAAAATCAGTTCTGATGAAGAGTCCTTAAATTGACTTCTTGCAGTTTGGTATATGGAAAAAATGTAATATCTACAAATGTAAAAATACATCTAGTTAACAGAGCATGCCAAATGATTCCCTGATTTAGCTGGTACTTCTGGATTATATAAACAACAATACTTCACATGGCCTTTGCTAACCTCCAACATTCTTCATCAATGAGAGGGATTATGAAAAATTCTTCTCATTTGACTGCTTTCAAAAAAAAACTTCTAACAGTTTATGTCTGCTACAGAGGAATAGCAAACCTCTATCCTAATCAGTGGGTCCACAACAAATTATGAACTTAGAAACACAGAAGCAAAAAAAAACTTATTAAGCTCTTTGACCTACTCTCTCCTTCAAGATCACAACTTGACCTTCTACTTCAATGCCTTTTTCCTGTACAAGCCCACATCCCTTCAATCCACTTAATATCTGTTTATCTCAATTAAGAATAAATTCAAAGACTGTACCTCCACAGTTGTTCAGGGTCAGGAATTCCAAAAGATTCACCAGTTTGCTGCAATTCCGTGATGGCTTCTAGTAACTTGTGCCCAAGGACACCTTTGATTAATATTGGTACTTAATCTCTCATAATTTAAAAAAACTTTTATGTTCTATTATGTTCTTGCCCACTCACTCACCTTCTCCATATTCCCTTGAATGTACTTTACACCTTCTCCCTATTCAAAATCCCACTTTGTTCACATCTTGAGCAAACTTGTAAATATGCCCATTGCACTCAAGGGAGAAGAAACCACCAGTCATCTTCTCACACTATCCCTCACCGCAATATTGCATCTTCCCTCCAACAGGGACCGGCTGGAGAAGAGTTCATCTACAGACAAATGGAAACTGATCCCCACTGCCACATTAAACCAAGGTTACTCCATTCTTGGTCACTGAGTTACACTACTCTGATGATATTTTTACATCTGTATACTCTGAAGCCAAGGTCTAATTCATTATTGATTCCTCCGTTGAAATATACGACATAATCGGCCTGATGTTAACTACCTGAAAGATAACAATCATTCATTAACATGCCCCTACACACATGGTCTCATTACCATAAATTTCCAAGGAAAATATAGACACGAGGAAATCTGCAGATGCTGGAAATTCAAGCAACACACACAAAAAATGCTGGTGAACACAGCAGGCCAGGCAGCATCTGTAGGAAGAGGTACAGCTGACATTTTGGGCCGTGACCCTTTGTCAAGACTAACTGAAAGAAGAGATAGTAAGAGATTTGAAAGTGGGAGGGAGAGGGGGAGATCCAAAATGATAGGAGAAGACAGGAAGGGGAGGGATGGAGCTAAGAGCTGGGAAGTTGATTAGCAAAAGGGATATGAGGTTGGAGAAGGGAGAGGATCATGGGATGGGAGGCCTAGGGAGAAACAAAGGGGGAGGGGAGCCCAGAGGATGGGCAAGGAATATAGTGTGAGGGACAGAGGGAGAATAAATAAATAAATAAGGGATGGGGTACGAAGGGGAGGTGGCGCTTTAACGGAAGTTAGAGAAGTCAATGTTCATGCCATCAGGTTGGAGGCTACCCAAATGGAATATAAGGTGTTGTTCCTCCAACCTGAGTGTGGCTTCATCTTGACAGTAGAGGAGGCTGTGGATAGACATATCAGAATGGGAATGGGATGTGGAATTAAAATGTGTGGCCACTGGGAGATCCCGCTTTCTCTGGCGGACAGAGCGTAGGTGTTGAGTGAAACCCCAGCCTGCGTCGGGTCTCGCCAATATATAGAAGGCCGCATCGGGAGCACCAGACGCAGTATATCACCCCAGCCGACTCACAGCTCCTCCCCCACTTGGCACAGAATCCATGCATCCCACCACTTCAGAACCTGAGGCAAAGGAACCCTCTAAGGAGGAGGAACATGCAAGAGAATTGAGGACAGTTTCAGTGTCTTTCAATTTTTCTTAATTCCATTTTGCAATGATCACCACTCAAGAATCCAGCAACTCAATACATCTTAAATAAACTGAGCCATCACACTGGAACCTGGAATCTCTCAGTTTCACAGAAGGACAGCACAAACAGAGGATGTGAAAGATGTATAGGGACTGAGTGACAAACAGAAAGTCAGGAGCAATGGTGGTTGAAATAAACACTGCCATGGCTAACAGCTAATGCACTTGATTCTGGCTTCTTCCCCCTTCCTTTCCAGTCCTGATGAAGGGTCTCGGCCTGAGACGATGACTGTATTTTCCTTTTCGTGGATGCCCTGCCTGTGTTAACGCACTTCGTTGTTTATTTTCCCCAGTTTAGGGAAACAAATGAATTAGGGAACTGCATATGAAAACAGCTTCACCTTTTAACATCCATTGCATTTCCTGATTTAACTATTCCTAATTTATTTTAACGTAGAAATACAAATCTGTGATGTTTGAAAACACAATAAAATATCCCCTTTAATAACAAAGCAGTTGGAGTAAATTTTACAATCACTGATCCAGAAGAATCACTTCTACAATAACATTCAGGCCTTAAAAGAACACTTTGTTCAAAAATCTAAGCTTTAGACAATGGTCAGCATTTCAGATCAATGATCAGAACTGTTTAAAAAAACAAGTTTATTGAAACGTTCTAAAAGTTCTTTTGAGTTGAAGAGAAGAATTTATTTTGTGGTTAGCAGTGTGAATGCAAGAATAGTTTGGTCAGTTCCCCAGTTTTAAACTCCTAATCCATGGTTGTTCCAAGGACAAAAAGAAGTCAGTGTGAACAGCGCCGATTAAATCATCTGCCAGTCAGAGCTCCATGGAGAGAGATGATGTCAGGAACTGCCCATGAATGGTTTTTCTCCAGGTACAGTACTTATTATACCATTTGCAGAGTGCAGAGCTAAAAGTAAGAACTATCAGTACAAGGATATATGGCAGTTAATTCATTGCAATTAACATCCACTTGGCTCAGTTGATATAGATTCTCATGTGAATCAGCAACGCGAGGCCTCCAGACACATTTCAGAATGGCCAGTCTGGGTTGACAGTTTCCACTATCGAGCAGCAAATGACTAAGGCTATTTTTCACTATTTCATACTACTACTAAAAAAAAAGATAAGTGCACTTATACACTTTGCATTTATAGAATAATTAACTTGGGAAAAATACTCGCTTTTAAAATCATACTTTTTTTCCTCCTCTGAGGATTTATCCATTGGCTAACTGCTGTTTCATTAACAATAAAGGGCATCCTTCAAAATCATTCTTCTCTGGTTCTTTCTAGTACATCAAACTAATAGGAGGACCGGATACAGGAATAGGAGGACCGGATACAGGGATTTTTTTTGTAAGGATGCTGCTAAATCATTGTCGCCATTGTAGACAATGGTCACACTCTCCACACTCCAATTCCTAACAAAATTCACTAGTGACCAGTTAAGAGAACTTAGACGCCACAATTGGGAAGGGGACATAAGGATAGATTGGACAAACTTGGGTTGTTCTCCCTGAAGTATTGAAGGTTAGGGGGAGATAGGATAGGGGTTTCAAAATTATGAGAAAGATAGAATAGACAGTAAGAATCTTTTCTCCAGTGTAGAAATATCAAAGACCAGAGGACATGTATTTTTGATCAGTGGGGTGAAGTTTATAAACTATGTGAGAGGCATTAAAAAAAATTATATATACATACACACACACACACACACACACACACACACACACACACACACACACAGAGTAGCATGCAAAAGTTTGGGTACCCTGGTCAAAATTTCTGTTACTGTGAATAGTTCAGTGAGTAGAAGATGAACTGATCTCCAGAAGTCATCAAGTTAAAGATGAAACATTCTTTTCGACATTTTAAGCAAGATTAGTGTATTATTTTTGTTTTGTACAATTTTAGAGTGAAAAAAAGGAAAGGAGCACGATTCAAAAGTTTGGGCATCCCAAGAGATTAGAGCTCTCAGATAACTTTTACCAAGGTCTCAGACCTTAATTAGCTTGTTAGGGCTATGGCTTGTTCACAGTCATCGTTAGGAAAGGCCAGGTGATGCAAATTTCAAAGCTTTATAAATACCCGGACTCCTCAAACCTTGTCCCAAGGGATTTAGAATGTATGTCTAGTGCACATTCTGGAGCAGAGGGTGGCGGTAATGCACCATTAAGCTGGATGCCAACCGCCGTAAAACAAGATACAGACAGACAGACAAACCTTGTCCCAACAATCAGCAGCCATGGGCTCCTCTAAGCAGCTGCCTAGTACTCTGAAAATTCGAGTAAATGATGCCCACAAAGCAGGAGACGGCTATAAGAAGATAGCAAAGCGTTTTCAGGTAGCCGTTTCCACGGTTTGTAATGTAATTAAGAAATGGCAGTTAACAAGAACGGTGGAGGTCAAGTTGAGGTCTGGAAGACCAAGGAAACTTTCCGAGAGAACTGCTCGTAGGATTGCTAGAAAGGCAAATCAAAACCCCAGTTTGACTGCAAAAGACCTCCAGGAAGATTTAGCAGACTCTAGAGTGGTGGTGCACTGTTCTACTGTGCAGCGACACCTGCACAAATATGACTTTCGTGGAAGAGTCATCAGAAGAAAACCTTTCCTGCATCCTCACCACAAAATTCAGTGTCAGAAGTTTGCAAAAGAACATCTAAACAAGCTGGATGCATTTTGGAACAAGTCCTGTGGACTGATGAAGTTAAAATAGAACTTTTTGGCTGCAATGAGCAAAGGTATGTTTGGAGAAAAAAGGGTACAGAATTTCATGAAAAGAACTCCTCTCCAACTGTTAAGCATGGGGTGGATCGAACATGCTTTGGGCTTGTGTTGCAGCCAGTGGCACGGGGAATATTTCACTGGTAGATGGAAGAATTAAATAGCGGCAAATTCTGGAAGCAAACATCAGACCATCTGTAAGAAAGCTGAAGATGAAAAGAGGATGGGTTCTACAATAGGATGATCCTGAACACACCTCAAAATCCACAATGGACTACCTCAAGAGGCACAAGCTGAAGGTTTTGCCATGGCCCTCACAGTCCCCCGACCAAAACATCATCCAAAATCTGTGGATAGACCTCAAAAGAGCAGTGCTGCAAGCCGGCTCAACAATCTCACAGAACTAAAAGCCTTTTGCAAGGAAGAATGGGTGAAAATCCCCCAAACAAGAATTGAAAGACACCTAGCTGGCTACAGAAAGCGTTTGCAAGCTGTGATACTTGCCAAAGGGGGTGTTACTAAGTACTGACCATGCAGGGTGACCAAACTTTTGCTTTGGGCCCTTTTCTTTTTTTGTTATTTTGAAACTGTAAAAGATGGAATTAAAAAAGTAATCTTGCTTAAAATATTAAAGAAATGTGTCATCTTTAACTTTATGCCTTTTGGAAATCAGGTCATTGTTTACTCGCTTAGCTTTTCACAGTAACAGAAATTTTGACCAGGGGTGCTCAAACTTTTGCATGCCACTGTATCTATATAAATAAACACAAAGTGTAAGTGCTAGGAATGGGTTACTTGGTGTAGTAGTGGAAGCAGCAGTTTCGTGGAATTTGAGGCTTATGGATAGAGAATATGTTGGGAATGGAGGGGTATGGATGATGCACAGGAAGAGGATGAGGATATTTAATATAAATTGGCACAATACCTGGAGTGAATGGCCTGTCCAGTGCTGTACTATTCTATTTCTTAATATTCTTCAGCAACTCATTTGGCAAACCCAACTGATTATTGCAGATCAATGAATGAATTCCTGATTCTGTCCTGTCCAAGTTGCATGCCGTCTTGGACAATGTCTCCCATTCACTACATAATGTACTGGTTGGGCACAGGAGTACATTCAGTCAGAGACTCATTCCACCGAGATACAACACTGAGCGTCATAGGGAGTCATTCCTGCCTGTGGCCATCAAACTTTACAACTCCTCCCTTGGAGGGTCAGACACCCTGAGCCAATAGGCTGGTCCTGGACTTATTTCCTGGCATAATTTACATATTACTATTTAATTATTTATGGTTTTATCACTATTTAATTATTTATTGTGCAACTGTAACGAAAACCAATTTCCCTCGGGATCAATAAAGTATGACTATGACTATTCAATTACAAAATGTTTTCAGTAATTTCCAGCTCACCTTGACATATCTTACATGTTCATCAAATCCATTCCTGTACTGCTTCCATGAGTGGGGTTTCTCACATCTGGAGAAGACTATAAGGACCACTCCTATCAAACACTTCCTAACAACCACACCCCAGCTAGTCTCCTGCCACTCTTGGTGCACAGCTCCTCTCTTCTGACATACTAAATATATCTCTAATGAGGACTTCCTCATCCCTTTTAAGGGATCTGGGAATCAAATTCCTCCATGGTAGCCACAAGGGAGGAGTTGGCCAAAGTTAGTTGCAAGGGGACACTAACACAAATGATGACAGAACAGCAATGACTTGAATTTCTGGGGGCAATTTGGAAGGCAGAGGAAAGATACATCCCAAAGATGAAGAAGTATTCTAAAGGGAGGGTGTAGAAACTGTGGGTGACAAGGAAATGCAAAAACAAAAGGAAAAAAAAACATAAGGAGATAAAAGATGAAGGTAAGCTGGCCAAAACTATCAAAGAGGGTATCAAATATTTATTCAGAAATATAAAGTGGAAAGAAAACAGCACGAATGGATATTGGACCACTGAAAGAAAGATGCTGGAGAGGTAGTAATAGGGGACAAAGAAATGGTAAAGGAATATAGTAAGTATTTTGCATTGATCTTCACTGTGGAAGAGACTGGTAGTATGCCAAAAATTTGAGTGTGCCAGGGTAGAAGTGAGTGCAGTTGCTATTACTAAGCCGGAGGGGCCTGGTCAGCTCAAAGGTCTGAAGGTAGATACATCACCTGGACCAGATGGACTACACCCCAGGGTTCTAAAAGAGGTAGCTGAAGAAACTCTGGAGGCACAAATAATGATGTTTCAAGAATCACTAGATTCTGGAATGGTTCAGAGGACTGCAAAATTGCAAATGTCACTCCACTCTTTAAGCAGGGAGGGAGGCAGAAGAAAGGAATTTATAGGCCAGTTAGCCTGACTTCAGTGGTTGGGAAGAAGTTGGAGTCCATCATTAAGGATGATGTTTCAAGGTACTTGGAGGTGCATGACAAAATAACCCAAAGTCAGCATGGTTTCCTTGAGGGAAATCTTGCCTGACAAATCTGTTGGTATTCGTTGAGGAAATAACAGGTAGGATAGATAAAGGAGAGTCAGTGGATGTTGTTTACTTTGATTGTCAGAAGACCTTTGACGAAGTGCTGCAAATGATAAGAGTCCATGGTATTACAGGGAAGATATTAGCATGGATAGATAATTGGCTGATGGGCAGGAGGTAACAAAATCAGAATAAAGGGGACCTTTTTTTATTGGTTTCTGATGACATGTAGACCTGCAAATATGTCAACACTTGGATAATGGAACTTGGCTTTGTGGCCAAGCTTGTAGACGAAACAAAGATAGGTGGAATGGCAGGTCGTGCTGAGGATGCAAGGGGTCTGCAGAAGAACTTGGACAGATTGGAGTATTGTGTGTAGTTTATATTTTTAAAATTTTGTAATACAACATGCCCTTCGAGCCATGCCACCACTGAGCACAAGACATCCTAATTTTCTACTGTTTAACCAAGCAGAAGATAATAAGTATTCATATTAATAGGCTTTATCAACACCAATCATTATAATGCAGTGAGGGTAAAGGTGATTTAATGAATTCTCTGTCTTGTGGCTACATTTCAGCAAAAACAGAATAAACTTATAATTGTATAATAGCTTGTACTAGAACTTTAGTCTACCAAATAACCAGTGTCTTCCAGAAATGTAAAAGACAAAATGAGGTTACGTTGATATAAAGATAAATCTTGAATGCAAATTTTTGTCTTCTCAGTGAATGGATTCCATTTTATTTGCAAATTTTATGAAGATTTTGAAAGCAAAGTATTCCTTCATTAGTCGTTGTTATACCAAGAGTTTGAGGAATTTAATGCTAATAAGGAAGGTGTTCTTCCCTCCACAGACACTCACACCCAAGTCGTTTTCATTGTTGTGAAAGGCATTGGCAGTTATAATCTGTTTTTTTGTAGCTTTGCTGTTATCAGTTATGATGTACCAAATTGTATAACAAATACATTCTGATTTGGTTAGGAATGACTCATTTATTTAAATTAAACTTCTTCAAAGCACAGGTGGTAGAGGCACACCTTGTCCAGATACAGACTTACGATAATAATTGAAGTGAAATCCTGCTCATCCTTCCTATTAATTTGGGTTAACGATTAATAGATTATAGGAGTTACACAGCTGTGGTGGAAAAGTACTGCTTAGCAACTGGGTATTAATGGATCATCTTGAGTGAAATAGTTCAGTGCCAGGTTCACTTCACAACAACTAATTACTCACTCTCAGGTTGGAGGAACAACACCTTACATTTCGTCTAGGTAGCCTCCAACCTGCGGTCATGAACATAGTTTTCTCCAACTTCCTGTAATTCCACACCTCTCCCCCCACCCCCGCTTCTCTCGTCTTCAATTCCCCCTTACCTCTTTTCTTTTCCTCACCTGCCTATCACCTTCCCCTGGTGCCCCTTCACCTTCACTTTCTTCATGGTCCACTCTCCTCTCAGATTCCTTCTTCTCCAGCCCTTTACTTTTCCGCTTCCCAGCTTCACTTCATCAGTCCTGCCCATGCTACTTCACCTATCACCTTCTAGCCTATACTATACCCCTTCCCTTCCCGCCATCTTCTTATTTCGGCTTCTTCCGTCCTCCTTTCCAGTCTTGATGAAGGGTCTTGGCCTGAAATATCAACTGTTTGATGCCAACATCTTTTCCATACATGCTGCCTAACCTGCCGAGTTCCTACAGCATTTTGTGTGTGTTGCACGTCTATGCAAATATTTCTAAGTTTTAACATCATGTGATCCAGTGCTCTCAACTGTTCCTCATTAACAGCAAGCACTGGAAAGAATTAGCATTGTAGTCACAATTGCACATTCGTTAGTGCTGACAGTGGAATGTGCACCTTACGAAACTTTTGCAATTGAATAAAAATGCACTCTGTAATGTCCAGACAGCTCAGTTTAGCAGTGACAAGTTAACTCGTCCAGGACCATGACCAAATCTTAGCAAGTGCCGAATTAACTAATTTTGAGCAATTTGCATTATCTGCCCAGCCAAGTAGGGGAATGGAGAAAAGGGTTCATTTGGTGTGTTCAAGGAGGCAGAGTGGCTTATGCACAAATATGGAGCAAATGGAAGAAGTGTCCAAAGAGCAACCAAGATGCTATATGCCAGAAAATTGTTTGAAACTTAAGGGAAATAAAAAACAGGCACGAAAAAAATAGAACAAAATTACACAGGATTTGTCAACTAGGTCCCTCAAGCCTGCCCCACCATTCAATATAGTAATAGCTAATCTACCCCAGGCCTCAAATGTTCTTGTGTCAGTTCCCCACAACTCTTGATCTTTCAACTATTTATCTGTCTCTACTTTAGATGTATCTAGTAATTCATCACACTATTTTTCTTGCCTTTTTTCTCTCCCTCAAAATGTTAAACTACTTGCTCACTACACTCTGAGAAAAGAAGGTTGTGCACACCCCAATTTTAGCTGATTGGTCTCTATTTTGCAGCAATATCCCCTTGTTTGTAGCTCTCCCACTAGTGTAAATATTTCAAAATATTTCAACCCCCTCCCCCCAATCTTTAAAGTTTAAACCTGTTCATCCTCATAGGCATATAAACCTAAACTGTATAGATTCTTTTGGTTAGGACAACCCTCAACCAAGGAATTAACCTGGTGAATCTCCTCTGGACCAACAACAGTTAATAAAACTCTATAATGGTTCATAATGCATTACCTTTGTCAAATAATCATCTTTCTCGGCAGTTGATCGGGGCAGGACTGCGCAAGTGCGTTTAAGTCAGACTGTGAGGCAGCGGGAGTATTTTAAAAGACAGCAGTTTGACGGAGCGGGCGACGTTGTAGCGGGCGACGGCGTAGTGGGAGACAGAGTAGGAAGGCTTTGTCTCAAGCGGCTTCGGCGAGCAGAGGCTGAGGACGAGCTTCACTCCAAGTGAGGTAAGGCCGGGTAAGTTCCTTTAAAAGGAGAATGGTCTGCAGCGGTATTTTATTTGAAGCAAGGAAGGCGGCGAGACTATAGCGTATTGGGTGGGTCATAACAGCTGAGATCGGCCCCGTGGTTTGTTCATCCTGCAGCATGTGGGAAATCAGGGATACTCCCAGTGTCCCTGACGACTATGTGTGCAGGAAATGTGTCCAGCTGCAGCTTCTGGCAGACCGCATTGAGCGGCTGGAGCTGCGACTGGATTCATACTGGAGCATCCGCGATGCTGAGAAAGTCGTGAATAGCACGTTCAGTGAGTTGGCCACACCGCAGGTAAAGGCTACACAGGCAGAAAGGGAATGGGTGGCCACTAGACAGTGTAGCAGTAGGCAGGTAGTGCAGGAGTCCCCTGAGGTCATCTCCCTCCTAAACAGACATACTGTTTTGGATACTGTTGGGGGAGATGTCTCATCAGGGAAGGCAGCAGCAGCCGAGTTCATGGCACCATGGGTGGCTCTGCGGCACAGGAGGGAAGGAAAAGGAGTGGGAGAGCTATAGTAATAGGGGATTCAATTGTAAGGGGGAATAAATAGGTGTTTCTGTGGCCGCAAATGAGACTCCAGGAGGGTATGTTGCCTCCCTGGTGCAAGGGTCAAGGATGTCTCTGAATGGCTGCAGGAAATTCTGGAGCAGGAGGGTGAACAGCCAGTGGTCGTGGTGCACATAGGTACCAACGATATAGGTAAAAAACGGGATGAGGTCCTACAAAGTGAATTTAGGAGATAAACTAAAAAGTAGAACCACAAAGGTAGTAATCTCTGGATTACTGCCAGTGCCACGTGCTAGTCAGAGTAGAAATAGGAGGATATTTCAAATGACTATGTGGCTTGAAAAATGGTGCAAGGGGGAGGGATTCAAATTTCTGGGGCATTGGAACCAGTTCTGGAGAAGGTGGGACCGGGACAAACAGGACGGTCTGCACCTGGGCTGGACTGGAACCAATGTCCTAGGGGGAGCGTTTGCTACTGTTGTTCAGGAGGATTTAAACTAATGTGGCAGGAGGATGGGAACAAATGCAGAGAGACAGAGGGTGTAAAATGAGGGTAGAAGCAAAAAGTAGTAAGGTGAAAAGTAAAAGTGGCAGGCTGGCAAATCCAGAACAAAAATCAAAAAGGGCCACTTTTCAACATAATTGTATAAGGGCTAAGAGTGTTGTAAAAGCAAGCCTGAAGGCTTTGTGTGTCAATACAAGGAGCATTCGTAACAAGGTGGATGAATTGACTGTGCAGATAGTTATTAATGAATATGATATAGTTGGGATCACAGAGACATGGCCCCAGGGTGACCAAGGATGGGAGCTCAACATTCAGGGATATTCAATATTCAGGAAGGATAGACATGAAAGAAAAGGAGGTGGGGTAGCATTGCTGGTTAGAGAGGAGATTAATGCAATAGAAGGGAAGGACATTAGCCAGGAGGATGTGGAATCGATATGGGTAGAAATGCATAACACTAAGAGGCAGAAAACGCTGGTTGGAGTTGTGTACAGGCCACCTAACAGTAGTAGTGAGGTTGGGGATGGCATTAAACAGGAAATTGGAAATGCGTGCAATAAAGGAACAGCATTTATAATGGGTGACTTCAATCTATATATAGATTGGGTGAACCAAATTGGTAAGGGTGCTGAGGAAGAGGAGTTCTTGGAATGCATGCAGGATGGTTTTCTGAACCAACATGTCGAGGAACCAACTAGAGAGCAGGCCATTCTAGACTGGGTATTGAGCAATGAGGAAGGGTTAATTAGCAATCTTGCTTTTAGAGGCCCCTTGAGTAAGAGTGACCACAATATGGTGGAATTCTTCATGAAGCTGGAGAGTGACATAGTTAATTCAGAAACAAAGGTTCTGAACTTAAAGAAGGGTAACACTTAAGGTGTGAGACGTGAATTAGCTAAGATAGACTGGCAAATGATACTTAAAGGGTTGACGGTGGATATGCAATTGCAAGCATTTAAAGATCGCATGCATGAACTACAATAATTGTTCATCCCAGTTTGGCAAAAGAATAAACCAGGAAAGATAGTGCACCCATGGCTGATAAGGGAAATTAGGGATAGTATCAATTCCAAAGAAGAAACATACAAATTAGCCAGAAAAAGCAGCACACCTGAGGACTGGGAGAAATTTAGAGTCCAGCAGAGGAGGACAAAGAGCTTAATTAGGAAAGGGAAAAAAGATTATGAGAGAAAACTGGCAGGGAACATAAAAACTGACTGTAAAAGCTTTTATAGATATGTGAAAAGAAAAAGATTGGTTAAGACAAATGTAGGTCCCTTATAGTCAGAAACAGGTGAATTGATCATGGGGAACAAGGACACGGCAGACCAACTGAATAACTACTTTGGTCCTCTCTTCACTAAGGAGGGCATAAGTAATCTTCCGGAAATAGTAGGGGACCGAGGGTCTAGTGAGATGGAGGAACTGAAGGAAATACATGTTAGTAGGGAAGTGGTGTTAGGTAAATTGGAGGGATTAAAGGCAGATGAATCCCCAGGGCCAGATGGTCTGCATCCCAAAGTGCTTAAGGAAGTAGCCCAAGAAATAGTGGATGCATTAGTGATAATTTTTCAAAACTCTTTAGATTCTAGACTAGTTCCTGAGGATTGGAGGGTGGCTAATGTAACCCCGCTTTTTAAAAAAGGAGGGAGAGAGAAACCGGGGAATTATAGACCGGTTAGCCTAACTTCGGTGGTGGGGAAAATGCTAGAGTCAGTTATCAAAGATGTGGAAAGTGGTGAAATCATCGGACAAAGTCAGCATGGATTTGTGAAAGGAAAATCATATCTGACGAATCTCATAGAATTTTTTGAGGATGTAACTAGTAGAGTGGATGGGGAGAACCAGTGGATGTGGTATATTTGGATTTTTAAAAGGCTTTTGACAAGGTCCCACACTGGAGATTAGTGTGCAAACTTAAAGTACACGGTATTGGGGGTAAGGTATTGATGTGGATAGAGAATTGGTTGGCAGATAGGAAGCAAAGAGTGGGAATAAATGGGACCTTTTCAGAATGGCAGGCAGTGACTAGTGGGGTACCGCAAGGCTCAGTGCTGGGACCCCAGTTGTTTACAATATATATTAATGACTTAGACGAGGGAATTAAATGCAGCATCTCCAAGTTTGCGGATGACACGAAGCTGGGTGGCAGTGTTAGCTGTGAGGAGGATGCTAAGAGGATGCAGGGTGACTTGGATAGGTTAGGTGAGTGGGCAAATTCATAGCAGATGCAATTTAATGTGGATAAATGTGAGGTTATCCACTTTGGTGGCAAAAACAGGAAAACAGATTATTATCTGAATGGTGGCCGATTAGGAAAAGGGGAGGTGCAACGAGACCTGGGTGTCATTGTACACCAGTCATTGAAAGTGGGCATGCAGGTACAGCAGGCGGTGAAAAAGGCGAATGGTATGCTGGCATTCATAGCAAGAGGATTCGAGTACAGGAGCAGGGAGGTACTACTGCAGTTGTACAAGGCCTTGGTGAGACCATACCTGGAGTATTGTGTGCAGTTTTGGTCCCCTAATCTGAGGAGAGACATTCTTGCCATAGAGGGAGTACAAAGAAGGTTCACCAGATTGATTCCTGGGATGGCAGGACTTTCATATGATGAAAGACTGGATTGACTAGGCTTATACTTGCTGGAATTTAGAAGATTGAGGGGAGATCTTATTGAAATGTATAAAATTCTAAAGGAATTGGACAGGCTAGATGCAGGAAGATTGTTCCTGATGTTGGGGAAGTCCAGAACGAGGGGTCACAGTTTGAGGATAAAGGGGAAGCCTTTTAGGACCGAGTTGAGGAAAAACTTCTTCACACAGAGAGTGGTGAATCTGTGGAATTCTCTGCCACAGGAAACAGTTGAGGCCAGTTCATTGGCTATATTTAAGAGGGAGTTAGATATGGTCCTTGTGGCTAAAGGGATTGGGGGTATGGAGAGAAGGCAGGTACAGGGTTCTGAGTTGGATGATCAGCCATGATCATACTGAATGGTGGTGCAGGCTCGAAGGGCCAAATGGCCCACTCCTGCACCTGTTTTCTATGTTTTCTACGTCTATAACTTTCTTCTTTGACTGCCTCTCATTAGTTTAAGGACTTCCCTAGCAGGTACAAAGGTGCTGCTCTTTAGCTCTGTTCATTTCCTACTACTGGGCATCATTGAAAAAAGGTCCGGTTCCCAACATTAATTAATACACCATATCAATTACCACATACTTTTAAAAATCTGGTGGCTTAATTGTTTTTAGTGCAGTAATGCTTGAGCCTTTAACGGTGCTAGATTGGCAAATTTTCCAGATGATTGGATGTCATTAAATATCACAATACATTTAATTGTCTTCACACAGTATAATAATCAATGTTCCAATGAATCTGGGGATCTTAAAGGGAGCATAGGAACTTGGAGTCCAGCAAATTTATACAGAATCTAGGAAGCATCATCCTGCGAGCCAGGTATTGATTCATCAGGATTTCAGGAGCAGATTATCAAAATATTATTAGGTTTTGAAAATTTCCAAAGGGAACTTTCATGTATTGTGCATCATCCCACCATCTCTCGCTATCTGCGATGGGATATTTGGATGGAAATGCCTTTAATCATCCTTGGATGATCTGCACCAGGCAAGTGCAATCCGTTTTTGTAGGTTAGTAGTGAAGATGGGTGATTCATTAACAAGATAGATACTGGTGAGATTCTGCTCTCTGGTTGGAAATTCTAGCAGCAGGGGTCAGGATCTTACAACAAGGGTGTTGCCATTCTTTATTATGATATGGCTAATTTGTTTTTACTCCAAAATGTATCTTTGGAATTAACTATCCCAAAATGTACATGAATAGATGCTTACAAGTAAAATAATGCCATGAATACTCAGAAAATCAAGAGCAGCTGTAGGCAGAAAAATATTACTAGCTGATGACTTTTTGTCAGAACTAGCCAGTTTCTATGTAACCTGAAAAGGCTGGTGACTTAAAATTGTTGAATTCAGCATTGAGGAGTGGTGCAATATGCCAGGCTGGAAAATGCTGTTCTTCTATGTTGAGCTTTATTGGAAAACTGCAGGAGGCCAAGAGAGGTCAGAGTTGAGAAGGAATGGAGAATTTAAAAATAATGTATTCGAGCATACCTAGAGAACTAAAGACGGTGGAGATGCTATGGGAAGCAATAAAGGCAACACAAACATACTTTATTGAATGAAGCAAGCTTGAAGGGGTGAACTGCCAACTCTTACTCCTGTGTTTCATATTCTTTTCAGGAATCTCAATGCTAAACACATAGTCCATGAGGAACCTTGCTACAGAATCAGTTATGTGTGCAATAGAAATTAGATATTGCGAACATAATACATTTTTTCCTGAAGCTATAATGAATTAAAATATAATTGTGTGAAAAGTCACCAGCCCAGAATTTGCTAAATCATAATTCTTCTTAGGCATTCTCTTAAGATGACGTATTTCTACCGTTTTTTTGGGGGGGGGTCATGGTTCTAAGCTAGCTGCTGTAATAGGGGCTAATGTTGAAAGGCAGGGAGGTAGTTGGTGCACTCTTTTTACCACTTAGGCAGGGCTTCTGTGAACCACTAATTCATGCCACAGGGTTCTCAGTACCATCCCAAATGTTCATTCTGCCCTCTGAACAATTATGGGCTAGAGGATACCTTGAGCCACTGGAAATGTTGATTTTTTCAAGGAAATTTTGAAGACAACATCTTTGAATCCTTTTCCCTGATCACCTGGTAATCACCTCCCAACAGAGAAAAGATTGCCTACTTGAATGTGGTATTGGGTGCGTGAATGGCTTGGCCTGCCAAGTGTAGCCAACTGAGGAAGAACTGGGGATACCTACTTGAAATCAATTTTAGTTCATTTCTCCTTCCAATGAGTTGAGAGTTTTATGCTCTGTGATGTCTGCTGTGAGTCTCTGGAGCATAGAGTAGGTCAGGGCTGATACCTGCCCCATTTACCACATATTTTGTGCTAGGTTAGAGGTTTCAATCTTCAAATTCCCTCTGTAATAATATGTTACTGTGACCCAAACAACCAATGCCTTTTGGCCTACTGAAAACCAATTCCAGGCTGACTTTCATTGATTAGCCATTGTTCCTATCAACATCTCAAATGTTCTTGGGTAACTATTTAAATATTAATGTTTTGGAATGTATTGTTGAGGTTTTGAATTTTTTGTAGTTGTGTTCTTTTATTGAGTAAAGGGTTATTTTAAGTTCCGGCTTTATCCTGTCTCCTAGCTTAAGGTCTCATCTGTAGCTATAGTTCAGTGAGCACAACAAATTAGTGCCAAGGTGCTGTATTATATCAACATGACAATTTCAGTAGAAGACTTACTCCAATTCTGCAACAGCAGCAAGCACAATTTGAGGTGACCTGGCTTAAGTTACTCGAAATCTTGACCAGCAGGTTATCAGCAAGTCCAAAGTCAGTGTCAAACACTGAACAAAACTCATGTGAGTCAGTTGTTGCATCCATTACCAACTTCAAATTCAATCACTCTTCAGGAGTTACGTTTCAATCACGGTTCAAATGTTACAAAGGTATATTTCGGGTCAAGATGACTCGTAGATGACATGCACTTTGCTCCAAAAATTAGGTACTGCTGAACATGAGCGTTCAGTTTCATTCTGCCTAAGAACCCACATGACCAATTATTTGGCGAAACTGTCTGACAAATAACAAGCAATTTTAGGGAACAGTCATCTCTCTTCAATGTTCAATACATTGCCCAAAACTTGTTAAACACACTGCCGATGATTTAATCAGATTTACCAAAGTCATCAATAGCGAATGTGAAAAGTTCAAACTGGTTCACGTGACTGAATGACAGTTCTAATGTCTGATTTTTATTTGTGGACTTCAAGCACCTGGTGATGCAGACATTTGACAACAGCTCCTGGCCAGACTTGAACAAGACCCTGATATGACTTTGCAAGCTACCACTCAAGAACGTCAGAGTTTGATCAACTTGAAAGATGATTACAACCTGATCAGACAGAACCACATCAATGCGGTTTCCAATTGCCCACATATCAATCAGCAGGTCTCCAAGTGGCCAAAACACAGCTTGTTGAAACTGTGGTGCATGGCATTATGCAAGAAACTGCCAGTACAAGAAATACATGTGCAGCAAATGCCAACGCTGTGGTCACAAAACAAAAACAAGCTTTTGCTATCCTTCACTGTCTTCTAGGCCAGTGAAACACAAGGACAAGAAGTTTCAAAAGCTATCAAGATCTACAAGGAGTTTAATGGCCATGTTCAAAGTTGACTTCACTCCCAGGAGATGGTACGTTGGTCAAAATACAGATCATTATGGCATCAGACATCCCCATTATCTCCAAATGCACGTGCCAGGCACTTGAATCACCAGCAGTCAAATCAACTCATCAATTCACCTGCTGAACACCAAGTCAACGGTAAGTGTTACCTAGCAGACCAGCCAGATCTGAACATCATCTGGAACATCCCTGATAAGGTCTGTATGAAGACATTTGCCTTTCAAATCACGTCAGTCAATGCCATACCATCACCAGTATGTGAGACCACATAACAACAACGGCAACAGCACAATGCAGCAGTGTTTCTGAAAGGTTTGGTATGCTGCAAGCAGAACTCCATCTCCATCCAAACACAAAGCCAGTCTTCTATCCCAAAAGACCAGTACAATATGGAGCCTAACCAATTGTTAAGCAAGAGCTAGATCACTTGCAAACGCCGTGTGATTAAAGCCATCAAATTCTCATGTTGGGCAGCTCCAATAATCATCCTCAAAAAAACAATGATATAGTGAGACTGTTACAAAGTCCTCAGCTCTCTCAATGTGGCTCTGGAGACATGCCTGTACCCATTACTGGTACTGGCAGGTCTCTTCACAAACTTGAACAGTGGTCGCTACTTTGCAAAGTTGGACATGGCTGAAACCTACCTTCAGGTAGAAGTGGTGGAAAATTCACAGGAGCTTCTCACCATTATGGTGCATAAGCGGTTGTTCTCCTTCCTCCATCTGCCTTTTGGGGTATAGCCAGTTCCCTCAATTCTCCAACAGCAATTTTTGGCACTGAGTGGTATTGGTGGTGTTACCACTTACCTCGATGACATCATTGTGATGGGCATGGATCTGGCAGAACTATGCCAATGCCTGGACCACGTTTTGTATAAACTACAAGGTTTGGATTGTGACTTCAGACAAAAAACTGCAGTTTCCTGATCTCTTCAATCAAGTATCTGGGATTCATCATAGATGAGGATGGTCATCACCCAGATGCTGAAAAACATCAGTGCTATCTTAAAGATAGATGTCAGCACTTTACGATAATTCTTGGGCATGATCAGTCATTATTCAGCATTTCACCCAGCAATGCACCGCCTGAGGGGCTACTCAAAGCCCTGCTCAACAAGGCTACCATGTGGAAATGGTCAAGTCTTTTGATCAGGTGAAGAGTATGCAGTCATCCGACTTTCTCTTTACGGATTTCAACCCAGACTTGCCATTTGGATGCATCCAACTACGAGTTGGGAGGTGTCACATCCACATCTTCTCTGCTGGTTCTCAAAGAGCTGTCATGCAGGCTGCCAGTTCCACAGCAGAACGGAACTATGGATTAATCAAGAAGGAAGCCTTGGGAATCATCTTTGCTGTGAAGAAATTCCACAAGATGCTTTATGGCAGACTCTTAAAGGCTGATTTATACTTCTGCGTCAAATTGACTCTGTAGGTACGGCATAGCCGTGAACCCTACGGAGAGCCTACAGGGATCCCTATGCCGTAGCCTGACACGCACCTTTCCCAAAATGTAACTACCCGTTGTGGCAACGCAGACTGCAACAACTGTGATTGGTCCGCTTGGTAGCATCGCATTTCCTCCTACGCTGCAATAGCTTCCTATTGGGCGACTGAAGGGCAGGGAAGGAACTCTGGCTACAATGCTTTCCATAAAGCTTTACTGACCTCCAAAATTATGGAGGACACATTTCGCTTTTATGAAAAAAGACGCTCACTTTAAACTTGTTTACCCCGAGAAAGACTACCATGACCATGAAGCCTTGCACGGGCAGTTGTGTGCGCATGCGTGACATGCCCGAATTGCAGAGCGATGCAGACACACCAACACACAAGTATAAATGCTCATGACGCGCGTAGGCCACTTGCGTAGGTACGGCATCTATTTAACACAGAAGTATAAATCAGCCTTAGCTCTCCTTACTGATCACAAGCCACTGTTGTCGATCTTTGGAACTAAGGAAAGCATCCCAGCGTGTACAACTAACCATCTGCAAAGGTGGGCAATTACGTTATTAGCTTATGATTTAGAAATCAAGTACACATCAACCCAGGAACTTGTTAAGACAGGTGCCCTCCCCAGACTTGTGAATCAACAGGTTACCGAAAATGAAGAGACAGTCGTGGCTGCAACTTCAATTGACTGCAAAGTCCAGAGGGCTGTATTGGATGCTGCTAAAGGTCTTTCTGTCACGGTTGACAAGATCAGAGCAGAACCTGTTTCAGCTTATTGCCAGATACCTAGATGACAGATGGCCAGTCAAGGTCGAGGAAAATGTCATACCATTTTACAGACATCATACATCGCTTTAAACTGTGGACTCCTGCTTAATGCTTGAAGACAGAATAGTGATTCCAAAAGTACTGAAAGAATTCCACTGTGGTCAGTCGAATGAAAGCCCTGGCAAGAAGCTTTGTGTATTAGCCAGGCACATCTGTATGCAAGCAGTGGATTCAGTGCTCTATGGTAGCAAAAGATCCAAGTGGAGCCAATACACAACCCTGCCACCAGGCTACCATACCTTGGAGTCGAGTACATATTGACTTTTGAGTACAAAAGTCAATGAGTACAACTCAATCAGCAGCTGTACCTACCTTGCCCTGGTTGATGCCTATTGCGAATGGCCAGAAACATTATCCATGAAGTCAACAAGACAGAAGCTGCCATTCAACAGCTGCTGCAGATTTTTAGCCGCTTTGGGATTGCAGAAACACTTGTTTCTGACAACGGCCCTCAATTCAGTTCACAGCAGTTTGCTGCTTTCTGCCAGAACAGTGGAATTACCACATCCGAATCACTCCCATATTATATACAGTCCAAAGGCCAAGCAGAGAGGGTTGTCGATACATTCAAACAGTCACTTCTGAAATCAAGAGGGAAAGGAGCATCGGCCAAGGCTCTCAACATACTTTTGCTGATAGGTCAAATTATTCCACATCCAGACCTGGGGGCGGGGTGGAAATGTCTCCAGCTGAAGCATTTTTTGAAGAAAACTACACATGTTGGATGCAATGCTGCCACAGTGTCCAATATCTGAGACAGCAGATGGTCAGGTGCGCAAACACAGCCACACAGACCTTGGTCAACAGGTGAAGTCATTCAAGCCTAGAACGGCAGTGTGAGTCAAAAAGTATCCGCGAGAGGGATATACTCCTGGGTACCAGGTCAAATTGTCAAACGAATGGGGAAAGTGCTCTATGAACTTATCTTAGATGGACATTGCTGGTGTCATCACATCAACCAGTTTGTCGTGCAGATCATCAAACCCAGAGCTAAACCTTAATCTCTTCCTGGAAGGGATCAATTTACCCCTCCAAACCAACCACCAGTGCCAACATAGCCGCAAGCAACATCAGAACAAGGAAGTGACAGGCTGCAACCACTAAGAAGGACTAATCAACACTCACAACACACTGGATGAACTCAGCGGGTTGGGCAGCATCCGTGGAAACGAACAGTCAACATTTCGGGCTGGAACGATGACTGCTCATTTCCACGGATGCTGCCCAATCTGCTGAGTTCCTCCAGTGTGTTGTGAGTGTTGCTTTGACCCCAGCACCTACAGATTATTTTGTGTTTAAGAAGGACTAATCACCAGCAGAAATCAACCATCAGTTCAAATCTTACAGGTAATCATCTTCAAGAGGGAGATATTACGGTGAGCCAATCAATGCCTACTGGTCAACTGACAACCAATCCCGGGATGACTTTCAGTAATTGATCATTGTTCCTATCAACATCTTGAACATTCCTGGTTTAACTATTTAAGTAGTTGTGCTTTGGGATGTACTATCAAGGTTTTGAGATTCTTGTAGTTGCATGGTCTTATTGAATAAAGGTGTATTGAGTTCCAGCTTTGTCCCATCTCCTGACCTTGAGTCTCATCAGTAGTAATAGGAGACTGAACACAACAACATGCATAGACATTGGGCTGGATTGACCAAACCACTTACCAAGTAATTGTTGATATTAACCTTCTTGCCAGGCAGGAGGAGATTTGACTGGTAGAGTCACACATATCTCAACTTTCCACTTGCTACACTGCTGAGAGAGCAGGAATCTTCTGGCCTTTCCTTATTGGCAGATATCCACTGGTTCTGACCTAGATGTTACGAATATCTGAATTGCACAGAATGTTGAAAAGCCCTGCTTTAAGACTGAACACACAGGAGACTGCAGATGCTGGAATCTGGAGCAACAAACAATATGCTGAAGGAACTCAGTAGGTCAAGAGCATCTGTGGAAGAAAGGGAATTGTCAATGTTTTGTGTCAAAACCTTGCATCAGAACTGAGAGTAAAGAGAGGAGATGCTTAAGACTGCTTGACTATAACTCCTATCATTTTATAATATTGCCTTGTAATATTCTATTTCCATTCTACTTCATACAATGCAGTGATTTTACTATTGCTAATTGCTGGATCAAAGCAAAAATGCTCCTGTGGCTTTGGGACAACTGCAGCGTACAGCTAGCCAAGCTTACGAAGGCCTCTTGGTTAGTTCCAGCACATTAATCATCACTGAACAAACTGTGGCTGCAGCTTGAAATATGGCTTGTATTAATGAAATCATTTGGGAAAATTGCAGCTTAATTTTATTATAACTTTGAGCACAAATCTGAAGTGTGCTCTTTTTGTTAACATTGAACAAATGTCCTTTGCCACAGCCACATTGTATTCCAAAATAAATTTTCAGACACTATCAAATTGTTGGTCAAATTATCTGTGTTGCCAACATACGCAGTGAACATTTATATCCTCTAAGTTATTAATCATTTTGATATTTCAGGGGAAAGTTAAAGATCATACATGTTGCAGGCTGGAAATCCTTAGATAGCAAGAGGGAAGAACAGGAGTCAACCTCATGAACACAAAATGGGTTCAGACTGTAAAAGACATGTTGAGGTGACTTTAACAGGTGTCACTCATTCATTAGCATAGCTAACGTTATTTAAACTAGCTGGCTAGCTGCTAAGGAGCTACAGTGCAGACATCCCATCTCTCCCGGAAGTTCCAGGAGTCTCCCGCAAATTGATTGTGCTACCTCCCTGAAATGAGTTTTTGCAGGGTGGGATGTCTGTGAACACTGAGCTGTAGTTGATGAACAGCAGCCTAATGTATCCCCCTCTACTACCCTTTGTTTTCCTGCCTATCACCTCCCTGCTTCCCCTCCCCCATCCCTTTGTCTTTCAAATTACTGGTTTTTCAACTGAACCTACCAGCCTTCTCCTTACAACCCTCCCCCACCTTCTTCATAGGGCCTCTGCCCCTTCCCTCTTCAGTCCTGACGAAGAGTTCCGGCCCGAAATGTCGACTCATCGTTTCCATGGTTGCTGCCCGACCTGCTGAGTTCCTCCAGCGTGTTGTGAGTGTTGCGTCAACCTCATGAGACTTCAGAGAGATGAGACAAAATGCCCAACACAGAAATAAGAAGGTTATTTGTATATAAGTAGGTTATTTCGTCCTTTGGATCAGTGCTGCCATTCATCAAGAACTTACATGGCGTTACATTTATCTCAGCACTATTCCCACATACTTTAATACCTAGAAATCCATCAATCATTTTAAATGAATTTGATTGACCAGCTCCCATCCTCTAGGGTAAAAAAAAATTCTAAAGATTCTTTGTGTAAAGAAATTTCTTCTCTTCTCAGCGCTAATTGGCCCGTTACATATTCTGAGAGTGACCCCTGGTTCTAAACTCATCAGCCAGAGAAATGTTCCTCCTGCATCCTGCTCACTGTGAGAATGAACTGAAACTAACTCCAGGTTTAATCTACTCAACCTCTCTTCATAGGAAAGCACTACCATTCCTGGAACCAGTACAATGGGACAAAGGTGCAGAATGAAAATGATCATGCTGCCCCAACACACAGATGAGGTCATTTACAGGAGATAACCATTCCAGTGCTGACAATTCTGCAAGTACAATGAAGAGACCGTGCTCCTGAAATTATGAATAGGCTGTCAATAGCCTCAACAGAAGCTGGGATTTCTCCTGGCTTCAAACTCTGCTTTAGATGATCTGGACAACAGGCTGCTGTTCATCAGCTACAGCTCAGTGTTCAGCACAATCATCCCATCCAAAATCATCACCAGGCTTCAGGAACCAGGCCTCCGTACCTCGTCTAAGCAAATGGATACTCGACTTCCTCACTGCAGACCTCAGTCAATGAGAACAGGTAACATTATCTCCTCACAGCATCAACCCAGGTGTATCTCAAGGCTGAGACCTTAGCCTCTGCTCTCCCCTCTATACACACAGGACTGTGTGGAGACGAACAGGTCCAACACCACATGCAAAATCACCAGTGAGACCACTGCTGTTGGACGAGTCATAGGTAGAGAGGAGTCAGCATACAAGAGCAAGATAGGACACCCGTTTGAGTGGCCCTACAACAACCACCTCTCAAATGTCAGTAAAATGAACGAGCTTATTGTTGACTTCAGGAAGGGGAAGTATGGCAAATATGTGCCAGTCTGCATTGGTGGAAAGAGTCAGCAGCTTTAAATTTGTTAACCCATCAAATGATTCGTCCTGGGCCCAGCACATTGATGCAATTACAAGGAGAGCCCATCAGCATCCTTACTTTCTCATAAAGTTTGGCTGGCCAACAAACATTTCGATAAACTTCTACAGATATACTGTTAAAAGTATTCTGATTGCATCATGGTCTGCGACGCCAATTTGAATGTGCAGGAATGTAAGAAGCTGCAGAGAGTAGTGGACTCAGTACAATACATCACAGTCACCATCAGTAGTATCTGCAGGAGGCACTGCCTTCCAGTGTCTATAATTCTGCAAGTACAAACAGGAGTTTGCGCTCCTGAAATTTTGAACAGATGGTCAATAGCCTCAACAGAAGTTGGGCTCTCTCTACTCCCTCCCTTGGACCCTCTGGCCAATAGGGACAGATACATTAGGCTGCTGTACATCAACTACAGCTCAGTGTTCAGCACAATCATCCCATCCAAAATCATCACCAGGCTTCAGGAACCAGGCCTCCGTACCTCGTCTAAGCAAATGGATACTCGACTTCCTCACTGGCAGAGTCAGTCAGCGAACCCATGCCACCTTTGTGCAGCTGCCATTGGGCAGTGGGCACAAAAGCCCGAAGTTCCACACCACCAGGTTTTAATTCTGTTCTTTCATGTACACAAACGTGTATAACCTATTATTAATTGGTGCTGTTCCTGTGAATGCTGCTACAAGGAAGCTTTACACCATACCTGAATGTGTTATTGTACATATGACAATATACTCAACTTTCACTATATTAGCACAGCCTATGAGCTGGAGCTTGGGCAGGACTTATTGAGATATTTCACACAAACAAAATTTATTTAAAGAAAAGATTCCACAAACTATAGAAACGGAACTCAGTGAAACACATATAAAATGCTGGAGGAACTCAGTCCGATTAAAACAATGAAGCAATGAAAGAACAGTGCCTGCTAACAACTCAGGTAGTCTGGCAATAATTTCCATTCTGTAAGGGAATGTTACATACGTAAACTACCTGGGTGGATCATCTAGAATATGCTGTGACTGGAAACAAGCTTTATCACCCGACCCCCGAACTACTCCAATTCACCCAACTATCACATCTGCTCTTTGTATCTTGACAGGAAACCAGAAGACCACCACGCTCCCCCTCCCACCCCCCACCCCCCCCGTCCCCATGTTGCAATGTAGAGTAAAGCAGCACCAGACATGTCAGCCCACTCTAGAACTTGGAATAACTAAGTAACATTGAGGAACCAGATTATCCATTTCTTCATGAAGTCTCCTCATATCCTCCTCACATTCCCAAATAGATTAGCTTCATCAGCAGACTTGGAAGTATGGTTGTAACTTTTCTCAGCCAAATCATTGATATAGACTGTAACTAGCTGGAACAGAAGCACTGATCCCTGCAGCACTTTGCTAGTCACAACTTGTCAAACTGAGAAGAATCCGATTAGTCTCACTCTTTGCTTTCTGTCCAACAGCCAATCCTCAATAGAGATGAATACTTTAATCCTCAATTCCATGTGCTCTAACCTGTTTGCTAATCTCCTATGTAAAACCGTATCTATTCTAATAGTCACATCTTCAAAGAACTCTAACAGAGTAGTCAAGCACAATCCCTTCATAAATCTATTTTGACTGAGCAATTCTATTATTCTTTTCAAGGTGGAAAACAATAATCCCATTACCAGTCTTACCTTTCCCTTACCATACCACAGAATCTGCTCACTGCTGGGAACCTGGAGACTAGAATGTGACGGGAAATGTACAGCTTGATAGAGAAAAAGGAAGCAAACCACAGATCCAGAGCACTGAGAATGGGGGAGGCCCTTCAGATATATAGAAAGTGTAGGGGCTGCTTGTAAAACTAAAGAGGATAGAGCATCACTGGCATAAAGAAAGTCCCATGGCATTATATAAGAGCAAGGAAAAAGTGAGCCTCTTGGAGACCAAAGGGGCAATGCATGCATGGAACCACAGCATGCAGGTAAGGTCTCATAGCAATATTTCTCATCCATAGTCACTAACTAAACCAGACATCCCACCCTGCAAAAACTCATTTCAGAGAGGCAGCACCATCAACTTCCGGGAGAGGTGGGATGTCTGCAATAGAGTAGCTCCTTAGCAGCTAGCCAGCTAGTTTAAATAACGTTAGCTATGCTAATGAACGAATGACACCTGTTAAACTCACCTCAACATGTCTTTTACAGTCTTAACCCACCATGGGCAATAGAAAAGTCACTGTTGCAAACAGTGCAGCGAGCAACACTGTCATTATTTTGACCCCTAATAGGCAGGGGTACACTTTAGTGTAGTCTGGGGTGACGTACGTTTTATATTTTCTTTTTTTGGAACACTCTGCCATGGCGCTCTCTGGCTCGCGGTCTCTCTCTCTCGTGGTCGCTCTCGTGCTCTCTCTTGCTTTCTCTCGTTCGCTCGCTCTCAAAAAAATTGATTTCCATGATATTGTATATAATTTGCGGGCATCAGGGAGCCCCTATTATTATGCGGGAGACTCCTGGAACTTCCGGGAGAGGTGGGATGTCTGCTAATCAGATATTGTAGCTGGAGACATCGGCAAAGAATGCAATTATAGAGCATGTTAAGATTAAAATGGGAGATATCTGATGTCTTATTGGGCTGGATAAATCCCAGGGCCTGATGTATTCCAGACTGCTATGGAAGGCAAGGGAGAAAATTGCTGGGCCCTGACAGAGATATTTAAATCATCACCAGCTGCAGGTGAAGTACCAAATGACCAGAAATGAGGGATGGCATTTATTTACACTTAGATTGATCAGATAGCATGACTTTGTTGGTGAAAGATTGAGGGTTTTTTTTTGAGGAAATAGAGTGTACTGTGGGCAGCACAGTTGACAGGATTTACTTCGAACTTAGTAAAAACTCTGACAAGGTCTCACATGGGAAGCTGATCCAAAAGGCCATTACAAGTGGTAAACTGGATCTAAAACTGGCTTGATAAAACTGCCTCAGAGGATGATGGTGGAGGGTGTTTTTTGAATGACTGTAAGCCTATTGACAGAGGTGTCCCACAGGGATTTTTACTAGGACCATTGTTTATATAGAGACAAGGACTCAGGAGTATAATCGGTAAGTTTGATGACTGCACAAAAATTGGCGGCGTTGTTGACAGCAACAAAAGTCATCTTTGGATATCTTGTTGATCACCTGGTAAATTGGACGGGGCAATGGGTTAATGAATCTAATCTTATTAAGTGTGAGTTGGAGCAGTTTGGAAGATCAGACAATGGTACTACAAATATCATGAGCAGTAGGGCTTTACAGAATACTGAAGAACAAAGAGACTTTATATAAAGTGCCAAAGATCCTTGAAAATACATGTAGTTGTAGACAGGGTGGTGCAAGATACTTGCCTTCATTACCAAAGTGGAGCATAAGAGAAGACTTAGTTTAGGCCACAGCTGGAAAGTTGTGACCGGACAGCAGATAATACAGAGGAGTGTGCATACAACAGGATGTGGTTTGGAATGGAATGATTCAAGTATAAGGAGAGACTTGTTTTCTCTGGAGCAGAGGATGTTAGTAGGTGAAACCACTTAACTGAACCTTTCTCTATGGCAGAGGGTATAGGCTTTAAGAAGCAATAAAGAGGATCGGTGGAAGAATTCCACCCAGTGAATGATCATAATCTGGAGCACACCATATAAGGTGATGGAAGCATATTCTCACATTTACAAAGCATCCGAATGAGCACTTTGTTAAACCTTACTTCTAATTATTACTTGTTACCCAATTCAAGAACACACAGTACTATGGAGGATAAAGGAACCGTCTTTTTATTAGTAGCTCGCTACTAGAGAGAGAGACCTCCTTATGCATACACAGGGAGCCCGTACCAAAGGTCTCTCTGCCAAAGCACACAGATACAGAGTTTTTAATACCCTTTTTGTCACGTATGCAGGAAACAATTTTTTAGCTACCCCCATAGTCACATGCCCAGCAACAGTGGTATTTCAAGACAAAGACCCCTTCATCGCCCTAAATGGCAGTCAAACTTAGACAACCAGGACAATGTGCGTGATGAGGTAATTCCTCATTTTTCATCCGTTGTTCCGCATATTTGGAGACAAAGTATAACTAGATTACCACATCCTGACACCTGCAGGTAATACAAGGATTGCGAGTTCGTATCAAACCTTTGCCCAACTTAGACGTGTTACAATTTATAGAGCTCGCTTACTCAGAACAGAACAAACAAAAGTCTGCAGCAATTTTAACCCATTATTTACAAGAGTCTGAAAATCATTTTCCAACCCTTTAACCCTTTAACATCTCAACTTGATTTGACCAGTTATTTCCTGCGGAGCATCAAGAAAGCTCACCTCTGTCCCAGGATACTGACGGACTTTTACCGCCGTACCATTAAGAGCTTACTCACCAACTGCATCTCAGTGTGATATGGCAATAGTCCCATATCGGACCGCAAAGCACTCCAGCGTGTGGTGAAAACTGCCCAGCGGATTATTGGCACCCAATTGCCCACCATTGAGAACATCTACCATAAACACTGCCTGGGCAGGGCATAAAGCATTATCAAGGATGCATCTCACCCTAACCATGGACTTTTTACTCTCCTCCCATCCGGTAGGTGCTACAGAAGCCTCCGCTCCCGCACCAGCAGGCTCAGGAAGAGCTTCTTCCCTGAGGCCGTGACCCTGCTGAACCTCACATCACAGCACTAAGCAGTATTGCACCCATATTGTCCTGTCTCAGTACTTTTATATTTGTGTGCTGTAGCACTTACTTTTTATTCACAGTTATTTTGTAAATAACACTATTTTTTGCATTTCTGGTCAGATGCTAACTGCATTTCATTGGCTTTGTATCTGTACTCGGCACAATGACAATAAAGTTGAATCTAATCTAATCTAATCTAATATTACTAAAGATCTAATGCTGGTAAATGGATTACTATTGCTTGGCATATGCTGATTAGCATAGATGTCAGCACATAGATAACAGCACATTTGGAAAGCGGTGAAATCATCGGACAAAGTCAGCATGGATTTGTGAAAGGAAAATCATGTCTGACAAATCTCAGAATTTTTTGAGGATGTAACTAGTAGAGTGGATAGGGGAGAACCAGTGGATGTGGTATATTTGGATTTTCAAAAGGCTTTTGACAAGGTCCCACACAGGAGATTAGTGTGCAAACTTAAAGCACACGGTATTAGGGGTAAGGTATTGATGAGGATAGAGAAATGGTTGGCAGACAGGAAGCAAAGAGTGGGAATAAACGGGACCTTTTCAGAATGGCAGGCAGTGACTAGTGGGGTACCGCAAGGCTCAGTGCTGGGACCCCAGTTGTTTACAATATATATTAATGACTTAGACAAGGGAATTAAATGCAGCATCTCCAAGTTTGCGGATGACACGAAGCTGGGCGGCAGTGTTAGCTGTGAGGAGGATGCTAAGAGGATGCAGGGTGACTTGGATAGGTTAGGTGAGTGGGCAAATTCATAGCAGATGCAATTTAATGTGGATAAATGTGAGGTTATCCACTTTGGTGGCAAAAACAGGAAAACAGATTGTTATCTGAATGGTGGCCGATTCAGAAAAAGGGGAGGTGCAACGAGACCTGGGTGTCATTATACACCAGTCATTGAAAGTGGGCATGCAGGTACAGCAGGCGGTGAAAAAGGCGAATGGTATGCTGGCATTTATAGCAAGAGGATTCGAGTACAGGAGCAGGGAGGTTCTACTGCAGTTGTACAAGGCCTTGGTGAGACCACACCTGGGGTATTGTGTGCAGTTTTGGTCCCCTAATCTGAGGAAAGACATTCTTGCCATAGAGGGAGTACAAAGAAGGTTCACCAGATTGATTCCTGGGATGGCAGGACTTTCAGATGATGAAAGACTGGATCAGCTAGGCTTATACTCATTGGAATTTAGAAGATTGAGGGGGGATCTTATTGAAACGTATAAAATCCTAAAGGGATTGGACAGGCTAGATGCAGGAAGATTGTTCCCGATGTTGGGGAAGTCCAGAACGAGGGGTCACAGCTTGAGGATAAAGGGGAAGCCTTTTAGGACCGAGATGAGGAAAAACTTCTTCACACAGAGAGTGGTGAATCTGAGTTGGATGATCAGCCATGATCATACTGAATGGCGGTGCAGGCTCGAAGGGCCGAATGGCCTACTCCTGCACCTATTTTCTATGTTTCTATGTTTCTATGTCGTAGGTTGAAAAACTTCGATCTCTGTATGTGACAATTTAATATAATGCACTCATCCTTTAAATTGTTGTTGATATTTATACACAATATCAACCGTGTGGATATTAGCAAGATAATTATATAGTATCAGTTCCACTTCTGCGATGAAGAGTACTCCAATCCTTTTGTCTAAACCCACCCTGTTCCCCAACTTTAAGGCATCACCAGTTCATTCTCAGTGCACGGTCATTGCTTACATTTTAAATAAGCCCCACAGCTGCAGTGTTCTTTTCAAACAAGTGACGCACTTTTTATGATTCATTACAACCATAACAATTAGCACACTATAAATAAGACAACTCCCTGGGGATGCATTTTCTGATATAGGTTTTTGTCAAATCTAACACTAGTATTAAAAGTGAGGAAGTCTGCTTCATTTCTTTGTGCATAGTCATACAAATATTGCCCAGTCTTGAATATCAATGATTAGGACTTTAATAAGCTAATTTTCAGCAATAGGTATTTCAAGTATTTTTATTTGGAAAGAAAAATGATAATGAGGTGTGTAAAGAAAGCACTTAAAACATGTGGATCCTATTTGCTGAATCGATAAATCTTCATCTACACTATAAATTTCTTAAAAACTCAATCTTTTAGGCAGATTTGGGTAATTTTTTACTTTGATTTGCCTTCTCTAAGCTGCTTCTTTATTCCTCTCCACCCAAAACCACTGACTCAGCTACATCAGCATCATGGAGGCATTGTAGTTAAAATAGTACTCAAGAGATTTGGACATGCTTGGGAGGCATGTCTTCAATCCCACCACAACAACTGGGGTATTTAAATAGAAAAAGTAATGAATACATGTCAGAATATCAGTAAAGGTGACTATAAAACCATTAAAACCCATCTGGTTCATTAATGTCATACATTTGTGATGGAATCCGCCATCCTTACAGGATCTAGCCTATGTGGTAGCGGACAAAACAGTGAAGATTTGGAGTCTCAACTGCCCTGTTAGGAAGCTCATTATATTATCAGTCAGGGGGAAATTCTGGCCAATGAAACCCTCATCTGAAAATGATTCCATTCTACTGGCATATTTCTTGTGCTTTTTCACTGCACAGTTAGTAAATGAGTATTGATGAATACTTATGGCAAATATTGCTGGCCCAGGTCATCATTTAATAAGATTTCTAATTGCACAGTTATGAACAGATGGTGAACATTCCAAAATAGCCCGCTCTCTTTATCACCCAAAATGATATTGAAGAAGCTTTAGCAAGTGCACGTGGGTGTACAGCACACTTTCTGCTCTCCAGCTGCAGACCTATGGTGGGCAAAATGTGGATCTGGTATCAAATAAAACCAACTCCTTCGTCCTCAATCATAACAAGGCAAGCTTCAACGGGCTTACATGCATCTGGATGAGCCAGGCAGCACTGTAAGAATCATGTTATTTGATTTCTCCAGTGCTTTTAACACCATATGACCTGCTAGGGGGACGCAGGTGGACACTCCACTAGTGTCCTAGATTACAGACTACCTGTACAGATGGCCACAGTATGTGAGATTACAGAGCTGTGCATCAGATACTGTGGTTAGCAGCACGGGGACACCTCAGAGGAATGTCCTGTTCACCGTCTACACCTCAGACTTCAGGTACAACTCTGTGTCCAGCCACCTGCAGAGGTTTTCGGACGATTCGGCAGTTGTGGGCTGTATCAGCCGGGGTCAAGAGGCTGAGCACACAAGCGTGGTGGACAACCTTGTTGAGTGGTGTGGGCTGAATCATCTGCAGCTCAACATCACTAAGACAAAGGGGTTGATGGTGGACTTCAGGAAGGTGAAAACACCCTGCATTCCCATCTCCATCAAGGGAACGGATGTGGAAGTCGTCCAGACTGGAAATTCCTGGGAACTCACCTGGACAATAAACTGGACTGGACTAAAACACAGGGGCCCAGTACAAGAAGGGACAGAGCCGACTGTTCTTCCGGAGGATGCTCTGATCATTCAACATCTGCAGTACAATGCTGCAGATATTCTATGACTGAGTGGTGGCCAGCACTCTATTCTACACTGTAGTGTCTGGGGCAGCAGGGTGCGAGCAGCCGATGACAGAAAGATCGATAAGCCTGTCAGCAAGGCTGGTTCTGTTCTGGGGGTGGAACTGGATTTCCTGGTGGCTGTGTCTGAGAGGAGGATGCTGCAGAAACTACAGTGCATGATGGACAATCTCTCTCACCCCTCCATGACAAACAGAGGAGCTCCCTTAGTAACAGACCGATTCCATCGAGGTGCACCACTGAACCCCACAGGAGATCCATTCTCCCCGTGGCTATAAGACTCTACAACTCCTCCTCCTTAAGTATAGAAGCTTATGGCTTCATTGCACATCGGTATTTTGCACTATTACTTTTTAATGCACATTTTTGCATTCTTTTTCGTACCTCAATGGTTTCATTGAGTGTATATATTTCTGACTCAGCAACCTTGCACAACAATTTCCTTTGGAATAAATAAAGATTTATCTTATCTTATTAAATATTGTTCAACTTCACTAATGTAAGCAACTGGAGAGTACCACATCATTGACTTATATACCGTAGATCATGGAAGCCTTTGGAGAGTCAGGATTCCAACAATGAAGGCTTTTTACCCAAGTCACATTCGCTTCAGTAAGAGGCAGCTGAACAATAATGGGGGTAGTGTGGTGGTGCTGGAGAGGGAGGGTGAGGGTGGAATGAGAGTCAAGAGTTAGAAGATGTGTAATGATGTTCAGCTCCCTGAAAGGGCTGGAACCTGCTCAAGGAGCCTCCCTTGCACATATTACTGAACAGGAATACGCAAGAACGACACCCAATTTCACCTGCGATACTCTAGATGAGCATTACTGAATGAAGAACGTAATTACATATGGATTCTATGTGCCAATCTGCACAAGTGCCATCTATGCCATTGAGTGCCCTGTGGAATTTCCAGAGGGGTGCAATTCAATCCATCAACCAGCATAATTACATTCCAGTTCATCACTTTTCATAGACATGGAGCTGAAAATAGCAGGATTTTATGGCACTTCTTCCAAACAGAGGAGCATTTTCAATTGCTTTCCCCTTATTTAATGACAGAGCAGTTTTTCTTCATTTAACAGCAAGCCATTAGAGAGTGGGATATAATATAATTGTGTCTATTTACAATGGAGGATCAAAATCTATGCCTGATCCACAGTATGTCAAGCACAAATTATGTCAAAGCTCCAAAGAGAATGAAGAAAAAATGTTGCAGTGACCTTCCTTACAGCAAAACTGCCTGTTGCACCTGAGGGGGGGAGGAGAGGGGGGAACCAATCATCAGTCCTAGCAAGATTGACCAATGTCTGCACCAAGTCGCTTATAGGCTGCTGATGATTATAATAATTATAACAAATAAAAGTAAGATCCGACATCTTCCTTTATTTTCTACTTTCTTACTAGGTCTTTACCAATTTGATCATCCATAAAGATCACCATCTGCTCATTAACTCTGTCCTTATAAGTATCTGCCTGCCTTCACTCCTCAGTTTTTTGCCAACATCAATCAAACCAGCAGTATTCTTGGACATTGTCTCTCCTCTCTTCAGGTGAGTAATCATTAATCATTAATCCACCACCATTTAAATTACCCTGCCTGGGCATGTTAATACTTTTAAAAACTCAAACACGAGGAAATCTGCAGATGCTGGAATTTCAAGCAACACACATAAAAATTGCTGGTGAACGCAGCAGGCCAGGCAGCATCTCTAGGAAGAGGTACAGTCGACGTTTCGGGCCGAGACCCTTCGTCAGGACTAACTGAAAGAAGAGATAGTAAGAGTTTTTTTTCTCTCTTTTTCTCCCTCTGTCCCTCTCACTATACCCCTTGCCCATCCTCTAGGTTCCCCCCTCCCCCTTTTCTTTCTCCCTGGGCCTCCTGTCCCATGATCCTCTCATATCCCTTTTGCTAATCACCTGTCCAGCTCTTGGCTCCATCCCTCCCCCTCCTGTCTTCTCCTATCATTTTGGATCTCCCCCTCCCCCTCCCACTTTCAAATCTCTTACTACCTCTTCTTTCAGTTAGTCCTGACGAAGGGTTTCGGCCCGAAACGTCGACTGCACCTCTTCCTAGAGATGCTGCCTGGCCTGCTGCGTTCACCAGCAACTTTTATGTGTGTTGCTTGATGTTAATACTTTTGCCTGGTTTGTACATTGAAATCATGTGCAGTGTGCCAGATATCCCTGATACATAAATGCAATTCAGTTCAGTAGGCTGTGTTGCAAAGTATTATTTTAAACTCTAGCAACTTTCGATCAAATGGCAAGGAAAGGTAAGTCGCATCTGGAGTTTCTCCGGTTAGCGGACCATTTCCCTCCATGCCTCTCTGACGTAGTGGGAAACCTTTACAGCAGTGGTTTGCCATTGCCTTCTGCCAGGTGAGTTTCCAAAGAGATCACCAGCTCGTAACCCAGCACAGATGGAAAGCGTGCAGGGGAGCCGGCTGGGTTCAAACTTGGGACCTTTTGTCCCGAAGTCTGACGCTGATGCCTCTACGCCACTAGCTGGATCTTCGATCAAATAGTTTTTTTTAAATTAGCAAATACAAGGTTTATTGGTGAGGGGATACACCTATTGTGCTTTTTGCATTCTAACTTCCTACAAGTTAAAGTCCTACAACATCCACCCCCTAAATGCAGAATTTCAGGCTGGCCAATTATCAGCTGTATCTTCATTGAAGAAAATAGCAAAGCATTGTCATCAGAAGTGTGACACCCATTCTAAATTTCTAGTGGTTATGAGTGAGTGAAAGAAAGTCAAATACTGAAAGGTAGGCTGATAGGAGGCACAAGTGATTGAGGAAGGGGATAGAGAGGGAGCTACTGAGGGCCATTCTTCTCCTGACAATTGAGATATAGCCTGCATTTGTAGATAGTACTCTAATGAAACTACTAAAACTCCAGCAACCAAGGTTTGATTCTGACTTTTAGGGGCTGTCTGTGTGGATATGCATGTCTTTCTGTGACCATGTAGTTGTTGGGAGTTCAATTCACAACTGCAAATTGCCCCTGATGTGAAGGTGTGTGGGAGGACAAAAATGGGATAAGTATATGTAGTCAGCATGGATTTGTTGGGCTAAAGGGCCAATTTAAATGCTGTACAACTCTATGGCTTCTTTCATTGTTAGAAAGGGGCAAACAAACCCAATGTCACATCCAAAGAACATTGAATGACGAGAACAACAGGAATTCTGCAGATGCTGGAAATTCAAGCAACACACATCAAAGTTGCTGGTGAACGCAGCAGGCCAGACAGCATCTCTAGGAAGAGGTACAGTCGACGTTTCAGGCCGAGACCCTTCGTCAGGACTAACTGAAGGAAGAGCTAGTAAGAGATTTGAAAGTGGGAGGGGGAGGGGGAGATCCAAAATGATAGGAGAAGACAGGAGGGGGAGGGATGGAGCCAGGAGCTGGACAGGTGATTGGCAAAAGGGATATGAGAGGATCATGGGACAGGAGGCCCAGGGAGAAAGACGGGGGGGGGGGTGGGGGGGGGAATCCAGAGGATGGGCAAGGGGTATAGTCAGAGGGACAGAGGGAGAAAAAGGAGAGAGAGAGAAAGAATGTGTGTATAAAAATAAATAACGGATGGGGTACGAGGGGGAGGTGGGGCATTAGCGGAAGTTAGAGAAGTCGATGTTCATGCCATCAGGTTGGAGGCTACCCAGACTGAATATAAGGTGTTGTTCCTCCAACCTGAGTGTGGATTCATCTTTACAGTAGAGGAGGCCGTGGATAGACATGTCAGAATGGGATGTGGAATTAAAATGTGTGGCCACTGGGAGATCCTGCTTTCTCTGGCGGACAGAGCGTAGGTGTTCAGCAAAGCGGTCTCCCAGTCTGTGTAGGGTCTCGCCAATATATAGAAGGCCACATCGGGAGCACTGGATGCAGTATATCACCCCAGCCGACTCGCAGGTGAAGTGTCCCCTCACCTGGAAGGACTGTTTGGGGCCCTGAACGGTGGTAAGGGAGGAAGTGTAAGGGCATGTGTAGCACTTGTTCCGCTTACAAGGATAAGTGCCAGGAGGGAGATCAGTGGGGAGGGATGGGGGGGGGGGTACGAATGGACAAGGGAGTCGCGTAGGGAGCGATCCCTGCGGAAAGCAGAGAGAGGTGGGGAGGGAAAGGTGTGCTTCGTGGTTGGATCCCATTGGAGGTGGCGGAAGTTACGGAGAATAATATGTTGGACCCGGAGGCTGGTGGGGTGGTAGGTGAGGACAAGGGGAACCCTATTCCTAGTGGGGTGGCGGGAGGATGGAGTGAGAGCAGATGTGCGTGAAATGGGGGAGATGCGTTTGAGAGCAGAGTTGATGGTGGAGGAAGGGAAGCCCCTTTCTTGATGGTGGAGGAAGGGAAGCCCCTTTCTTTGAATGACGAGATATAGCTTTAAAGGGGGGGGGGGAAGCTAAACCAGTGTTCAAATTTGACAATTGGTGAAAAAACATTAAAACATCTTTGAAAATGCACGCAGTCTCTGACCTGATTTGTGATTCTCGGTAATATATTTTAAAAAACCTTAATGCTTGTGTGCATAGTTCTTGGAATCATCCTCATTACAAATTCGTAGGACTATTTTTACATGTCCTGGGAATAGGAACTGCTGAGAAAATTGTCATGTTAATTGGCCTCTCCCCTCGGTGTGATGCGGCGCCAAAAAATATCATCACGTATTCCAGATTACATTGGGCAAATGAAGGAAGTCACACCAAAACCGTAAAAACAAAGATAATTAGAACAATGTGAAACTGGCATTTAAGAGCCGTGTGACTGAAGTGTTATCACTGATTCTATTAGAAAGGTAGGAACGGGTATTATATATACTGTATGTAATGGTGTATCTCAAAACGGGGGGGGGGGGGGTGGTGAGAAGAAAGAGCTAAAGTGGAGGTTTGGTTATTCTACAAGACTGGTCCAATTATCCCCAGACACAGTTCAAATCTACATGTCTCTCGATCTCCAATCACCATATGGAATTGAATAAGATAAATTTACATTTATCACCAACTATAAAGCACGCCAGGTCAAAGGAAACCAAAAGATTTGGTCCTTTTAAATTCTGCCCAGCTGGTTTCAAAGGGATTTCTCCCAGCCGGAACACAAAGTAAACTCTTTGCAGAGCGCCGTCACTTACAATCTCGGCGATCATGAGCAGCCCGGGAAAGGTCTTGAGGAAAGCCCGGTCGCAGCTCCTGGCCGTCGAGCCGAAAGACGAGGTGTAGGTGCTGCTCGTTGTGCTGATAGTCCGGGGTCGATCTTCCATCTTTGAAAGGACACGGCGCTAACTTTGGAAACTTTGCCCGTGTATCACTGGGAATCGGAGCCGGGCGCCGAAGTCAAAGCTGCGGGAAATCCATGGTATTGAACCTCGGAGCCCCAGCGACAATGCGGCAGCGCGGACAGCCGGCGGGCCACACTCCCCCAGGTGGCTGAGATAACGTCAGGTAAACTCAACAGAGCATTCACCGCCGTCTCTACACGCCCCCCTGCAAATGGTAACATTGCTCATCACTTTTTAAAGATACAGTCTAGCGAATTTCTGTTCAGCTTTCACATTTTATATTTTAACCCCTGCAGCAGTGATTCTTCTATTGTTCGTTCTATATGCGACTCTATACCATTTTACAAAATCCTCCGGCGTGACCTAGAAATTATGTTCCTGTTTTCTCAGGGAAAATCTGCCTTTAGATGCCACAGTAAAAATTATGAAAAACATGACGGACATAGATGAAAGGTCTTTCTTTCTCGCGGTATAGGGGAGTCTAAAACTAGAGAGCACAGATTCGAGAAAGAAAAAATGACGGAAGAGACCTGAGGGGCAACTTTTCCACAGAGAGGACAGTGGGTATGTGAAATGAGCTGCCAGAGGAAGCTGTAGTGGTAGATACAATCACAGAATTTAAAAGACATTTTGACAGGTACATAGGTGGAAAAGATTTAGTGGGATATGGGTCAAATGCAGGCAAGTTAGACTAGCTCAGATATATTCCTTGGTTGGCACGCACGAGAAGGGCTGAAGGGTCTTTTTAAGCTGTATAACTTTTTGACTATTATATGATCAGGTGATTGCATATATGAAGATGAACTTTGCATTTGATGTCATTCACTGAAGGGATTTTTTTTTCGTCAGTAGTTTGTTAGGACTACCCATTGCATCATCCAAGGGATGTGACTCTGAAAGCCAGAAAGTCAAATCTTGTACACCCTGAATGTATATGTCAATGATACCACAATGGCAACTTTGTGGCATGTAACACCTTTAAAGTAGTGATGTATTAGTGCAGTACGAATAGAGTTTAATTAAAACCATTCTGTTAACCACTGTTGCTTTATAATACTTCTTCAGAATAATTGGGTTAATTTACTAGATCAAAATTACTTTAAACAAGAAATCCAATATAAAAACCATTCATTCATTTTTGTTAATCCAAAATGTGGCAGCGATTGTAAGTGTAAAATGTTAATGTTGTTTTCAAATAATATACTGTAGGTTAGTTGGAACATCCCAGGTTGCTACTTTATTTGACCAATGCCTGAAGAAACAGGAATTTCCTTGGAATGAAGATGACCCATAAAATCTCCTGCAACAAGGAACTGGAGCCCATTTTATTTTCTGAGGCAGGTGCAGTCACCTGAATCTGCTGTACTCCAGGACTCTGTTAATAATAGATTCTGCATTAGATATACTCAGTGACTGGGATTCTTGAGAGAAGAATTCCAAATATTCATTGCCCTCTGGATGAATAAATTTCTTATTCCAGTCCTTTGTTTAGAGTCTGTGATTCTGGTTTCCATATATCATCCTTGCATATCCCTGTCATAGCCCATAAAGACATCCTCTTTTTCTTCTAAGCTCAAGAGAGTTTTCTTAATTGCTCCTCTTTGAACAATTTTTGTATGATTATAATTGTCCCCTATCTCATTACTCAAATATGTTGACCTAGGAAAAGGAATATCTCAAACAAATCATTTATAATGAAATGCTTCTTTACAGTTACTTCCCTCATCTTAATTCCTCCCCTCTTGTAACAAATAATCTGACTATTGGTAAAGTATCACTATTTGCATCAGTCAGAGTTACAGAGTCAAACAAAATGGAAACTTTGGTCCAATTCACCCAGTGTTGCCCAGTGAACTTGTCTTGTCTGCCTATGTTTGGCCCTTAGACTCTCCAACTCATGTACTTGTAGAGATAGCTTTCAAATGTTGCTAATCCAGCCACCTCAACCACTATTTCTGGCAGGTCATTCCAAGTATGCAGCATCTTTGCATGAAGAATTTGCCCCTGATGTCACTTTAAAATTTCTTCTCTCTGTTCTAAAACCGATGCCCTCTTGTTTTTCTCACCCCTTCCCTTGGGAAGAAGACAGCCTGCGCCCATCTTGCATACCACCCGTCAATCTCCTGAGTTCCAGTGTATACAGTCTTGGTCTACATAACCTTTCCTTGTAACTCAAGCTCCCAAGTCCAAGCAACATCTGGGTAAATATTTTCTACACTCCCTCGAGTTTAACATTATTTTTCCTCTTACAGGGTGACCAGAACTGTATGCAATACACCAAGTGTGGTGCCGTGCATATTGAATATGTCTTGTGTAACTGCAACATAATGTCCATAGATCCCTCAAAGTTGTCGCACAAGTTGGTTGGGTGGTAACGAAAGCATAACCATCTTGGTGTTAGCCTTCAATAGTCAGGGGATTAAGTCAAGAATGGTGAGGTATCATTGCGGCCCTAAAAAACTCTGATTAGGCCACACTTGCAATATTGTGTTCAGTTCTGAATGCCTCATTATTGCAATCTCCAACAACTTTATATATATATATATGTGTGTGTGTGTGTGTGTGTGTGTGTGTGTGTATGTATATGTGATATATATATGTGTGTGTGTATGTATATGTATATATGTATGTATATATATGTGATATATATGTGTGTATGTGTATATATATATACACACACACACACACATATACATACACACATGTGGTAATCCATAGTTTTCATTATTATGCATTGCAACATACTCTACTACACAGAGGCTTTTTTTTTACACAGAGTGGTAAATGCATGGAACATGCTGCCAGGGGTAGAGGTAGAGGTAGATACATTAGGACATTTAAGAGACTGGTATGGGCACGTGGATGAAAGAAAAATGAAGGGTAATGAGCTATGTGGGAGTTGAGCGTCACAACTTCCGGCTCACAAAGACCATAAGAACTTAAGTGTCATGAGCCCTGTAGGCCTCTGCGGCACGCCGTAGAGCAGTGGTCCCCAACCTCCGGGCTGTGGACCGATACCGGGCTGCAAACCATGCAGGGTTGCAGCAGTAGCCGGAGCACACCCAGCACATTTTTTTTTTAAATTGCCAAAGTAAACAAGCTAATTAGTTAGGTGCTGCCCAGAAGCCAGTCTTCATTAGAGGAACTGAAGTGGAGAAGGGCAATAACTTTAAATTCTTCAGCATTAAGGATCGACGTTTTTCTCTCTGAAAAGTGTCTGAGGATCTGTCCTGGGACCAGCATGTAACTGTCATTACAAAGAAAGCACGACAGCGCCTACACTTTATTAGAAGTTTGTGTAGATTCAACATGTCACCTTGATCCTGACAGCCCTGTCTTTTCAGCCTGTCTGGGCTGGCGTTTAAATAGACAAAACAATGGAACAGCTAAAGGCTCCAGCGCCCTGGAAAGAGGAGTGAACATCATGTAGAGCAAGTGAAATCGGCAACTGCCTCTGATCTGGGCCGACATTTACGTGCTGGGCGGCACCTAATTAATTAGCTTGTTTATTTTGGCTTTTTTCTTAAAGATGTGCTGGGTGCACTCCGGATACCGCTACACCTCTGCATTCTTTGCAGCCCGGTATCGGTCCGCAGCCCGGAGGTTGGGAACTACTGCTGTAGAGCATTGGGCTTCTAGGTTTCTCAAGCATATGTATTTACTAATTGTTGTCCTAACAAGAGTCGTTAAGCCCTTGTGCTTTCTGTTTGACCTTTGAGTGGCACGGGTTTTGCACTTTCTATATTTATTTAATGTGGAATCCTGTTAAGTTTTTTTTGCAGAGTCCCTGTGTTTAGAATGATGTTTTACATTGTCACTCACTCATGTCACCAGTGCTCTGTTGGTGTTCCGATGTATAAGCTCTTGTTTTCTGTCTCTACATGGGAGTCTGTCGTCCCTCCGCACCTAGGTTGAGTCACGGTCAGCGCTCACTGTGACAGAGTCTGTCATTCCTTCACACTTGGGTTCAGTTGTGGCCAGCATTCACTATGACAGTAAGGCCTTAAGACACAGGACTGAATTAGGCCATTCAGCCCATCGAGTTTGCTCCGCCATTCAATCATGGCCGATTTATTACCCCGCTCAACTGTATTTGCCTGCCTTCTCCACATAACCGTTGACACCCTTACTAATCAAGGACCCATCAACACACATCAAAGTTGCTGGTGAACGCAGCAGGCCAGGCAGCATCTGTAGGAAGAGGTGCAGTCGACGTTTCCCATCAACCCATCCACTTTAAATGACTTGGCCTCTACAGCCATCTGTGGCAAAGAATTCCAAATATTCGCTACCCGCTGGTGAAAGAAATTCCATGCTAATTCTGTTGAATCAGACTCTGTCTCTTCAAATGTTGGTAGATCCTGTATCTCAGAATCTCCTCCAGCAACTTAGCCACTACTAATGTCAGACTCACTGGCCTGTAGTTTCCTGGCTTGTTTTTTTTTTCCTACCCTCTTTTAAAAATCAACCACTTTCCAGTTGTCTAGAACTTGACCTGTGGCCAGACATAAAGCAAAAATCTCTGCAAGGATTTCCACAATTTCTTCTAGCTTCCCACAATGTCTGAGAATGCACCAGGACAGGCTCTGGGAATGTATCTAACTTAATGCACTTCAATGCCTTATCCCTGCTAATTATATGTGGTCACAGACAACAACACTCATATTTCTATAATTCTCTCCAATAAAAACTGAATGGAAATATTCATTAAAAATCTTTCCTTTGGTTCCACAGTTTTGTCTCTCCTGTTTTTTTCTAATCACACAGTTACATGCTGGATTGTAGTGGTCCACTACCCTTGTACCTTGCTTAACATGTCAATCTTCACATGTAGGTGCAAGGAGCTCATAGTCTTCTCCAGGTCCTTTCTTTAAAAGATTGTGAAAATTGAACGGCTATTCCACTCAGGTGGCATCACATCTGACCTCACCAAATTTGCAGCAATGAAATCTTTGTAGCATGTATTATGTGACAGAGGTGTTTCAGGCACTGTAATAATACAGATATTAATTGGGAATATGAACGCAGAATAAATTCCGGTCAAGTGACACCCCACTTAAACCTCTAACCCAGTATATTCTTTTCCCCCTTCTTCCCTCTTGGGGAACAATGCTCTTGAACAGAAAATCCTACAAAATGTAGTGGATATGGCCCAGTCGATCACTGGTAAAGCCCTCCCCACCATTGAGCACAACTACATGAAACACTGTTGCAGGAAAGCAGCATCTATCATCGGGACCACCCTCCCCCCCACCCCGCCGCCCCCCACCCCCCACCACCACCTAGGACATGCTCTCTTCTCACTGCTGCCATCAGAAAGAAGGACTGGTGCCACCAGGTTCAGGAACAGTTACTACCCCTCAACCATTAGGCTCTTGAACCAAAGGGGGTAACTTCACCTCACTTTCACTTGCCCCAACATTGTAACGTTCCCACAACCAAAGGCAAGAGTAAATCAACAAGAGAATGGCATAAAAAGAAGAAAATTCATGCTTTGAAATGGCCGAGTCGGTCTTGAGCTTCATCCTATAAAAATGTTGTGGAAAGACCTGAAGCAAACAGTTCATGCATGGAAGCCCACCAACATCCCAGAGTTGAAACAGTTTTGTAAGGAGGAATGACCTAAAAATCCTCCAAGCCGATGTGCAGGACTGATCAACTGTTACCGGAAATGTTTAGTTGAAATTGTTGCTATACAAGGGAGGTCACACCAGTTACTGAAAGCAAAGGACTTGTATGAAGTTCTGATCACATTTTAGGTCCTACTTGTGCAGAAACAGAGAAAATTCTACAGGGTTCACAAACTCTCTAGCACTTTTGTACACTGCCAAAATTTGTATATTATTATCAGCTAGTTGAACTGCATTCTGGACAGTACCAGTCAAAAATGGAACAAACCCTGTCAAACATTGGAAAGCTTTCATCCTGGTCTTTTTCTTCAAAATATAAATTCACACAATTAATATCAATCTACTCTACTATGATATTTGATATGATTAATCATTGAAAGGTACCTCTGCAGCGTGCATTTGCTGTGCTCATTACTCCCATGCTGAACAAAAGCCTATTAACTACTCCAGAAGGTTAAATAATATCTCTATTGCATCTTGCGCCACAGTTATTTTACAATTCCTTTTTGTATGACTTATACATACATGCATTTTGTCAATCATCCTAATTCATTAGGATTGTTTTTAAGTAGCCATAATAATAGAGGTCAAGGAGAGAGAAATGAGGCCAATTTAAAAGAATATGTCCTATTCACTGCAAATCAATTAGACAAGTCTGTCATTTATTGACAGGTCAGTAGAGGTTGTAATTCAAAACCCTTGGAAATTAAAAATAGTTTTTGTCTTCTTATGCCCTGGTAAAGATGTCACTTGTTATATAAATTGTCCACGGATATCCCAGATTTGATCCACAGTCTGTGCTGAACCAGTTTATGTTAACTGGTGACCGTGAGTGATTTCTGCAATTGCTCTCACCATCTTCCATAAAGTCACACTTCAGCGTAGGCTGTAGTCAAAAAGCCCTAGCCTATCGAGTTGCCTCTTATAAACTCAAGCCCTTCAATCCCAGTAACATCCCTGAGCATCTTTTCTGCACCCTTTCCAGTTAATGCAATCCTTCCTATAGCTGGGTATAGATCTGATATGATATGATCTCAGCAATGTCTTGTATAGCTGTAATACACCACCCCATCTGCTGTACACAGTGCCCTGACCAATGAAGGCCAACGTGCCATTTGCCATCTTCACCACCGTCTACCCATCTCTGCTTTGAGGAAACATGCACTCGTACCTCTAGGTCCCTCTGTTCTACAGCACTCTCCATATTGATTTGTTCCTTAATGTAATGATTGTAACATTGTTTGCTGCCCAGTCACACAAAGCCTCATCTTCCAGTGACTTTATTTGAGGCTGATTTGTCTTGTACCATTTTAATCCCAGTCTGTTAATGAGTGCCTTCCACTGGGGACACAGGCTGAGGATGAGCTCAACTGTGAGGACTCCTTGTACGCAAACATCATTCACACTGATGGCTGGGGGGAGCTGGGGAGCGTGGTGCTCAGGGCCTTGTGGAAAAAAAATTTTTGAAACATTCCGTTTGTTCAGTTTACATTTTCTCAAAGTTGAAGTGATTGAAATTACTTGTTTAATAATACAGCTGCAACAAACTAAAAAGGTCATATAAAAAGCCCAAAGCATTCTATGATTTGTTACAATGTCCACAAAATGTAATAATTGGCCCATATTGTGTCTCAAGACACAGCAATTAGTTTGCTACCTCAAAGCTCGTGTAATACTAACCTTTGGCGCAGTCTGTATAAAGTTTGCAAGTTCTCTTTGTGACCTTCTAGGTTTTCCCACTGTGCTGTGCTTTCCTGTCACATCCCAAAGTCATGTTGGTTGTTTAGATAGCTACCATAAGTCATCTCCAGTGTTGGTTACAGCACAAAGCATCAATGATAGGAACGGCAGAGGGTATGGGGATTGTTGTGCTGGGAGCCAGTATGGGCTGTTGGGCTGAGTGGCTTCCCAATCAGATATAAGGATAAGGGCTCAGCTAATTACTGCCTGATAGGTTAGACTTCAAGGTTTTTTTTGGGGGGGAATGCAGAAGTACAAATAAAAGGTGAAACATTCCCTTTATCCTATGCCATGAGTAGAAGGAAAAGTGGAAATTACAGTCATCTTCAGATATGCAGAACTAGAAGAGGCAAATGAAGTGCAAATATTACATCAGGTTAAAGTGAAAGTGACCAGCGATCATTTCTGGTACAACAATCCAAAACAACACAAGTCAGCATTCAGCAGAATAAAGAGTAATAAGTAACAGCTGGCATATATATTTGGCTGATGACCAAGTTACTGAATGAAGTTCAGTAAAGTTAATGGGATAATATTAATGCAGTTGGTTTGTAAATGAAGTTCAAAAAGTGTTCAACAAAGTCCACATAGTAGACACGTTAGTATTTTGAAATCCATGACTCAAAAAGAATAGAGCAGTGTGGATACAAGATCAATCAGAGAACATAAATTTAGTGTATTATGTGTGAACTCTCAGACAGTATACATGATGTTTCCAAGGGATTGTGTGCAGGGCCATTATTCTCATTGAAGACCAAGGCATTGCAAAACAGGAAAACATTTTTCAGAGAGAGTACGTGACCTGTAAGCTCGCCTACCAGTAAGAGAGAGTTGAGAAAGGATTCAGATGTACTTGAAAGTGTGAGGCATTTTTAGTAGGAAGAATGAGATTGGCATATAGTCTGACAAAAAACTAAGATACTGCAGGTATGGATTCAAATTTTCAAATGTAGCAGAAAAAAAAAGTGAGGCACCCTTTAAAAAGCATGTGCAACCCTTAGCAATATTTTAATAGTTTTGGTATAAATGCTATCACTATTTAAAGATGTCACAAAATGCTTTACAATTAATGCAATGCTTCCTTGAAATGTAGTAACTGACTACCCTGTAGTATCACGTGGGAAACACACATCCAATTTGCAAATAGAAAAGCCAGTAATGTGATAATAAGCAGAAAGTATGCAATCCTGGCTTATTTCAGATTTCTAGCATTCACTTTACTTTCCATTGCTAAGTTTGGAGTTATTCTGCACTTCCTGACTAATCCCTTGTACCTTCACATGTTCCACCCCCACATTCTCTTATCACCATTTGTCACTTAATGTCACCTGCCTTCCAATCTGTCACAGACATTCACTTTTGCTCTTCTCTCTCCTCACCAGTCTCCTGCATCTTAAAACTTGTTTTATCTCTCTCTTTCCCCCCGTCTGACCAAGCATCATCAGCCAAAAGCATTAACTGTTTCCTTCTCCTCGGATGCTGTCGGACCTGCATTTATTTCTCAAGTTATCGAGCCTTGGAGAGATACAGCATGGACGCGCATTTTATTACCAAATTATGTATGCAGAGTAGAACTCTGAAACTTTTCTTACAGATAGCCATAGTCAGCTATCCTTTCATACTAATCCTACTTTAACCTCATTCACTATTCTTCCCACGTTATTATCAACTTCCCAAAGATTCTTCCACTGTAGGGACAATGGGTAATTAATGAACCAGCCTGTAGGTGGGATGTGTGAAGCAACTGGAGCACCCAGTCAAAACCCATGTGGTCACAGGGAGAAAATGCGAACTCCACACAGACAGAACCAGAGGTCAGCAGCAAACACTGGACCAGGTGACCCACTGTTAATAATGGCTTTTAGATTGAGAGATAAGTATTGCACAGGTTATTAAAGAGAACTTTCTTAAGAACTACAGGAAGTGGTTAAAGCAGATGTTACTGAGGTATTGAAAGAAGGGCTGGATAAGGTAATGGAGAATTTTTTTTAAAAAGGAGGAAATCTGCAGATGCTGGAAATCAAATACATACAAAATGCTGGAGGAACACAGCAGGCCAGGTAGTATCTATGGAAAAAAGTAAACAGTTGATGTTTCAAGTCAAAACTCTTCATCAGTACTGGAAAAAGATGAGAAGTCAAAAGATGAGGAGGAGAATAAATACGGGGTTCAGTGATGGATGGGGAAAGACTGGTGTGTAGGCTCTATGATTGAGCCAAATAGCCTCTTTCTGTGTCCTACATCCAGTGCACTCCCATCTAACATTAGTGGCATCTTTTCCATTCACTTAAGAGGCAGGGTTTAACATTTCATTCAAGATATGGCACAAAGCAGTTACTGCTGAACCTTTAGTGGTTAAACATCAAAAGAATGTGTTTTTTCTGGGAATCTATCTTTAGGAAACATGACAAATACAGAAAATAATAGAATTGTATAGGAATGAGTTCTGGTGAGTTTGTAAAATTAGATGTTGCTCTCCTTAAAGAAGTTTGAGGTTATACTTGATTTAACGTGTCCAAATCAAGAATTTGTTTTGATAAAATAAATAAAAAAGCAACTTAAAGAATTAATCTGTGGTTGCTGTGAGTATAAGTGTGAAAGTACTGGTGACTGATTGTACTTCCTGCTGTGCATCTAGTCCCATCCTTTGAGATACAGTTGCATATATAGTATTGGACTAGTGACCCAGACGCCAGCCAGTGGTGTCTTGGCATTAGCACTGGACTGAGAGGAGAGTGGTCCTGGGTTCGAATCTGGTTTCCATCCACACTGGGTTGAGTGTCGAATTAGCAACTCGGCCTCATTTTTTAAAAAATGCTTAAGAAATGGCCAAGATGCCGAGAGGAATAACAGCATTTAGTGATCCAGAGGTTTGCATGATGTCCCATAGGCACAGGTTTGAAAGTGGCACCAAGGCCACGGATGAAATTCAATTTTCCCTATAAATCTGGAGTAAAAAGATAGTGTTGACGTGGTCTTTAAGTGGTTCTGGGTTCACAGCAATATGTTGAAATCCCAAACAAACTATCGACTGCAAAGGCAATTGGGTTATGACAAGTAATTTATTAGCAAATCCTTCACTGCGTACATGTACAAAACATTACAGTAGGCATCTATAGTAGATTTCAGATGTGCCAAAAGAACAAAACGTGATATGAGTAAACTGTTTGTATGTAGTGAACATTCCTGGAAAAAAAATTGGTTTTATTTAGAGATACAGTGTGGAATAAGCCCTTCCAGCCATACTCCTCTGCAACCCCCAATTTAACCCTAGCCTAAAAATGGGACCATTTACAATGACCAATTAACCTACGAACTGGTATATCTTTGGACTGTGGGAGGAAACCAGAGCACCCAGAGAAAATCCACGCATTCCACAGGGAGGACGTACAGAATCCTTACAGATAATGTCGGAATTGAACTCTGAGCTCCACCCCAAGCTGTCATCGCATTGCACTAAATGCCAGATTCAATAACGATGTTCAAAAGAGACCATTTTAAAGGATTGTGAAAATAGGACTGTGGTGTTGGGGGCGGGGGGGGGGGGGTGGGAGTGCAAAATTACCTTCTTCTGTGTTTCCATTCATAGAATATTTCATTTTCTCACATAGAATGGAATTACTTCGCTTCATGAATGGGACAGGGTAGTTCAAATGGACTGAAGATAAATTATGGAAAACATATCCACAAAATCAGCCTGTATTCAAGATTAAATGAGGCAGTCAGGTTAAAATGAATGAAGATATGTGGAATCATTTTCTCCCCCGATGAAAATCAATTCTGCTCCTCTTGTCCCAGTTCATGTTCCAACTTCAGTGTATTTCCATTTTTAAATGAAAAATGAAATGCCTACTTAATTCATTTCCTCAATTAATTCCTTATTAAGTTAGTGGAAACAATACCTGCATATATTACAAATCATATTACTTTAGATGGGAGAAAATGGAATAGTATTCAAAAAAGTTCTTCCATGTCATCACACGTATCATATTGTTACAAAGAGCTCTACATGGTTTGAGAGGCCTTGAAAATTTCTTCTTGCTGTGAATTCCATGTTTTCCAAAATAAATCAGCATAATTAAACTTTATTTTGAGATATTAGTTTACAATGATCATATCTGGGTGCAATGTTGTACAATGACATTGTCTTTCCCAGCAGTGTTAAAAAGTTAAGAAATTACATTAGTAAAACATCTTAATTCATAATTTAAATTTTTTGTTTATTTTTAGTTCATTTTTAGCAGTATCACAAATTCATTGCACACCTTACTTATTTGGCAGTGTTTTAAAATTCACTTTCTCCATCAGTAGTCTTTGCTCTCAGTTGGAGACATTTGTCAGTCCTTTAGAGCTGTGCTTTTACGCAAGCGTAACTGGATTTTGATTATCACAATTCTCAATATGTTATAGAAAAATCTTGTTTGATGAATGAAAAGGTGTTTGAAGCCTAAATAAAATTGTTCTAGAAGTATAAACATAAGCCTCATGCACAAAGAAGTCACCGATTTCATGCTTTATATTTATTGCTGCACAGATGCTGGTTGTTTCCAGCATTTTCTGTTGCTATTTTAGATTTGTAGCATCTTGGCTGAGAATAGAATGGCTTGTTTTTGATATTAAAAACTTTCCCTTCCCCCCACTATCGAAGGCTCAAGAGAAGTGCTCCATTTAATCAGTTCAGTTTTCATATGCTTGGTCAGAGACCTGGTACCTATATTTACTACCGTTCCCACATACAGCCTTTCTGAAAGAAATTGATGTATGAGACCGAAAGCATGGTTCCTAATTTCATTCCCATTATTACCCTTGGAATGCCGAAGGAAAGTGATGTTATTCTGATGCACTGCCATGCTCAAAGAGTAGGGAACTGTCATTTGTGATGTTAATTTAACTGAAGAATGTGGGCTCTTAGTCTAAAAAAATTAGCAGCATAATATCTTTGCACTCAGTAATCAATTAAGCCAACACAGGTACCACTTGTATGCAATTTTGTTTTCTAAATATAGAATTAGGGTTTTCTGAACAAGACACTGTCCTTCCCTTTCATTATACTTATGTGTTTAAGTCCTGATTTAATGGGCAGGGTAAACGGAGTTCAGCTAGACTTTCAGTATCGACAATCTAATGAGTCTACATGAGATCTGATCTATGGGTTCCACAAACAAAAACCTGTACTTGCCCTTTATTATTTAGTTTGGCTTTAGAACCCCTTGCTATTGCTCTTAGAGATTCTAATACTGTCCAGGGTATTAAGAGAGGGGACAAAATACACAAGGTTTCGTTAAATGCAGGTGACCTGTTAGTTTATATTTCAGATCCTAGAAAATCCATTCCTTCTATGTTATTTATATTTTCTGAATTTAGTAGTTTTTCTGGGTATAAATTAAATTTACATAAGTGAGTTATTTCCTATTAATAATTACTTGGATCCAAATCATCAAGTACCTTTTAGTATTGCTAAAAATTACTTTACCTGTCTCGGTATTAAAATTACTAAAAATTTTAAGGACCTCAATAAATATAATTTTTTTCTATTAATTGAATACACCAAACACTTTCTAAATGGTCGCCTATGACAGTATCATTAATAGGCTAATTAATGCAATTAAAATGATAGTTTTACCAAAATTCTTATATATATTTCAGGCAGTTCCTTCCTTTGTTCCTAAAACATTCTTTGACAGAATAGATTCTATAATCTTATCTTATATTTAGAACAATAAAAATTCTAGATTGAGTAAACCCTTGTTGCAGAAATTAAAAAAGAATAGTGGTATGGCTTTGCCAAATTTTAGAGTGTATTACTGGGCAATTAATACTCGATACATTACTTTTTGGATTCACTCTTCAGATATACATGAATGTCTTTCATGGTTGGATTTGGAGGAAAACTCGGTGAAGGGATTCTCTTTGGCCTCTTTACTGGGAGCTCCTCTTTCCTTTTTGTTTTCTAAGATTAGTAAACAAGATTTTAATCCCATTATTAAACATACAACATACATTAAGAATTTGGTTTCAGTTTCATAGATTTTTTGAGTTAAATATTTTTATTCTTTCTAGCAATATCTATCTTAATTATTTTTTAAACCATCAATTTTGGATAATGCTTTTTTAGTTTGGAAAACCAAGGGAATAATAACTTTTTCAGATTTGTTTTTAGGGGATTGTTTAATGTCTTTTTCTCAGTTACTGGATAAGAATGATTTATCTAATGTACACTTCTTGAGATATTTAAAAATTAGGAATTTTTTAATGTGGTTTGTTGCCAAATTACCCTTCTGTTTATCCACCTAATTTGATAGATGCTCTCTTTCAGTTTAAACCATTTCAAAAAGGGTTGATAGCTATAATCTATAAACGGTTATTGAATTCATGAATGATATCTAATGATAAAATTAAACGTGCTTGGGAATTGGAATTTCAAGAGTCACTTTCAGATAATCAATGGAATAATATTTTTCATTTGGTTAATAACTCATCTATTTGTGCCCATCTTTCCTTGGTACAGTTCAAGGTAGTGCACTGGGCCCAGATGTCAAAGGATAACTAGTGCATATTTTTTCCGATATTGATCCTATTTGTGACAGATATAATATTGAGATGGCCACTTTAACTCATATGTTTTGGTCTTGTATAAAGCTAGATAATTTTGGAGAGGTGTTTTTAAAATGCTATCAAAAGTCTTGGATTTGGATTTACAACCTAATTTACTTACGGCAATTTTTGGGATTATCCCATCGGAAGCAGGAAATAATCCTGTTTCCGCTCAACGTATGATAGCCTTTTCGACTTTATTGGCTAGGAGGAGCCATTTTATTGAAGTGGAAGGATTCGAATCCACCTACTGTCTTTTATTGGCTTTCCTCCATTATGTCCTGTTTAAGTTTAGAGAAAATGAGTCGGACATTTGATATATCCTCTAAATGTGAGCAAATATGGCGACCTTTTATTTTACATTTTCATTTGATTTGATTTATTACTATTCCAATTACTTTATTTTTTTCTGAAGTTTTAGCTTTGATCAGAAAGTCTTTCCTTTTTTTCTTGGTTGTATTCTCTGAATGGACTGCCCAGTCCCATTTTTTTTCTTTTCTTTAGTTCAGTGGGGGTTTTTCCCCTTCATTTTAAATTTAAAGTTTATTTTCCTCTCTATGAATTGATAAGAGAACTAGTTGTCCTTTTTTTATTATATTTTGCATATTTGCTTATTGCTATGTATGATTATGATAATATCTATTTCATCTTTTGTCTATATTGTTGTTGATATATATATTTGAGATAATTCTCCCCTTGTCTGTATTATGTTTTCTCCAAATCAATAAAAAGATTATTAAAGAAAGAAAAACCTGTACTGTAAACCTGACAAGTCATGCAAATGTGAGAATAACTAAATCCTCCCACATCTCAGGGTTCATCTTTCAAATCTACCACCTTCATTAACTTTAAAGCATCTTCAAATTTAATCTCGTTAGCAACTGGTCAGACAGAAGGGAAAAAAAAACAGCTTTTAGGTTTGATGTTGAATTGCAATTCAAGCCAGGTTGGCAATGTGGCCTTTAACAAGTTCTCAGTGATTTGGTGATGTTGCCAGTGATCCGTCTGGAAGTATATGTTACAATCATAGTTTATAGACATGACCATGTTTATTTACAATACTCCTGCAGTGAAGACTATTTTAATAATGGTCTCATACATAAGGCAGGCAAAGGATCTTTAAAGTTCGTTTGCATTTGAACTCACAAAAAAGTATACTTCCTGCAGAGATTTGAATATGTTTGGTTTTAAAAAAAAGTGTTTTGTTTTTGCTTCTCTAAACTTATACAAATTATTTTCTCTTAAAAAAAAATCAACTAGTTCTTTTCCTGAGAGGATTTCAGCCCTTGGAGCAGCCAGATAGGGCCAGCCAGCCATCCCTCCCCCCAGGAATCTTCACTCTGTGTCCTGGTGCAGCAAGCCACTAACAATGCAGCATTTCTTTTCAGAGAATGAGGCCACTTCCCTAAAGACAGGTAACTATTACAGCATGCATTAAAATTATTGTCCCAGTAGCAATGGTTTTCAAATCAAAACTAGTAAAATGAGTGTTCCTCCAAGTCATACCCAGCACCTCACAAGGCAGCTGTGTAAGATACTCTCACCAACTTTTTCTGACCACAAGGGAAGTTCTAGCAGCCAAAACTCTTATCGCTATTTCTTCTACTGTACCAAATTTGTCTTCGTGCTATTAAATGTTTCTCACTGTGACTGTAATTAGCATGTCTGTACTCATTTTATCTAGTCACTTATAGATTCTAAAACCTGCCTTTGACCTAGTTCAACAATTTGCTGCGTTATCAGCATTTTTAAATTTTACATCATGTCTGCTCAGCTTTTTCATTCTATTGTGTGCCGTGAAAACTGACCAGTACATTTTCCAAATTCCATTGCTCCAACAGACTGTTACAGATCTGCATCAACTCAAAGCCACTGTGATTTGGTGTTCCTGTGCAAACAAGACTCCTGTTAGTTTAATGTGAAGCACCAGACTGCCATCTCAAATCAACTGCATTAAGGTGACTGGAAATGTAAGATTCCATAGTAGGGGGCATTTTCATGTCCAGGGAAGCCACCACCTACCTCATAAGGCAAGTTATTTTTTTAAAAAACACTTTCTCACATAAAGTGGCGAATATCTGGGAAGTGGTGGAGGCAGGTACAATTACAACATATAAAGGAAGGGTACTTGGATAAGAAGGGCCTAGAGGGATAAGGGCATAATATGGGCAAACGGAATTAGCAAACATAGCCATCAAGGCATGGTTCTGGTGGGCTGAGAGGGTCCATTTCTGTGTTCTGCTTTTATATGATCCTATGATTTGGCCTCTTCTGACTCAGATCGATCTCTCTTTCCCACTCTCGTCCCTTGATGGGAAATCCACTGTGGCTTCCAAGTCCAAGCCACAAGAGAAACATGAAGTCATGCCTTGGTTTGATCAGTTGGTACCAAACATCAGAAGAAAGGCCCACCAACCTTGGGCGGGCCTTGCGTCACATGCTGCAAGGTAAAACCAGGAAAGGTAATGTAGCTGCTTTTACCTGCATCTGTCTTAAGGCTTTAAAAAGAGTAAAGTATCAGTCAGGACAGCACCATGGCACAGCTTCAGCTACTGTACCTGGATTTGGTCCAGTACTATCTGTGTGGAATTTGCATATTCTCTATGGGTTTCTGCTTGCTGCTCCAGTTTCCAACACCCCAAAAATATTCTGATTGATAGGATAATAGGTCACTGCAAACTGCCTTTAGTGGACAAGAGCTATACGGCAGGAGAAACAGAAGTTGGGGTGGTATGTATAAGAATTGGCGCATGTGAGAATATAGGCTGCAAAGAAATAAGTGAGGGAGTGGGATTACTCTGAGCCAGAATGGACACAATGGGCCAAACGGCCAGCTATGCTTTAAGAGAATATGTTATGCACATGCTTGAGCTACAAATTCAGTGGATGCTGCATAGTGGGGGCAGGGAGGGAGAATGGCACTGTTTTGCAAATCGGAATCTTGGAAGAATGATTTTTTCCTTTGCTTCAGGGCAGCATTTTTTTGTGTCCATTTTGACGCTGCAGTTTTTCAAATGGAAATGGTAGCTTCTGGGCAGGTCAGAGGTGAGAGAGGCCACAGATGAGAGAGAAGGGAAAAGGAAATCGAGAGTCAGAGAGCCTTGGGACAGAAAATTCACTTGGGAGAGGGGTACGCTGTGGGGAAAGGAAATCAGCAGACTGGCTGGTGAGAAACTAAAGTGGTGAAATGTCAGCTAGCTGTTTATAATTTTTACATTATAGATATTGCACAAAAGGATACTTGTTTTAACTGCTCAAATCTTTGAAGTATTGCTTGAAGCCTCGGTCTTTTGGATCAGAGGTAAGAGAATTATCATTAGGAACTGATACTTTGAAGATTATATGACGCATCAAAATATAAAGTAACAAAACTGTCCCCATCTGAGAGGGTCTATTTGTATCTCACCAGGGAAAGTGATTTAGCTGCTGGTTCAAACCGACAGTAAGTCAGGTGTGCAATTAACTATAGTTAACATCAATATGCTTTTAATTACACAACTCTTAAAATTATGGATTTTCACATTATATATTAAAAATAACTAATAAAATTGACATTTTATTGAAAAAAATTTAAGGTTTGACAGTATTCTGTTATCAAGTTACAGAGTTAGTGATACCTGATATTCCATGAGCTATTTAATGCCTGAATTTGTTGTTTAACAATTCCCAATAACTAAATTTAGTTATGCATAAATGTTTGCTTGAACTTCATGCCAACATACATACAAACCATCAGCTACAGTATTTCCATTATAAATAGGCACTCAGATTAATAAAACTTTGTCATTTGTTCACTGTGGCATTTTTGACTGAATATTCATCTCCCTCCACCACAATATTGCAAACATTAACTGGCAATATAATGGAAACTCCATTAATACTGTATAACCGATTCATGTCACAAAATCTACTTCAGAGCAATCTAGTCAAATACAATCTCTTTAGTTGGTGATCCACACATCAATACTAGCATTAGCCCCATGCACAAGGAACTCTGTATGTAATCCACCTTAATGCAATTTTACATGTGTTCTGGATGGTGCTGCAGGCAGGATATCAGTTCTCCCACTGGCTTGCCTTCGTAGCAAATTTGATACACTGCTGTGAACAAAGGGAACCTACAACAAAAAAAAAACAAGATTGGATGGGTTTGTAACAATTCTTCCGATAAGATGGCAACACGTTCGGTCGCAGCGGCTTCTACGGGATCAACCGAAAGTGTTATTGTCCTTGTTAAACATTTTTTACAATCACAAGACTCAGCTGGACATTAAGGACTTGAAGTACTGCAGGTCAGAATCAGATTTATTATTACTGGCATGTGACGTGAAATTCGTTAACTTAGGCAGTAGTTCAATGTAATACATAAAGAGAAAAAATAATAAATTACAGTACTATATGTATATTGAATAGATTTTTAAAAATCATGCAAAAAACAGAAATACCGTATATTTTAAAAAAGTGAGGTACTGTCCAAGGGTTCAATGTCCGTTTAGGAATCGGATGGCAGGGGGGAAGAAGCTGTTCCTGAATCACTGACTGTGTGCCTTCAGGCCTCTGTACCTCCTACCTGATGGTAACAGTGAGAAAAGGGCATGCCTCCAGGTCCTTAATAATGAACACTGCCTTTCTGAGACACCACTCCCTAAAGATGTCCTGGGTACCTTGTAGGCTAGTGCCCAAGATGGAGCCAACTAGATTTACAATCCTAGGCAGTTTCTTTTGGTCCTGTGCAGTAGACCCCCATACCAGACAGTGATGCTGCCTGTCAGAATACTCTCCACAGTACATCTATGAAGTTTTTGAGTGTATTTGTTGACATGCCAAATCTCTTCAAACTCCTAATAAAGTATAGCCGCTGTCTCACCTTCTTTATAACTACTTGGGACCAGGTTAGATCCTCAGAGATCTTGACACCCAGGAACTTGAAACTGCTCACTGTCTCCACTTCTGATCCCTCTATGAGGATTGGCATGTGTTCCTTCGTCTCACCCTTCCATTGGTGAGTTGCTCAAAGGCAGAGAAACTGAAGGAGCTGGACTTGGTGTGAATCGTGATGCTGCCTGTGTCAGAGAGGCATCGGAGGGATTGGTGTGCCAAGGCAGTATACAGTCTAACAGCGAGCGATCGTCTCAGCTGCCTTTCTTGTGATCGCAAGACCCTGTTTCACGTTTTTAATGTGGAATGCTGCAAGTCTGATTCACTAATTTATTGGTGGGTGGTGGGGGGAGCTGCGCGGCCTCAGTAGTAGCGAGGACTAGCCCTCAAGACGCAGTGCCGCCCAGGAGAGAGGTGGCATCTGTGCGCTCCACTGGATGTCGTGTGGCGCGGTGTTCAAGCTGGAGTCAGTGCTGCCCCCCAGTGTTCATTCAGCAGAAGACAAGCTGTATTCTACTCAAATGCATACAGTCGGCCCTCCTTATCCGCAAGGGATTGGTTCCGAGACCCCCCCCCCCCGCGGATACCAAAAAACGTGGATGCTCAAGTCCCTTATTTAACCTGTCTCAGTGTGGGTGGACTTTAGGACCCAGGGCAGCACAGGACCCGCCGCCCTCAGTGTTTCTGTTCCGTTGACTTATAATACCTAATACAATGTAAATGCTATGTAAATAGTTGTTATACTGTATTGTTCAGGGAATAATAACAAGAAAAAAAGTCTGTACATGTTCAGTACAGACGCAACCATTGTAGCTCTTCTGGGAACGCTGATGCTGCCTCGGCATCAGTCGATGCTGATTCTCCCGTGATCTTTAAGTTCTTGAGGCTGTAGCGCTTTACATAGCTAGCCAGCCATCCCTTACTAGCCTTAAACTCCTTCTCCTGAACCCCCTCATAATAGTACTCATAGAGGCTAAGTGGGGTAGCACTAACACTTCCACGAATTTCAGCTTCTTCTGCTTTATTGTACGAATGCTTGATTCATTCTTACCGACCTTATGGCCCACTTCGGAATGCGACATGCCACTTTTCAAAAGATCTAATATTTCTAATTTCTCGGCGAGAGATAGCACTTAGCCTTTGAGGAATTGCTTTGACCACGTAATTGCTTTTCAAGAGCCATTTTTTCATAGAAACAAAGTAGCAAACGAACAAGACGCGAGGCGAACAATGCTCGAACAACGAGTGCTGGAGAGAGAACTTCTGGGTTTTCCCAAATCACGGTTGGTTGAATTCGCGCATGGGGAACTCGCAGATAAGGAGGGCCGACTGTATTTCTACAACATTCGTGGACTCGGGGGCTTAGACTATATTTTTTTTGTGACTGTATTTTATTGATATTTTATATGTGCTTTGTGGTGTGTGTGAGACTATTGGTACTGTGTTTTGTACCTTGGCGCTGGAGTAATGCTGTTTAGTTTGGCAGTATGCAGGCGTGCTGGAATGACAATTAAACTTGAACTCGAGGACAAGGTAAGGTAGTAGGGGAGGAGCAGGAAAAGCCATCCGATAGTGGACGAGGAACACATATCACAAAACATAAATATGCAGATTTGCAAGTGCCCAATCAAAATACTTAAACTTCTGTCAAAGTTTGAACCAATCTAGCTTTAAATGACCCACAAAATAAACTGGGTCTAGATTTATGTTGATTTTTGAAGAAGGTTCAATAATTTTACATAAAGAATAGAAGCAATAGTCACTTTGGCCCCTCCAACCTCTTCAATAAAACCCTGGCAAATTTTAACCTTCAGCACCTTTACTGCAGTAACCCCATAACCCCTGATTCCCTTAGTACCTAAACATTTATTCATCTTGGTCTTGACTATACTCAAAAACTGGGCTTCCTCAGCCCCTTTAGTGTTTCACCACCCACGTGTCTATCCAAGTGTCTCTTAAAAGCTGCTAATGTATTTGTCTCTACCACCATACCAGGCATCCACGACTCTGTGTAAAAGAACTTAACCCTCACATTCCCCCCTGAACCTACCGCCTCTCACCTTCAATGCATGCCCTCTGGTTTAAGCACTTCAACCTTGGGGGGGAAAAGATGCTCTCTGTCCACTCTATCTCTGCCTCTCATAATCTTGTAAACCTCTATCAGATCTCCCCTCAGCCTCTGACACTCCTGAGAAAACAAACCAGGTTTATCCAGCCTCTTGTGATAGCACACACCCTCAAAACCAGGCAGTATCCTGGTAAACCTCTTCTGCACCCTCTCCAAAGTCTCAACATCCTTTCTTTAGTGGGGGAAGACCGCAAATGTATCCAGTACTCCAGATGTGGCCTACCCAGAATTTTATAAAGTTGAAACATAACCTCCTGACTTTTGAATTCAATGCCTCAACCAATAAAAGCAAACATTCTTAACCACCTTATTCATCCTTTGTAGCCACTTTCAAGGAGCTATGAACTTGGATCCCAAGAACTCTGCTCAGCATACTGTTAAGGACCTTGCCTGTAACAATGTACTGTCTCCTTGCAGTTGCCCTACTGAAGTGCAATGCCTCACATTTATCTGGGTTAAACTCCATCTGCCATTTCTCAGTCCATACCTGCAACTGATCTATATCGTGCTATATTCTTTGCCAGTCTTCTACACTATCCACAACTCCATCAATCTTGGTATCATCCGCAAATTTACTAACCCACCCATCTACATTTACATCCAGGTCATTTATATACGTCACAAACACTAAACCCCACTAATTACAGACCTCCAGGATGAATAAATCCCCTCAACCACTACCCTCTGTCTTCTATGCGCAAGTCAGTTCTGAATCCAAACAGCCAATTTCCCAAGGGTCCCATGTATCCTCATCTTCTGGATTCATCTCCCATGAGGGATTTTGTCAAAGTAGGACTCAATCTCTCTCATCACCTTTTCAAAAATCTCATTCAAATTGGTAAGGCATGACCTGCCATGCTGGCTCTCCCTAATTAGGCCATAAGTTTTCCAAAAGCTCATATATCCTATCCCTAAGAATTTTCTTCAGCAATTTCCCTACAACTGATGTTGGCTTTATTCAGATTTATAGTCCCATCTCAGATTGAACTAAATCACTTGCAAATTTTAATAAAATTGTCATATAATGATTACCTTTTCCTAAAAGCTCCATAATTACTAGATCAATTAACCCTTTTCTTTCACAATATTAGATTTAAAATAGCCTGCTCCCCTCAATGATTTTTGAACATGTAGAAAACTGTATCTTAAAAAACACTCTGAATTAATTCTCCACATTTCTACAGCTGATTTAGTTTACTCAGTTTATACCAAGATTAGTCACTCATAGTTCACTCAAATACCCTTGTTACATGCACAATTAAATTCCTGATTTACACTAGTTTTAATTATAACCTGTTAGAAAACTAGAAAAATTGCAACTGCTGAAAATCTGAATGATAACTGAAAATGCTGCAAACACTTAGCATTTTAGGAAGCCTTTCCCCCCCGCAGAAATACTGCCTGACCTGCTGAGTGTTTTCAGCATTTACTGTTTTTATACTTCTACTGCTTGACTGTCTATATCCCAATGTTTTTTGGCTGATGCTATTTTTCCAGTTTTACCCAACTGAAAATATGATTTCTCTGTGCTTGATTTACCCCATTCTTTAATATCAGGGTAACTCCACCAGCTTTTTCATTTTACTTAATACTAAGTGGCTCTGCAATCAGCTCAGCTCTGGTGAGTGGCAATATGTCAGTGGTAAGGCACAGTGTCCACTTTGGACTTCTCCACTATCGTTTTTGAATATTTATTAACTTGCTGCTCCATTATGTAACATTTGTGAGAAGATGCAACTCCTGCTGATTTTCTTTCCTTAATCCAGGCAATTGAAACCTATTTGCAAACTAATCTTAATGTGAAGCTCATCCCTCCTGATCTTCATGAAATAGCTATAAACTGCCTTAACCATAACAAGATCTGAAAACAGAGTGCCTCAATTCTATTTTATAAATAATGGTCCTTTCCAATATCTACTATATATTGAAATTATGAAAAATAGTAACGGTAATCAAAATTAAATTGTTATTCAGAATGAGCAGCAATTCCTAGTGCCCAAGAAGATCAGGGTGATCTACCTCAATCAGTATGACCCAGTGGTACTCACATATACTGTGATGTGCTTTGAGAGATTGGTCATGACTGGAATTAACTGCTGCCTGAGCAAGGATCTGAACCTGCTGCAGTTTGCTGACTACCTTGACAGGTCTACAGCGGGGGCAATCTCACTAGCTCTCCACTCTGCTTTGGAGCAACTAGACAACTGTAAGACAAATGTCAGATTACTGTTACAGCTTACAGATGACAGTTTAGCATTAAGTACCATCATTTTCTCAGTTCTAATAGGCAAGCTTCAAAACCTCAGCCTCTGCAAATGAATGATCGACTTCCATATTGGGATATCACAGTTAGCGTGAATCGGCAGTAACATTTCTTCCTCGCTGACTATCTACACAGATGCACTTCAAGGATGTGTGTTTAGCCTACTGCTCTACTCTCTCTACACTCATGACTGGGTGGCTAAGCACAGCTCAAACTCCATCTTTAAGTTTGCCGATAGCATCACTGTTGTTGGCAGAACCTCCGACGGCAATGAGGAGGCTTCGAGAGTGAGACAAGTCAATCGGTTGAGTGGTGTCACAACACCAACCTTGCACTCAGCAACAGCAAGACCAAGAAATGGACTGTGGACTTCAGGAAGGAGAAGTCAAGAGAACATGAACTATTTCTCATGCAGGGATCAGTGAAGGAAAGGCTGAGTAGCTTCAATTTCCTTGGCGTTAACAGCTCAGAGAATCTTTCCTGGGATCAACACATTGATGCAATCACAAATAACACACGCGAGCAGCACTACTTTGTTAGGAATTTGAGGAGATTTGGGAGGCCACCAAAGACTCTTACAAATTTATATAGATGTACAGTGGAGAACATTCTAATGATGGATCACAGTCTGGTATGAAGCCACTAATGCACAGGATATCAAGAGATTGTAGAGGATTATTGACCTGGGTAGCTCCATTATGGGCACAGCCCTCCCCTCCAAAGACATCTTCAAGAGGCAGTTCCTCAAGAAGACAGCATCCATTATTAAGGATCCTCACCATCCAGGACATGCCCTCTTTTCATTACTACCATCAGGGAGGATGAACAAGGTCCTGAAGACCCACAGTCAATGATTTAGGAACAGCTTCTTCCACTCCACTATCAGATTTCTGGGCCGTCCATTGTGAACCCGTGAAACCCACCTCATCATTCCTTTCTTTTGCTACTTATTTATTTTTGGAATGTATAGATTTTTGTGTCTTTGCACTACTCTATAAAACAAATACATGTCAGCGATGAGAAATATGACTATTTTGTTTCTTGCAAATGATGACACCAACATAATATATGATGTTGTTCGTGTATAAAATTGGATAACAGAATAAATTTGGATTGGAAATTTTCAAAAACTACCGATCAATTTAAAGGGACAATAGCATTACCCACAGTATGTCAGACTGCTGTTTACTGATTATAACTCAGTGTTCAACACCATCATACCCTCCATACTAACCAACAAGCTCCAAAACCTCGGCCTCAGTACCTCCCTCTGCAACTGGATCTTTGACTTCCTCATCAGAAGACCACAGTCAGACCAAAGAAGGCACAATAGCGGCTATACTTCATTAAGAATCTGAGGAGACTTGGTATGTCACCAAAGACTAGCAAATTTCTAATAGATTACCATGGAGAGCATTCTAACTGGTTGCAACACCATCTGGTCTAGAGGGGCCACTTCACAGGATCAGAAAAAGCTGCAGAAAGTTGCAAGCTGAGCCAGTTCCATCATGGGCACTAACTTCCCCACCACAGAGAACATCTTCACAAGTCAGTGTCAAAAAGGAGCATCTGCCATTAAGGACCCCCGTCACCCATGTCATGCCCTCTTTTCATTGCTACCATCAAAGAGGAGTTACAGAAGCCTGTAAACACACACTCAATGTTTTAAGAACCGCTTCTTCTCCACCATTATCAGATTTCTGAATGGACAATGAACCCGTACCTCACTTTTCCCCCCCTCTATATTTTTCTTGCTTTTTGCACTACATATTTAATTTAATTTTTTTTATATACAGTGGATTCCGGCTAATTTGGCCATTGGGGCAGGCACTTATTTGGGACAACTCTTAAAGAACAAAAACTAATCGAGAAAATAGCTGGGATTTCCTTTGTTTATTTGGGATACCATGCCGCTTAATTGGGGCAGGAGTCGGTTGTCAGTTTCTAACTGGTGTCAGTCATGTGCTCTTTTGTGGCTGTTAAACACTACACCATGCTTAGAGTGAACAATTTTTAAATAGTTGCATGTTTCTGAGTTCAAAAGGTAGTGAATCTTGTCACTGATCGTTGACTAGAGATAAGTAGGACAAAAATTCAGGACTGTTTTGGTCACTTTCAGTTTCAAGCATTCAGACTTGGAAATGCCAGAAACAGGCAGGAGTGAAAATAAAACCATTTCTAACGAAGTAATGATATCATGAAAAATTTCAAGGTATTGACCATCATAAGAGTATTACTTTTGATTCCCCCACTGGACACTCAGCTGTGGCTCCAAGTAGCTGTTTGCATACACCCTGGTACACTGCTTTGACAGTCAGGCTGAACCAGGCAAAACCAGCCCAGTAGATTGGGTGGATGAGATCTACAGCGAGATCCAAAAGCAGCAAGGCGGTTCTGCAACACTAGGTGCAGAGCGAAGGGCATGACGAGGCACAGAAGTCACGATCATCTCCTGTAACCAGGGATGACCCCAGTTGCGATGACTACTCATACCACAGGGCCTGGACTTCCAAGGTCAAGAGTGGAACTGCCCCAGTGAAACTGCCTTTCCGCTTTAAAAACTCTATTGCATAGTTTCCTATCATCGTCAGATATGACAGAGAACCACCATTACTATTGCTCATGTTTCAAGTTCTTCTGTATTTCATTTAAATATGTCATCTGTTACTCAGTTAAACAGCAGTTTGTCTTTTTTTTTAAAAAATGATATACCTTTTTAACTATTTCAATGAAGTCAATTAATTGGGGAAGCCACTTAATTGGGTCAAAATGTCCTGGTCCTGATGTATCCCAATTAACCAGACTCCACTGTATGCTTTCTATACATTTCTTATTGTAATTTATAGTTTATTTTTATGTATTGCATTGTACTGCTGCCACAAAACTACATACTTAATGATATATCCAGTGATATTAAACCTGATTCAGATACTGCTGTGTTATTTGGATGGTGCAAACAGTACCTCACGCCTAAACCTTTCTTCCCCACTCCATTATTTGTAATAACTGCCTAGATTTGTGCATTAATTTCTTATTAAAAAGTACAAGGTTAATCTCACCCATTTATTGGAAGCTAAATCATAATTAACTGCATAATTAACATCTATGTGATAAATATTAATGTTGTCAGAAAATTTCCCTGCTCTGCGATTTAACAGTGCAGTATCTTTTCCTTAAGTGGCAATTGTTCTTGGAGATAAAAATGTTAAAACATTTATTTTCTTAAACATTTTTTCATCGTTTCTCTTTGGGAAATGGAATACAGTGTTGGAAAATGTATGTTAATGCATTTTAGTTAAAGGAACAATAGTGTGGACTATTATTTAAATGGAAAGAAAATTCAAACATCAGAGGTGCAGAGGAACTTAGCAGTCCTCATTCAAGACACCCAAGGTTAATTTACAGGTTGAGTCTGTGGTAAAGAAGGCAAATTCAATGTTGGCATGTACTTCAAGGGGAATAGAGTATAATATCAAGGAGATAATGCTGAGCCTTTATAAGACACTAGTCAGGCCGCACAGAGCACTGTCAACAGTTTTGGACCCCATATTTCAGAAAGGATGTGTTGTCATTGGAGAGAGTCCAGAGGAGGTTCACAAGGATGATTCAGGAATTGACAGGTTAACATACAAAGAGCATTGGCAGCTTTGGGCTAGTACTCAATGGAACTTAGAAGAATGCAGCAGGGGGGGATCTCATTGAAACCTGCTGCACATTGAAAGGACTAGATAGGGTGGATGTGGAGAGGATGTTGCCTATGGTGGCGGTATCCAGAACTAGACAGCGCAGCCTCAAAACTGAGGGGCGACCTTTTAGAATAGAGGTAAGGAGGAATTTTTTAACCAGAGAGTAGTGAATCGGTGGAATGCTCTGCAAACTGCAGTGGAGGCCAAGTCCGTGAGTATATCCAAGGTGGAAGTTGATCGTTTCCTGATTGGTCAGGACATCAAAGGATATGGTGAGAAGGCAGGTGTATGGGGTTGAGTGGGATCCGGGATCAGCCATGATGGAATGGTGGGGCAGACTTGATGGGTTGAATGGCCTAATTCTGCTCCTATGTTTTATGGTCTCTCTCCTCAATCTTTCTTTCTTCATTTCTCTGTTTGTACCAGTCAGCTTTTATTCTCAACCCTATGCCATTTCCAAGCCTTGAACTCTCCAGCTTAAGGCTGGTATTAATGAACATCTCAGATGTTCCATTTTCCTCGCAATGTTGCTTTCAAGGTTGCAACTCCAGCAAGTTATACCATAAAATGTACTTGTGCTGAATAAAGTGTGACAGGCAGGCCTCAATCAGAAATAAATGGTTCATTATGAAATACACTTTACACAATGTTTCATACCTGCAGGTAGTTTGAAAAAAATTATTTTTGGAATATGGATGCACATCCTGAACAGAGATTGTTAGGATTGAAGACCTATGTAATTATTTTGAAGAGGTTGTTGAGAAAGGCAGAAAGAGAACAAGCTATGCTGGAATTAAATGTACATCCAGTTTCAAGGGCAGAAGTATGACACTGAATAAGCACGTTGAGGGTGAACAGAAGGCCAAGAAAAGGCCTTATGTTGGAGGGCTAATAATCCATGCAGACACATATTAGGAGAAACCGAGGCAGGGTGAATGAAGCCATGAAGAGATTGGAAATTGTTAACATGGAGGCACAAGAGGTGACAGATGCTGGAATCTACAGCAGCAAACAATGCACCAGAGAAAGTCAGCAGTCAAGTTTCAAGTTCAATTTTATTGTCGTAAGCACAGATGCTCACTGTAAAACTCTCAAAAAGTTAGCTATTTGCTGCAGCACAGTATGTGTGACAAACGCAAGTTAACATAGACTGAAATTAACATAAATTATACACGAGTTACATGACAAAATAAACTAATATAAGCATAATGACAATAGCACAAGTTGAGAGAAAATTAAAGGAATATAGCCTGAGGTAGTGTTAGGAAATAGATAGTCAACATTTGGGTCAAGTGCAGGTGAAGGGTCAGGACCTGAAACATCAGTTGTCCATTTTTCTCCACAGATGCTGCCTGACCTGCTGAGTTCCTTCAGCATCTTGTTTGTTGACAATGTTAATTTGTCACAGCAAATGAAGCTAGAAACTGGAAAACTCATTAACTTGAAATATTATTTCTGTTTCTCTCTCCACAGCTGCTCTCTGATCTGCAGTATCCCCAGAATTTACTATTTTTAATTTAAATTTCTGGCATCCGCAGTACTTTTCTTTCTGGGAGTAAACTTAGGCTGTGGAATATTAAGGCATGGCAGTCAACTTTAATAACATTTAAGAACTAACACTTAAATTGACAAAGCATAGGTTACAACGTCTAAGACGGAGATGGTGGAGATGAAAAACAGAATAGATAAGCAGAGATATTAAGAGCTACCTTAAGGTCCCACATTCAGTAGCTCAAGAATAATTATTGTTTCTGGCCTAGACTATTAGAATATGTATTCTGTGGTGTTAATTTAAGTGACTTCCTAATACAGCTACACAGTTGTTCTCCATTTGATGGGTTGTGTATGGAAATACTTCAGGAGCCCTCCTTGTTAGAATGGCACGTTAAACTGATCAGCTCACTTTTTATTGGCTTGGTAGCTCAAGCCCCTCTTTAGAGAAATATTTAAAAACTGGCGCAGTAAATATTATTTCGAGAACAATGGTCAGCCAAGCAGAACACCATATGTAGCATTTTAAGAGTAGCAGGCATGGCAGGAAATCCACTACAGGGAGAAGTATTTACGCGCATGCCAGCCTAATACATGAGCAAGGAATGCATAAATGTGACTTACTTATCCACCATTGACTTTTGTTTGAGAATGTGGTGTACTTCCGCTGATGTCTGAGGCCCTTGAAGCTTCTGGCCGTTCAGCATCTCTTTTTCTAGCTGTTCAATAGTCTGAGAAGCAAATAATTCCAGATTATTTTTTTACTTTTCTGCATGCCATAACCAAACAGTTTTTACATGACTAATGAATATAAATCAACACACATTATACAATCAAGTTATAAATGACGTTACTGGGTGGTTCTACAGTCTCTTTACATTCCCTGTGGGTAGATAGGTTTAATAAAAATAATATACTGTAAACACGAATGCTGGTAGTAGTGTAATGAAAAAAATGCTGACGTGACATACTGGTGGCTGCATTTCTTGCTTTGATGAATGTCATTATAGTTGAATGTAGCAAAACTGGAAATGCTTAAACAAGTTTCATGAATTTTTTTTCCAAAAGCCTCTCCTCCAGAAGCATCAGTTTTTGCTTGGCTATACTTACAATCATCTTTTTCAACTCAGGGGATAGACACTGTCCAACTAATTGTGCACAGAGCACTTAAGTAACCAGAGAGAAGGAGCCCTGGACGATTTTCCCTTCCATAGATCAATAATAGTATACCTACTCCCATTCCAGTGGAAATCACTACGGACTGGGAATCAATCTTTCTTACATGTCTACTGCATATATTTATTAGTGAGTTGCAGACACAGCTCAGCACATCATGGAAGTCAGCCTCTCCCTCCGTGAATTTTGTTTGCACTTATCAGAATCACAATCAGGTTTAATATCACTGGCATATCTCGTGAAATTTGTTGACTTTGCGGCAGCCAGTACAATACAATGCATAATAATAAATTAAATAAGCAGTGTAAAAATAAAAGAGTGCTGAGAAGTGTTCATTGGTTCAATATCCATTCAGAAATTAGATGGCAGAGGGGAAGAAGCTGCTCCTGAATCACTGAGTGTGCGCCTTCAGACTTCTGTACCTCCTACCTGATGGTAGCAGTGAGAAAAGGGCATGACCTGGGTGATGGGGGTCCTTAATGATGGATGCTGCCTTTTTGAGGCATCGCTCCTTGAAGATGTCCTGGATACTACGGAGGCTAGTGCCCATGATGGAGCTGACTGAGCTTACAACTCTTTGCAGCTCATTTCAATCCTGCGTAGTGGCTCCCCACCTCCCCCCCCCCACCCACATACCAGCTAGCTAGAATGTTCTCCATGGTAGATCTGTAAAAATTTGTGAACATCTTTGGTGATATACCAAATCTCCTCAAACTCCTAATGAAATATAGTCACTGCCATGCTTTCTTTGCCGTTGCATCAATATGTTGGGTCTAGGTTAGGTCCTCAGAGATGGTGACACCCAGGAACTTGAAATTGCTAACTCTTACCACTTCTGATCCCTGTATGAGGACTGGTGTGTGTTCCCTCATCTTACCCTTTCTGAAGTTGACTGCAAGGTTGTCGCCACTCAACTCAACTAGCTGATATACCCCACTCCTGTATGCCCTCTCGTCACCATCTGAAATTCTGCCAACAACAGTTGTATCGTCAGCAAGTTTATAGATGGTGTTTGTGCCGTGCCTAGTTACATAGCCATGGGTGTAGAAAAAGTAGAGCAGTGGGCTAAGCACACATCCCTAAGGTACGCTAGTGTTGATAGTCAGCGAGATGGAGATGTTATTTCCAACGTGCATGGATTGTGGCCTTCTGGTTAGGAAGTTGAGGATTCATTTGCAGAGGGAAGTACAGAGGCCCGGGGCAGTCTCCCTTCTCCCCCCTCTGAAAGGGAAGAAGATACAAAAACCTTAAAGCATATGCCACTGGGCTCTAGGACAGCATCTATCCTCCTGTTATAAAACCATTGAACAATTCCCTGCTATGTTAGTATGGACTCTTGATCTCACTATACACCTTATGACCTTGCACCTCGTTGCCGACCTGCATATTCCCCGTTGTTATAACACTTTATTCTGTATCTTGTTATGGTTTTACACTGCACTACTCAATGTATTCTTGTCATAAAGTGACTGGTATGATAAAGTTTTTCACTATATCTCAGTACATAAACCAATTTACCAAATGTTTTCTTTCCCAGATAAAAGCCAACAAAATCCTTCCGTACCTTTCCGGTCTTTACAAAAGCTTCTGCAATTTTACGGTTTCGCCCTCCATAGCACGTTGTTATAACGTCTGCAATACCACAGCTTTCCAGAAAAGTTGCAACAGACACGTTTCCTTTGCAAAAGATTTTGGCAAATGCAATCATCTCCATCAAACCCAGACGAATTACAGCAGCTTTAGTGTTATCTCCACAGAGCAGCCCGTCACAGAAACCAGCACCAACTGCAACAACGTTCTGTTGAAGAGTAATAGTGCCAATTTATACAGATACAGTTTCATCAAAGTAATAATCAGGTTTTTAAGAAGTTCCATTATTAAGGTGGATATGCACATTGAATGGCTTAAAGACAAACAATGTCAACTCAATACAACTTAAAACTGTTTTCAAGAACACATTCATTGAATGACAGCTAATACACTAAATTTTAAGTGGATTGTCAGATAACAGAGAAATTCTGGATGGGCAACAAATATTGACTGTACTTTTTCAGCTATCCAACTCTGGTTCTTCAGCATATTGGAGAGTAGTTCAACTTCTGATAAGGATGGCACAAGGGAAGGAACAGGAGCCTGGGACTATACCCAGCCTAGTGCTTCACTTATGGTAGTGGCAAGCCTCAGTCAGAAAATTGGCCTCCTGTCTTATTTCACTGTCTGGTTGACTGGGCTTAGCACTGGCAGAACACAGGATAGATGCAAGCCACAGTACATCATGGAATCAAAGAACATCTCTGCTTTACTCATCTGACAGACTTCTCCCCATCGTTAAGAGAGATGCCTTAAAAAAATTGCTGCTTTACTTGCTCACAATCTGGATAATGGACAAGTCACATTCAATCCATCTGCATCCACCAAGAGCAATTCAGTTACACAATCTGCTAGGAATATCATTTATACAGCTAAGCATCCTTGCACCTAAAAGGCTGGAATGTCTGAAAAATCAGATCTAGTGAGCTCCTAACCATCTGTGGTGTGGTAAAGATTATGCATGTAAGTGACAGTCAAGTGCATCTGACAGTTTGGGATTTACTTTTCTCCAATGAAGGTTTTCGTTTTCATTGAAAAGAATGTAAATCACTCAACTCGTAACAGATCCAGTGAGGCACAGTTTCAGCAGGTAAGCTTCCAGGCGGAACCACTAGGAGTCATAGAGTACCACAGCACAGAAACAGGTCCTCCTGCCTGTCTTGTCCATGCCACACAGTTATTCACCCTAGTAGTTCCATTGACCTGTGCCTGGACCATAGCCGTGCCCTAGTGACAACAAGACCAAAACATAACCGGGCATCACACAGATTAAAAAAATAAAAGCAGGATTCTTGTTATTTAAAAAAAAACCTGCAATATGCTTTCTTACCTTTAATGCTCCACACAGTTCTACCGTATCTGCATCTTCCACCACTGTTATCCGAAAACTGGGTGTCTGTAAGAGCTCCTTGAATAGATACCCATTTTCTACATTTTTGCTGCCTATTAGGAAAAACGTCTGTTATTTTGTTCTTCTAAACAAGTAACATTATGTTCTACTGCCTTTCTTGAACAACAAAAGCAAATGCTGCAAACAGTGAGTATTAAATCACTTCACAGATCTCTCTTGCAATAAACAAAATCAGTGATTCATTTTATTTTCTCACAAGAGTCTACCACATTACTCTGCTGACCTGCTTCAGAAAGACAGTATACTGTGATTTGGACAACTGGCCAGCTTCATAATTAAAGCTTTCAAGAATGCCATTAAACTTGGCAAATATAGCTTGCGGCCAATGCTACCGAACCCATATTTCATAGAATCAATTGCATTATATCTTACATTACAATTCCAGTGGCTTATCCTCCTTGAAAGGTTAATCAATTGAAAACTTTAAAACTGAGATCAGTACATTTTTATAATGAAAGTTAAGAGATATGGATCAAATGCTGGTAAAAAAGATTTAATCATGATCTACTTGGATAACTAAACAGGCTCAAGGACTTAATGACTTCTAAGTTCCTAACAAATTAAAGAACCTTTTCAAAACAGTCCAGGAAAGAGCCAAAAATATAAAATCTCTAAATTGCAGTTAAGAAGTTGTCCCATCTTGAAATCATTCTGGATTTTGGAATTATATGATTTTTTTTTCATTTCCTATGAAGTCACTGAGTCTTGTTCGAAATAGGTTTAATTGGCTTCAGACATTTATCATGCATGTGCTTTGACTAAAAAACCCAATAACATTTTCTTGGATAAATTCATCACAATGCAACATTCTCATTTATTTTATGTTTACATATTCGCTTTTTCTATCAAGTATCAAGTTCTATGGCACAGAGCTGGAGTCCCATTACAACCTGAACTATCACGCCAGTTCAGATCAGCTCAAACAAGGAGTCAAAGTAATGCCTTCTACTCTGTGCTTCACTTGTCTGGTCATCTAGTAACTCACATTTTACACCTGGGTTCTACTGGTGCTTTTTAGATCAAGTGTCTGAGAGGTGATTACCTTTCACAGTTTGAGGTGTTAGTTGGGCATCATTTACAGGTATGTTCTACCTGCTAGGTACAAAGTAAATATTATCGGGAGAAAATTTTAACTATTATACGTAAAATAATGAATCCAGACAACCCTTCAAACAACATTCCCAAATGGAGTAAAACCACACAATGTTGGATGTAATCGACAGGTCAAGCAGCACACGTAGGAGTCCAGCATTTTCTTCAGAAACTACTATTTAAAAAAAAATTTCTTTCCTAAAAGATGAATATATAATAGAATAACTGGTGACAAGCCCTTAAGTGAAATATTACTGCAGTATAGAACAGTACACACTATTTATTTAACAAGAGGGCTAATGCAATTTGCCACAGCACATAGTAAAATTAACAGGAATTTGTTAGGAAATCAGCAAACTTAAAGCACATTTATTGAAAAAGTAAACAAAATTACCTATTGTAGTTTCACAGAACTTATCTGCTGCAACCTCATTGGCTATATTGGCACCCATTAATACACTGACATCAATTTTCATTTTTTCCCTGATTATATCAGAAATTAATTTTAATCCTTCAGGTCCTTCATCAATTCCCTGAAATGAAGAAATTTAAATAAATTAGCAAATATAATATAGAAACACAGAAAATAGGTGCATTCGGCCCTTCGAGTCTGCACCGCCATTTATTATGATCATGGCTGATCATCCAACTCAGAACCCTGCCCCAGCCTTCCCTCCATACCCCCTGATCCCCGTAGCCACAAGGGCCATATCTAACTCCCTCTTTGCTATTTGTTTAATTACAAAGTAACATCACAGTTTGCAGCAAAGTTAGTTACTGGCCATTTTACATAAGATTTTGTGCCAATGTATTTTGAAAAAAAGTGAAGTGCAGTAAGTGCTCACATGCAAGATTTAAAGCATTAATTATCATACACTAATTTATTAGCTACTTTATAATCCTTGAGAGGAAGGAGGCACCGTTATTAAAATAGTTAAAAATTACCTTGTAATTCCATCACTATAGCAGTACATTAATCTATTACCTATTCAGGTTTAGTTCAGCGGGAACAGTCCAGAGAACAGATAGTCATGACTTTGAAAATAAAGTTTTGAAAGAAAGATAAAGATCTTTAAAGATTAGCTTTATTTGTCACATGCACATTGAAACATAGAGTGAAATGTGTTATTTGCATCAAATCAAATCAGCAAGGATTGTGCTGGGCAGACTGTAATTGTTGCCACACTTCCAGCATCAACATAGCATGCCCACAACTCACTAACCCTAATCACAGGTCTCTGTAATGTGGGAGGAAGCTGGAGCACCCAGAAGCAACCCACGTGGTCATGGGGAGAAAGTGAAAACTCCTTATAGACAGCAGCGGGAATTCAACCTCGATGACTGATGGTTGTAAAGCAATACGATAACCACTGCGCTTCAGTACTGACCCCTGGGGATTCTTACCCCAGAACTCCAGATAATGCTGGGTGTCCACAATATTCTCTCAGCAAAGGACAGCTACGTGTTTGCAAATCCAATTTTTATGCTTTTTTTGTGATGTGGGGCCTGCAACTGTAAATTAGAAGTGGATGAGGAAGGGGATAATAATGGCTAAAACATTCACAAGGGCCAATGTGATCTTGTATATGTTGCTTCTCCTACACAGAAGTATACTGTCTATTTATTGTGTCCATTCTAGTGGAAACCATAGACTTGGGGATTGGGGAGCATGCCTTATGAAAACAGGTTGAGTGAACTTGGCCTTTTCTCCTTGGAGCAATGGAGGATGACAGGTGACCTGATAAAGGTGAATAAGATGATGAGAGGCATTGATCGTGTAGATAGTCAGAGGCTTTTTTCCCCAGGGTGGAAATGATTGCCACAAGAGGACACAGATTTAAGGTGCTGGGGAGTAGGTACAGAGGAGATGTCAGGGGTAAGTTGTTTTTTTTAAAAACGCAGAGAGTGGTGAGTGTGTGGAATGGGCTACCGGCAACGGTGGTGGAGGCGGATACAATAGGGTCTTTTAAGAGACATTTGGATAGGTACATGGAGCTTAGAAAAATAGAGGGCTATGGGTAAGCCTAGTAATTTCTAAGGTAGGGACATGTTCGGCACAACTTTGTGGGCCGAAGGGCCTGTATTGCGCTGTAGGTTTTCTATGTTTCTATGTTTTTCTATGTTTCTTAATACTTTAAAACTTTTCCTGCTTCCTTTCCAATTCAGATACTTGAAAACATTTATTCCATCTTGAGTAATGAACTTTAAGAGTGCAGATTTGTTGGAAGTCTGGAGAAAAATTAATCAGGAATTAAATCAACACAAGACCAACAAATGAAGTAAATCATTTTGGGTTTATAGATACCACTGGCTGAATGAATCTCCCTCCCAACATTCAAGTAGAACTGTTGTGACAACCAGGTGAGTGAAGGAATCATTTACAGTATTAAAATACCTTTATAAGACTAATGCCAAGAGCATTTTGTGGCACTTGATCATGAATGTCATCACATAATTTGCGGATAAATTGGTGGGGCACAACAAAAACTAGCAAATTTGCATCACGTACAGCAGCCTTCAGGTCTGGAACAGCAACCTATGATAAAATGACATGACATTTAGCAAGTAATCAAACAGAAAGATGGTGCGCATTTACAATATTTATACATACACAACATTAAATCCATCAAGACATGTTCATTGCAACCTATCAACAAGTGCTCAACTATAACAGAAACCAGTGGTCCCCAACCTCCGGGCCACGAAGAACGCAGTGGTGCAGTGGTAGCCGGATTGCACCCAGCACATCTTTAAGAAAAAAGCCGAAATAAACAAGCTAATTAATTAGGTGCCGCCTGGCACGGAAATGTCGGCCCAGATCAGAGGTGATTGCCAATTGCATCGCCTCTGATCTGGGCCGACATTTACGTGCCGGGCGGCACCTAATTAATTAGCTTGTTTATTTCAGCTTTTTTCTTAAAGATGTGCTGGGTGCGTTCCGGCTACCGCTGCACCCCTGCATGCTTCATGGCCCGGTATCAGTCCATGGCCCGGAGGTTGGGGACCATTGATAGAAACAACAGACTCATTATACTCATGGATTCCACAGACGGGAATGCATGTGCAAGGACCAGATTTGTTGGCGGTACCACACACAGTCCCCTGGGTAATACAAGCAAAAGAACTCTGGACAGTTTAGCTTCACATTCAACTTCCTGTGTAATACTGGTTCAACAAGTGAAGGCAGATGATGAAGCAGTGAGTTGAAGGGAATAACATAATGGTGCCAGAGTTGTTAGTGAACAGATATAGATAATCTGCTCTAACATTCACCTGGTAATAACATATTACTATTTAAAACAACATTAAAATAACAATACTGGATCATCTTTCTCCAAGATCTCAGATGCAGTTCACCTGCGGCTCGCCAGCTCTCTGCCAACAGTACTTCATCAAGTTGTTCTCTGCTCTGGCACAGTTCAGCGATCAAGTCTAGGGAGCTGCAGTTTGCTTTGTGTGGTACCCACCCCGACCTTTGGAGAATTTCATCGAGCCCAGCCCCAGCTATAGCTGAAATCAGCCTCAATCCTGACTGCACTGAGGTGCAAAAAAAAATAGGAGTGGTTTTGGCTGCAGTGCTCTCCAGAATGAATGGCCCTAATGATCACAGAAGAATGAGATGCTGCAGCTTAATAAACAAGTCAACCTTTCAAGAGAAATTGGTGCGATTTTGAAAATATTATTTTCAAAAACATAAATTGGGATTAGAAGTCTGAGTTGATGGCTTTGAGACACTGAATTTAATTATAAGGCTTAAATTTCTTCTGCACCAAAGGTCACACTGACCTTTACAGTATAAGAGTGAACAGACTACAAAAATTTTTAATTGGTTGTAAAGTGCTTTGAAAGATGATAATGTTGGTCATGAAAGGTAATGTATCAATGCAAGTCTTTTTTAAATAAATCACACACCCTAAAAACTTGGTTTAATGGAATATAATGAATATCTTATTTAACTCAACCTCTCACAAGGTGGTTTTAATTTCATGACAGAAAGTTCACAAAATTCAAATTTTAAAGAAATCAAACTTGCAATTCTTCAAAAGGAAATGCAAGAAATCTCAAATCTAATAGCTTATGGAATAATAAATCAGCTTGATACATTACAAAAAACAAAATCTATGAGGATCTATATGGAGCAGTGAATCTCAATAGCAATTGTTGGTACAGAATGTAGCAAATCTGTTTCACACAGCATTAAATGTCATGGAGCACATCACCCGTTCACCTCCAATTTGATCATTGCTATATGCAGAGGAGAATAATAAATACAAACACAGTGCAGAAATAAAAACAGAAACAAAACTTGGCACATCTTCAGACAAAGAAAGAAATTTCTGGGAAAAAAAAGTGTTATTCATTTTCATAGTGTGAGGGGATCCAGGAGTGCCCCTATTAACTGTTTGAAGAGAGACATTCATCATTGATGGTTTGTTTGGAAAGGACAGAGAGACGAAGATTGACGGTTCGACTGTCACTTTAAGGCATCGGAAGTAACTTCGGATTTTTACTGAGTTTCGAGTTTGAGACAGCACCGAGCAGCTCGTAAGTTGCTATGGTAACCTAAGGCGGTGTTATTTAATGGATACTCGATGTTATGATTTTCAGCAGGTTGTTGATATTTCTTCAAGGACTTGCTTCCTGCTTGTGCATTTCTTTGCAGACAAAGGAAGGAGGGACTCTTTGAATGACAGGTGATGCTCAGCACAGAGAAATAAATAGGAGATCAGATGATACAGACCTCAACACTGAATGAGCACTGTTGTGCCCGCAGAAAAAGTGGGTTTTGGAGGATCGATCGGGCAGATCGATCTAAATTGCTATTCCACCGCTGAAGAAGGGGTTGACTGGTGGGGAGTTGCCTATGTGTCCACCCTTGCTGGGGTGATAGCTCCACCACAGGAAAACCGGTCCCCCTGGTTAAAGTCACAGTCAGTGACTTGTAAAGGATTTCGGAGGACGACGAGAAGATTGACGACATCAGCTCACCTGAAGACTCAACTTACTCTCTCTCTCTCTCTCTCCCCATCACTACTCAACTACATACCACGAACTGAACTGAACTTTACTCAACATCGTAAGACTGTATCTTTTACCCCAAGACTTAAAGAAGCTTGGTTTTTTTCATACATATATATTCCACACTTACTTTTTTATATAATCATTGCTAACCTGTGTGATTTATTTACTTTGATATTACTGTATTGCATAGTTACTAATAAATATTATTAGTTTATAGCAATACTAGACTCCAAAGTGGTTTCTATTTCTGCTGGTTTCTTTATCCCCATCACGGGGTACGTGACAATAGACACTGCCTCAAAAGCTGAGTTCCTCTAGCATTTTGTGTGTGTTACTCTATGCATTTCCAGCATCGGCAGGATCTCTTGTTTTTAAGAAAAAAAGTGTTCAATTTTCATGTGAACAAGCTTTTGTGGAGAGTAAGAACAGAAAGGCTGGAATATATTTGGGCAATCGAACAAAGAATTTGTAAAATGTAAAATTTGTGGAAATAAAATAAAGTTAACACTTCTGGTTGAATATCCTTCCCAGTTCTGAAGGGCATTCACCCTGAAATGTTAACTATGTTTTTCATCCTACCACAATAGTTAGATGTTTCATAACCCATTTACAATATGATATTTTACTGGACAACTGCAGCCTGACTGCCAACTTTTTCCATTATTTCTGTTCTTATTCCAGATTTCCATCAGGTATAGCTTCTTGATTTTCAAGCTCTCATCAGAACTTGAAATAATTAAAGATATACTGGGCTTGAAATACCATCATTCAATGCATGGGATTAAATTTTGATGGGTCGATCTTCCTGGTTTGTCTTGACATTCTCAGTTGTTTGCTGCATTCCCCACACCCTCCCCCCACCCCCCATCCAGTGATCTACCTTTTATAAGCAGAAATGAGTGTGCAAAGCCACAACTTACTAGATCTACTGCATGCAGCATGCCAGGTGACATGCCCAGTAAAATACATTTTAAATGGGATGTGAAATATCTGATCACTGGTCTCCCAACAAACTCGTATCAGCACTAGTTCAATAAATGAAAGCTCTACAAGAATCTAAGGCCAAGGAGTTATTCAGTTCTTGAACCAATTGGTAAAGGCCCAAATCACTAGAGGTTAACAACACTATACACTAAAAATGGACTGTGATTTTTGATTGTTCTCGTGGTGCCCTTTCTTTAATTTAATTTAGGTATTGTTATTGTGAATGCTGCTTATACGATCCTACATGTCTGGGATGTTGCTGCAAGTAGGCTTTTTTTATTGCACCTATGCATACCAATACTTGTGCATATGGAAGCAAACTCGACTTTGACTGAAAAGAGTCAGTTAGACGTGCAGGAGAGATGTGGCCTCACTATGTCTGGTGCATACAAACAAGGAACTGTGACTGAATTGCTGATGACCGTTTGGCCATTGAGTCTATGCCAGCTGATCATAGATTCATCTCATCAGTTTCTTTCCCCCACTTTCTCCCCTAGCACCTTGCTCATTAATTTCCTTGATAAATGGAAAAGAAAAACTGCAGATGCTAGGAATCTGAAATTGAGACATAAAATACTGCAAATATTTAGTAGGGTCAGCCAGAATTTGTAGAGCAAGAAGCAGAATTAACACTTCAGCTCACAATCCTTTCTCTGATGAAGTGCCTTCAACCTGAAATGTTAGATCTTTTTCTCTCCACAGATGCTGTCTGATCAGCTGAGCCTTCCCAGTATTTTCCGTTTACACTTTTGGAGAAAGTGACACATAGAGAAAATAGAATGGAATATCCATGATAGGAGACAGAACAAAATATAATTATTTTAGAAGGTGACAGAAAGATTAGAGAACATAGAGACAAAATGAAGCAGAGATACGTGGACATTTGTAAAGAGAGAGCGAGAATTAATAAGAAAGGCTAGTTGTCAGAAATCGTTTAATTCAATATCAAGTTTCTACAGCTTCAGTATACTGTTTCCAGGCAGAAGATGAGGTGTTTTGGATGCCAGGGGTCAAGTGTGAGCAGAAGTGCGAGTATCAGAGGGAATTCTGTACTTTCCTTTACAGAATGCTGGCTGAGATTGCATGTGAAGTACTGTGCACAGTTTTTATCTCCATATTTAAAGATAGATGTACTGTATTTGCATTGGAGCTATGTAGGGAAGGTTTACTCCTGAGGTAAAATGAACAGAGGCTTAGCAGATTGAACCCACGCTCATTAGAGTTTAGAAATGTGGTCTAACTGAAACAGAAGATTCTGAGGGATAGACGTGGTGGATGCTCAAAAGATGTTCTTCCCTGTGGGAATTATCTCAAAGTAGGGGGCATGATTTCAGAGTAATGAATGTGAGGAGGAATTTCATCTCTCAGTTGGCTGTTTCTCTTTGGAATTTTCTGCTCCAAGGAGCTGTGGATGAAGACCCAATAAATATATTCAAGGCAAAGGAATCAGGAGAGGGGAGAGGCGTAAGGAGAGAGTGGTAAAACAGTGCAGAGGTCAAAATAGAGTCAGTCATGAATGGTGTAGCAGCTCAGCAGTTGAGTGGCCAACTCTTGCTCCTGCTCCAGTTTCTTACGTGTTTTTTTAATATAATTCAGAACGAGAATGGGAGTGAGGAGAAGAACTAAAGTGACTAGTAAGCAGCAGCTCAGAGTGGACTGAATGCAGGTATTCTGCAAAGGCATCATGCATTCTGCACTTGGTCCTTCCAGTACAGAGTGTGAATAAAGTATGCCAAACTGAATGAAATGCAAGTAAACTGATGGAAGGGTTTTGACTCGAAACATTGACAGATTATTCCCTTCCATAGATGGTGCCTGACCCTACTGAGTTCTTGTGTGTGTTGCTTAAAATGTGTAGATTCTCTTAATTTTTCTCAGTTCTGATTAAATATATGGTCCATTGCTTGATCTGGGTTATGCATACCGGCATCCTGTTTGGAAACATCCAGACAGCAAGTCAACAGGCCTTTTGGCCCAATGAGTCCATGACGACTATGAAGCACCCCTTCAGTAATGTTAAAAATTTAGCATAAATACTGGAAGTTGGATAACAACGGTAAATTTCTATATCTATGTATTAGCAAGACTAAAATAAAAACAAATTCATCAGTGACATACTCTCTGACTATTACCTTACCACATTTTCAGGCAGTTTATATCCAGGCAGATATTTAACATTCTCGTGTTCTTGGTTTATAATTTCAGTTAATTTCCTGTTATTAATCAGTTCTTCAAAGACCCACATATTGACTGTTCTAGCAAATTTCGGGATTTTCTGGACATTTTTTCCAATTATCTTCGCAATTGCAGAGCCCCTGTGAAAACATAGAAACTAATGTAAGAGAGAGAAACAAAGTGTCTTTTCAGCTGCATTATCAACCTCCTCTATGCAATTTTGAGAGAGCTGTTTGTTCAATAGAGATTATGTAAAGTGACCAAAAAACACAAAAGGTAGGCAAGTGTGGTGATGAGAAAACAGTAACGTAAATGCATTAAACAATGCAATCTCTGAATTTAATTGATCCTTTTTCCTTTGCAATTCACAAAAGTTCTTCATCCCCCTTCACATCAGTGCAGTAAAGCTTTACATGGCAGCATTGGGCCATAAAGATCAGAAACATTCCAGGTCTAGTGTGGCATTGATATGCTAAGCGTTCAGTGGAGATCTACAATTGGCCTTGGTATCCAAAACTGCTTGGAGTGCAGGGGGAGGGAAACAGAACTAGCCCAAGTTCTCTTACTGCTATTAAGTGTGTGGACACTGGGCAAGAAGGAGCTGACTGTGATGGTGCTCACAGTCAAATGGTCGGGCAATACTCACTGTCCAGTCTCGCACGTAGAATGGCCGCGTGGGTAAGGTATTGAAGCGGCGGTGCCACAGGTAGAACTGTAGAGTAGAATGATTCATTTCCTTCAAGAGAAATGGGATAAAGGGAGAAAACCAAAAGGAAAAGTGGAGAAGGGGAAAAAGAAAGTCATGGAACAGTTAAGATTACAGAATATTTTAATTAAATCTAGTAGGAACATAGAAACCAAGATAATTCCCTCTATTTCCACACTACTACTGCACATAATCCATTGCTTTCAAAACCTTTCACCTGTAAGACAAGCAGTGTAGGACAGAGATATATGGATAAGTTAAGATGATAACATGACATTTTGTAGAAGGTGAAAATGTTATAAAGACCAAACCCCACATCAGTTTTCTACCATACACAGGTGATTTCTATGTCAATATACTTAACGTCAACTACAAATCTTCCAGCTTTTAAAATCAAATGATGCCTCAGACTCTTCTGGAAAAAGACAAGTGCAATTTCCTTCAAAATTATAACTTCCATTCCGAAAACTCATTTAACCCACCAGCATTTGGAAATTGCAGCACTCCACTTACAACAGTCCCACACGGTCATCAAGCCCACCAAAGGAGGTACCAAGGCAAAATGACCCAAACCTGGCGAAGGTTGACAACTCATCTACCAATGAAGATCCACTCCCCATACAGTCACTGACTTCAGTTTCTCCATTCTTCCCTCCAGACTCCAGCATTCCTGAGTCCATTTATACCTTCTTACAGAGACCCACAAGCCAGACAGTCCTAGTAGACCTCCACATCTCGACCCTTTTCTAGTCTAATCTCTTCCTACACACATTATGCCAACTGTGACGTCCTCTGCCACTTTGAAAGACTTTAGTTTCCTTGTCTCAGCAAACTGATTTTCATCATGGATATCCAACCCCCACGGACCAACGTGCCATACCAGGATGGCTTCCGCACTTCAAACAGAGGCCCCACCAATCACCAACTTCCATACCTGTGAGAACTTGTTCTCACACTGAACAGCTTCTTTAAGTCCACTCATTTGCTCTAACTACTCACATAATTCAAATTATGCCTATGTCTTTGTGCAACAGTTCTTGTTTAAGGCCTAAGCAGGTTCCCTTGTCACTTCAAGGGAGCAATGTCCTTTTGTGTAGGTTGGGGAGTGTTTACTGGCGAGGGGATAGGTCAGATGCTGAAGCAGATGACGTAAAGGTAGATGCAATGTGTAGAGAGACAGCGAGGAAGGACAGGCAGTAGCTGTGGTCAGTTGGATGGGTTGGAATGTGTCTGCTTTACTGTGAGAAGTCTCAGGAACAAGGGTGATGAACTTAAGAGCATGGATCAGTACATTCAACCATGACATTGTGGCCATTACAGAGACCTGACTGTCACAAAGGCTGAAATGGCTGCTGGATGCTCCAAGGTTTAGATATTTCAAAAGCGACAGGGTGGGGGGGGCAAGTAAAAGAGGTGGGGGAGTGGCATTGTTAATCAGGGACAGTATCATAGTTGCAGAAAGGAAGGACAGTCATGGAGGGACCATCTACTGAGTCAGTGTGGGTGAATCAGAAACAAGGAGGGATTGGGAGGAGTCTCTAGATAACCGAAAAGCAACAGGGGCACTGGGGAGCAGGTCAGGAGGCAGATTTTTGAAAAGTGCCATGGGTGTCTTCAACCTCTCTAATATTGATTGGCACCTCCTTAGATCAAGAGATTTGATGGGGCAGAGATTGTTAAGTGTCTCCAGGAAGGATTCCTGACACAATATGCGGACACACTGACTAGAGGAGCGGCCATAGGTACTCGGCAATGATCCTGGTCTGGTGACAGATCTCTTGGTGGGTGAGCATTTCAGAGAGAGTGATTGCTGCCCTTTAGCATAGTTGATGGCATAGCAAATTACTTCCTTGGGAGAGGGCTAATTATGATGCCATTGAGCAGGAACTTGGGATCATAAATTGGGAACGGATGTACTCAGGGAAATGCACGATGGAAATGTGGAGGTTGTTTCGGGAGTACTTGCATTGGGTTCTGGAGAGGTTTGCCCCACTGAGAAGTGGAACACTTAAGTCAAGAGCATGAAGGAAGCATACTTGAGATTTAGGAAGCAAAAATCAGACAGCGCTCTTGAGACTAATAAGGTAGCCAGGAAGGAGCTTAAGAAGGGACTAAGAAAAGCTTGAAGGGGACATGAGAAGCCCATAGTGAGTAAGATTAGGAAAACCTTATACATGTTCTACACATATACACATTCTATATGCGTTCTACATGTATGTGAAGAACAACAGGATACCTAGAGTGAGGGTAATCAGCAGTGAGAGGGACCTTGATGCATGTGAGATCAGTGTGATTTTTGGTTAAGAAGGCATATGGGGTGTTGGTCTTCATTAGTTGGGGAATTGAAATCAAGGGCTGCGAGGTAATGTTGCAGCTCCATTAAACTCTGGTTAGACCACATTTGAAATATTGTCTTCAGTCTTCTACGAAGATTGTCACCTTGTTGTAATGGAGCGGCTTGTGAGTTCCTGAGATTCCAAGAGTGATGCCCCCTGGAACGTAGCTCCTGGTAGGGTCACCCATGGCAGGAAGGTCAAGGGAGAGGTTCTAGACAAAGAGCGGTCCAACTAAGACGCCAACAGTGGAGCTGGCAGTAGATGATGACATCACAACAGTGGAGCTGGCAGTAGATGATGACGCATCACAACAGTGGAGCTGGCAGTAGATGATGACATCACAACAGTGGAGCTGGCAGTAGATGATGACATCACAACAGTGGAGCTGGCAGTAGTTGATGACATCACAATGGCAGTGAAAGCGGAGGAAGACGGCAGCAGTGAAGCAGCCACAGTTGTTTTGTGTTCCATGCCACAAGACACTGACCCCGATCTGTCAAGGACTGTGCGGGGACTGCCTGTGCATCAGCTTCTGCATCTTAAACAGCGTCATGCACAGGCATTCTCCATTAAGGAAATAACCCCTTGGGAGAACATCATACTCAACTCAAGCGAGCACACTACTATTGTGTTGTGTTGTTCCCAAACTTTTTTGGGTTACCACCTACGTTGGCTCACAGACCACATCCCCAGCAGCCCCCTCTCCCTTTCCTGCCATTACATAACTATAAAGATTTTGATTTACGATGCACTGTGTAAGAAAATATAAACTACAAATTCAAAGCAGTAACAAATAATTGCAAAACTTAGTCAAAACTATTTAAAGCTATAAATAAAATTATTTCTTTGTTAAATTACTGTAAAACTACTTTTATCAACAATTTTAGAGCATATATTATTAGTCCAACTATTCATTACTTCATTGCTTTTTCACCTTTCAATAAGATGGATGGGCTTGGTGCAGCGATTTCAGCTTCTCAATATCAGGCTGTATGTCACTCAGCAGTCTCATGTTCAGTAATTGGCAGTCTGTTTAATTGCTTTGAAAGAAGTTGAATGACTATACTGAAACCGTACTCCTCTAAGTATGATGTTGGAAAGGCAATAATGAACACCTTGACCTTTTTCCATAGTGCAGGATAGCATTCAGATTCTTTTCTGCAACCAAAAGTCTTGACGTGATTTTTTGAACCTTGGCTTTGGCTCAGTTATTTTGTAGTTCCTTCTCCATCCGTCCTGTTAATTCCTCATTACAAGTGTTCAGGATTGAATTTATTACCCAATCTGGAACTTGGATCCAGAGAAGATCCTGAAATCTCGCTGACATGTCTTTATGCAGCTCACCCAGGTGGGCACAGTGTACTTGAAGTTCAAAGTAAATTGATTATCAATGCATGTACATGTCACCATATACAATCCTGAGATTTATTTTCTTGTGGACAATCACAGTAAATACAAGAAACACACTAGAATCAATGAAAGACCACACCCAACCAGCGGGACAACAACAAATGTGCAAACAAAAAATAAACTGCAAATGCAAAAGCAGGTAAAAAAAATTAATAACAACAAATAAATAACCAAAGTATCAAGAACATGAGATGAAGAGTTGTTGAAAATGAGTTCATAGTGTGTAAGAACAGTTCAGTGATGGAGCGAGTGAAGATGAGTGAAGTTATCCTCTCTGGTTCAAGAGCCTGACGGTTGAGGAGTAATAACTGTTCCTGAACCAGACCTGAGGCTCCTGTACCTTCTTCCTGATGGGAGCAGTGAGAAGAGAGCATGACCTGGATGGTGGGGATCCCAATGATGGGTGCTGCCTTACTGCAACAATGCTCTGTGTAGATGTGCGCAATGGTGGGGAGGGCTCTAACCGTGGTGGCTGGGCAGGATCCACTACCTTATATAGGCTTTTCTGTACAAGGGCATTGGGCATTTTCCATACAACAGCTTTCTCAAACTGCATGCAATTATGAAAGTTCTGAAGAGACGTAGGAAAAGAAAATGGCACTGATGAACCACAACGATCATCATCAACTACTTGAAGATCATCTGCTTTGCATTCTTTTCCTTCCAACTCAGGCAAGTTTGGAAACTGGAAAGGGTCATAAAGCCAATGTTGCACTTGGGGTTAACTTGTACACAGAAATGTGGAGACTACTTAGAAACATAGAAATCCTACAGCACAATACAGGCCCTTCAGCCCACAAAGCTGTGCCGAACATGTCCTTACCTTAGAAATTACCTAGGGTTACCCATAGCCCTCTATTTTTCTAAGCTCCATATACCTATTCAGCAGTCTCTTAAGAGACACTATCGTATCCACCTCTACCACCATCGCCGGCAGCCCATTCCACACACACACCACTCTGTGTAAAAAACTTATCCCCTGACATCTCCTCTGTACCTACCTCCAAGCACCTTAAAACTGTACCCTCTTGTGCTAGCCATTTCCAGCCCTGGGAAAAAGCCTCCGACTATCTACACAATCAGTGCCTCTCATCATCTTGTACACCTCTACCTGGTCACCTACCATCCTCCGTCACTCCAAGCAAAAAAAGGCAGAGTTCATTCATCCTATTCTCATAAGGCATGCTCCCCAATCCAAGCAACATCCTTGTAAATCTCGTCTGCACCCTTTCTATGTTTTCCACATCCTTCCTATAGTGAGGCGACCAGAACTGAGCACAGTACTCCAAGTGGGGTCTGACCAGGGTCCTATATAGCTGCAACATTAACCCTCTGCTCCTAAACTTAATCCCACAATTGATGGAGGCCAACGCACTGTATGCTTTCTTAACCACAGAGTCAACCGACGCAGCAGCTTTGGGTGTCCTATGGACTCGGACTCCAAGATCCCTCTGATTCTCCACACTGCCAAGAGTCTTACTATTAATAGTATATTCTGTCATCATATTTGACCTACCAAAATGAACCACCTCACACTTATCTGGGTTGAACTCCATCTGCTTATCTGACTTTGATAAGATTCACATTGTTTCCTTGCATTTGAGGATTGATTTCATTGAACTTTGCTAATAATCCTGACAAACAAGCAACTTCATGCCTAATATTCTTGATTGCTGAATGAAGCATTCAAGTCTTCAAATAATTTTATCAGTTTTAAAAAGCACTAAGATGGCACAGGCTGTTTCCTTTTGAGAGCCATCTGACTTGTGTGCAACAGCGAGCGTTCAAACTGCTCATCACTCTCATTACAAAGCTCTTGAAATAGTCGAGAAGTGAGAGCATGGAACAATTTTATTTGCCGCTGTGATAACAGTATTTAATGATTTGTGCAGCTAATCATTCAGGTTTTTACAACCAGTTGGCTATGAAACATAAATATATTAGGTAGAGCTTTTTTCAAGAAATTATTAACCTCACAGTGGCATCCTGTCATTGATGGAGCCCCATCTGTTGCACAGGCAAGAATGTTGGTGAGCAAACTGTCCAACTCTTTGAAAAATTACTCAACGCAAATTATTGACTCCCCTTCATATCTGTTTCTAGCCTCCTTGCAAATAACAACTCTTGAACCAAGCTTTCATCTGTTATGAAGCAAACATAACCAAGAAGCAAAGACTTGTTGCCTGGCCAAGCTGACTCATCAGCCAGAGCAAATTCTGTTGTCCTGTATGTTGCAGAATGTGTCTTCCACATTCTCAGATGTTTCATCTACTTGTCTTTGAACAGGGTTGTTGCTGAGCAGAATCACTTTCATTATTTGGTCTGGTGACTTGCACAAAACCGTACTCAGAACCTTCCTTACTTCAGGCAGAATCAGTTCTTCTCCAATTGTATGGGACTTTCCAGATTTAGCACTGTGCAATGAAATATTGTAAGAAGCACGCAAACCATCACAGTTTTGTCGTGAAGTGTTGGCAAACATGTTTCGAAGTGTTTTCAGTTTCTGAAAATTTTCACCAAGTGACTGAAAATAAACCAAGATTGTGTTTGCTTTATCAGAGTGCATTCTCTTCAAATGTTCAAGGAGCCTGGATGGTTTCATTGCCACAATGGAAAAAAAAACTTTTCACGTAACAGGCACATTGTCTGCTGTTGGTTGCTTGGTGCCAGTACAAATCCATATTTCAGATACTCCACACTATACTGTCTACACTTCATTTTTCTTTTGGTTTACTTGTGCCATTTTCAATATGGACTAGTGACCATGGTCAATTTGCCTATTGTTTAAATCCAAACTCAATCACTGGTATCATTAAACGAGGAAGTTATGACATTATCATAGCTCAGGCAAAACCTGACACTGCCCGATCTTACATAAAGTGAGGCAGCGATATTTTGGCTGGGCCATGGGCTACAGAGATCCAGGCAAGACCATTCAAAAGGGCATATTCTGATCTTTACTCCATTGGAATCCATACCCTAATTCACAGGAATTATGACACTGCATGATTACAGTATGGGAATCGTATTAGCTAACACTGTACTACAGTAGAAACAGCAATAATGTGCAGTCTGAGCCCAGAAAATAACACCATTTCTCCAATCCAGATTTCTCATGAAATGCCAAATACACAAGTGTCACATTACTTTTCAACAACCATAAAGTGCTTCGAGCAAAGTCTGAGAATGATGGGTTAACATGAGGTGATTATATGATCATTATAATCAAAGATGGAGGAGGAGAAGATGGCGGCACAACGGCAGCGCGTGCGGCCACTTCGGTGGTGATGTCTGTTATCTGTCAAGTAAGGGACCATGCACAATCCTTATTTGATGGAGACAGACGTGAGAGTATGGAGGAACATCTGGAAAACTTCTGAAATGCCCGCTTCACTGCCGCTGCTACTGTGTGGTAACCGGAATCTCCAGAGCAGAAGGCCCCGAAATCCTCAGCTTTGCGTGTTTTAGCGGCCAGGGCGAGGTCGAAGGCGCTCGACAGAGGATGGCGCTCAGGAGGCTGTACGGAGAGGCTGGTCGGAAGCTCGAAGTTTTTGGATAGATGGACTTGGTGTCGGCTGCTTCCAAGGCATCGGCAAGTTGACGGTGCCTGGAGGTTTATGGCAGGGAGTTTCTCCCTTTTGCCGCCGCTATCGGGCACTCGGGAGTCGATCGACTCGGGGACTTCTGAGATTTTATTTACCGTGCCCATAGTTTGTTCTTCATCAAATTATAGTATTGCTTTGCACTGCTGTAACTATATGTTATAATTATGTGGTTCTGTCAGTGTTAGTCTTTAGTTTGTCCTGTTTTCTGTGATATCACTCTGGAGAAACACTGTATCATTTCTTAATGCATGTATGCCTTTCTAAATGACAATAAAAGAGGACTGTGTTCTCATAATCTAAAAAAAAGAGGCACTGAGAATCAAATACTTACAATATTTCTTAAATTAAGCCTATAATCCCTCAGCTGCCTCCTTGCTGCTGAGCGTACCCCCACCTCCAACCACAATTTTTATTGCCCCCTTAGCAACTCCCATCATCCCAATGGGCAGGGAGTGATATCGCTGTTTGGGAACCACTAGATTAGTCTGAAAAAATATTATCTTTACAGTTTAACAATTTATGCCTGCTTGTAACTACTTATATTCATGTAACTATTTTCACACATTGTGGTCACACTATGCATCTTCGATTGTTCAGCGTGTCCCTTACTGTTACAGTTCTTTGTATGATTCTGGAAGCTTCCCAGTATTACCTTTTTTGGATAGGGGATATCTAATTGGTTAACTCTAATCTGCAAATTTGAATGGAACATCTCTTTTCTATGGGGTACAAGAGTCGAGCACATTGGAACGCCATCTTTATCCTTTACTTCTTCTTTCCTTCTCCTACTAGACCTCTGCTTCTTCTCATTTACAATTCTCTTTGTTCTGCTGGCAACCTGCTGAGCTCCATTCCATTCGGAGGGTCTCTGTCTCTATCACGTCAGCTTGGACGATGACTCCAACCAGCACTTCAGAGACGTCTTCCACTTTCCTGAACTCGGGTTTGCCTTTCCCCATACTTGACAGGGCTCGGAATCAATCTGTTGCATTTCCCACACTTCTGCTCTCTCCCCTCTCTCCTCCATCTAGGATAACCTTTGAATTTACTGTTCACCCTAGCAAACTACATTCAACAGGTCATTCTCCATAATTTCCTCCACAACGTACATCTTCACCACTTCACCTTTTACAGTATTCCAAAGGAAGTTCATTCTTCCAATCCCACCAATTATTTCCCTTCATATGCCTCCTTTGAGTGCACTTACTGCCCTTTTACTGCTTGCATTCCCAGCATTCAGAGATTCAAATACTTGTCCCAAGTGAAGTAGTGCTCTTCTAAAGAGCTCAAAACGTGGTCTCCTCTGCACTGAAGATAGCAAACACAGACTGAATGTCCAACATATTCATTCAGTCCTCCAGGGCTTTGAGCTTCTCGTTGCCCATTCCTTCAATTCCCCATCCCACTCTAACCCCGCTTCCTTCCCTCCCATACTTTTCCAATACATGGAATAACCTCTCATGTCCAAACTCAGCACATTACAACCCTTAAGACAACATTTTTAGATAACCAGCCTTCCCAGTCTGTACCCGATTGGTCATTTTTAATGATAAAACATCACCAGCTGGCAACATTAACTCTGTTTCTTTCCACGGATATCAAGCTGCTATTTTTGCTTTCATTTAGAACAAGCTGACCTTCCAAGAGGAAATGAACCTCCTACAAGGCCTATTTGGATGCATAGGGTACACTTAAGGAATCATTTCAATCATATGATATGGTGTTTGATATATTATTGTACTCACACAATGTTTTCAGTAGAGGGAGTTCTGCTTTCAGTTCCATGTTTCATTTGCTTATGCAAGCAGCAAATGAAAGGAACTCAAGGGCCACTGAACGACAGACTAAAAGGTTGCGATGAATTTTCATGGCAGTAAATGAGTGCTGTAAACCTAGTCACCTCCATCATGGGCACCGGGCTGCACAGTATCCAGGACATCTTCAAGAAGCCATGTCTCAAAAAAGGCGGCGTCCATCATTAAGGACCCCCCATCTCCAGATCAGGTCTTGTTCTCACTGCTACCATCAGGAAGGAGGTACAGGAGCCTGAAGGCACACACTCAATGATTCAGGAACAGCTCCTTCCCCTCTGCATTCCCATTTCTGAATGGACAATAAACCCATGAACACTACTTCTCAAAAAAACATTTTTTTTGCACTACTTATTTAACATACATAATTTTTTAAATTGCAATTTGTTTTTTCTATTATGTATTTCATTGCATTGCTGCCGCAAAGACAAAAAAATTTCACGACGTATGCCAGTGATATTAAACCTGATTCAGATTCTGAAAAGTGGATTCCTAAATGAAATTCCTTCTTCATACAGATGTGTGCATCACAGTGAAGACTAGGCACATATGTATATCACTATGATCACAAGTGAACAGTAATTGTGCTATGAACGGTAGCAATCTTCCTTCCATCCTAGTATTGATTACAGACAACTGTTATGTTGAGAAACACAGTAGTAGAGCAAGATGACAAAATGGCCAGAGATGTGGACTGGAATGAGTTATCTCAGAGGCAATTTCTGTATTCTGATAATCAATAACCTCAGAAGGTTAAAAGAAGAGAGTGAACTAAAGTTCACAAGTGTTAGGGAAACAGTTGTTTCTCTGCAAGAGAGCACAAGCAAGATGAGCAGCAACAAACAGGGTGGGTCTAGCAAAGTCATTAAAAGCAGAGACAATGGGACTGCGCACAATTTCAGGCAAAGGACTCATTGTCCACAAGGAATTGCTATTTGCAAAACTGCTGAATGAATTGGATGAAGAACAGATTGGGTTGCACGTTTGCATTGCAACATGGAGGCAGTTCCAGCACTGTTAATATCCTTTGGTGGAATGTTAGGCATGGCTTTAATAATAGCTGGAAATGCAACCTGTCCAATCGAAAAGAGCCACTTCAGATTAAGAAATGTGGGAATAGTCTTTAAAATGGAAAGTCAGAGGTAGTAGTAGAAACGAGGAGCGATCCATTATCTACCAAGAGTCAAAGTAAAGATCAGAAAAGAAAGACTCAAAAATAGAGAGCTTTAAGAAACAACCAAAGTAGAAATAGATTTCTAATGAAGGGTCATTGACCTAATACTTCAGCTGTTTTTCTCTCTCTCTAGAAGATGCTGCTTGACTTGCTGAGTTCCAATTCACATTTCCAGCAAATTCAATCATTCCAACTGAATTCAAAATTTCTAGACACCATCAGCTTCACATGAAGTTTTATTTTAATTGGCTAATGCATAGATAACAGCAAGAAGGATGCAATCCAGAATATATAATACAATAGATCAAGTCACAAACCAACTATAGAGTGCAGAACATACACCAGACTGAATGTATGCGATCATGTGCAGCTTAATCATGTTCTGTAAGACTGGTCTGTTCTGCTTTCAGCTTGTTTGAGCTTGAGCTATGAGGTTTGTTATTCAACTTATGAATGTGTTGACAATCAATCGGGATAGTGGAATTGGCAGAAGGTTCCGGAGAATGCTGGGTCTTTGTCTTTTTCGGTGGAAGCTGGAAGGGCGGGGTGGGGGAAGATGGCTAAGGATGCCGTCCCTGTTACACAAGGTGCTTTGTGCAGCTGAATGGCTTCAAGAAGGAAGAACCAATCCTCCCATGGGGGACCCGTTTGTTCAAGATGGATTTCCAGCGACATTCAGAAAGTGGTGTGTGCTTTCACACAGACCCAGGGTCAGGCACGCGAATGACAGACAAGTTCAAGATGAGCTCCAACTTAAGTACACATTTGACTGTTTAAGAGTAATGGCTCTTTATTTTTTTTTCTTTCATTTAATAACTGTTTATTTAAAATGACATTCTTAAATATACTTCTTTATAAATTGTATGCAGTTTACGATGTTATTTCAGTCCGGGGGCAGCAAATCACACAGCATTCACATGAACTGGGGTTTGGGTGCGTGAGACGTCCCAACCTCAGGGGTTTGGGGGGACCAAAGCTGTATACATCCTAGCTGTGCGAAGCTGTTGGATGCTGGCTTTTATCACTGGGGGATCCAGTGGCTATAGATGACGGGCTAACAAGCCGGGTTTCCTGGGACGTTTGAGAAGGGGGCTAATCACGTGCACATAAACAGTTTAATTGATTGTACAAGGATTTTTGGAGTCACCAATATGGCTAAAGTTGACAGACTTCACAGAGTTATGGACCCTTGGCTCAACTCATTCAGGCTAACAATGATGTCTATCTGAGCTAGTTGTATTTTGCCTCCATTCAGCCCATATTCCTCTCCAACCTTTACATCCACGTACCTATCCAAATGCATTTTGAACCTTTTAATTGTACCCACCACTACAACTTCCTCTGGCAGCTCGTTCCACACACCCATCACCCTCCGGATGATAAAGGTGCCCCAAGTCCCTTTTAAATATTTCCCTTCAATTTAAGTCTATACTTCTAGTTTTGTACTCCTCTACCCTGAGAAAAAGAGTGTGACCATCACCCTTATCTACATCCCTGGTGATTTTATATACTTGGAATCTACAATTCAGGGAAACAAATCCCATCCTATCCACCTTCTCCTTATAACTCAAGCCTCCAGTCGTGGTAACATCCTCATGAATCATTTCTCCATTCTTTCCAGCCTAAGGACATCTTTCCTATAGCTGGACAACAAGAATTGAGCACAATACTCACAAGTGAGGTCTTACCAACACAGCCACTAGTACAGTTGCCACAGTGGAAAGTACAAGTCTCAAACGCCTGGGAGTGCACATCTCACACAACCTCTCATGGTCGCAGAGCACATCCTACAGTCAGGAAAGCTCACCAATGCCTCTGTTTTCTGAGGAGGCTGAAGAGAGCTGGACTATGCACATCGATACTCATGTCATTCTGCAGATGCTCAGTAAAGAGCATTCTAACAAGCTGCACCACTGCACGACACTGAAGCAGCTCCGCGACAGGCAGGAAGGCTCCACAATAGGTGGTTAAAACTGCCCAGTGCATCAGCGGCACCAGCCCTACCCGCCATCAAGGAAACACGTATGTACATAAAGGTGCCGGTAAAGAGCCAATAACATCATGAAGCATCGCCCTGTTCATGGGCTATTTGACCTACACCCAGAGAGGAGGCAATGTAGCATCCACACCAGGACCACCAGACACAAAAACAGTTATCTCCCCAAGTTGTAAGGCTAAGCAATACCTCCACCCACTAACCAATAGACCACTCCACCACCTTATGTACAGACACTTCTGTACCTAGTGTCACTTTATGGACATACAATCAATGTATAAAACCACCTTATGTATTTATATTAGTTGTGTTATTTTTATTATTATTGTGTTGTTCATCTATTGTGCTGCATCGGATCCGGACTAACAATTATTTTGTTCTCAACTCTCAAGTATAAAAGGACATTAAACAAATTTTAATCGTGAATCTTAAATGACGTCCTCTTGTCCTTGATGCCCTGGCCACTGAAGACAAGCATGCCAAATGTCTTTTTCCAATCACTGCCTACTCGTGTTGCCACTTTTTAAGAGAATTATGTCACTAGACGTCCTTGTCTACAACACTGTCCAGGCCCCCGCCATTTACTTTGTAAGTTGTGACCTATTTTCAGTGCAAGTCCAGCTCTGGATTGCATTTATTAACCAGATAAATTTGTGCAACAATCTAATGATTTCATGGTTGACCCTATCATTTTTATTTCCAATTTGTTTTAGCACTTAACTTCCATAGCTGCCCTTTCTGATGTGAACTCATCTGACATGATCATTTTCGTTTACACTGCTGTTCGTGCCTTTAGATATCAATGCCATTGGTGCAACCTGCACCTTAATCATTGAGGATTATACAAACCAAAGAATGTTGTTTCCCAAATCTTGTATAAAGGCAGGGAATCATGAAGACAACTTGTAAAAGCTGCAGTCTCATGGTTATTTATTTTGGACTGCTGCTAAGTAGTTTTATGTTGTACAGAACTCCAGCAGAATCATATTAGACAGAAAGACCAGGGTCTGTGCAACAATTCCCTCTGTAACATTCAAGCTGCAAAAATGCCTCCAAACATTTTCCTCAAGGGAAAAAAGCCACATTGACTCTATCAATAAGGCTTACTTTTTGCAACATCACCCAGTTCCTTTTGATACAAGAATACAACACCAGGTCCAGATGGATTTTCTGTAGAGTTTTACAAGATCTTTTCCTCACTGCTTATACCTCATTTATGTTCAGTTTTTTCGGATTCATTCAAGTCGGGCAGACTCCCTCAATCTTTTTATGAGGTTTCCATTTCGCTTATCCTTAAAAAGAATAAGGATCTAACTGAATGCTCTTCTTATAGACCAATTTCTTTACTTAATGTTGATACTAAGATCCTATCTAAAGTTTAGGCCCATAGGATTGAAAATATTTTACCATCTGTCATCTCAGATAACCAAACTGGATTTATCAAAAATCCATATTCTCACTTTAATATTCGTCAGTTACTAAATGTTATTTATTCTCCTTCTGACATGATATCGGAATGTGTGGTATCCCTAGATGCTGAGAAAGCTTTCGACAGGGTTGAATGGAATTATTTATTTAAAACTTCAGAAAAATTCAATTTTGGACCCGTTTTCATTCAATGGATTAAATTACTTTATTTAGCTCCTTCCAGTAGGGTTATCACTAATTTTTATAATTCCAAACCATTTAAGCTTCAACGTGGCACTAGACAAAGCTGTCTATTGAGCCCTTTGCTTTTTGATCTGGCCTTAGAATCTTTAGCCATTGGCTTTCGAGAATCTAATGATATCACTGGTATTTTAAGGAGAGACACTTTTCACAAAGTCTCGCTGTACGCTGATGATCAGCTGCTATTTATTTCTAATATTGGGACTTTGTTACCCCATGCGCTTTCTTTACTCTCCTGTTTTAGCTTGCTCTCAGGTTATAAATTAAATCTACATAAAAGTGAGCTTTTCCCTTTGAATAATTTGATACCAACAAATTCTAACCTTCCTTTTAAAATTGTAAGAAACCAATTTACCTACTTAGGTGTAACAATTACTAAAAACTATAAGCAACTATTTAAAGAAAATTTTCTTACCCTATTGAATCACATAAAAGGATACTATCAAATTGGTCGCCTCTTTCGTTATTGCTGATTGGCTGAATTAACTCTATTAAAATGAATATATTACCTAAATTTATATATCTTTTTCAGGCATTGCCTGTTTTTATTCCTAAATCTTCCTTTGATTCTCTTGACTCTATTATATCTTCTTACATATGGAAGAATAAGCATTCTAGATTAAATAAAATTCGTCTTCAGAAAGATAAAAAGAATGGAGGATTAGCCTTACCAAACTTTAGATTTTATTATTGGGCAGTTAATATAAGAAATCTTACATTTTGGTAATATTACATTAATCGTGAGGATTGTCCGATGTGGGTTTTTTTTTTAAGAAGCTAACTCTGTCAATAAATTTTCTATTATTTCTCTTCTTGGATCCTCACTTCCTTTGTCTCTGAGTAAGTTAACCACACTAGGAGAATTCCGATACAATTCCGAAAATACTTTGGCTTATTGAGATTTTCTCTTTTGAGTCCCATTTTTTCTAATTTTTTTTAAACCCTCTATGATTGATGTGACTTTTAAAGAATTGGATAGATTAGGTATTAAATGCTTTCAGGACTTGTTTGTAGAGGGAAGTCTTTTTTCATTTGAACAACTGTCAACTAAATATAGTTAACCCAAAACTCATTTTTTTTCGATACCTACAAATAAGAGATTTTTTACAGTCTCAAATAAGTACATTTCCTAAAAGTCCTGATAAGAATCTACTAGATATAATTTTTAATTTGAACCCTTTTTATAATGGATCTATATCTAACATTTATAATATGTTACATACATCAAAGTTGCTGGTGAACGCAGCAGGCCAAGCAGCATCTATAGGAAGAGGTGCAGTCGACGTTTCAGGCCGAGACCCTTCGTCAGGACTAACTGAAGGAACAGTGAGTAAGGGATTTGAAAGCTGGAGGGGGAGGGGGAGATGCAAAATGATAGGAGAAGACAGGAGGGGGAGAGATAGAGCCGAGAGCTGGACAGGTGATAGGCAAAAGGGGATACGAGAGGATCATGGGACAGGAGGTCCGGGAAGAAAGACAAGGGGGGGGGTGACCCAGAGGATGGGCAAATATGTTTATAATATGTTGTTGGGAATGAGAAATGTTCCTTTAAATAAAATTAAAAATCTTTGGGAAGATTTACAGACTTCAATTTCTGAGGAAACTTGGAATCAAATTTTTAAATTGGTTAACACTTCATCGTTATGTGCCCGTCACTCTCTCCTACGATCTAAAGTGGTCTATAGGGTCCATATGACTAAGGATATGTTGTCTCGTTTTTATTTAGCTATATCTCCGTATTGTGATAAATGTAATAATGGAGAAGTTTCACTCATTCATATGTTTTGGACATGCCTGAGTCTTGGAAAATATTGGAAAGAAGTATTTCAAGCTTTCTCGATATTTTTCAAAGTAAACTTTAAACCTAATCCTTTGACCACTTTATTTGGTATTGATGGAGGAAAGGATATTATTTTGGAGTCATCTGACTTGCACATTTTGTCTTTTATTTCTCTTATGGCCAGAAGGACACTCTTGCTTAATTGAAAAGATGCAGCCCCTCCTATTCACACTCAATGGTTACATGATGTGATGTCATGTTTAAATTTAGAGAAGATTCAACATTCAATCTCTGAATCTAGCCAAGACTTTCACACATTGTGGGGACCTTTTTTGAATTATTTTCAAAACCTTTGATTTGCTGTCAAAGCACAGATGATGACTAATAATTTGTTTTTCCTTTTTTTCTTTACTAATCAGCTTTGGTCTTGGTAGTGGGTTAGATTTTTTTAATATAATAAAAATGTTTACATTTCAATGTTACAAATTAAATAATCTGTATAAGTATCTGTATGATAAGGAGTCTTTATATGCGATTAGTATAATGTATCGATATATTTTTTTCTTGTACTCTGTATTCTTATATGTAAAATTAATAATAAACATATTGGAAAGAAGAATACAACACAACTTGAAATTATTAACCATTGTAAGGCTGTCAGAGAATTTGTGGAATCAAAAATCAAGAGTGCTGTGGAAATTAATATTTTTTGTAAACCAGTTACAGTTCAGGTGTGATATATAGTGCACTGTAAATTAATGGTACACTTATAAGTGAGTCACAGTATCTTACTATGTTCTATGATTTATGAGATCTGCAGGAGTGATTTTCATTACTGAGTAATAGCTGGGGTCAGGCTCTGTATTGCCAAACTGGAGAGGTTAATAACCATTAGGAAACATGAGGAGTGGCATTAGGAAGGGAGGCTGCAAACCCCAGAATCTTGATAGGTTAAGTGTAACAGAGTACATAAATCAGCTTCTCACATCAGCTCCAGTGTAATCAGAGCTCCGGTCCTCCCTCCATGGACTGTGTCGACACTTCTTGCTGCTTGGGTAAAGCAGCTAACATAATTAAAAACTCCACCCACCCCAGACATTCTCATTAATCCCCCCTCCCATCAAGCAGAAGATATAAAAGCTTGTATCACCAAGTTCAAGAACAGCTTCTGTCTTGCTGTTACAAATCTGTTGAACAGTCTCCTAGTATAAGATGGATTTTTGACCTCACATACTACCTCACTATGGATTACACTTTACTGCTTGCCTACACTGCATTTTCCCTGTTACTGTAATACTATGCTGTTGTGATCTGTATGCACGGCGCGCAAAACAGATTTACCACTATATCTTGGTACATATGATAATAAAAAATCAATTTTACAAACTAATATGCTACACTTACAGCTTTTGTAACACATTCTGGATGCATAACTGGAAACAAAACAACTTTGCCAGATTAAAGAGGAAAGTGAGCTCTAAGATTCTGTTAGTTATAATGCACAAACACTTAAAATATTCATTTAACATTCAGCAATTCATTTTAACTATTAAATTATTTTAGTACAATTCTGCAGTAGCTGCTGAGTTATTTTTATTATAATATTGCAAATACATGCGACTATTCTTCCTAAAGAGCCGCTTTTGCTTAGGATTACCGAATATTCCAAGTGACCAGAAAGTACAAAAAAGTTAATTTACATTAAGTTGATGGTAAACTTGTTCAAAAGAGGGTCAGTTATCAAACTGCAGTTATACACTTGGCTATGTTTCAAATAGAAAATTAACGTTTGGCATTGTATAAAACAAGATCAATTAATACGTGTGCAGTGGTCAAAAGGAATAATTCCAGTATCAGAAATATTCAACCAGAGAAGAGTAACTTGGAAGTTTCTAACTGAAGGCTGTTCTCAGATAAATAACATTAAGCCCTTTGTTCTTTAGATTTTAGCAGCCGGCTCCTGAAAATATAAAGACAGTTGTTTTGCAAAATCAGCTAAACTGCATATGCTGCCATGAACCAATTCAAATGGAAAGCCTACAACATCAGAAGTTACTTTAAAATTTTTGGAGTTGAAGAATACCTCAAAAAATTAACAAGTGCTAATTGGTTGTATGATTATTACAACTGCAAATAAAACATCATGAAAAGTACTTTTAAGTCTGTCAATCTAAACATACCTTCAAAATTACTTTTTACAAAATTTAATGGAATTTTTGCTAATTTTTAATAGGGCAAGGTTGTCAATTTTAGAATATTAAAACAATTAAATTCAAAATCCCTTAAAGCTTTAATAATAGTTCATGTAGCAGGAAGAAGCAAGTTCATTATATTTCCTTATTATTCCCTGAAGGTTGAAAAATGACAGCAATTAGTCAAAAATCATACAGTCATATCATTCAATGCTTGGAGTCTACACTGACTTTCTGCCAGAACAATCCACTCTTTTCCTGTTGAGATTGGTAATTAATAGATCCCCAGGCAGCAACCAACTGCAAGAGAGGGTCTGCCACTGTTTAAATGCTCATTTTTAAATGTAACTCAGATAACTGCAGCAATTTGACCTGCACTGAAGATAATGTTATAAATTCTTCAAACCTTTGCCTCATTTACATTAAATTTCAGTCGTCTTCATCTACAGTACTGTGCATCTACAGTAAGCGAGTCTTAGGCTCACGAAAGAAAAATCTGTAACATAAAGATGCTTTCAAAAATAATGAAAAGTTTCTAAATACTGTATCAAAAAAGTTACTATAAAGGGCAGTAAACAGTAAAAATCTAAATCAAATCGATATTTGGCGCGACCACCCTTTGCTTTTAAAACTGCATCAAATTTCTTAGACTGTCATGCAGTTTTAAAAGAAAATCGGCTGGCAGGTTGTTTCAAGCATCTTTGAGAACCGGCCAGAGTTCTTCTGCAGACTCTGGCTGTCTCGCTTGCTTCTGTCTCTCCAGGTAATCCCAGACAGCCTCAAAGAATTTGAGATCAGGGCTCTGTAGAGGTCATGCCATCTGTTGCAGAACTCCTTGTTCTTCATTGTGCTGAAAATAGTTCTTTATTACCTCGGCTGTATGTTTGGGGTCATTGTCGCTGCAGAATGAAGTTGAGACTAATCGGATGCCTTCCTGTTGGTATTTCATGATTATGAGTATCTGCACCTACTTGTCAGCATTGAGGATTCCATTAATTCTGACCAGATCACTAACTCCATTTGTAGAAATGCAGCTCCAAACCTGCAAGGAACCTCCGCCGTGCTTCACTGGTGGCTGCACTCATCCATGTTGTGCTCTCCCGCTCATCTATCGACAAGCCACAAAGCCCACTTGAGTCAAAAATATGAAATTTTGACTTGTCAATCCAGAGCACTTGTTGCTATTGTTCGACGCCCCAGTCCTTGTGTTTCTGTGTGTAGCTGAGGCTCTTGGTTTTGTTTCCACTTCAGATTAATGGCTTTTTGGCAGCAACTATTCCATGAAGACCACTTCAGGCAAGACTTCTCCAGATTGTAGAGCAGTGCACTTGGGTTCCAGTGGTTTCTGTGAGTTCAGAGCTGATAACAGCGCTGGACTTCTAATTTAGAAGGAACCTCAGTTTGATGTATCTCTCGTCTGCTGCATTCAGTTTCTGCGGCCAACCAGTGTGCTTCTTCAAAAGAGCTTGGTAAGCACATCTTGAAACTGCTATTACCATGAAATTTCTGCTTTGGGAGGGACCTTGTTGATGGAGGATGACCACCTTGTGTCTTGTTGCTATGTTCACTCTTGCCATGGTATGTGAATTGATTATTTGAAAATGTGTTAAATCTGCCACACCTTCACCTTTTGGTTTGGTTGTCCTTTGCCCCAGTTTGATTCCTACTCCACACATTCTTGCTTCAATTAATCAGTTCTGATTCAGCTCATTGATTATTAGCATCCTGTTTGTTATCTTTGTTTAACCATACACTGGGCTACATACCTACAAAGTAATCAAGCTTTTATTTGAAAAGTGGTCCATTACTTCATATGTTACTTTCTTTAACGGAATATTCTCTGTATCATTTAATTCTTTTGGAAAATGGATGTTTGGAAATCTAAAATTTGCTCTTTTCTACTGACACACTAATGCAGAAGACAAAAAAAAATTAAAACAAAATTCATATTAAAAAAATCTAAGGTGACTAAGCACAGTAGTATACTTGCAAATAAAATGTCCCCAGAACAGCCTGAAGCCCTGCAGGTCTACCTCGTCTAGTCATAAGTTATGGCCCTCGATTAAACAGCTGACAAGAACCTCTCCGTCCTCAGTGACGCGAGTGCTCAAAATGTAGGCAGCCAAAAGGCAAGAAACAAAAATTCACAATCACAATCTTGGCTTCATCCTGAAAATCCACATATCACAGACGCCACTCTCCGGAAAGGATGGCTGAGGGTGCTGATACAGCAAATATTATGGAACCAGCTAACATGCCAGGTGTAGTTAGAACAGCCTGCACTCCAGAACATGCTGTGCCTCTAATCAAGCTATTTTTTTGGTAGTTACAATAATGTAACTGTGGAAAACTTTTCTTCAAGAACAAGACAAATCAAATCCAGTTGATTACCACCCAGTCTTCAGCAAAGTGATAGAAGGTAGCATCAACTGCACAAATAGATGACACTTCCTCATTAATAAGCTACTTGCTTCTTTATGCCTAGTTTGGATTTTCATCAGACCACTTTGTTCCAGACCGGATTACAGTTTTGTTCTAAACATGGTCAAATAGTTGAATTCCTCAAAATTTGAAGTAAATTTAACCTCAAAGTATGGAGATATCACCACATACTATCCTGAGATTCAATTTTTTGCAGGCATTCACAGTAGAACAAAGAAACACAATAGAATCGATAAACAATTACCCCTAGTCCGAGACCTAGGTGTCGATACCTCCTTATGGAACTGAATCCTCGATTTTCTCACTTGCAGATCCCAGTTAGTTCATATTGGCAATACCGCCTCCTCACAATCACCATCAGCACCACAAGGCTATGTGCTTCGCCCCCTGCTCTACTGACCTTATACGTGACTGTGAGGCGAAGTACAACTCCAATAACATAGTTAAGTTTGATAATAACACCACTGTTGTTGACCGAATCAAAGGCTTGATATCAAAAAAGTATTTGAACTTAAGAGCATATGTTCAAATGATATAGGAGCAGAATTAAGCCATTTGGCCTATCAATTATGGCTGACTTTTTAAAGCCCATTCCTCCACTTTCTCATTGTAACAGTTAGCCCCCCCCCACCAATCAAAAACCTGGAATACATCCAATAACGGTTTCCAGTTTTAAAGGGATCTTCCTATGTTCTGAGGCTGTGCCCTTGAATCCTGGACTCTCCTGTTCTTTCCATATTCACTCTATCTGAGAGTTTCAGTATCCAGTAGTTTCCAATAAGATTTCCGCAACCCCCACCCCCCCCCCATCCTTCTGAACTCCACTGCGGACAGACCCAGAGACACCAAATACTCCAAGTTGTGCTTCTCATCTTTTTTTTCCAGTCCTTGTGAAGGACCTCAGCCAGAAACATCAACTGTTTACTCTTTTCCATAGATGCTGCTTGGCCTACTGAGTTCCTCCAGCATTTTGTGTGTTGCTTTGGATTTCCAACATCTACAGATTTTCTCTTGTTTGAAGAAGAGAGAGAGGACAGTGGACCACGGAATAATAGGAACCAGATGGGAAATGAGGGGAAGATGCAGGTGATGGACAGGTTATGCAGGAAGGGGAGGGAAAGAGATGGGGTAAAGGGGCTAGAAGGATAAAACAAAAAGATGTGTGGAAAAGACAGAGAAGAGATGTTACCAGAAGTTAGATGAAGTACAAGATGTTGACCTTCCAATCTGTGTCTGGCATCAGTGTGGCAGTAAAGGAGGCTGTGGACAGACATGTCGGTGTGGGAATGGAAACTGGAATTAAAATGGCTGGCTCCCAAATCAGCGTGGATAACTTCACTCACCTCAACGCTAAACTTACTTCACAACCTATGGATTTACTCTACAACTCATGTTCTCAATATTATTTATTAATTTATTTTGCAGAGTTTGTGTTCTTTTGCACATGGTTATTTATCAGTCTTTGTGTGTAGTTTTCCACTGATTCTACCGTATTTCTTTGCATTACTGTGAATGCCTGCAAGGAAACGAAATTTCAAAGTGTATATGGTGACATATACATGCTTTGATAATAAACTTCCTATGAAATTTGAAATGGAAGATCTTGACTGTTAGAGCAGGTGGAGCAAAGGCATTCAATGAAGCCATCCCCCAATCTGCACCGGGCCTCACTGATGTAGAGGAGGTCACACTAGAAACATTGATGGATTCACATGTGAAGTTCCAGAGCTCCTTCAGCGTTTCGAGTGTGTTACTCTGACATATGCTTTTGGCTCACAACCGTCCATGTTACTCTGCCCAACACGGTGAAGTGTATGAATGGTAACTCTCTACAGACACTGTGAAAGAATACAACCAAAGGATGTCCTCAACACACACAAAATCAGCAGGCTGGGCTGCATCTATGGAAAAAAGAGTACAGTTGACATTTCAGGCAGACACCCTTCGGTCCTCAAACCAGATTAGAAAGTTTCAATTCCTCATGTAAAGAAGCAAACATATAAATCACTATATTCCATTTTACAGCAATGGTATTTGTAATGAACTACTCTGCTGCTGCAAAAAGCTACTTTTTTGGGCATTTATATTTTGTGTATTATGTTCATGACGATAAATTTGAACTTGCTATTCTATATATGTATACAAAATTAAATAAAGTGTGCATATAGTCTGACCAAAGATATTTGGTGGAGTGTTTTAATAATTATCAAACTTGGTTTACACAAATTTACCATTTCCTCAAGGTGATGCTTAGCTGCATGTAACTGAAGTAAATCAAAGCTTACTTAAACAGAGATCAAGCAGAAAGATTTATAGGGAATAAGAATGTTATTTCAGTTTTTAGGTTATATAATGAGCTAAGAGACAGTTGAGCTTCAATTATTGACAGAAAATGTAACCAGCTAAGGTTATCGTTAAAAACCTGTAATTTGGCTCATCACACTAGAGTGTTGTAAATAACTGCCTGATTCTCTCCACCGCTGACGTGGCATTGGGCATTGGAAAAGAATTCAATAAGCTCCCCAAATAATAAATGCCAAGTCTGTTAGCATGTTCATTAAACATCTACATTTCATGAGGCAGGGTGCTGCTGAGCTACTTTCACTGTTTACTCATTACACCCATGTTACACTAGCAATGGTTTAACCACTGTCTGCACAAGAAACTGCTGATGCTGTCCATTTCCATCCGTAAATGCTACGTGGCCCACTGAGTTTCTCTAGCCCTTAGTCTATTGGTGTTTTACCCCTCTTTGCCAAAATTTCACATTTCAATTTCCCTTTGGGGAAAAGATCAAGCTATTACTATTAGAAATAGATAGAGACAAAGTTGTTTTTATATAATATATTCTTGATCAGTTTCTAAAATTCTGGCATTTGGGATTAGTTGCCAGTTTATTTTTCTACTGTACTGCTAAACCTGTCCATCTCCTTTTCTCAATGGTTGAATCAGAAGATAGCTGAGATATACAACAAAAATCACCGGGGCAATTAGTGTGAAAGGCACAAGGAGTGTGGATGTCATAATTCAATACAAATCCAGTCCCAAACCAAGAGCTCCAAACCTGATAAAACAGATGCAAGTCAGATAATGCAATGAAATCATTCCTGCAACTTAGAGACTGTTGACGATACTGACGATATTGGGATAGTGATTCGATGAACTCACAGAAGCACAACGAAATGCAGGTTCACACCCATAATTCATAATAGAGTTGTTTGACTTGACATTTTCTGAGTTAGAATAAATAAAGTACAACTTTGGGTAGCTATATCAACACTGTATGCATGGCTGTAAATTGGCTTAGACCCTTTATGTAGTAGAATTGATTGTGGCCTTCAGGACAGGGAAGCGGAGGGAACACACACCAGTCCTCGTGGGATCACAAGTGGAAAGGGTGAGCAGTTTCATGTTCCTGGGTGTCAAAATCTCCGGGGATCTATCCTGGGCCCAACACATTGGTCCATTACACAGAAGGCACCAGAGAGGCTATATTGCACATATCTAAAGTTTGAGGAGAAATGGTATGTCAGCGAAGACACTCATAAATTTCTACAGATGTGCCATGGAAGAGGATTCTAACTGGTTACTTCACTGTCTGGTACGGAGGGGGCTGCTGCACAGGATCAGAAAAAGCTGCAGAAAGTTGTAAACTGCTAGCTCCATCACGGGCACCAGCCCAAACAGCATCCAGTGGCAATGCCTCAAAAAGGTGACATCCTTCATTAAGCGCCCCCATCACCCAGGATATGCCCTCTTCTCATTACTACCAGAGGAGGTGGTGGTACAGGAGCCTGAACACACACTCAGTGTTTCTGGAACAGCTTCTTCCCCTCCACCATCAGATTTCTGAATGGGTAATGATCCCACAAACACTATCTCTGTATTTTTCACTCTATTTACACTACTATTTAACTCAAATTTCTTTTTACATATATACTTATTTTAATTTATAGTTTTTACTAATGTATTGCAATATACTGCTGCTGCAAAACAATAAATTTCACAAAATATGCCAATGATATCAAACCTGATTCTAATTCTAATAATGTTGCCCACTGATTAAGATAGTCCCGACATGACGGCTGAAGGCTTCATTTCAATATCACTTTCTGCTAATATTACACCGAGGGAAAGGTTGACCCTGCACTTTAAATGTCAATATGTCACTTCAAAGTTGGCCAAGTACATTAAAATATATTATCCCCATATAAGGCATGCAATGGGGAAACTCGTTGTTAGAATTTTCGGTACAGTTAAATGACCCCATTCCAAGAGAAGATAAATTCACATACTGTCAAAATAAAATCCTACAGTCGATAATAGACAAAAAGCAACCATCCCTAAACTGAACGCAAACGATACGATGTCTGCCTATCTCCCTTCTCCAACAGTGACTTACATTACCGGTAAAACCGTAGCTCACGGTAACGACCCCGTCACCTGACTCACCAGTTTCCAGAGCCAATAATACACACTTTCAGGGGTGCAGCCATTTGTGCCGGAGCAGCCCACACCTTGTCTCACGGCAGCCGGAGTGAAACTGCTGGGCGTCAGCAGAATACGGCGGTAGATAGCATTGAGCATGCGGTAATCCCTCCGCCCCTCGCCCGAGGTCAGCTGACGACGCTCCTCCCTCTGCGGCTCTGACCGCGGCGGCGCGGCGGCTCGGCCGCGAGTGGCGAGGGCCGGGGTCTCTCCGTGTGTGGCAGGTGCTGAGAGCGGTTTGGAAATCTGTGCGCTACCTGCTGTCGTATATTTGCTCCACGGCATATTTCATTCCATTACCTTCAGATGGAATGGTGCAGGTGCAGCTCTGTATCTCACCGAGTATAATCCACCTCGTTTTCCACCCAAGCCCCCTTTTTAGGTTCTTTTTCTAGTGGGTAGGGAGAAGGGTTGTTTTAAAGTATATTTCTCGGAAATAACATTTTCCGTTGTTTTCCTTAACCACGACGGGTAACCAGCTCCTGTACTTGATTGTGGAAGGCCTCAAGTGTACCAGTGGACTCTTTGTATATTATATTTTTGCACTATTTTTAATATCTTTCTCTCTCTCTCTCTCTCTCTCTATATATATATATATATATGTGTGTGTGTGTGTATATATATATATGTTCATTTTTTCTTCCTGAATTTATCATGTATTGCATTGTACTGCTGCCGCTAAGTTGACAAATTTCATGACACAGGCTGGTGATAACCTGATTTTGATTCACTCTCCTGGGACCCCAGGTACCAGCAAAACCTTGGGAAAAGGACAGGCAATCAGAAAGGACCAAAGCCTCTGATTGGTCAGCAGCTTGTTGCCTGGACCTATTGGAGTTGCCAGAAGCAATCTGATGAGATCCCACAACCTGCCCTCCCCTCCTCCTCTACAACAGTACAATAGGATGTTTAAAGATCATCCACATGGGATCAAATACTCAAACCAGGGCTGTGACTTCTGACATTTGAAATATATGCTTCATAACACGCTTGTCTAAGCCTCAGGAAGTCCAAAGTAAATGTTATTATCGAACTACATATACGTCACCATGTACAACCCTGAGATTCAGAACAGGGAACATGGGAATGGGAACAAATTTAATACTCTGTGGCACTTTCCATCTTGTATTCCTAACATAAGGGGGAAAGTTTCCAAACATAAGTATTATCACTGGAGAATACTTGAACAACACAAGGCAAAACTGGACAAACCTGTGAAAAGGGAGATATGTAGGAGAGTGTGGAATGCTCGAGGGACCTTTTCAAAATGCTGCTCTAGTAGATTATGATAAGTAATTCTGAGCAAGCAAGGGCCATTCTGGTAGGGAATTCTCCACAATTTAGTCTTCACCTCCATAATAAAGGGGCTTCTGCTTCATGTACACCATCTGGACTGTTGTTGGTTACCCTGATTGTCAAATTCTGATAGCAAGGAATTTTCTGATTAACACTAATCATGTCTCCTACAATAATAAATGTTAGGAAACCCGACCCCATATTACAGACTCCATTTTGAACAGTAGAGGATCTTGTACGTAAGAACAAAAGAAGCAGAAGTAGGCTGTCAGACCCTTGAGCCTGGTCTGACATTCAATAAGATCACAGAGGAAGATAATAACACTTGGCATTGTATAAAATCCTAATGTAGATTGCGAGTTGGTTAACAAATGGAAAACAATAGATAGGTTAGCGGGAGCAGTACATGGATCCAACAATTCACAATCTATGTCAATCATTTCACAACAAACTAAATGCTAATATTGGAATAGATTACATAAATGTTATTTTCTTTGCAGTTTAACCTTATGCTTGCTTGTATTTTATATAATTACCTGTATATATGTAATTGTTTGGCATGCTTCCTAGTGGTCAGTGTATGTATATGTTCAGTGTGTCCCCATGTGGTTACAATTCTGTCTCTTTCTGAAAACTTCTCTACTATTATATAGGGACTATTTGATTGGTTAACTCTTATCTACAAATTTGAATGGAAGGTCTTTATGGTATAAGAAGAGGAGAGCATGTTGGCTCCCCATCTTTAGTCTTTCCTTCCTTTTTGTTCTAACTTACTATACTCTTGCTACTCTCTGTTTCCAATTCCTTTGTTCTCTTAGCACTTAATAAGCGATCACGAAGCAACACATTTTATGCCTCTTGCTTGACTTCTGAAGAACCATGAATGAAAAACATCAGAATCCAACACTACTGACAAAATAATAAGTGGGGATGCAGGTAGTGTTGCAAATGCAAAGAGCCTTCAAAGAAATACAAGCAAGCTAACTTGAGTTAAAAACTCACAGATGGAATTCAATGTGGGAAAATGTGAGGTTATCCACTTTGGCAGGAAACAAATCTTTTCAATGGTGAGAGATTGGAGATCATTGACATGTATGTTCTTGTCCACACATTTCAGAAAACCAACATGGAGGTGCAATAGGCAATTACGAAGTTAAGTTTTATATTCTCTTCGTATGGTCTACTCTAATATTAGGGCCTTAGTGAGATTTTACCTGAAGTGTTGTTACAAATTTGGCCTCTTCTCCCAAAGATAGATATATTTGCTATAAAGGGAATGCAATAAAGATTTAACAGATCAGGTCCTGGAATGGTGGGGCTATCATATGACGACAGAACAAGTAGAGTAGGCCTATTTTCTCTAGAGTTTTTCAAAAGAAGAGATAACGTCATTGAAACTCTGAATGACATTCATATATTATCCCACTTGGTGTACCTATCCAGCGCCTCATCCTTTGTAATCTGTCAGGTATAACCTGATCCTGCTACAATATCTTCCCTCTCCACCCCACTGCCTTAGGCTGGGATCACTGTCTCCATGATTCCCTTGTCTACTCATCCCTCCCTCTCCTCAGGTACTTCCCCTGTAGTCATAGGAGGTGCAATACCTGTCTTCGCTCTTCCAACCTCACCAGCATCCAGAGCTCTAAGCAATCCTTCCAGATGAGACAGGCATGTACATGTTTATCCTCTGACCTTGTTTGTAAACACCCATTGCTTCTGATGTGGCCTCCTCCAGATCAATGAGAACAGGTGGCCACACTTGTCTGCTCTCATATTCTGCAGCTTCTGGCTGCTAGTTGTTTTAATTCCCCTCCCCATTCCCATACGGACATGTCTGCCCTCTGCCTCTGACACTGTCAGGGTGAGGTTAAACACAAACTAACGGAGCAGCACCTCATTCCATCTGGTAATCTGCAACCTGATGGCAAGAATAGTGAATTCTCCAATTTCAGGTAAATAACTACCCTTTTGCCAATTTATCCAGTTGTTTCTACAATCATCCTAAATCCCCATTACCTCAAACAAGAGAAAATCTGCAGATGCTGGAACTCAAAGTAATACACACAAAATAGTGGAGGAACTCAGCAGGCCAGGCATCGAGAACATCTTCAAAAGGCGATGCCTTAAAAAAAATTGTACCTGTCATTAAGGTCCCCATCACCCAGGACATACCCACTTCTCATTACTGCCATTAAGGAGGAGGTGCGGGAACCGCAAGACACACACTCAATGTTTAGGAACCTGCTTCTTCCCCTCTGCAGTCAGATTTCTAAATGGACAATTACCCCATGAAAACTACCTCACTATTTTTATTGTTCTCTTTCTTGCATATGTACTTAATGTAATATATATACTGTATATATTTCTTATTATAATATATATTTTTAAATTATGCATTGCAATGTACTGCTACCGCAAAACAACATATTTTATGACATAAGCCAGTGATATTATACCTGATTCTGAATGTGCAGTAGTGATTCCTGCTTCTTTAACATGTCAAAGCCTTGGATGACTTACTCTCAGAGAGATCAAAGAACTAAAGGAGTATTCTCACTACTGAAAGAGTCTGCAAAATCCTCCCAGTCTTTTGTCAGGATTGGAATGCAGTACCAATATCAATGTCTTTTTCCAGGCCTAGTGACAAGGTTCTGATCAGACCCAGCTAGTTCTGATAGACAGGTCAAATAAAGATATGAACATTGGAATTCCTGCCTCATAATCATCCAGTCAGATAGAGAATTACCCAGAGAGGTATCTGATGGGAGCACATAGGATCTAGCAGTGAAAAGACTGTGCAATAATGTAGTCATCCACTCACCACTTCCCTATCCCATCTGTCTCTTGTACCTGTAACACTGGTTACGGCAAGGGTGCCACAGAAGTTGGGTATCCTGGTTGAATGACTCATCTTCGGATAACTACAAGCACAAGTCAGTAACATGGTTCAATACTCTGGAGACATCTAGATAGAAACGGTTCTGTCTGGCAGACACAGTAGATAAGGGGAACAGATTGATTTCGTATACATGGATTTCAAGAAGTCATTCAGTAAGGTGCTACATAAAAGACTTATTTATAAGATGAGGATGCAGGGAGTTGGGTTCATGTATTAGTATGGGTAGAGGATGGCTAACCAATAGAAGGCAAAGACAGGTGTTTTTTCTGCTTGGCAGTCAGTGGTGTGTAGAATTCTGCTGAGTTTGGTGCTGGGTTCACAGCTGTTCATGATATACATTAATGATTTGGAAGAGGGGATGGAGTGTTGCATATCAAGGTTTGCTGATGACACAGAATTGAGTGGAATAGCAAATTGTGCAGAGAATGTGGAGAGTCTGCAGAGAGATATAGATAGGTTAAGTGAGTAAGCAATGGTCTGAAAGATTGAGTAAATCTGAGATCATCCACTTTGGAAGAAAAATAGAAGATCAGATTATTATTTAAATTGTGAAAGATTGCAGCATGCTGTTGTGCGGAGGGACTTTGGAATGTTTGTGTATGAATTGGAAAAGGTTATCAAGAAGGCAAGTGGAATGTTGGCCTTCATTGCTAGTGGCATTGAATTTAAGAGCGGGGGGTGGGCGGTGTTAGGCTGCAGCAGGACAGGGCACGGTGAGACAGCATCTACAGTATTGTCTGCATTCCTGATCTCCTTACTTGAAGCAAGATATACTGGTTTTGAAGGCAGTGCAAGGGAGGTTCACCAGGTTAATTCTGGAGGTGAGGGGTTCATCTACGAGGAGACATTGAGTCACGTGGCACTATACTAGCTGGAATTTAGAAGAATGCGAGGGATCTTATAGAAACATATAAAATTATGAAATGAATAGATAACTAGAGGCAACACAGTTGTTTCCACTGGTTAGTGAGACTAGAACTAGAGGATATAACCTCGTTTAGGTTCAGTTATTGTCATGCAACCGTACACATGTTTACTGCCAAATGAAACAACGTTCCTTCAGACCAAAGTGCACAACGCTACATATAACTCACACACACACACACAACACATAAAGTAATATTACCACAAAGAAACTAACAAATAATAAGGGACATTTATGATGCAAATTAAAAAGTAAAGAGCAAAACACTACTGGCTTTTCATAAATAATGAGACTTAGGTGGTGGCAAGGAGTGTGGTAGTTTTACAGCCTGGGGGCAGAAGCTGTTTCCCATCCTAAGAGTTCTTGCATTAATCCTATGGTACTCAAGTCTCAGGGGAGTAGATTTAGGACAGAGTTGAGGAGAAACTGCTTTCTCCAGAGAGAAGTGAATCTGTGGAATTCTCTGCCCAGGGATCAGAAGAGGCAGCTCACTAAACACAATTAAAACACAGTTAGATAGTCTTTTGTGTATCAGGGGAATTAATGGTATGGGAAAAAGGCAGGTGGGTGGAACTCCGTCTACCATGATCTTATGAAATAGCAAAACAGACTCAGTGGGCCAGATGACCTACTGCTGCTCGGAATTCTTATGTTCATGCTCTTTTGTACTCACCACTTGCCTGGATGAGGGCAGTGCCAACAACTCTCAATAATCTCAGAACTATCTTAGAAAAAAATTATTTATTTGTTTGGCAGCCCATTCACTGCCAAGAGAATTCATTTCCTCTACCACCAGCATGTAAAGCCTGCAACGTGTAGCTTCTATTTAATTCATTGCAGATAATCACTTTGTAAGTTAACCTAAATACTGTTTAAGAAAAGCACCACCAAAATTAAAACCTACCCAAGTGAGGTTTTACGAACATCTGGCTGGGCAAAGAGCATGCACAGTGCAATACAGTGGACAGTGAATACAGTGAACTTTTATTGTAGCACCTACGAGACAATCCCAACTTTAATAGGAAAGTACTAGCTGAGATAACACAAGATGAAATGGAAGGATACTTCCAACACAGAAGGCCATTCCTGGAAAGTGCGTTGTCATTTTTGAGGACACCTACACAGGCCTAGTGGGGCACAATTTACTCACTCATCTCAAGCCAGGTGTAAGGCTGGTCTACTATGAGTTCAAGCCAAGCAAAGTTGAGTGGGAACTGAATCATCTGGAAGAAAGTGGAGTGCTAGTGAAAATCAATTGATCAGTGGGACATCAATAGGGTGCAGAACTGGGCTGAGAAGTGGTAGATGGACTTCAACCCAGATAATTGTGAAGTGGTTCATTTTGGTAGGTCCAATTTGAAGACAGAATATAAGTAGTAAGACCCTTGGCAGTGTGTAGGATCTGAAAGATCTTGGGGTCTGTGTCGATAGGACACACAAAGCTGCAGCGCAGGTTGACAGTGTTGTTAAGAAGGCATATGGTGTGTTGGCATTCAGTATCCATGGGATTGAGTCCAAGAGCTGTGAGGTAATGTTACAGCTACACAAAACCCTGGTCAGACCCCACTTGGAGTACTGTGTTCATTTGCGGTCACCTCACTACAGGAAGGATGTGGATATTATAGAGATAGTGCAGAGGAGATTTACTAGGATGTTGTCTGGATTGGAGGATGTACCTTATGAGAATAGGTTGAGTGTACTTAGCCTTTTGTCCTTGGAGCGATGGAGGATGAGAGGTGACCTGAAAGAGATGTATAAGATGATGAGGTGCATTGATCATGTGGATAGCCAGAGGCTTTTTCCCAGGGCTGAAATGGCATAGTTTTAAGGTGCTTGCAAATAGGTACCCAGGGGTAAATTTTTCCACACAGAGTGGCGGGTGCATGGAATGCACTGCTGGTGGTGGTGGAAGCAGATATGATAGGGTCTTTTAAGAGACTCTTAGATACATGGAGCTTAGAAAAATAGAAGGCTATGTGCTAGGGAAATTCTAGGTAGTTTCTAAAGTAGGTTACATAGTCGGCACAGCATTGTGGGCCAAAGGGCCTGTAATGTGCTGTAAATTTCTATGTTCTATGTAATCACTGAGCCACACCATAAGTAATTGTGCCCAACAGAAACAAAATCATGCTACTGCAGGGAGTCTATCTAGTCACACTAAGCAAACATTTCAAAATCCATAGTATTTGCTATTTGTTTCACAATACTTGTTTGCAGAGTTAGCAGTATCAAAAACGATCAGAGAATTGGACTTAGCTGTGCCTGCATACGGCTGAATACTGGCAAAAATTATCAGAAATATCTGACCATTAATGTGCAGAAAGTAAGGCTTTTCATTGGTCGTGGTTGACCATGGATGTAGTATTCCAGCTGTTTACAGATACACAAGCTGGGGCAGTACAATATGGCGAGTAAGCTCTTGCCCATGCAGCAGGCTCCCCCTCTCCACACAGCTGATGAATCCAAAGTGTGACGAGAATACACATAAAATTAAGATGTTTGCTGGCCTGGGTTAGCATCAGTGACATCAGTAAGTGGTCTGCCACCTGCCCTCAGGGGAAGGAGAGATAAGGAACAATGGAGCAGCGTCTGGAGATGTGTAATGAAGGAACGGGGGAGAGAGAGCTGTCTGGAGCGGCTCCCCCTTTGAACCCTGAACTGTTTGAAGTGATGGACAGGCAATACCCCAGCAGGGGGATAAAAAGGGACAGGTTCGCTAAGGCAGACACACACGCCACCCGAGGTAACGAGACCCTGGAAGCGGTGCGCCTCTCACGAGTGGGTGAGAAGTACCAGACAACGGCCAGGGTGGAAAGGTACGATCAGCAGGAACCCGGTGTGTGTCCGCCCTTGCCTGGGTGCCGAGTTCACTGCAGAGGATCGACCGCATCTGGAGGAGGGGTCACAGTCGGTGACCTCAGGTGACATCACCAAGGACCCGCCCACAAGTTGCTTGTGAGCCATCTCGCTGGCCTGTGAGTGAAGCTGTGCTGAATGATCAGTTGTTCCTGTTCTATCTGTCTCTCTTCCCCCCCACCTTGTCCATCGCCATGGCAACGATTACTGCGAACTGAACTACTAAACTGGACTGAACTTTGAGTCACTTTGAAATTTGGTCATTTACCCCTAGACAACGATAGAGTTTGATTGATGCTGTTATCTTAATTCTGTGCACATGTGTGTTTATCATTGCTGAACTGTTGCATTTATTATCCTTTCGATTACTGTGTTGCTTATTTCTTTAATAAAACTTTCTTAGTTCTAGTACTCCAGACTCCAACTGAGTGATCCATTTCTGCTGGTTTGGCTACCCAGTTACGGGGTACGTAACATAAGGAACAGCAGAAACTGATACAGTTTGCACCGGTAGCATTTGCACGAGTTGCCAGTCAGCATTGGACTCAATGTAAGGCTGTCTTAGGGAGTCCTGCTCTGGATTTTTCCTCAGGGCTTACTTCCAAAGCTTTCACCATAAGTGGGTATAGCCACAAGGCAGCAGAAGTTTGAGATTAGAGTTTTCCTTCGCCTAGATGAGCTGCCAACCATGGCTGACAAGCCCCATCTGCCCAAAGCGACTGGTTTTAGGGTGCCAGTAACCCATCTTTGCCCCTTCTCTCGTCAGTAGAAACAGTTCCACTGAACTGAGTAGCCTAGCCGCACATGAAGGCCAGAAGCTGGACTTGGTTGTCAGAGGCTATTTGAGACACATGCCATTGGGAAGATTTAATAGGTAGTGAGAGCTTATCCTCACTACCACCCCTGACTACAGCAACCGTAAGGAACCTTAATGTGTAGAATTAATTCATTAATGTATAGAAAAGCCAAAAATAACATGGAAACATAGAAAACCTACAGCACAACACAGGCCCTTTGGCCCTCTGTGCCGAACATGTCCTTACCTTAGAAATTACCTAGGATTAGCCATAGCCTTCTAAGCTCCATGTACCTATCCAGGAGTCTCTTAAAAGATCCTATCGTATCCACCTCCATCACCGCATCGGCAGCCCATTCCATGCACTCATCACGCTCTGCGTAAACACTTACCCCTGACATCTCCTCTGTACCTACTTCCAAGCACCTTAAAACTATGCCCTCTCCTGTTAGCTGTCTCAGCCTGGGAAAAAGCTATCGACACGATCAATGCCTCTCATCATCTTGTACACCTCTATCAGCACACCACTCATTCTCCGTCGCTCCAAGGAGAAAAGGCCAAGTTCACTCAACCTTTTCTCATAAGGCATGCTCCACAATCCAGGAAACATCCTTGTAAATCTCCTCTACACCCTTTGTATAGTTTCCACATCCTTCCTGTAGTGAGGCGACCAGAACTGAGCACAGTACTTCAAGTGGGGTCTGACCAGGGTCCTATATAGCTGCAACATTACCTCTCAGCTCCTAAACTCAATCCCATGGCTGATGAAGGCCAATGCACTGTATGCTTTCTTAACCACAGAGTCAACCTGCATAGCAGCTTTGAGTGTCCTATGGACTCGAACCCCAAGATCCCTCTGATCCTCCATACTACCAAGAGTCTTACCATTAATACTAAATTCTGCCATCATATTTGACCTACCAAAATGAATCACCTCACACTTATCTGGGTTGAACTCCATCTGCCACTTCTCAGCCCAGTTTTGCATCCTATCAATGTCCCACTGTAACCTCTGACTGCCCTCCACACTATCCACAACACCTCCAACCTTTGTGTCATCAGCAAATTTACTAACTCAACCCTCCACTTCCTCATCTAGGTCATTTATAAAAATCACAAAGAGTAGGGGTCCCAGAACAGATCCCTGAGGCACACCACTGGTCACTGACCTCCATGCAGAATATGACCCGTCTACAACCACTCTTCACCTTCTGTGGGCAAGCCAGTTCTGGATCCAAAAAGCAATATCCCCTTGGATCCCATACCCCCTTACTTTCTCAATAAGCCTGGCATGGGGTACCTTATCAAATGCCTTGCTGAAATCCATGTACACTACATCTACTGCTCTACCTTCATCAATGTGTTTAGTCACATCCTCAAAAAATTCAATCAACCTCGTAAGGCACGACCTGCCTTTGACAAAGCCATGCTGACTATTCCTAATCATATTATGCTTCTCCAAATGTTCATAAATCCTGCCTCTCAGGATCTTCTCCGTCAACTTACCAACCACTGAAGTAAGACTCACTGGTCTATAATTTCCTAGGCTATCTCTACTCCCTTTCTTGAATAAGGGAACAACATCTGCAACCCTCCAATCCTCCGGAACCTCTCCCGTCCCCATTGATGAGGCTCAGCAATGTCCTTTCTCACCTCCCACAGTAGCCTGGGGTACATCTTGTCCAGTCCTGGTGACTTATCTAACTTGATACTTTTCAGAAGCTCCAGCACATCCTCTTTCTTAATATCTACGTGCTCAAGCTTTTCAGTCTGCTGTAAGTCATTCCTACAGTCACCAAGATCCTTTTCCATAGTGAATACTGAAGCAAAGAATTCATTAAGTACCTCTGCTATCTCCTGCGGTTCCGTACACACTTTTCCACTGTCACACTGGATTGGTCCTATTCTCTCATGTCTTATGCTCTTCACATACGTGCAGAGTTCCTTGGGGTTTTCCTTAATCCTGTCCACCAAGACCTTCTCACGGTCCCTTCTGGCTCACCTAATCTCATTCTTAAGATCCTTCCTGCTCGCCTTATATCTTCTAGATCGGAGAAGTGTGAGGTGGTACACTTTGGAAGGACAAACTCCAAGGCAGAGTACAAAGTAAATGGCAGGATACTTGGTAGTGTGGAGGAGCAGAGGGATCTGGGGGTACATGTCCACAGATCCCTGAAAGTTGCCTCACAGGTAGATAGGGTAGTTAAGAAAGCTTATGGGGTATTAGCTTTCATAAGCCGAGGGATAGAGTTTAAGAGTCGCAATGTTATGATGCAGCTCTATAAAACTCTGGTTGGGCCACACTTGGAGTATTGTGTCCAGTTCTGGTCGCCTCACTATAGGAAGGATGTGGAAGCATTGGAAAGGGTACAGAGGAGATTTACCAGGATGCTGCCTGGTTTAGAGAGTATGCATTATGATCAGAGATTAAGGGAGCTAGGGCTTTACTCTTTGGAGAGAAGGAGGATGAGAGGAGACATGATAGAGGTGTACAAGATACTAAGAGGAATAGATAGAGTGGATAGCCAGCGCCTCTTCCCTAGGGCACCACTGCTCAATACAGGAGGACATGGCTTTAAGGTAAGGGGTGGGAAGTTCAAGGGGGATATTAGAGGAAGGTTTTTTTACTCAGAGAGTGGTTGGTGCGTGGAATGCACTGCCTGAGTCAGTGGTGGAGGCAAATACACTAGTGAAGTTTAAGAGACTACTAGACAGGTATATGGAGGAATTTAAGGTGGTGGGTTATATGGGAGGCAGGGTTTGAGGGTCGGCACAACATTGTGGGCCGAAGGGCCTGTACTGTGCTGTACTATTCTATGTTTTATGTTCTATCATTACCTAGTTTTGTGAACCTTTCATAAGCTCTTCTTTTCTTCTTGACGAGATTTACAACAGCCTTTGTACACCACGGTTCCTGTACCTTACCATCCTTTCCGTCTCATTGGAACGTACCTGTGCAGAACTCCACGCAAATATCCCCTGAGCATTTGCCACATTTCTTCCATACATTTCCCTGAGAACATCTGTTTCCAATTTATGCTTCCAAGTTCCTGCCTGGTAGCCTCATATTTCCCCTTACTCCAGTTAAGTGCTTTCCTAACTTGTCTGTACCTATCCCTCTCCAATGCTATGGTAAAGGAGATAGAATTGTGATCACTATCTCCAAAATGCTCTCCCACTGAGAGATCTGACACCTGTGGTGTCTCGTCTTCACCAATATTTTCCAGGCTGGAGTGGATAAAATATTGGAAGGAGTGGATGGATTATCGCTGGTGTTATCTGATGGACGAAGGATCTTGGCCTGAAACGTCGACTGTACCTCTTCGTAGAGATGCTGCCTGGCCTGCTGCGTTCACCAGCAACTCTGATGTGTGTCGCTTGAATTTCCAGCATCTGCAGAATTCCTTGTGGTAGTGAAGGTGCCACTTAGTACACTTGCCTTCATAGTCTAAGGCATTAAATACCAGGGTTGGGACATCATGTTGCAGTCATACTAAACATTGGTTAGAGTGCATTTGCAGTCCTGTGCACAGCTCCACTTACTATAATACAGGAAGGAATAGAGAGAGCATAGAGGAGGTTCACCCATTCCTCCATTCCACAAAATAGGTAAAACCTGTCTAATGTAAATTACATGTAGTAATCAGTTCGAAACCAAAAGGACATCTTTGAAAGAAAACAGGGTGGTTACAACCTACGTGACTGTGAGATGGTCTGGTATGCATTAGCCAAAGACAAGACAAAGGGGCTATATTAATTGGCGGCATTAAGTCAGGCATTAAACACCAGGTAAGTTATTTTGTACCATGGTGACCAGGCGTATTTTGTCACTCAGCACAAATTATGTAGCCATAGGCATAATTGCTAGGTCTATCAATAACAGTGAATGGCGGGGTGGATATACGTCTCTACCAAAGGAGGTGTAAGGCACTCCTTCTCCCCCCTAGCCTGAAAATCACCTTTGGGCAAGGTGTAGAAACCGCTTAGCTCCATGATCAGGGTCACATGAAGCCATGGGGGCAGTGGTGGATGGTTCTATGAGCAGCTGGTGCATATCACATTTCCTGGTTATGCATCCACCAACATCAGGTAGACGATCTCTGGAATATTGATAATAGCTGGGGTCATCCAGAAGGCGGCAATGGCAAATGACTTCTCCAGAAAAATTTACCAAGAACAATCATGGTAGTGGAAAGACCATGATCGCCTATGTCATATGACATGGCACATAACGAACAAATCAATAACTGGGAGATTTATGCATATGTGCACTCAGGGTCTAGCCTCACAACCCTCCTTTTGTGTGCCTGGGCAGTGTCCACATAAGCTTTGAGAACATCCGTGTGAATTACTTTGTCCCAGCAAAGGTACTTGAACATTCATTGTCTTTTTGCCAGTTACAGTGAGCTGCAATTATAAATATGTAATTCAATTGAATGATTTTTCAGGATCAACATATTGAAATAAATTATGCTATTGCAGCTACTGAAATTGTATTAAATCATCTTCTGTTATCTTGGATAATTCTTAGAAATATAAAAACTTGATGCATTTGAGTTCAGGGAGATTCTACTGAAAAGGTCTCTAAGAGAATATTTACTGTACTAATGAATATAGACATTTATATTTACCAACTTTAGTGTCTCCAGTGACTCACTTCATGGTCACAACAATCTCATTGCAACCACATCAACCAGCTTGAAATGAAGTAGCCAAGGGATCAGTCAGAATAATGGAAGAACCGGCAGGAAACAAGTGCTGCAGGAATATTGTATATTAACCTCAGCATGAAATATTGCTTGATCAATTTCCCCTGAGTACAGAGTAATTCTGGACACTACCATAGGTGCATAGAGCTCTTGGGGAGAAAAAGGATGAGAGCACGCCTGAGCCTTGTTCAAACAAGTTTAGCTTCTAGTGTTGAACAGACACAAAGATAAAATTTCCTTTCTTAAAGAGTGGAGTGACATTTGCAATTTTCCAGTTCTCTGGTACCATGCCAGAGTCCAGTGCTTTTTGAAAGATCATTACTAATGCCTCCATAATTTCTACTACTACCTCTTTTAGAACCCTGGGGTGCTGTTCATCTGGTCTTATGGTCCAGGTGACTTATGTACGCTTAGGTCTTGCAGCTTTTTGAGCACCTTCTCTCTTCTAATAGTAACTGCATTCACTTCTCTTCTTTCACACACTTCAACATCTGGCACACTGCTCGTGTCTTCCACAGTGAAGGCTGATGCAAAATACTCATTTAGTTCATTTGCCAACTCCTTGTCTCCCATTATTATTTCTCTAGCCTTATTTTCTCACGGCCCTATGTCCACTTTCATCTCTTTCATTTTTTACATACTTGAAAAAGCTTTTACTGTCCATTTTGATATTGTTTGCTAGTTTGCTTTCATGTCTCATCTTTTCCCTCCAAATGATTCTTATAGTTGCTCTCTGTAGGTTTTTAAAAGCTTTCAAATCTCTATCTTCCCACTAATTTTTGCTTTGTTGTATGCCCTTTCTTTTGCTTTTACATTAGCTTTGACTTCTCTTATCAGCCATGGTTGTACTATTTTGCCATTTGAGTATTTGTTTGTTTTTGGAATACATGTGTCCTGCACCTTCCTCCTGCAGAAGAGTCTCAGCCTGAAATGTCAACTGGATGACGTTCCCACGGATGCTGCCTGACCTGCTGAGTTCCTCCAGCATTTTGTATATGTTGCTTTGGATTTCCAGCATCTGCAGAATTTCTTGCTTTTATGGATAAACAAACCTTTTTTTTTGAAAAAAAATCAGAAAGAGCAAGCAAAGAAGTGCATCTGTATCTGTAATTTTACTCTTTGCACCATAAAGTATGGACGTACTGTACACAGGAGATTCATTGTTAACTATATAGCAATGTCACTGCCCAGAAAAAACAGGCTACAACAAGAAACCAGAGAAAATCTGCAGATGCTGGAAGTCCAAGCAACACACACAAAACGCTGGAGGAACTCAGCAGGCCAGGCAGCTTCTGTGGAAAAGAGTACAGTCAATGTTTCGGGCAGGACTGGAGAAAAAAAAAAGATGAAGAGTCAGAGTTAGAAGTTTGGGGGAGTGGAGGAAGAAACACAATGTGATAGGTAAAACCATGGGGGGGGTGGGGAAAGAGGGTGAAGTAAAGGGCTGGGAAGTTGATTGGTGAAAGAGCTACAGGGCAGGAGAAGGGGGAATCTAATAGGAGAGGACAGAAGGCCATGGAAGAAAGAAAAGGGAGAGGAGCACCAGAGGGAGGTGATGGGCAGATAAAGAGATAAACAGAGAGAGGGAAAAGGGAATGGAGAAGGGTGAAGGGGTGGGGGGGGGGAATTTACTGGAATTTCTAGAAATTAATGTTCATGTCATCAGATTGGACGCTACCCAAACAGAATATAAGGTGTTTTACCTCCAACCTAAGTGTGGCCTCGTTGCAGCATTAGAGGAGGCCATGGACTGACAATTTGGAATGGGAATGGGAAATGGAATTAAAATAAGTGGCACTCAGAGATCCTGCTTTTTCTGGTGGTAGGTGCTTGGCGAAGCAATCTCCCAATCTACATCAGGTCTCACCAATATGCAGGAGGCCACACCAGGAGGACTGGATACAGTAGATGACCTCAACCAACTCACAGGCGATGTGTTGCCTCACCTGGAAGTGTCATGGTCTGGTCCATAAAGTCCGCATTCCGATCACGGTCCGGTCCGTGGACTCCAGACTCCAGGTCTTCCGGCTGTCCCTTGCTTCAGTTGGGCTTAATCATAGGCACCTGATGCTTGTCTTGGGGCTGGGAATATAAGTAGCCCTAGGATCGAGTGTGGCTGCTGGTTTGTCTCGTCAGTATCCCCTTGGAGTAACCCACTGGTGGAACGCTGGAGCAGCCATTCGTGATCCTTAGGCCTGGTTGGAGGACCACTGCTTCATAGAGCCTTGTTGTCTCTAGTTGGAGCAGTCATCGTGGTATAGAATGTAGAATAGTACAGCACAGTACCTTCGGGATGGATTCGGCCATTTCCAGGGCCAGCTGAGTGGCTGTCTGCCACTCCGAGCTGGATATGGATTTGGCTGTTTCCGTAGCCAGCCAAAGTTGCTGGCCGCCCCGAGACTCAGAGCCACACCGGATTGAGCTCCCTTCCTGTCCTTGCCTCCGTAGTTAAGTCAGGCCATCTTTAACGTGACTCTACGGTGGGATCTGTCCCTTCCTGTCCTTGCCTCCATGGGGTAAGTCAGGCCATACTTGCCGTTACCCTGCAGTTGGATCTGTCTCTTCCTGTCCTTGCCTCCGTTGGGTAAGCCAGGCTGTCTTTGCCATTACCCTGAGGCTGGTCTGTTCCCTTCCCCTCTCCATCTGAATCCCTGACAATTTCCTCGGCGGTTTACCTCAGCAGTCATCTCGGTCCTGCATCCTAGTAAGCATCCCGGCCCAGCGTCTAAGGAAGGGGCCTGGCCCTGCGAAAGCATCCCGGCCTGCATCCTAGAAAGGCTCCCAGCCCTGCGTTCCAAGAAAGAGTACCACGTCCTGCCCAGGAGTACCTCGTCCTGCCCAGGAAAGCCTCGAAGAATCCAAGTCTCATCCAGTCATGGCTTTGCCTAGTTCCAGAGTCCGAGCCCGAGTCAAGACCCAGGTTCTGGGTCCTTGTCCAGTCTCTGGCTCGGAGTCCAAGGCAACGCTCCTAGCCCAAGTCCGTGTTCCTGTCCCAGCTCCTAGTCTGTGTCCAGTTCCGTCCCTAACTCTAGTCCAGTCCAGTGTCTGTGTCTTGCATTTGGGTCCACCTTCAGCGCCCCCTGTATGACAGGAAGAACTATTTGGGGTCTTGTTTTGTGGTGAGGGAGGAGGTGTAGGGCAGGTGTCGTACCTGTTCTTCATGGAAGGGTAAGTACCAGGAGGTAGATCATTGGGGAGGGATGATTGGACAAGGGAGTTGCGTAGGGAGCGATCCCTGCAGAAAGCAGAAATTGGGGTGGAGGGAAAGATGTGCTTGATGGTGGGATCCTGTTGGGGTTGGTGGAAGTTGCAGAGAGTTATGTGCTGGATGCAGAGGCTGGTGGGGTGGTAGATGAGAACAAGAGGAACCCTATCCCTGGTGGGGTGGCAGGGGGATGGGGTGAGGGCGGACATGTGCAAAATGGAAGAGATGCGGTTGAGGGCAGTGTTGATAGTGGAGGAAGGGAGCTCCTTTCTTTGAAGAAGGAGAACACCTTCTTCATTCTGGAATGAAAAGCCTCATCCTGAGAGCAGATGCGGTGGAGATGGAGGAATTGAGAGAAGGGGATGGTGTTTTTGACTGCAACATGAATTCAAAGGTGCAACAAATTAATAAGTGTATTGCCGTTTTGTAAATTATTCTCTACCTCTTTTGATGCATACATTTTCTGTGCTTAATGCATTGGTGAAGATATTATACCTATTAATTGTTGGATCTAGTTAAGAGAAGAAAACAAACTTGCTTTTATCTCTTTTTAATATACTATGAATATTTCAGAAAGCAAACTGACGATACTCGCTCACTTATCCCATGCTTACAAGTGTAGATTCAAAGATTAAAGATTAATTTTGCAAATAATTGCAGTACCATTATACTCCTGTCAGTGAGGCTATTTAGCTAGCACAATTTTCTTCCTGCTGTGATCATAGATTTAACAGCACTATAAAAATTCAACATTTCAAGTAGTAGCAAACAAAGCAGGTAGAGATTAGATTAGATTAGATTCAACTTTATTGTCATTGTGCCGAGTACAGATACAAAGCCAATGAAATACAGTTAGCATCTGACCAGAAATGCAAAGAATAGTGTTATTTACAAAATAACTGTGAATAAAAAAAGTGCTACAGCACACAAACATAAAAGTACTGAGACACTACAATACGGATGCAATACTGCTTAGTGCTGTGATGAGAGGTTCAGCAGTGTCACAGCCTCAGGGAAGAAGTTCTTCCTGTGCCTGCTGGTGCGGGAGTGGAGGCTCCTGTTGTGGCTACCGGATGGGAGGAGAGTAAAAAGTCCATGGTTACAGTTAGTTGTATTGGAATGGAGTTGGAGAGGGTTTGGACTTCCCAAGTCGAATTGTAGAAAATCTTGGTACACCCAAGATTGGATGTTGTTCAAAAGCTGTCCACTAACACCATGCAATAGAGCAGCTGAGGGAGATGGTGATGAGGTAGATCTGGTTAACATCAGCATCTCATTGATGTAACTTCAGATAATGTCACTGAAGGATGTGATAGATGAGGAATAGAAAGAGAAAGAATAGAAACATGGGGAAAATGACAGAGATATCGATGTAGAGAAATGCAGGAGTTTCACTGATTGAGTAGATAGAGAAATGTAGAACAGGCAGTATTACTTAATCTAAGGGTTCCAACTTTTTAATACCATGGACCCCAGGTTGGGAACCTGTGACTTAATCAGAATTTGATGAATGCAACCATGTGAAAAGCTACTGACAGTTGAGAGGGATAAAACATCACCCTTTGAGTCAAAAGAGGATGTAATTTGTGATTTGTTTAGGGACTTCTCAATCCTGCATTGGGAGAGGAAGTGAAGGTTGATCAAACCTGGAATTGGATGAATGACAATCCTGGAATTTGGAGGAATCAGCCCAATAAATAACTTGAGAGATAAGGTGGTACTTTGCACCTTAGCTGGAGGTGGTGGCAACATATTTGGAAGAGGAAGAGGAATTACCAAAGGGAAGGGAACCATTTACACTATCAATTAAGAGAGGCAGCAGCTGGCCTAGTTCACTAAATGATAACTTTTGAGTTTATAGGTCTTATTGTACATTTAAATAGACCTATGCTGTTGTACTATTTAACATTATTTACTTGCAAAAAATTCATAATCCCTAATTATCAGTCTTATCCAAAATACATATATCAATTTGAGATTTACATCTTATTGGGGAGGGAGTTCTAGATTTTCAATACCTATTGTATGGAGAAGGATTTTCTTACTTAAATCCATTTACACTCTTTTATTCTGAATTTCATTACACTAGATGTCTCTTTTTATTAGTTCCAACTTCTTAACATGAGAACATTTTCAACCTTTGAAACGCAAAGGTTCATAAATGAAATGAATACTGCCTGATCTAATGATGTAAGCCTTTAAGCTCTGGGATTATTGTGGAATTTTGTTGTGTGAGAAATTTAATGCAGCATGTTCCAAAACATGCAGCCACTGCATCTAAGAAAACAAGAGTCCTCTGTTTGTACTGGAACTATCTAATGATAAGAGCAACTATGCACTTACAGGATGGAATCAAATGAAAAGGCTGGTGAGGTGAATATTCACTGAGTTGTGGGCAGGAATAGAAGGGACTGGGAGTGGCAGAACTCAATACTGCAGCAAGGAGACTGGCCAGGAAGAGAACTAAGAATAAATCCCTGATTCCTATATGGAAACCTGCTATAGAAAATAGCAGCAGACTTAGTTAGCTGCTGCTTTTTTCTCTCTGGTAAATTTATAATTAAGTGTTGAAAAAGTACAAAATGAAAACATTCCTTTTGCTGATGTTTGTAGACATTGTGCACCTGCTGACACAAAAGTCTCCACTGTCATTAAGTAATGAACTTTACATAAACAAAAATCAATAGAGGTTTAAGGTACTGTTCATAGAAGTTTTACATAATTATATGTTGAAACAGGTTAAGGTACTAAATATCTTATCTATGATTGTTTTTAAAGCTCTCAATGGGCTGGGACCAGAGTACATCACAGAATCTCTTTTGTTTTACAATCCTGCTCAAGCTCTCAGGTCTTCTTCTGCCACTCTCTTAAATTTAAATAATCTCCCTCAAAAGGAAATTGGCTTTTCAGCTTTTCTTAACCTACATGCCTAAAACCCAGTTGTCATACTTAAGCACCAGCTCAAGCTCCATTTATTTAGCCTTGCTTTTAATAAATGACATACTTTTGTCTTATATTGTAGTAAGCACAAGGTTGTGATTGTGGGAGATTTTATTTTCCACACGTAAACTGGGAAGCCCATTCTGTAAAAGGGCTGGATGGTTTGGAGTTTCTCAATTGTGTGCAAGATAATTTTTTGCAGCAATACATAGAGGTACCAACTATAGAAGGGGCAGTGTTGGATCTCCTGTTAGGGAATGAGATAGGGCAGGTGACGGAGGTTTGTGTTGGGGAGCACTTCGGGTCCAGTGATCACAATACCATTAGTTTCAATATAATTATGGAGAAGGATAGGACTGGACCCAGGGTTGAGATTTTTGATTGGAGAAAGGCTAACTTTGAGGAGATGCGAAAGGATTTAGAAGGAGTGGATTGGGACAATTTGTTTTATGGGAAGGATGTAACAGAGAAATGGAGGTCATTTAAGGGTGAAATTTTGAGGGTACAGGATCTTTATGTTCCTGTTAGGCTGAAAGGAAAGGTTAAAAGTTTGAGAGAGCCATGGTTTTCAAGGGATATTGGATAAATAAACCATGGACAATAAATATAGGCAGCTTGGAGTTAATGAGGTGCTTGAGGAATATAAAGAATGTAAAAAGAATCTTAAGAAATGAATTAGAAAAGCTAAAAGAAGATACGAGGCTGTTTTGGCAAGTAAGATGAAAATAAATCCAAAGGCTTTCTACTGTTATATTAATAGCAAAAGGATAGTGAGGGATAAAATTGGTCCCTTAGAGAATCAGAGTGGATGGCTATGTGCGGAGCCAAAAGAGATGGGGGAGATTTTGAATAATTTCTTTGGTATTCACTAAGGAGAAGGATATTGAATTGTATATGGTAAAGGAAATAAGAAGGGTAGTTATGGAAAGTATGACGATTAAAGAAGAGGAAGTACTAGTGCTTTTAAGGAATATCAAAGTGGATAAGTCTCCAGGTCCGGACAAGATATTCCCTAGGACCTTGGGGGAAGTTAGTGTGGAAATAGCAGGGGCTCTGACAGAAATATTTCAAATGTCAAAAGAAATGGGGATAGTGCCAGAGGATTGGCGTATTGCTCATGTGGTTCCATTGTTTAAAAAGGGTTCTAAGAGTAAACCTAGCAATTATTGGCCTGTGAGTTTGACGTCAGTGGTAGGTAAATTGATGGAAAGTATTCTTAGAGATGGTATATATAATTATCTGGATAGACAGGGTCTGATCAGGAACAGTCAACATGGATTTGTGCGTGGAAGGTCATGTTTGACAAATCTTATTGAATTTTTTGATGAGGTTACTAGGAAAGTTGACGAGGGTAAAGCAGTGGCTGTTGTCTATATGGACTTCAGTAAGGTCTTTGACAAGGTTCCACACGGAAGGTTAGTTAGGAAGGTTCAGTCGTTAGGCATTAATATCGAAGTAGTAAAATGGATTCAGCAGTGGCTGGATGGGAGATGCCAGAGAGTAGTGGTGGATAACTGTGTGTCAGATTGGAGGACGATGTGTGGTGGTGTGCCTCAGAGATCTGTACTGGATCCAATGTTGTTTGTCATATATATTAATGATCTGGATGATGGGATGGTAAATTGGATTAGTAAGTATGCAGATGATACTAAGATAGGTGGCATTGTGGATAATGAAGTAGGTTTTCAAAGTTTGCAGAGAGATTTAGGCCAGTTAGAAGAGTGGGCTGAAAGATGGCAGGTGGAGTTTAATGCTGAAAAATGTGAGGTGCTACATTTTGGTAGGACTAATCAGAATAGGACATACATGGTAAATGGTAGGGCATTGAAGAATGCAGTAGAACAGAGGGATCTAGGAATAATAGTGCATAGTTCCCTGAAGGTGGAATCTCATGAGGATAGGGTGGTGAAGAAAGCTTTTGGTATGCTGGCCTTTATTAATCAGACCATTGAGTATAGGAGTTGGGATGTAATGTTGAAATTGTATAAGGCATTGGTAAAGCCAAATTTGGAGTATTGTTTACAGTTCTGGTCACTGAATTATAGGAAAGATGTCAATAAAATTGAGAGAGTACAGAGGAGATTTACTAAAATGTTGCCTGGGTTTCATCTCCTACGTTACAGAGAAAGGTTGAACAAGTTAGGTCTCTATTCTTTGGAGCGTAGAAGGTTGAGGGGGGACTTGATAGAGGTGTTTAAAATTATGAGGGGGATTGATAGAGTTGATGTGGATAGGCTTTTTCCATTGAGAATGGGGGAGATTCAAACAAGAGCACACGAGTTGAGAGTTAAAGGGCAAAAGTTTAGGGGTAACATGAGGGGGAACTTCTTCACTCAGAGAGTGGTAGCTGTGTGGAACGAGCTTCCAGCAGAAGTGGTTGAGGCAGGTTCGATGTTGTCATTTAAAGTTAAATTGGATAGCTATATGGACAGGAAAGGAATGGAGGGTTATGGGCTGAGTGCAGGTTGGTGGGACTAGGTGAGAGCAAGAGTTCGGCACGGACTAGAAGGGCCGAGACGACCTGTTTCCGTGCTGTAATTGTTATATGATTATATATGTTATATGGTTATATTTTTATCTTTGACCTTTATCCCATGTAAAGCACTTTGAGCCACACCCTTGTATGGAAAGAGCTGTATAAATGCATTATTATTGTTATTAACAAGAAATAGTTAAATGTTAACATAGTCAAAGAATCATTAAGGACAGTCATCAGGTAGAGCATGTATTTAAAGAAATGATAGAAAGTTAGAAGTTTCTCCAGGTTTGGAATTTGCTGCCTGAACTCCTTTCCATAATTAAAACATACCCAGTTGTATGTGAATTGTTGTTAAGCACAAGGCCGCAGACCAAGAACTGGGAAATGATATAGACGTATTTGGTCTTGTTCTCTTTGTTTCTAATGGTTTCTCTCCCTCATTGTTTTCCTTTTTTTCACCAATTTTTTTTTTAAAAATGTCTCATTTTGTGAAATGTTTTCAACATTAGAACTCTTTTTAAAAATCACTAATCTAGTGGAGGTCAGGATAGACTACCTGAACACTCCAGCAAAGTGAGAGGATTCTTCTGCCTCTTTGGTCACTTGCCCTAAGCTATTAGGCTATGGAGTATATCTCTATGGCGGGACAGATGACTGAACATATCTGTATAGGTTCCTGCAAGTGACCAAAGTGGATGGAGATTCTTGAACAGGTGCGTCCACCTCAGGTAAGTGGTCCTCATCATAAAGATTAGGCCACTCTATTTCTTCCTCTACCTCTTGTGGAACTTGAAGGCACACGAGTGCGCGTCTGTTCCGCCTGATTTCACCTAGTGATCACCAACGATCGTGGTGCATGCTGCTGGGCTATTGTTCCTTTGGTGAATTGGTCTGAAACCTGAACAGCTTCACCACTCCTGAGCGACGACAAAGATTTTGCTCTGTGTCTGAGATCATACATGATCTTCATTTCATCACGCTGTATTGTCTCAAAATTTCTCACTTTGTTTAAGTCCAGTAAGTGAGGTTGGAGAGGGGAAGGAAGAATGGCAGGCTTGTTCTCAGTCTCCGGCCCATTGACAGCTCTGATGGACAGTCGCCATTCACAAGAGGTGTGGAGCAAGTAGCTAGCAATGCTTTGTAGGGCTCTTTTGCCTTCAGTAGGAGACTCGTAACAGTTTGCTCTGTTCTTTCAGCTTCTCCATTTGCCTGTGGGTCCTGTGGACTGCTTGTCTGGTGTTTGAACTCATAGTTCCTAGCAAAGGCTTTGAATTCTGAGCAGCTGAATTGTAGACTGTTGTCTGACACAAATGTCTCTGGTATTCCATGGTGAGTGAATACAGTTTTCAGGGGCTGTTTAATAACTGCTGCTGAAGATGTAGAAGACAGCTTGGACACCTGAACATTCTGTGAGTAGTAATCCACAGTGAGAAGATATTTGTCTCTCAAAAATGTCTGTGCCTGCAATTTGCAGAGAAAGTCTGGGAATTCTGTGGGACAGAGAGATTCAGCATTATTTTTGTGTAGTTTTCTGTGTGCTTCACATTGCTTTACATAATCTCCCAGCTGTGTGCTCAGACCACATCACCACACAGATTGCCTTGCTCTTGACCACATTTATTGATGCCTTGATGTCCTTTGTGAATTTGACTGATGATTTTGGCGAGCATTGAAGCAGGAATAATGAGTCTGGAGCCCTTTAGCAGCAAATCATCAAGAATGGTGAGTGTGTCTCTTTCAAGCCCGTGAGGTCTGAGTTCATGAGCTGCTTTTGGAACAGCTGGCCATCCATGCTTCCTGAAGTGTATGAGCTTGCTGCACATTTGGTCCTTTTTCAACTCAGCGTGAAGTTCATCCAGTTTTCTCTGTGATGCAGGAAAGCTTGCACGTACCTGAGCTAAGTACCTTCCATGAGGGAGGAATAGGCTTCCGTCCACTTAACTGTTGCATGGCATCCTCAACAGAGTGTCTGGAGTTGTGAAAGATTTGCTGGGGACATGTTCAGTGTCATAACTGTATTGCATAAGCCTCATTCTGAATCTTTGAAGACGTAGAGGTAAGTCATCCAAGTATTTTGAGCTGAGGTGGCTCGGAATTTGTTTCAATTAGGAATTTAGTGCCCATCAAGTTGCAGCTGAAGTGTTCACAAGCCCACATGAGAGCCAGAGTCTCCTTTTCGGTTTGGGCATAACTCTGTTCAGTAGGAATCAGTGTTCTTGATGCATTTCCCACCAATTTCCATACACCACTGCAGTAATGCATAAGCATTTCCCCTAGGCTAACGGAAGAGACCTACTGAGACCTTGGTTGCTTTGTTTGGATCAAAGAATGCAAATGTTGTCGGAGAGGTAAGTTCTGCTTTAAGTGATGTGAGTGACTTCTCCTACAGTGCGTCCCAGGTCCAAACATTTCTCCGAGAGAGGAGGTCACATAGTGGCTTTGCTTTCCCTGCAAAATCTGGAATGAACTTTCCCAGCATGGTTTACCGTGCCAAGGAAACTGCAGATCTCTGATACATTCATAGGTTGTTCCATGTTCTGAACTCCTGCCAGTTTGTCTGAATCTGGTTGCACTCCCTCTGAGCATAGCTGGTGGCATAAAAACTTCACCTCTAACTTCGCATTTTGTTTTGTTCAGGGTGATTCCAACCTGTTTCAGTTTCTCCAAGACAGCTTCCACTCTGTTGTCATGTTCCTCACTTGAGCTTCTGAAGGTGAGTATATCATCCATGTGGCGGTCTACTTCTTTCAGTCCCTCCAAAATTTGGCTCATCCTCATCTGAAAGAATTCAGGGGCCGATGAGATGCTGAAGGGCAGCCTCTTGAAGGCATAGCGTCCATTTGGTGTGATAACAGTTGTGAGCTGCTGTGACTCAGGAGCTAAATAGATCTGCCAAAACTCTGAGTTTGCATCCATCTTGGTGGAAAACTTTGCTCCACTTAGCATGTTGCATGAATGAAGTCACCAGGGTAGGCATAAAGCAGTCTCTTTATTCGACAAAATATCACAAATAAGCTGACAGCCTATGGAGTTGTGAGAGCGGGAGAGAGAGGGGATGGGGTGGTGGAAGAGAGAGAGGCACAGATAGAGAGGGGAGAGGGGGAGAAGGGGAGAGGGTGGAGAGAAAAAAGGGGGAGGAGAGAGGGAGAGTGGGAGGGAGAGGGGAGGTGGGAAAGGGGAGGGAGAGGGGAGGTGGGAAAGGGGAGGGAGAGAGAGGGGGAAGAGGGGAGGGTGGGGAGAGGGGAAGAGAGGAAGCGGGGGAGAGAGGGAGAGAGATTGAGATTGTGAGATTTTGCTAAACGTCCTGAACATAGAAGTCAAAAATGGTTCGAACAGAGCATACCCAATGTGTGCTCAAGAACGGACAGAATAAACTTCCCTCGCCTCATTGCATTATTCAATATTGTTTGATCAACACAGATCCTCACTGTGCCGTCTGGCTTGGGAACAGGAACAATGCCCACACACCAGTCATTCATTCCAGTTATAATGTCAAGCGCCTCCATTCTTTCAAGTCCAGCTTTGACTTTGTTCATCAATGGGTCTAGTATACACTTCACTGTGGTCAGAGAGTAGGGTGTCACTCCTGGCCTCTGTTGGATAAGGTACTCTTCTTCCAGTAACCCCAAGCCTGTGAATGACTCCAGGTACTTCTCCTGCCATGGAACATCGTTTAGCAAATTCAACCTTGCAATGACGTTCAGCTTCTCGAGGGCATGTCGTCCTATTTTGAACAACACTGCCTCATTTTGCTACTGAACTGTGGTACACCAGTCTTGTCTATTTGAATCTGGAGCCCTAAGGAAAGCTCTCTCTGTCTGAATCATGGTCTTCTTTGACCTCATGAAGGACTGCTTTTGAGTGACCCTGGCTTTTATAATGGTCAGCTCAATGTTGGTGGCATCTCACTTCTTTTGCTGGACAAAGCTCTTTGAAATAGAATGTAGACTTGCTGCATCTCCTGCAGCTGGTCATCTTACCTGCTCCTTGTTTTGCTTCTCTGTTTGGTTTGAGATGAGCTCTACTGTCTGTAGTCTTTCTGAATGCACCTTGTTTGTACCCTTCTCTTCTAGCTTTACTTCCGGATCGTTTTTGTGCCTCATTTCTGCTTGTTGCTGATGAACATTCTTATTCTGCCTGACTATATGAATAGCTTTCTCTAGTGTGAGGTTTGCCTGCAACTGAAGTCTCACTGACAACTTGGTGTTAGGTAGCCCGACAACAATCCTGTCTCTAATGAGCTCATCTCTCAGATTTCCATATGCATAGTTCTCTGACAAGGCATACAATGCTGTGATGAAGTCATTTACACTTTCACCCGGCTCCTGTTTTCTGGAGTTGAACTTTGCCCTCTCATATATCTCATTTCGTTTTCCTGTGAAATATTCTTTGAATTTGTCCTGCACTGTTTTGGACTCCTTTTTCTGAGCATCTGTCAGACCTTATCCAACCATAATGTCATCTGCTTTGTTACTCATGCAGTATATCAAGTGTGCGTACTTGATACTCTTCTGAAGCCTGAGTGAGATTGTGAGCAACCCTAAATCTCTCAGTGTTTGAACCAACTCCCAACATTCCAGGAATTAGAGAAATCCATTGTCTCAGGGGGGTTTATTAGGCAAATAGACATAGGCAATGTAGGTATTTGTGCAATTTCCCTGTTGTTTTTGTTTAGCATTTTATTTATTTGGACTACAAAAATCCTTTTTTATCCCTCTCTGAGTTTGACTGACTTCTTTGCTGTGTTTATGTCTCTGTGCACTTCCCTAGGTTAGTTAACCACAGATTATTAGAATGTCTCCACTTTTGGGTGCAGCTCGAAGGAGTTGGGATTAACCCATTAACTACCATAACAGCATGGAACTAGTTCCTTAGTCCTTGTCTGTGTTGACCAAGGTCCCTAGCCAAACTACTTCCATTTGTCTCTGTTTTGCCCATAACCTTCTCTAATAGGTCACCCTCTCGGTCTTCTACGCTCCAGGGAAAGAAGTCACAGCCTATCCAGTCTCTCCTTACATCTCAAGTCATCCAGTCCCAGCAATATCCTTGTGAATCTTTTTTGCACCCTTTCTAGTTTAATGACACATTTCTTATGTTGTTAGTATTCATTTCAAGAGGACTAGGATACAAAAGCGAAGGTGTAATGCTGAGACTTTATAAAGCACTGGTGGGGGCTCACCTTGAGCAGTTTTAGGCCCCTTATCTTAGAAAGGATGTGCTGAAACTGGAGTGGGTTCAAGGGAGGTTCACAAAAATGATTCCAGGATTAAACAGCTTGTCATATAAAGAGTGTTTGATGGCTCTGAGCCTGTATTCACTGGAATGCAGAAGAATGAGATGTGACCTCATTGAAATCTATTTGAATGGTGAAAGGCCTTGATAGAGTGAATGTGGAGATGAGAAGATTTTCTTGTGGTGGGAGTGTCTAAGACCAGAGGGCACAGTCTCAGAATAGAGAGCATCCTTTTAGAATGGAGACGAGAAGGAATTTCTTTAGTCATAGAGCAGTGAATCCATGGAATTTGTTGCCATAGACAGCTGCAGAGGCAAAGTCTTTACGTATATTTAAGGCAGAGGATGATAGATTCTTATTGGTCAGGGCATGAAGTGACACGGGGAGAAAGCAGGAGACTGGGGCTGAGAGGGATTTGGATTAGCCATGATGGAATGGTGGAGCAGACTCAATTTGCCAAATGGCCTAATCCTGCTCCTGTATCTTATAGTCCTATAGATAGGCAACCAGAAATGGATTTTGTTCACAGTACTTTAATTTGAATTGGGAATTAGACATTTTTTTCATTTTTTCCTTGGACTAAGTCTTTGTAGAAAGATGGCGCCAGAGGGTTTTGCAGACCTAGGCGACTCCTTCCTGTTCATCCACGAAACAGCTTATTCTTCTTTTCTCATGTCTCTCTTTCCTTTTCAAGGTGGCTGGGGTCCTGTTGGAGTCCATGATCTACAGCTGCAGTTCAAACTATGTTTTTCCGCGAGCGGGTACTCGTACTCACTGTGTGGCCTGGGAGACGTGCAGCCTCAGGGTGTGATGACTCCGGTCCCTCGCCGACATTGCCCACTAAAGCATTGCGGGAGACTGAAACATCGAGACAGCAGACGGTGTGCGCTGCTGTCGGAAGAAAGCCCCCGTACTTGAACGATCCTTTCTCTCTCTTGATGGTGAGTGAGAGCCCGTCGCCTCTCGAGTCGAAGGACTCCGAGCCGCTGGTCTCTGCTCTCGTTTGTTGCAGGAGTGATATATATATATCTCCCTCTCCCCCCCCCCAACCTTCACTGATGAGGAAAAGTCTGTCTGAGTTACCAAAGTGTTGGGATGGACAGTAGTTTTTGATAGACTCTAGATCAAGGTCTCTTTGGGGACTTTGCTATTGGTTGCATGGGGGGGGGTATCAGTGCTTTTGCTGAAGCAAGTGGGGCAGGGTTGATGCTTTTGCTGTTGCTTGTGTGGGAGGGGGGACTTTGGGGTTCTGGTGTTTCTGTCATTCATTCTTTGGGTTTTTTCCTGTTTCATGGATGTCTGAAGAGTAATAATTTCAGGTTGGATACTGCATACATTCTTTGATATTAAATTGAACTATTGAACCTTTGAACTATTAAATTGTTGAATGATAAATCAGATGTGAAAAATGGTTAAAATGTTCATGATAACAATTGGCAGGCTAGAAGATAACTGCTGCAAGGATCAATGTTATAATGTAGTTACTAGTGTAACAAAATTGACTTAATTTATATAACAAAAAAAAATATCCCTGGGATTGTCTGCTTGTCTGTACAAGGGTCAGAGTGAGATCATCTAAATTTAAGGAACCAATTGGTCCAAAGTAAAAGCAGTTATTAGTACTTCAGCCGAAGTTTATGTACTTGGTGAGCATTTCTGGTTTAAGATAGGTAATGTCAGCCAGAAGGATATGAATTGAGTCATCTCCTCAAACTAGAAAGACCATAAGACAAAGGAGCAGAAGTCAGCCATTCGGCCCATCGAGTCTGCTCCGCAATTTTATCATCAGCTGATCCATTCTCCCATTTAGTCCTACTCCCCCGCCTTCTCACCATAACCTTTGATGTCCTGGCTACCCAGATACCTATCAATCTCTGCCTTAAATACACCCAATGACTTGGCCTCCACTGCCACCCATGGCAACAAATTCCATAGATTCACCACCCTCTGGCTAAAAAAATTTCTTCACATCTCTGTTCTGAATGGGCGCCCTTCAATCCTTAAGTCATGCCCTCTCATACTAGACTCCCCCATCATGGGAAACAATTTTGCCACATCCACTCTGTCCATACCTTTCAACATTCAAAATGTTTCTGAGGTCTCCCCTCATTCTTCTAAACTCCAAGGAAAACAGTCCAAGAGCGGACAAACGTTCCTCATATGTTAACCATCTCATTCCTGGAATCATTCTAGTGAATCTTCTCTGTATCCTCTCCAACGTCAAGACATCCTTTCTTAAATAAGGAGCCCAAACCTGCCCACAGTACTCCAAGTGAGGTCTCACCAGCGCCTTATAGAGCCTCAACATCACATCCCTGCTCCTATACTCTATTCCTCTAGAAATGAATGCCAACATTGCATTCGCCTTCTTCACTACTGACTCAACCTGGAGGTTAACTTTAAGGGAATCCTGTACAAGGACTCCCAAGTCCCATTGCATCTCAGAACTTTCAATTCTCTCCCTATTTAAATAATAGTCTGCACGTTTATTTCTTCTGCCAAAGTGCATAACCATACACTTTCCAACATTGTATTTCATTTGCCACTTCTTTGCCCATTCTTTCAATCTATACAAGTCTCTCTGCAGACTCTGTTTCCTCAGCACTACCGGCCCCTCCACCTATCTTTGTATCATCAGCAAACTTAGCCACAAAGCCATCTATTCCATAATCCAAATCATTGATATACAATTTAAAAAGAAGCGGCCCCAACACGGACTCCTGTGGAACACCACTGGTAACCTGCAGCCAACCAAAATAGGATCCCTTTATTCCCACTCTCTGTTTCCTGCCAATCAGCCAACGCTCTATCCACGTATGTAACTTTCCAGTAATTCCATGGGCTCTTATCTTGTTAAGCAGCCTTATGTGTGGCACCTTGTCAAAGGCATTCTGAAAATCCAAATATACAACATCCACTGCATCTCCCTTGTCTAGCCTACTTGTAGTTTGCTCAAAAAATTGTAATAGGTTTGTCAGGCAGGATTTTCCTTTAAGGAAACCATTCTGAGTTCTGCCTATCTTGTCATATGCCTCCAGGTACTCCGTAACCTCATCCTTGACAACTGACTTCAACAACTTCCCAACCACTGATGTCAAGCTAACAGGTCTATAATTTCCTTTTTGCTTCCTTGCCCCCTTCTTAAATAGCGGAGTGACATTTGCAATCTTCCAGTCCTCCAGAACCATGCCAGAATCTATCAACTTCTGAAAGATCATCGCTAATGCCTCCGCAATCTCTACAGCTACTTCCTTCAGAACACGAGGGTGCATTCCATCTGGTCCGGGAGATTTATATATAACCTAATAACAATTACAACATGGAAACAGGCCACCTCAGCCCTTCTAGTCCGTGTCAAAATCTTACTCTCACCTAGTCCCACTGACCTGCACTCAGCCCATAAGCCTCCATTCCTTTCCTGTCCATATAGCTATCCAATTTAACTTTAAACAACAAGATCGAACAGGCCTCAACCACTTCTGCTGGAAGCTCATTCCACACAGCTACCACTCTGAGTAAAGAAGTTCCCCCTCATGTTATCCCCAAACTTCAGCCCTTTAACTCTCAACTCATGTCCTCTTGTTTGAATCTCCCCCACTCTCAATGGAAAAAGCCTATCCACATCAACTCTATCTATCCCCCTCATAATTTTAAATACCTTTATCAAGTCCCCCCTCAAACTTCTACGCTCCAAAGAATAAAGACCTAACTTGTTCAACCTTTCTCTAACTTAGGAGATGAAACCCAGGCAACATTTTAGTAAATCTCCTCTGTACTCTCTCAATTTTATTGACATCTTTCCTATAATTCGGTGACCAGAACTGTACACAATACTCCAAATTTGGCCTCATCAATGCCTTATACAATTTCAACATTACATCCCAACTCCTATACTCAATGCTCTGATTAATAAAGGCCAGCATACCAAAAGCTTTCTTCACCACCCTATCCACATGAGATTCCACCTTCAGGGAACTACGCACCATTATTCCGAGATCCCTCCGTTCTACTGCATTCTTCAATGCCCTACCATCTACCATGTATGTCCTATTTTGATTAGTCCCACCAAAATGCAGCACCTCACATTTATCAGCGTTAAACTCCACCTGCCATCTTTCAGCCCACTCTTCTAACTGGCCTAAATCTCTCTGCAAGCTTTGAAAACCTACTTCACTATCCACAATACCACCTATCTTAGTATCATCTGCATACTTACTAATCCAATTTACCACCCCATCATCCAGATCATTAATATATATGACAAACAACATTGGACCCAGTACAGATCCCAGAGGCACACTGCTAGACACCGTCCTCCAGTCTGACACATAGTTATCCACCACCACTCTCTGGCATCTCCCATCCAGACACTGCGAATCCATTTTACTACTTCGATATTAATGCCTAATCATTGAACCTTCCTAACTAACCTTCCGTGTGGAACCTTGTCAAAGACCTTACTGAAGTCCATATAGACAACATCCTCCACTTTACCCTCGTCAACTTTCCTAGTAACCCCATCAAAAAATTCAATAAGATTTGTCAAACATGACCTTCCACGCACAAATCCATGTTGACTGTTCCTAATCAGATCCTGTCTATCCAGATAATTATATATACCATCTCTAAGGATACTTACCATCAATTTACCCACCACTGACGTCAAACTCACAGGCCGATAATTGCTAGGTTTACTCTTAGAACCCTTTTTAAACAATGGAACCACATGAGCAATACGCCAATCCTCCAGCACCATCCCCGTTTCTAATGACATTTGAAATATTTCTGTCAGAGCCCCTGCTATTTCCACACTAACAGGGTCCTAGGGAATATCTTGTCCGGACCCGGAGACTTATCCACTTTTTTATTCCTTAAAAGCGCCAGTACCTCCTCTTCTTTAATCGTCATACTTTCCATAATTACTTTTCTTGTTTCCTTTACCTTACAACAATTCAATATCCTTCTCTTTAGTGAATACCAAAGAAAAGAAATTATTCAAAATCTCCCCCATCTCTTTTGGCTCCGCACATAGCCATCCACTCTGATTCTCTAAGGGACCAATTTTATCCCTCACTATCCTTTTGCTATTAATATAACTGTAGAAAGCCTTTGGATTTATTTTCATCTTACTTGCCAAAACAGCCTCGTATCTTCTTTTAGCTTTTCTAATTTCTTTCTTAAGATTCTTTTTACATTCTTTATATTCCTCGAGCACCTCATTAACTCCAAGCTGCCTATGTTTATTGTAGATCCCTCTCTTTTTCCGAACCAAGTTTCCAATATCCCTTGAAAACCATGGCTCTCTCAAACTTTTAACCTTTCCTTTCAACCTAACGGGAACACAAAGATCCTGTAGCCTCAAAATTTCACCTTTAAATGACCTCCATTTCTCTATTACATCCTTCCCATAAAACAAATTGTCCCAATCCACTCCTTCTAAATCCTTTTGCATCTCCTCAAAGTTAATCTTTCTCCAATCAAAAATCTCAACCTTGGGTCCAGTCCTATCCTTCTCCATAATTATACTGAAACTAATGGTATTGTTACTATTATTATTACCTACCCTTAGACTATTCAGCTTCCTGAGGACTTTCTCTGTCGTAATTGTGACTGCGCACACTTCTCTTCCCTGCTACCCCTGAGTGTCCGGTATACTGGTGATGCCTTCCTCAGTGAAGACTGATGCAAAATACTCGTTCAGTTCCTCCGCCATCTCCTTATCTCCCATTACAATTTCTCTAGCATCATTTTCTGTCGGTCCTATATCTACTCTCACCTGTCTTTTACTTTTTATATACTTGAAAAAGCTTTTAGTATCCTCTTTGATATTATTTGCTAGTTTCCTTTCATAGTTCATCTTTTCCCTCTTAATGACCTTCTTAGTTTCCTTTTGTAAGCTTTTAAAAACTTCCCAATCCTCTGTCTTCCCACTAATTTTTGCTTCCTTGTATGCCCTCTCCTTTGCTTTAACTTTGGCTTTGACTTCTCTTGTCAACCACGGTTGCATCCTTTTTCCATTCGAAAATTTCTTTTTTGGAATATACCTGTCTTGCACCTTCCTCACTTTTCGCATAAACTCCAGCCACTGCTGCTCTGCCATCCTTCCCGCTAGTTTCCCTTTCCAGTCAACTTTGGCCAGTTTCTCTCTCATGCCACTGTAATTTCCTTTACTCCACAGAAATACCGACACATCGGATTTCGGCTTCTCTTTCTCAAATTTCACAGTGAACTCAGTCATATTATGATCACTGTCTCCTAAGGGTTTCTTCACCTCAATCTCTCTAATCACCTCCGGTTCATTACACAATACCCAATCCAGTACAGCCGATCCCCTAGTGGGCTCAACAACAAGCTGTTCTAAAAAGCCATCTCGCAGACATTCTACAAATTCTCTCTCTTGAGATCCAGTGCCGACCTGATTTTCCCAATCCACTCGCATGTTAAAATCCCCCACAATTATCATAACACTGCCCTTCTGACAAGCCTTTTCTATTTCCTGTTGTAATTTGTAGTCCACATCACTGCAGCTGTTTGGAGGCCTGTATATAACTGCCATCAGGGTCCTTTTACCCCTGCAATTTCTTAGCTCAACCCATAAAGATTCTGCACCTTCTGATCCTATGTCACCTCTTTCTAATGATTTGATATAATTTCTTACCAATAAAGCCACACCACCCCCTCTGCCTACCTGCCTATCCTTCTGATACACCGTGTATCCTTGGACGTTCAGCTCCCAGAGACATGCATCCTTTAGCCACGTTTCAGTGATGGCCACAATATCATACCTGCCAATCTGTAGCTGTACTACAAGATCATCCACTTTATTCCTTATGCTGCGTGCATTTAAGTTTAACACCTTAAGACCAGTATTTGATACTTCTCGCTTTGATTTCACTGCAACTTTATTGCACTGCAACTGATCCCAATGGCTGCAAATTTGCCGCATCACCTGCCTGTCTTTCCTGACATCTTTACTGCTCACTATCTTAGATTTATTTCTGTTTTCCCTTCCTCTGCTCTATCATTCTGGTTCCCATCCCCCTGCCAAATTAGTTTAACCCCTTTCTAACAGCTCTATTAAACCTTCCCACCAGGATATTGGTCCCCTTCAGGTTCAGGTGTAACCTGTCCTTTTTGAACAGGTCATACTTCCCCCAGAAGAGATCCCAATTATCCAAGAATCTGAAGCCCTGCCCCCTGCACCAGTCTCTCAGCCACACATTCATCTGCCTGATCCTACTATTCTTGCCCTCACTAGCACGTGGCACAGGTAGCAATCCCGAGATTACTACCCTGGAGGTCCTGCTTCCTTCCTAACTCCCGGAAATCTCTCTTCAGGACCTCCTCCCTTCTCCTATCTATGTCATTGGTACCAACGTGTACCAAGACAACTGGCTGCTCACCCTCTCCCTTCAGAATATTCTGGACCCAATCCGAGACATCCCGTACCCTGGCATCTGGGAGGCAACACACCATGCGGGTATCTCTATCAGGCTCACAGAATCTCCTGTCTGCTCCCCTGACTATGGAATCCCCTACGACTACCGCATTTCTCTTCTCCCTCCTTCCCTCCTGCACAACAGCACCAGGCTGAGTGCCAGAGACCCAGTCACTGTGGGCGTCTCCTGTCAGGTCATCCAGAACAGCATCCAGAACAAGATGCTTGTTGCTGAGGGGGACAGCCACAGGGGTACACTCCACTATCCGGGCATTTTCCTTCCCTCTCCTGACAGTCACCCAGTTTTCTGACCCCTGTAGCCTAGGGATTCCTGTCTATCACCTCTTCACTTTGCCTAATAAGCAGTAGGTCATCAAGCTGCAGCTCCAGATCCCTAACACGGTCTCTGAGGAGCTGCAACTCGGTGCACCTGGCGCAGGTGTGGCCATCAGGGAGGCTGGAGGTCTCCCAGGATTCCCACATCTGACACCCTAAACAAAGCACTAACCCTGCAGGCATGCTATCTAATGCTACAGGAATGAAACAGGAAAAATAAGTTTACTCACCCACTTACCTCGATAAACAGATGAACTTTTTAAACCGTTGGCTGTGAGAGCCCTGCTGTTCCTGTCTGTCCCGGCCGGTTCGCCAAGGGGGAGAAAAAGAGTTGGTGCCTCGCTCTCGCCTCTTCCCGTTACCATTGAAGCCAAAGCCCTACACTCTGCTACCACTCATTCCGCTGCCTGCTGTGTAGGGTGGTCTCCTTTTTAAAATCTCTGCGCTGTCCTGGCTACGTCACGCGCCTGAGCAGTCTCGTCCTTCTGGCACACAAAGAAGTTTTTTAAAAAACTGCCTTCCTTCAGAATTCAGCTCCCACGCCGCTCTTCCAAAAGGAAGTAAGTCAGGTGGGAACACCACTCGTGCTTTGATCTCATAAATATTAGTGATTGGAGCAGGAGAGTTTGAGGAACTCCCACAATAGGAAGATTAAGAATTTTCAGATGGAAGAAGAAGGTAGAGGTGAGTGAGGAGTCGAAGGCCAAACAGCCGATAGGGGTTAGAGGGAATTTAATACCCCCTTTCTACCACGTCATATTAAGCAGACATCCCACCTCTCCCGGAAGTTCCGTGAGTCTCCCGCAAATTAATAGTGGCTCCCTGATGTCCGCAAATTATATACAATGTCCCAGAAATTGATTTTTTTGAGAGCGAGCGTGAGAGAACACACGAGAGAGAGTGAGAGAGCGAACGCAAGAGCAAGAAAGCAAGCACAAGTGAGAATGACCATGAGAGAGAGCGCGCGCGAGAGAGAGCAAGAGCAAGAAAGCAAACGCGAGAGCGAGCGCGAGTGAGAGCGAGAAAGCAAGCGTGAGAGAGAGAGAGCGAGAAAGCAAATGTGAGTGAGAGTGACCATGAGTGAGCGTGCGTGCGTGCGATAGAGAGAGAGAGCGAGAACAAGAATGAGAGCGAGAGAGTTCCAAAAATAGTCAGTGGCAGAGTGTTCCAAAAATAGAAAATATAAAACGTACGTCACCCAAGACTACACTAAAGTGTACCCCTGCCTAATAGGGGTCAAAATAATGACAGTGTTGCTCACTGCACTGTTTGCAACAGTGACTTTTCTATTGCCCATGGTGGGTTAAGACTGTAAAAGACGTGTTGAGGTGAGTTTAACAGGTGTCATTCGTTCATTAGCATAGCTAATGTTATTTAAACTAGCTGGCCAGCTGCTAAGGAGCTACTCTATTGCAGACATCCCACCTCTCCCGGACGTCTTCCTCAAATTGATGGTGCTACCTCTCTGAAATCAGTTTTTGCAGGGTGGGATGTCTGTATCAAGAGTTAGAGTAAAGCTTCTTGGAAAATTTGCTAACTGAAAGTTTCCAAGGGAACAAATAAAGCAGTAAGTGTGACTTTGAAGCAGCCAATAAATGTCACCAAGTGCTTTTGTAAACAAAAGGCTCTGTTTGTACTTTGTACCATTCATTACTGATAAGCAGTTTGCCATTTCTGAGCTTGAGTGACCGCTCTATAACAGGCTTTCAGTAAGTACAGCAACTCTTGTTTTTAATTAAAGTAATACTTTTAGAAAGTAACTGAATTGAATGTGGAACATGATGATCCATGGAAAAGAGGAAACAGTCAATGTTTTGGGCCAAGACCCTTCATCAGGACCGGAAAGAAAGATGAGGCATCAGAGTAAGACCGTTTATTCTTTTCCATAGATGCTGCCTGGCCTGCCTAGTTCCACCAGCATTCTGTGTGTATTGCTTTGGATTTCCAGCATCTGCAGATTTCCTCCTGTTCATAATCCATGTTGTTGCAGTTCAGATTTGGAATATATTTTTTGTAATGTTACGATACAATGATGTACTAATCCTCATTTCAGAGAAACAATTAACCAACCAGTGAATGTGGGTATAATGGAACAACGTTCACCACCTTATCTCCCAGCAAAGACAGTCAATTTAGGAGCAATTTCTGGGAAATTTCACGACAGATATTATCAGGACTCATCTACAGGCTACCCGCCACAGGAATACCCTGCTCCAAGATACACACCCCAAGAAAACTTTCGTCAGGGGTTTCTTCCAAATGTACCATCTCAAGCCTTCACAGGGCCTTCCCCCACATCTCTGGATGATGCACCCCCAGAGTACCAAAATGAATTTGCCAATGAAACAGAAAAGAACTTCTCAGACAAAGTCATCAGAAGAGGTAAGTCAATCTCTTTTAACAACATGGTGGATATGCAATACTTAGCGTAGCTTTAATCATGAAGCAAGGTAATCTGGAGTTAAAGTTTTAATTATAAATATAAATCATCCAAAAACCATTAACATTTCTAGATCTAGAAAATCAGTACCCTTGTGTGTAGAATCTAAATGCATCTTAACATTACTGATAATTTCATATTTTGTGTGAGGAAGGTTATTTTGATTGATTGTGGAATTGACTTGACCTGATTTTTTTAAAAAGGCAAGGATATAATGTTCAGCAACACACTTAAAAATTGCTGGTGAACGCATCAGGCCAGGCAGCATCTATAGGAAGAGGTACAGTTGACGTCTTGGCTCGAAATGTCAACTGTACCTCTTCCTATAGGTGCTGCCTGACCTGTGTTCACCAGCAATTTTTATGTCTGTTGCTTGAAATTCCAGCATCTGCAGATTTCCTCGTGTTTGCGAAGGATATAATGTTGAAGCTCTATAAAGCAATGGTGAAGTCTCACTTGGAATATTGAGAGCAGTTTTGGGTCCCTTATCTTAGAAAGGGCGTGCTGACGTTGGAGAAGGTTCAAAGGAAGGTAGCTCATGAAAATGATTCCAGGATTGAAAGGATTGTCATATGAGGAGCGTTTTATGGCTCTGACCCTCTGCTCACTGAATGAGGGGTGACCTCATTGAAATCTATTGGATGTTGAAAGGCCTTGATAGTGTGGATGTGGAGAGGTTGTTTCCTATGGTGGGGGAGTCTAAGACCAATAGACTCAGCCTCAGAACAGACGGGTGTCCTTTTAGAACAGAGATGAGGAGGAATTTCTTTAGCCAGAGAGTGTTGAATCTGTGGAATTCTTTGCCACAGGCAGCTGTAGAGGCTAGGTCGTTTGGTATATTTAAGGCAGAGGTTGATAGACTCTTGATTAGTCAGGGCATAAACGGATACAGGGAGAAGGTAGGAGATTGTGGTTGAGAGAGAAAATGGATCAGCCATGATGAAATGGTGGAGCAGATTTGATAGGCCTAATGGCCTAATTCTGATCCTGTATCTTATGGTTTGTACAGTGGATTCCGGTTAATTGGGTTATCAGTGAGTCAGAATCAGGTTTAATATCACCGGTATACATCATGAAATTTGAGAGAACGGAACATCGGAAACAACAGATAAACTGTCAGAGGCTATGTATTCGGCAAGTCTCTGTCTGTCTGTGTCTCTCTCTCTCTCTCTCTCTCTCTCTCTCTCTCGACATTATCATAATTCAGTGAGCTGTTTTGTTATGTCTTCACTCTTGCTGTGAAAGGGGACACCTCTTTTTTCCCCCTTTATTGGGGAGACAGAGAACCTGTGGCATGTCGAACTGTCGAGTGAACAATTCACTTTTGTTATACTGCAGATCGTGTTCTTTGCTGGGGGCCGTGCTATTTCATGCTTGTTGGGTGGAGGGTGTTGATGCCTCTTTTGTGGAAATTGTTGGGAGTGGGGGAGGGTGCTACACCAGACGTGAAGACTATTTGCATGAAAACCCCAGGAGATTAGCAGCTCCTGAGATACTCAAACCACTCCGTCTGGTATCAACAATCATTCCACGGTCAAAATCACTTTGATCACATTTCTTCCCTTTTCTGATTCTGGGTCTGAAAAACAACTGAACCTGTTGAACATGTTTGCATGCTTTTATGCATTGAGTTGCTGCCACATGATTGGCTGATTATATTTTACATTAATGAGTAGGTGTACCTAATAAAGTGGCCACTGAGTGTGTGTATATGACCTTGCTGAATAAATAACCCATTGCTTCTACATCCTTCCCCAATGGCAGGCCAAATCAAATCAACCTTTCCTTTTTCCTTTCCTTAATGCAATACCACTTAACTCTGAGCTCATCTCCCCAAATACTCTAATCATCAACAGCCTCTCATCACATAAGAAATAAACAAATAACACAATAAAGATCCAAGAGCATTTAAAAACATAAGACGTAGAAACAGGAGTATGCCATTTGGCTTCTTATGCTTGCTGCACCATTGAATAACAAATTCTGATATTTTTACCTTGGCTGGGCTTCCCTGCCCCAAACCTTTACACATTGGTTATCTTAATCATAAAAATGCATTGATCTGTCTCTCATATACTCAGTGGCTATACACTGACAGTCCTCTTGGAATGAGACTTCTGAAGATTCACTTCCATGTTATCTAATTCCTGATGGCCAACCTTAATTTTGAGACATCCAGTCAAGCGAGCTTTCATCCTTGCTTGTACGCTCTGAAGTGCTATAAGAATTTTGTTTCACCTTTCATTCTGTTGATTTCTAAAAGTAATAGGACCAAACCGCTTAATGTCTCCTCAAACAATAATCCCCTTCTCCCCCACCTCCCCCCCCCATCCTGGAAATCTTTGTTTTAAGTACATCATTCTTCAAGTGGTAGAACAGACCTGTAAACAATATTTCAGGTGCAGTCTCACAAAAGCCATAACAATTGTGTCTATTGTTGTACTCAAATCCCCTTATGATAAAGGCCAGTGTATTATTTGCTTTCCTAATTGCTCACTCAACCAGCCCATCATCTTTCAGTGATATTTGTAGGACACCTAAGTCCCTCTGGGCACTGGCATTTACCAATCTCTCTCAAATGAAAAAAAATCACATATGATTTTTTATCTTTTCTACCAAAGTAAGTGACCTTTTCCCCATTATTTCTATTTCCCATGCCCTTGCCCATTCACTTAGCTCATTTCTACCTCAAAAACGATGTCCTCTGGTATTAGCCCTCGCCCTCCTGGGAAAAAGGTGCTGGCTGTCCACTCTATCTATGTGTTTTATAATCTTATACACCTCTATCAGTTATCTCTCATCCTCCTTCATTCCAAAGAGAAAAGCCAGCCTCAGATAGAAGAGGAGGTGATGATAGAAGACTTTAAGAGAGCTGTAGTTTATGGACGATGGAAGATTGGTGGCTTCCTGTGTTTGTGGATGATGGAAGATTGGTGGCTTCCTGTGTTTATGGGCAATGGAAAATGGGTGGCTTCCTGTGAAAGTGTTGGAATAGTGTGAGTCTGGAGGTTTACAGCCATGTTTGAAGGTTCCAGTGGCCAATATCAGATGTTACAGAAGTGAAAAGAAGTTGCTTCAGGAATGAGGAAGTGGGGTCAGAGCACATGTTGCGGGATAAATGAAATAGCAAAATTGCAGGTTGCCCATGTCGTCTTCAGACAGAAACTGAGAATGTCATTTATTGGCAGTGGTGTGAGGCTCATGATGGGAACCAAAAGCAAAGGGTTGGTCTTCCAGAATTTTATTTGGAGGAAGGTCAGTCAGACAAGCATTCCAATAGCTCAGAGCTGGCGGAAAGGTTATGAGAGACAGATTCAAGATTCAACATTGTTTAATGTCATTTCCTGTACACAAGTGTTATATATGATGAAATAATAGTTACTTCAGATCTGATGCAGTGCAAAATAAACACAATAAGAAAAAGAACATGATTATAAAAACACATACAATAAATATAAATACATAAGATAGCTTATGTGCATAGTATGTCTATAAAGTAATGCTAGACACAGGAGTAGCTGTACATCAGGTGACTCTGACAGGAAATGATAAAGTAGTAGTGGTGGGGGTGTTGTGGGGTGGGTTAGTGGGTGGAGGTGTTGATCAGCCTCAGTGCTTGGAGAATTTAACTGTTTGAGTCTGATGGTCCTGGCCTGAATCTATGTGTGACAAGCAATCCATGAGCTGGATAGGTAGGATCCTTGTTGACGTTACTGGCCTTTTTCTGTCATCTTTCTGTAAATATGTCCTTGCTGACAACTGGTCAGCAACTGGTGTTGGTGATGTTGGGTAGTTTTGACTATCCAAGTAGAGAGTCGTCAAAATCAACAGGAAGTTAGAGCCTTCCTGTCCATTGCAATGTTGCAGCTTGTTAGGATGCGCTCTACTGCGCATCCGTAGAAGGACGTGAGTATTAATGTACAAAGTCCAGCTCTCTTCAGCCTCCTCAGAAAGAAGAGGCATTTGTGAGCTTTCTTGATTGTGTAGAATGCGTGCTGGGGCCATGAGAAGTTGTGCAAGATGTTTGCTCCCAGGAATTGAAACTACTTGCAGTCTCTACTGCTGTGTCACTGATGTAGAGGTGTGTAAGTGGTACGAGTTCTCCTGAAGTCTTTTTGACATTGAGGAGGAAGATATTTACCTGTCACCAGGCCTCAAGCTCTTCCAACTTCTTCTGTACCGGTACCATTGTTGTTAGTGATGAGCCCCACCACTGTTATGTCACGGTGAACGGACAATGGGATCACTTGAGAATTTAGCCGTGCAGCCACGTGTGAGCGGAGTATACAGCAGTGGGCTCAGTACACAGCTCCTGGGGAGCACCTGTGTGGAGGATGATGGGAAGGGAGCAGCGGTTGTGCACCCCGACTATCTGAGGTCTGTTCATTAGGAAGTCTAATACTGAGTTGCACAGCTGGTGTATTTAGACCGAGGAGTAGGAGTTTGTTCACCAAAGTCTGTTTGACACTAGTGTTGAATGCCGAACTGAAAACCAGAAGCAACATTTTGACAGAAGTGTCCTTGTTTTCAAGGTGTGTCAGAGCCAGATACATGACAGATACGGTGGCATCTGTCACAGAACAGCTCTGTCGGTAAGCTTATTGGTGAGTGTCCAGTGTGGCAGGAATGGAGTTTTTGATATATCAGCCTTTCAAAGCACGTTGTGATGATTGGCATCAATGCCACTGGACTGTAGTCATTTAGTTCTGAAGATGTCAAGCTCTTTGGTACAGGGATGATAGTTGCTGATTTGAATCATGTGGGGACAGTAGCCTAGATGACTGAAGTGTTGAAGATGTCAGTGAGCTGGTGTGCACACCCCCTGAGCACTCAGCCTTGTCTGGCTTGGCCACATTATAGCTCTGCAGCGGGATAGAACTAAACTTCCCTACGTATGGATGCTGAAGCCACATAGACAAGTTACATCACCAAGAGATTCCAGGGGCAACAGCAGAGGGTCAGCTGGAGACCATACGGCCATAAGACATAGGAAATGAATTAGGCTATTAGGCCCCCACAGCTGTCTGTGGTAATGTATTCCACATATCTACCACCCTCTGGCTAAAGAAATTCTCCCTCACCTCTGTTCTAGTGTGCTGTCCTTGTACTCTGAGGCTGTGGCGTCTGGTCTTAGACTCTCCCATTGGCGGAAACTTTCTCTGCAATGCCCATTCTATCTAGCCCTTTCAATATTCGATAAGTTCCAATGAGACTCCCCCCCCCCCCCCCCACCATTATTCTAAACTCCAGTGAGTGCAGGACCGGAGCCATCAAATTTTATAATGTATGAGAGCTCTTCATGCATTAACCATTTCATTCCCAGGACCATTAACATGGCTATTTCTTTTTAGAGTGTTATGATACACTTCTCTATGGGATTCCAGAAATTCCCCTACCACTGGTCTTAGGCCATCAGGTCTGTAGTTCCCAGTTTTGGTCCTGGTATTATTAAAAATTAAATCTGGAAAAAAAACTGAGTGCAGTCTCACTGAGCTGGTAAACAGGGGAGAGTTACTGGAAAAGATAATGTTTATCAGGAAATGGAGAAGGTTTGATGACAGAGCAGTTGTGGAATTTAAGGTGAATCCAAACGCCTTACAAAAACACAGATAATTTCAAAGAGCACTTACTCATCCCAAAAATACTAATAAATGTTATCATTTACTCTTTCCATAGCTTTCATTAGAAAGGTGTTTCTCACATTAATGGTTCAATTGTTGATTACCACAGCAATAATCTGCACGTTTCTTTATTGGTAAGTACTTCCTCACTTATAAAGATGCCATTTGTGATAATGGTGCATTGTAACCTGCACAGTATTAAAGTAGAGGAATTTTGTTGTTCAGATTTTGATATCATGTTCCTCTGTAGTGATAACCCTGGTAAGATTATTTTTAATAAACATCCAAATTGTTATGAAACTTATGTCATGGTTGGTGATAACTCAATAATTTTCCTTACAGCACAGAAGGAGGCTATTTTGTCCCAGAGATTTAGCAGATCATTGGGCCTCCAGTTAATACCCAATAGCATCACTATTATTGAATGCCTTACTAGGCAACACACTGAGAGTCCCCAGTAACTGGAAGCTTAATTGAGCCAGCTATAAAAATGTCATGACTACAAGAACAGATTAACAATGAATGAGCCATTTCCTGGCTTCCAAAAGCTGATTACCCATCTGTCACAAGTACATTGAAATAGTTGTCACCTTCCAGGACAAGATAGAGTAATTGGTGCACTCTCCGTCTCATTTGTAACATATCCTTCTTGTGCTACTTACAGCTGCCATGTGGCCATGCAATGTAACACCAACAAGTCTTTAATTCCATTTCCCAAACTCACAGACTTGAGCCATCAGCACAGCAAATGGGTTGGAATATCTCTACCTCCAACTGACACACCAGCCTGTAGATATCTCTCATTATTTCATCAAAAGTCCTAAACTTTCGATCTGGCAGCACTATGGGAAAATATCATGGCTACTCAAGAAGCCATTCACCATAATTTTCCCAAGGGATAGATAAATGATCAGGTCTTGCCATCCATACTATGTCCTGTGATGAAATAATAGATGACCCAAATCAATCATTCTTAATTTCTCTGCTCTCCAAAACATAAGAGAGCAACTGTGTTGGAACCATAGGCTGCATGTGGCCTGTTGCATGTAAATTTAGGAGAGATGCGAATTCCTTTCTCATTTTGCTGCCTTCTGAAAAAGCCCAGCTAGAGATCAGTGTTGGCTGGACATGTCTGTAGCAGAAGGCCATTGAAACCATCCGTACAAACACAACAATTGTCTCAGGACAGATCAATTTAAAGGTTAATCCTTCCTCTGACAAAACTGTTACCCACCAAAGCCACTGCTTCAAGTTCAAGTTCACTTCAGTGTCATTCAACCGTGCACATGTATACCGCAAAACTAATTAATGTTCCTCCAGACTAAGGTGCACAACACAGTACATATAACTCACACACATAACACATAAAGACATATTACCACAAATAAGTTAACAAATAATAAGGTGCAGATATGTTACGAGTTAAAAAGTAAACAGTATAATGCTCCTGGCGCTTCATACGTGATAAAACCGTAAAATGAGATTCATACGTGGTGGCGGGGAGTTCAGTAGTCTTATGGCCTGGGGGAAGAAGCTGTTTCCCATCTTAACAGTTCTTGTCCTAATGCTACAGTACCTTCTGCCTGATGGTAGGAAGTCAAAGAGATTGCTGGATGGATGGGAGAGGTCATTGACGAAGCTAAGGGCCCTGTGTACGCAATTGTTCTGATAAATATCTCTAATGGATGGAAGGAAGAGCACGATGAACGTTTCAGCAGTTCTCACAATCCTTTGCAGGGACTTGCAGGCAGATGTCTTGCAATTCCTGTAGCAGGTGGTGATACAGCTGGTCAGGACACTCAGTGGTGCTCCTGTAAAAATTGGTTAGAATGATGGGGGGGGGGCGGGTGAGGGTGGGAGACCCTCATTCACCTCAGCCTCCTCAGGAAGTGCTTTCTTGGCCAAAGAGGTAGTGTTGAAGGACCAGATGAGATCATCTGTTATGTGCACTTCCCAGAAACGTGGTTCTCCTAACTCTCACCACAGAGGAAGTATGTATGTGAGTTGAATTTGGGACTGTAGCCAGTGGTTATGACAGTCCTGGACACCTTTCTTCTCCTTTTCTCAGCTTTTCTCTCTGGATTTTCTTCAATCCTTGCTTCTCTCACCATCCCTATCTGGGTCTTGCTCACGGTCCTGATCCCCCCTCTTTTTCTTTTTCTCCTCCAGCTTAAAACCAAGCCACATTTTGCAAGTAATTGCCTGATTAACATATCAGAAGCCTTCTCAGATATGTTGCCCATGAAAACTGTTGTAGTTGGACCACTGCTTTCATCACTTTCATGATTCCTCTGAGCAGCATGGTCCTTCTTGATGAAGTGCCTCAGCCCAAAACGCCGATTGTTTACTCTTTTCCATAGGTGTTGCCTGGCTTGCTGTGTTCGCTTGTGTGTGTCACTTGTCCGTTGCTAGTTTTCACATTGTGAATCTCAAGGCTAGCCAGTCCAGTGTCACTCTCATCATGATCAGATTTTTCATCAACAGCATACAGATTAATACTCTTTTTGAAACTACAAATTGACCTTTTATCTTTTTTCTTCCCTGTGCAGTCCGCTTATTTTCATCTGCCTGACATGCTTGACATGTGTTCTACTTTGTTGCATTTTCTGTAAATTTTGCATTTAAATCTTCACTTGTCTGGTGTATGAGAGCCCCTGCCACAACGGTAACACAATTCGTTCAGCCAGGGTGGTTTCTGTTTAGATGTTGCAATTTTGTTCACATTCACTTTCACTCCCGACTGCAACTCAATTGTGTCTCTGTCTGCAGTTTCTATTGATTCAGTTATGTCAACTGCTCTCTTGAATGTAAGTTGTGCTTCAATTAGGAGCCGTTTTTAAGTGCTTTCTTGTAAGATTCCACAAACAAAAGAATTTCTCGGTACATCATTAAGCTCATTACTGAACTGACAATGCTCAGACATCTGTCCAATTCAGCCACATACGTAAGCTGAAATGGAGTTCCCTTCCTTTTGATTCCAGTTATGAAACCTAAACTGTTTTGCAATCAATAATGGTTTTAGTTTCAAATATTAGTAAATATTTACACAATATTAGTAAACTCATTTAAGGTGGTTTGATTAGAGCTGTTAAAATTTGAAGTAAATGAATGCCTTTAAACCCAATAGACTCAGCAAAATTGGTACTCATTTCTCATTCACTATTTTGTTTGCTTCAACATATGGTTCAGTTAGTTCAGTATACAACAGCCAATTAATCGCTGTGCAAACAAACGCATCCCATGTAGCTAGCTATTTCTGCTCACCTGAGACTTCCTGTTTATGATCTGTTGAATTCCTCTATTTTCTGCCTTTTTTTTAAAACTCAACTGCCTCTGCACATGCTACGCTGTGTTTTTTTTTAACTTGGCCATTCCTCATGCACCTTTTTAAAACTCAAATACCTCTTTTGCTGTGCTTCAAAAGGTCAGTAGCCATCTCAGGTTCATTTTAAAAATACCTCATCGCCACTGTTATTTTTTGTAACTCCAAAACACTAAACTAATTAAAAGACAAAATCTAAGTCTAACTTTGGTAGCGCTGTGACATATGCAATGCCTGTATTTTTACATATAGCCTTAATGAATTATATAAACAACAAAGAATGCTTATTTAAACAATATTTACAAGATTACTCAGATGTTACTGAAATATTAAATACACAACACTTTTGATAAATGGAAAAATCTCCTTCGTATCCCTTCATTCAAAAGAAAATGATTCCTTGTATATATTTTCACATATTTCTGACAAAGAAGGTGAGCATTTTACCCATTGAGTCACTGTTAGTTCTAAAGGCAACCCCATTAATACCTTTTTCCCTGTAGCACCCATTAATACCCCATTGAATCTCCCATCACCCACTTACCTCTGAGGCAATTTACAGGAACCAATTGTCTACCAGTACAGTTTGGGAATTACATAATTTATTAGAAAGTAACATTCTGATATACAGTGTACGAGTAAAAAACAAAATCACTCTATATATTTCTAAATAACAGTAAATGTTTAACAAGCTGCAAATTGCGAATACTGAAGCAGGAATTTAGCTTCTCTATCCTTCATTTTCAAAGCACTTCAGTCCCCACTGAGGTCAATGAATTAATGAATCCTACATCTCCAACAGCATAGGACCTGAGAGCCAATTCCCTAGTGTTTACTCATCACGATCAGTTCCACAGTGCAAGTTCCAATTCCGTGCAGAATGGCTGACACTACCCAGTAGAATCCAAACCGTAGTTCCTCAGTCATAGATAAAAATGCCACATATTGCACTAATTTAATCTTTGCTATTACTCAGTCTGTTTAAAGTTTACATAGTGATAACAAACTGAAACCTTTCATTCTACATGGTTAGTTAACCCTGAGGAATGCCTTATCAGTGTTGCCTTGGTGACTTGCCCACAGTGAGGTTCTGCATCGTCAGGAATTCATTGATTTCATATGACAGAGTTGTAGATATTGAGGAAGGTTATCAAAGGAAACATGAGGAGATAAGTGGGAGGTGAAATTTAATCCAGATAAATGTGAGGTACTGCACTTGCAGGAGTTCAAATGTAAGAGGAAATTACAGGGTAAATGGCAGGGGCATTAGGAGCACGATGTACAGAAGGATCTTGGGAATTAAGTCCATGACTCTCTGAAAGTAGATAAGGTGGTAAAGAGGCACATGTTTTACTTGCCTTCAGCAGTCAGTATGTCATGTTTGACCGGTCTCCCTCCCTTCTCGCTTCTGTCTTCGGGCAGGAGGTGCAGGAGTCATGTGTCTCACACTGCCAAGTTCAGGACCAGTTGTTGTCCTGCAGTTGTCAGGCTCCTAGACCGGCTTCAATTGCCTCAGCAATGAATTAATTCCACATGATGTGGCCTCAGAATCAGAATCAGATTTAATATTGCTGGCATTTGATGCGGAATTTGTTTGCAGCAGCAGTAAATTGCGATTAATAATAAAACTATAAATTACAGTAAGTGTGTATGTATGTATGTGTGTATATATATTACTTCATATACAAAATTAAATTAAATAAGTAGTGCACAAGAGAAGGGAAAAACTGATGAAGTGTTCATGGATTCAACGTCCATTCAGAAATCTGACGCTAGAGTGGAAGAAGCTGTTCCCGAATCGTTGAAAATGTGCCTTCAGCCTCCTGCATCTCCTTCCTGATGGTAGAATGAGAAGAGGGTACATCCTAAGTAATGGGAGTCTTTAGTGATGGATGCCACCTTTTTGAGGCATTGACTTTTCCTGGATATTGAGGAGGCTAGTGCCCATGATAGAGCTGGCTGAGTTTACAAAGTTCTGCAGCTTTTATCAATGCTGTGAATTGGCTCCTCCATACCAGAAGGTAATGCCACCAGTTAAAATGTTCTCCATGGTACATCTGTAGGAACTTGCATGTGTCCTCAGTGACATACCAATTCTCCTCAAGCTCCTAATGGAATATAGTCGCTGTCATGCCTTCTTTGTAATTTCATCAATACTTTGGGCCCAAGATAGGTCCTCAGAGATGTTGACAGCCAGGAAGTTGAAACTGCTCAGCATTTCCACTTCTGATCCCTCAATGAGGACTGGTGTGGATTCGCTCGACTTCCTCTTCCTGAAGCCCACAGTCAATTCCTTGGTCTTGCTGACGTTGACTGCAAAGTTGATGCGACATCACTCAACCAGCTGATCTATCTCACTCCTGTGGGCTTCCTCATCCCCAAATGAAATTCTGCCACTAGCAGTTGTGTCATCAGCAAATTTATTGATGGCATTTGAACTGTGTCTAGCCAAATAATCATGGATGCAGAGAGTAGAGCAGTGGGTTAAGCATGCATCCTTGAGGAGCACCAGTGCTGAATGTCAGCAAGGAGAATTTGGTATTTCCGATCCACACAGATTGTTGTTTCCCGGTGAGGAAGTTAAGGATCCATTTGCAGAGGGAGGTACAATGGCCTGCTGAAAGGTCTCGGCCCTAAATGCCGACTGTACTCTTTTCCATAGATGCTGCCTGGCCTGCTGAGTTCCACCAGCATTTTGTGTGTGTTGCTATGAGAGACATAGATGGGGTAGATGGTCCAAGTCTTTATCCTGGGTTAGAAATATCAAATATTAAAGGGCATACATTTAAGGTGAGAGGGGTAATGTTTAAGGAAGATTTATTAGGCGAGACTTCTATACAGAGAGAGGTTGGAACATGTTGTCATGGTGGTCGTGGAAGCAGTTAACATTAGTAATGCTTTAGGGGCATTTCGACAGACATATGAATAGGCGGGAAATTGGGGTGAGGGATACGGACCATATGCAGGCAGATGTATAACTTAAATCTGTGTCGTGGTTAGCACAAACATCGTGAGCCAAAGGGCCCATTGCTGTGCTGTGCTGTGCTGTGCTGTTCTGTGTGTTTCTACTTCAGGGTAGCTTTCTCTTCTCCCAAATGCATGAGTATTTCATCAATGTTAACATCTCTGAACATCTATATAATCCTGATTATTGTATAACGACAAAGATCCAGCTGAATACTCAACTTTTTCACTTTTATTCCTTCAAGTTAACCAAATGCTCTTCATGCCTTGCCTGTGACATACCATTTAGCAAGATAGAGACTTGCCACATTATCACATGCGATTCGTGGAGTTATTGAGTCAGACAGCATAGAAACAGCCCTTCAGCCCACCACATCCATGCCAAACAGAATGCATCCATCCTTATTTATATTTATATCGCTCATCTTCCATCAGAATCTGCAGATGCTGTTGACTAAATGAATTAGTTAATGCTCATTTTAAAAGTACAATTGAAAATATTGTTCCTAACTAGAGTAATTCTTAAATATTGAGCATGCATGCATTTAGTTGAAATGGTTAATAGTTGAAATAAATCATAACATTTACTTGTGAGGTTTGGCCGTATCACAGTGATTCAATGTTATAAATAATACATCCCGGTTGAAACTTAGTCCAGCATCCTTGGGCATGACTAGTGCTGGACCACAGAAAATGCCCCAGGATCTCCCTATGTAAACATATGCCTAGCCCCTTGGCTTGGCAGTTCACTCTGCCCAGGCCTTAAGTGGGCTCCTGCTATGAGCTTTTAACTACAAGTATCATTAAAGAGATTACATGTCTAGTTCCAATGCAAATCCCTGAAGTGGCCTACCGTTTTTTAACAAGCAACCTGTAGAACATTGTCCTTGGTAAACTAATTCAGTTCTCTGTTTACATTTTGTGTTTGTTTATTTTTCACATACTTTCTTTAAGAGCAAATTTGTATTCCACATTTTAAATTTTGCAAATACAGAAAATTTTTGCTACTACAGAATGCTAATATAGCCACTCTGATGGCCTCTCTGTAAACTGATGATGCCAGATTTAAAACTTGCCGGACTATGGGAGTTGCCAGGCCATAGAATGCCAGACACAGAATTTCGACTTCTAGTTGAAATCAATAGCAATATGATTTTCCGAGATTAGTTTCAATAAGACCATCTGACAAGTTTATAATACTAAATTACTGTTCTATTAAACAGTTTAAAGTCTGCATGTTTGTAGTCTACAGTTTTGTCAAGAATCTGAGTCAGAATCAGGTTTATGATCACTGACATATGTCGTGAAATTTGTTGTTTAGTGGCAGCAGTAAAATGCAATACATAATAAAGACCTGTAAATGTAAATTAATTTAAAAACTATAACTATAAACATGGGTTCATTGTCCATTAAGAACCTGTCCTTGATTGCAGCAATGAGAAGAGGGCCCGTCCTGGGTGATGGGGTCCTTAATGATGGATGCAGCCTTTTTAGGTATCATCTTTTGAAGATGTCCTCATTGCTGGGAGGCTGGCGACCATGACGGAGCTGGCTGTGTTAGCAACTTTTTTTGATCCTGTGAAGTGGCCTCTCCATACCAGATGGTGATGCAACCAGTTAGAATTCTCTCAACAGCTCACGTGTAGAAATTTTCAGGAGTCTTTGATGACACACCAAGCCTACTCAGACTCCTAATGAAACGTAGCCACTGCCATGCCCCCTTTGTAATTGCGTCAATATGTTGGGTCCAGGATAGATCTCCAGAGATGTTGACACCCTTATGCATGCACTCCATGCTTGGAAAGCACATGTACAAGGGTCATATATTTTTAAAAATATTTGGTTAAAGCTGTTTTCTGTCGGGAAAAGAAGCTGTTCCTGAAACATTGACTGTGTTTCTTCAGGCTCCTGGCTTTTTGAGGCATCACCTTTTAGAGTTGTCCTCAGTGCTGGGGAATCTAGTGCCCTGGATGGAGCTTTGCAGCTTTTTCTGATCCTGTGCAATAGCCTCTCTATACCAAACGGTGTTGTTACCAGTCAGAATGCTCTCCATGGTACATCTGTAGTCACTTGCTAGAATCTTTAGTGACGTACCCAATCTCCTCAAACTCCTAATGAAATATCGCCACTGTTGTGCTTTCTTTGTGATTGCATCAATATGTTGGGCTCAGAATAGATCTTCAGAGATGTTGACACCTAGGAACTAGAAACTGCTCAATCTTGTGCCCTGGTGTATGCAGTACTGGAGATTTGTTCCTCAGGGAAGATGTGACAATCTTCTGAGGTATCAGACTGACAAACCCCCTTTTCCAGAGGCTCCCTTTACTTTTGGATAAATTTGCCTTTTTCAGTTTGAGCTGTATCTCAAGAACAGCTGAGTTACAGCTGTTTCCTCACTTTCCTTGAGGATACTTCATTTATATTTCTTTTTGTCCGGTACAGTCGTAGGTTCCCTTTTAAAAACTTGCTCTTTTGTCATATATGCACCCTTCTCTGTAAAGTTTTACAGCAAAACCTTTCTACGTAGATAGGATGAGTAACCTCTTTACCATTTGCTACAAAAAATATTGAAAGATATAGGTGTGAACTAAGAAGTGAAGATTAAGGAATTTATCATTAGCATATCTGCAGTCTCCCAAAATCTATCCCAGTACTATTGATAACTGTTACAATGTTCATCCCTCTTTGTGCCTCAGGAAGCCTCAGTTACAAAGCACCAGTTTCTGATGTGGCTGGTCATTCACCTAGCCCCTAGATTTTCAGCTACTTGCTAAGAAATCTCACATAATAATACATTGTATGGTTTGGCTCCCCTTAGAAAGCGGTTATTGAGTCTGTGATCTCCGTTGGCTTGTTTTTATTCTTGATAAGGAATGTTTGTTTCTATGAACTGTTGTGCTTTATTTGATTAGGCTTTTCTCATCCTAGCATTTACTTTGTGACTGACAACTGACTTTAAGGCTTAAGCTATTTGTCATCAGTTGGAAAACTGAAGGTTTTGGCCACAGTCTGGTGACTTGAGAACAAATATCTCTCCTGAACCTTTTGTCTTTTGGGCAAGCATTTAAACTGAAAGCTCACCTGCTCTCTCATGTGGATGTCAAGGATTGCCCGATGCTATTTTGAGGAAGAGCAGGATGGTTATTCCAGTATCTTTACTAACATGTGCCTCTTTGATAGCTGGTATGAAATGGACATCCTATGCTAAAAGAATTCACACATTGTGGATCTGTAGTAAAAGCAAGTTATTATAGTCTGAGTGGCTGCCCAAGAAGAAGTAGAAACTTGTTTGAAAGAGCTTGTACCATTTTCCCTACACTTCGAGCTTACACTTAAAGGAAATTCTGAAGTGCAAGAACATTGGGACGTTCTAAACAGTGTATAACATGTGTTATATAAAGGGAAACCTTTCTTTTCATTACATTTGTGTTCATGAAAGACATGGTGACAACTGCAGCAGGGCAGATATCAGGATTCTAGGGTAAAGCAACATTGCCTGCCCAGCAGCTGTGTATGGTGATGAACATAGAGAGAAAGCACTTTTCAATTTATAGAACACTGGAGCCTTTTTTTTTGTTTTAAACACAAGAGATCCTGTACGTGCTGTCAAGCACCTCAGCTCCATCCGTGGAATTTCCCGATGGCCATCCATTTCACTTCTTATTCCCATTCCCTTCTGATATGATGGGTCCATGATCTCCTCTTCTGCCATGAGGAGGCCATTCTCAGGTTGGAGGAGCAACACTTCATATCCCGTCTAGGTAGCCTCCAACCTGAAGGCAAAAACATCGATTTCTCAAACTGGTGGTAAGTTCCCCCTCTTCCCTCTTCTTCATTTCCCCATTCAGACCTCTTACCTCTCCTTACTTGATTATCACCTTCCTCTAGTCCCTCTCCTCCTTCCTTTTCTCCCTTGATCCACTCTCATCTCCTCTCAGATTGCTTCTTCTCCAGCCCTTTGCCTTTTCCACTTATCAACTCCCAGCTTCTTACGTCACCACCATCCCCCACCCACCTGGCTTCACCCATCACCTTCTAGCTTGTCCTCTTTCCCCATTCCCCGCCTTCTTCTTCTGGCATTTTCCCCCTTCCTTTCCCATTCCTGATGGAGAGTCTTGGCCTGAAACATTGGCTGTTTATTCATTTCCGTGATGCTGCCTGACCTGCCGTTTCCCTCCAATATTTTCTGTCTTGCTGTTTTTTGTTTTGACAGTTTTCTTTACCAGCTCCCCTTCTTCTCTTCTCAAACTGTACAAAACATGCACACATTAGGCTTTATGTATACATTTTATGCAATGTTTGTGGTACTGAGAAGATAGGTGACTGTGAATGACACACATGAAAGACACTGTTTAAATTACTTATAAGTCGCCCAGCCAGAACGCCCTCTTGCATTATGTTCAGTGCATAACACAAAGAGAACTCAACAGCAGCCTGCAAGGGTTAAAATATACGTGGATACATAACATATCTGTTATAAACTAACTCAAAGAAGACATGGCTGTCCGAGAATACAAGTTTGGTTTGAATTTACTTTAAGTTGTGCGTACACGTATCACAAGGTCGTGTGGTGGCGTATGCCGTTCACAAATCTATACACATAACCCATAATGAATTACTTAAATGAACAGGAAAGCTTATCCATTATTTTTATATATGTATATGTATGTGTGTGTATATATGTATGTATGTGTGTGTGTGTATATATATATATATATATATATATATTTACTCAAATATAACAAAATATTAAATACACAATACTCTCCTTGCTTAGCTATGAATTCCAACTCAATATAGACTGCATCTCCACTATATACACAGTATATTATATAATAAAACTACTATGTATTGACATCCATAGCATAGTATATTTTAAAGTGTCCCATTTAGGCAGAAAGATTTCATTGTGGTGAAAGCTTTCTTATTCCTGTGGGATAACATGCTTCCTGACAAGGAGGATCCCTCTGCTTGACAGGTGAGACTTGCAGCTGTGAAACAGTCCAAGGCTTTGGGGCCTCCTCTATGGTGGTTGTAGAAGTTGACTCTGAGATGGCAGGAAGTGGTTCCAACAGTGGTAGCCACCTTTCTTCTTTCTTTATCTTCTTCTCGTCTGTGCAACTTGATCTTGGACAGATGCATTTGGTTCACTGGCGTATTCTCTTATTGCTCCCTTTACCATCTGATCTCTCCTCTTGGCTTCCTCATCCACAACATCATCTGACATATCCTCTGTTTTTGTATCTCCATTGACTCCTTTCTTTTTGGCCTTACGTTCATCCAGCTGGGCTTTGGTCTTTGCATCTACTTTTAAAAGCAGCTTATGATCACCCACTTGAAGTTCATGCAATAAGCTTAATGCACAAAGAGTAGATTCTGGGTCTTTATATTCACAAAAGCCAAGCACATTCACCTTTCCTGATACTCCTTGAACTCTCTTCCAGCTTAAAAACAAGCCACGTTTCACAACACACACAAAACACTGGTGAATGCAGCAGGCCAGACAGCATCTATAGGGAGAAGCACAGTCGACATTTCAGGCCGAGACCCTTCATCCTGACCGCCAGCATTTTGTGTGTGTTGCTTGAATTTCCAGCATCTGCAGACTGCCTTGTGTTCACATTTCACTAGTAACTGCCCAATTAACATATCAAAAGCTTTCTCAGATATATTGCTTACAAAAACTGTTGTAGTTGGACCACTGCTTTTATCACTTCCACACTTCCTCTGAGCAGCTTGGTCCTTCCTTTGTCCAACATGCTTCCCAACCAGAAGCACAGGGGTTGGCACCGGCACCAGCACCTGCTTGTCCTCTGTTGGGCTCATGGTGTTCGGCATGGAGACCGTTGCAACATCATCCAGTACCTTTCTCAATTCAGTTTCAGATGGCTTCATTGCAGGGGATGTGGCATGCAATTGGTGGATGGATCTCCAATCAACTTGTAGATGTCTTAGCCAATCACGTCCCCACAACGTTGGTCCTCCTATTTTTACCACATACAAACTCAATGTGGCTTGGTGGCTGTTCAAACTCATTTTGTGGAATGACTGAAACAGGTGTACCAGTATCCAATTCCATTTTAATTAATTTGCTGTTCACTTCTGGCGTAAGCCACGTTGCTTGCCCAATGTTCATTTTCACACTGGAAATTTCAAGGCTACACAGTCTTGTCAGTCTCATCGTTATCAGATTTTTCATCAACAGCACGCAGATCAGTGCTCTTTTTGAAACTGCTAATGGACTTTTTAGCTCTTTCTCTTCCCTGAGCACTCCATTTCTTTTTGTCTACCTGACACACTCATTGTATGTGTCCTACTTTGTTGCATTTTCTGCAAATTTCACCTTTAAACTTGAATTTGTTTGGTGATTGTGAGGCTCAGCCACAACAGTAACACATTTGTTTGGCCAAGCTGTCTTTTTTTTTAGATGCTGCAATTTTGTTCACGCTCACTTTCATCCTTGACTGCAACTCAGTTGCAGGATTCCATAAATTAAACAACTCTCAGACAATCTCTTCAATTCAGCCACAACTGTTGGCACAACCTTGGACTCTGCTGTGGTGTCTATGCACCCCCGCAGGTGGGATGCACAGCAGGTTCAGCAATTGCGCTCGTGAACGTGCCCTTTTCAGTTAATTACTGTTTGTTATGGCGGCATTTAACTCCCTTCTTTTCAAATAAACTCTTCTCTGGCTTCCAGCCAGAAGTTTCAATGATAAACTCTTCACCTTCATCAGGAATGATGACTGAGCATGTCTAGTCCAATAGTATGGGATCGCTCTTGTCACTGGCTGTTGCTAATTTCTACATGGACGACTTTGAGGAGTGGGCTCTGAGTTCATCGCCCTTACGTCCTAAATGTTTCTTCAGTTACATCAATAACACCTTCGTAGTGTGGCCTAATGGACTCCAGGTACTCGCAACAGTTCCACGACCATCTGAACAGCGTACACCTAAACATTCAATTTACGATGGAGATGGAGAAGAATGGCTGCCTCCTGTTCATGGACATTCTAATACAACGGAAACCAGGCAGTAGCCTCGGACATAGCGTCTATTGGAAATCCACTCACATAGACTTATACCTCAACAATAACACCACCCAACGTAGAGCAGTTCTTTCTACTTTGATTAACCGTGCAAAAACTATTTAGGACCCAGAGAGTCTCCCCAAGGAAATAAGGTGATTATGCATGTCATTCCTCCAGAATGGCTGCAACATGAAGAAAATCAATTGGGCCCTTAAAAGGGTCGATGGAAAATTAGGAAACCAAACAACCAGGAGGAAGCCTTTGCTACTGCAAGTCTTCCCTATATTTCCACCGTTTCTGGAAGGATCGCCAGGATCCTGAAGAAATACTGGATTAAAACCACCCATATACCCATAAGGAAACTCAAATCACAGCTTATATGAGTCAAAGATGATCTGGGACTCAGGTTGGCTGGCGTTGACAGGATTCCCTGTGATTGCAGAGCAGGGTTTATCAGCCAGTGGAAACCCGCATCAAGAGCACAGGAGGTGTATTCATTTGGGTTACCTGGAGAAATCAGCGGTAGCCGAATATCGTATTTGCAATAGCCATAGGATTGACTTCGATGGCAAAAAAAATACTGTGCCACACCAATGGCTTTTGATACTGCCTAGTAAAGGAAACCATTGAAATAAAATTAGAGGAAAAGAATCTTCACCAAGATGTAGGTCTCGCTCTAAGTAAACTGAAATTTGATTGTGAACAACCTGATTGGATGAGGACTAACCAATCAGGAGGGACAGACAACAGGGCTATAAATACCACCGGACTAGACATGCCCAGGCATCATCCCTGATGAAGATGGTAGATTTTATCATTGAAACGTCAGTTATAATCGATACCTGGACCTGGCCGGAAGCATTATATATGCCAGGAAAGCACAAGATCAGGTGCATAACAGCTACTTGGAGCTCACAAAAATAGAGGGCTATGGGTACCCCAAGGTAATTTCTAAGGTAAGGACATGTTAGGCACTGCTTTGTGGACTGAAGGGCCTGTATTGTGCTGTAGGTTTTCTATGTTTCCATTGTTACGTACCCCATAACTGGGTTGCCAAACCAGCAGAAATGGACCACTTAGTTGGAGTCTGGATTACTGGAACTAAGAAAGTTTTATTAAAGAAATAAGCAATACAGTACTCTAATAGTAAGGATATAAATGCAACAGGTTAGCAATGAATAAACACACATGTACACAGAACTAGGATAATAGGATCAATCAAGCTCTATCGCAGTCTAGGGGTAAAATGATCAATCTCAAGTGACACAGTTCAGTTCAATTTAGTTCAGTTTGCAGTAATCGCTGTTGTGCCGTTGGGGCGGGGAGAAGAGAGAGAACGAATGAATATGCAAATCAGCTTCCAAACAGACCTTTGATATTCCTCGCAGTTAGCTTTCGGGTGAGACTTTTGTAATGTCTTCTGAGGTCACTGACTGTGACCCCTCCGTTCCAGATACGATCGTTCTTCTGCGGTGAACCCGGCACCCAGGCAAGGGCGGACACACACACCGGGTTCCCGCCCGACCGCACCTTTCCACCCTGTGCGTCTATGGCTGGTCCCGCGACCAGATCTCCAAAACTGCCACCAACTTGTGGGGGCACACCGCTTCCAGGGTCTCGTTACCTCGTGGTGTCGTGTGTGTGTGTTGCCTTAGCGAACCTGTTCCTTTTATCCCCCTACTGGGGTATCACCTGTCTATCAAACTTCAAACAGTTCGGGTTCAAAGCAACTGGTCTCTGACAATACTCGGAACTGTGTCTCCTTTCGGTAATCTCTCTCGTCTCTCTCTTATTAGCATTTTGAATGTTCCCCCATTGTCCTCTTATCGGCATCAATCTTCTGATAATTTGGTCTGTTGTCACACTATGTTCTATGTTTCTAAGATCCTTTTTCCCTTCTTATTATTGTAGCCTTATTGAGATTTGAACAAAGCACACAACGTTATGCTCCCTGCTTACATTCTTCCGTGTCTAAGAAAGAGGACTACAGTTTTGACTGGTGCCGGAAAGGAGCGGTATTTGTGTAGTATTTAGATATTGCTATCAGCCGCAGTGTTGGCATTTTACTTTCAGTTTGAGAGCCTTAGTTAACAGACCTGTTAGCCCAGTGTTTATTGTTTTCCTTTCCCTTAAAATTCTGCAAAGTTCACATTAAAGTTTATGGACTGGTGACCCACGTCAGTCAGTCTCTCTCTCTCTCTGTCTCTCTTCCCCCGCCCCCCAACTTGGGCCATATCTGGATGTTCTGACAGCAAGTCTCGACCAGAAAAATGGACCCAGCAGAGAGAGAACAGCTGACCTTGGCCCTGATATTCATTGGCCAGGTAGGGGATAAGTTACAGGCGATTGCTAAATTCCATTTTAATTATTTTGCACTTCTAAATGCTCTGACACTTACTTTCTTTTTGATTTTGCTCACGAAACCCACAGCATTCTGCAATCAACAATGGCTTTGGTTTTAAGCATTCCTGCATTACTTTGACAATATCACTAAAGCTAATTTCTGGTGGTTTGCTGAAGCAGTCAAACTTCATACAACTGCTGCACCTACCCCTACACCTCTTTACTCACCACCATTTCTGGCCCTAAACATTCCTTCTAGGTGAAGCAATACACCTAGCTCCTGGTGTGGCCTCCCATATATTGGTGAGACCAGACGTAGATTGGAAGACTGCTTCACCAAGAACTTTTGCTCCATCCGCCACAAAATGCAGGATCTCCCAGTGGCCACCCACTTCCCATTTCCAATCCAGCAGTTCATACTGAAAGGCAGCAGGTCCTGGACGCTATCCAGGCTTGGGCTGACAAGTGGCAAGTAGCATTCGAGCCATGCAAGTGCCAGGCAATGACCATCTCCAACAAGAGAGGCTCTAACCATCGTCCGCTGTCATTCAGTGGCATCACCATCACTGAATCCCCGACTATTAACATTCTGGGGTTACCATTGACAGGAATTGAACTGGTCTAGCCATATAAACACCATGCCTACCAGAGCAGGTCAAAGGCTAGGAATTCGGCAGCGTGTAACTCATTCCTTGACTCCTCAAAACCTGTTCACCATCTACAAGGCTCAGGTCAGCAGTGTAATGGAATACTCGTCACTCGCCTGGATGAGTGCAGCTCCATCAACACTCAAGAAATTTGACACCATCCAGTACAAGGCAGCCCACTTGATTGGTACCCCTTCCACAAGCACCCAATCCCTCCACATCGACAAACAGTTGCAGTAGTGTGTACTATCTACAAGATGCACTGCAACAATACACCAAAGTTCCTAAGCCAGTATCTTCTAGACCCACGACCACTCGGACGAGAACAGCAGATATCTGGGAACACCCCCACTTTGAAATCCCCTTCCAAGTCACTCACCGTCCTGACTGGGAAACATATCACCATTCCTTCATTGTCACTGGGTCAACATCATGGAATTCTCTCCCTAACAGCACCTCAGTGACAGTAGTGGTTCAAGAAGGCAGCCCATTACTACCTTCCTAAGGGCAACTAGGGATGAGTAATTAATGCTGGCTTAGCTGGTGACACCCACATCCTGTAAATGAATATAAAAAGAACAGGGTTAATGATTACCTTGAAGTATCCACGAAGCATTAAAGACCCATCCCTTTTTAGGACAGGAACCATTGGAGTTGTCCATTTACTTATACACACTGGTCACAATCTTTTACTCTGGACCAGTCTTTCCACTCTACCTTTGGTCTGAGGGTGTATTGAACAGGCCTTGCCTTCAGGTATATGGGTGTGGTGTGGGCTTAGCAGCCAGTGTAACAGTTGAACCTTTCAGAATGTTCAGTTCTCCATTGAATACCTCTGTGTGTTTCTTCAATACTTCTTGTAGATCAGTGCTCCCACCAATCAAGTGCACTTTGTGCCCGTTGAGTTTGAGCTGCTCCTCCATGAGTGGCCTAGAAGTGCTGGATAAATACCTTTAACAATGGAAGTTTCTTTCTCTGCTTGTTAATCTCCACTGTAACATGTAGTTTTCTCCTCACTGGAACAACCTCACCAGTGCCAGTCTTTAAAGTCAACCTTGCCCCATCTGGGATGAGATGCTGCAATTTCTCCTTGTAAGCTGACTGACACCAGAGATACTGCAGCACCTATGTCTACCTGCTTCCTCACTGTGGCCCCATCCAGCCGTAGGGTCACCCAATGGTCATCTTTGTGTCCTGAAACAGATAAAAGATGCAAAGCTTCTTCAACCACAGAATGAGAGTCACTCAGTCCGTCCTCAGTATGCTCCATCTTGTTCACATCTTTCTTTCTGTTTTTCCAAAAGTCATTTTTCTTTATTACACTGTTTTTGGTTGACAGTGTCTTTTTACTTTTACAGGCCTGTTCAGTATGTCTGTTTTTCCCACACCTTTGGCAATCTAAATCCTTATACAGGTGTCCCCCGCTTTTCAAAAGTTCGCTTTACGAAACCTCACTGTTACGAAAGACCTACATTAGTACCATTTTCACTTTCAGAAGGTGTTTTCACTGTTACGAAAAAAAATCAGCTTGCGCCCCGAGCAGCCGCTCTTCCCGGATTCGGAACGGTATTCTCGCCAGCATTGCTTTGACAAGAGCCTGTGAGCAGTCGTTTGCAAGATGAGTTCTATGGTGTCGGAAAAGCCTGAAAGAGCTTGTAAGGGTGTTACACTTCACATAAAACTAGACATAATTAAGCATTTCGATCGTGGTGAATGAAGCAAGGACAAAGTGAGTTTGGCTTGTGGAAGCTGATGAAGGTGATGTTGAAGAGGTTTTGGCATCCCCTGACCAAGAACTGATAGATGAAGAGCTGATGCAATCGGAAGAGGAAAGGATAACAATCAAAACTGAATGAGTAATGATAAAGTACGACTTTAATTTTGAAAGGGTACATAGGTTTAGGGGATATTTGCAAGATTCTCCGAGTCCTTACAAAGAACTGTGTGATAGAAAAATGCGCGAGGCTCAGCAGTCAAGCAAGCCTTCCACATCAGCCACAGCAGACGACGAACCTCGACCTTCGACATCGAGGTGGGCAGTCATAGGAGAAGATGAGCTGCCTGCTCTAATGGAAATAGATGACGAGATGACACCCCAGTGTCCCACCACCCCAACACCCAGGCCGCAGACAGATACAGTACCGATTCGCGGAAATGTATTGGTTGGTGGCCCGGAGGGTGGGGGCCACTGCACCACCCAGCCTGCGACGACTCAGTCTAACACACCATCATCAGCGTGCTCGGCGCTGTTTTCCCAATTCCAGTAAGTGATACTACACTGCACATACATTATTTCTACTTTATATCGGCTGTGTATCTTTACGTGTTATTTGGTATGATTTGGCAGCTTCATAGTTTAAAGGTTACTGGAGAGAGTGTTTTTGCCAACAGCGCTTGTGTAAGATTTTCTGCCGACGGTGCTTGTGTGAGATTTTTGCTACAGAGATCTGTGCCGGCAATGATTGTGGAAAAGTATTTCTACTTTATATAGGCTGTGTATTTATCATATCATTCCTGCTTTCACTATATGTTACTGTTAGTTTAGGTTTTATGTGTTTGGCATGATTTCGTAGGTTATTTTTGGGTCTGCGAACGCTCACAAAATTTTCCCATAAAAATAAATGGTAATTGCTTCTTCACTTTACAACATTTCGACTTACAAACCGTTTCATAGGAACGCTCTACCTTCGGATGGCGGGGGAAACCTGTACCAGTATTCACTTGCCGACTGCCCAGATTTGCCACAACAGTAACACTGAATGCCAGTAGATGTTTTATACTGAAAGTCAGTAAAAACTTTATGAATTTGGGAAGATGTGCTTAATTAGATTTGCTGATCTCAATTGCCCTCTGCAATGTTAATCTATCTTCTGTAATCAAACATTTCCTAATTACCTCACTACGCAGATCACATGCGAATCTATCACATAATGTGTCATTCAGTATCTGACCCAAATCACAGTGTTCAGACAACTGCTTCAGCACCACCACAGACTGCGAAATAGACTCGCTTTTCTCTTGATTCCTTTCATGAAATCTAAACCTCTCAACAATAATCAAAGGTTTAAGTGAATAGTGGTCCTTTAAGAATTTAACTACAATATGTCCTCTTAAGGCTTATCACCAGGTTTAGTAGGTTGCACTAAGCTGTATAATAAATTAAATATTTTTGCACCCATCACAGTCAGAAAAGTTGGAACATGAATATCATCTGAAATTTGACTTGCCAGTGCAAAATATTCAAATCTTTCAGTATATGAACTCCATTGCTCTGTCATTTTGTAATATGGCCCCAAACTTCCAAACATTGTTACTATTTTCAAACACAATCACATTCCAGAAAAGCTAATTAGTCTTATCTAGTCTCTCACTTCTTCTCTTCCTCGTGTTTTATTTAACCATCCCATTCGGATTCACTCCCCTCGGATTCTTCACTGACCACACTTCCTGCGGCCATTTTCTTTTCACTCATCCACATTACACAACGGTACACCACCAGCATTGCACCTGGACTTTTCTTCCGGAAGGGAGCAAAACAATAAATGTCATGGAAGGACTCGTCACCTCATTGCCACTTGCTATGTTTATGGTACTGAGAAGCTGAGTGGCTGTGAATAACACACATGAGAGACAGAGAAGTGAAGAACAAATGTGCAGCTGGTTATTTTGTGCTTGTATGTCATCTACCCAGAATGCCCTCTCACGTTATGGGGAAGCTTGACAGCAACCTGTAAGGGTCAAAATATGCATGAATACATAACATTTTATTTCTTTAATTACTCATGTGGTCTTTTCCTCCATTTAGAGGTCTTGTTCTTCTTTAAATTACTATTTATTCTAGACCTGCTGTGTTTGTGTTTCATGATCATACCTCACAGATACAGGTTCTTGCTGAAGAAAAGATATGAGAGAAAGCTGGCAGGGGACATAAAAACTGACTGTAAAAGCTTTTATAGATATGTGGAAAGAAAAAGACTGGATAAGACAAATGTAGGTCCCTTACAGTCAGAAACAGGTGAATTGATCATGGGGAACAAGGACATGGCAGACCAATTGAATAACTACTTTGGTTCTGTCTTCACTAAGGACGACATAAATAATCTTCCGGAAATAGTAGGGGACCAAGGGTCTAGTGAGATGGAGGAACTGAGGGAAATGCATGTTAGTAGGGGAAGTGGTGTTAGGTAAATTGAAGGGATTAAAGGCAGATAAATCCCCAGGGCCAGATGGTCTGCATCCCAGAGTGCTTAAGGAAGTAGCCCAAGAAATAGTGGATGCATTAGTGATAATTCTTCAAAACTCTTAGATTCTAGATTAGTTCCAGAGGATTGGAGGGTGGCTAATGTAACCCTGCTTTTTGAAAAAGGAGGGAGAGAGAAACCAGGGAATTAAAGACCGGTTAGCCTGACATCGGTGGTGGGGAAAATGCTAGAGTCAGTTATCAAAGATGTGATAACAGCACATTTGGAAAGCAGTGAAATCATCGGACAAAGTCAGCATGGATTTGTGAAAGGAAAATCATGTCGATGAATCTTACAGAATTTTTTGAGGATGTAACTAGTAGAGTGGATAGGGGAGAACCAGTGGATGTATTTTTGGATTTTCAGAAGGCTTTTGACAAGGTCCCACACAGGAGATTAGTGTGCAAACTTAAAGCACACAGTATTGGGGGTATGGTATTAATGTGGATAGAGAATTGGTTGGCAGACAGGAAGCAAAGAGTGGGAATAAACGGGACCTTTTCAGAATGGCAGGCAGTGACTAGTGGGGTACCGCAAGGCTCAGTGCTGGGACCCCAGCTGTTTACAATATATATTAACGACTTAGACGAGGGAATTAAATGCAGCATCTCCAAGTTTGCGGATGACATGAAGCTGGGTGGCAGTGTTAGCTGTGAGGAGGATGCTAAGAGGATGCAGGGTGACTTGGATAGGTTAGGTGAGTGGGCAAATTCATGGCAGATGCAATTTATCGTGGGTAAATGTGAGGTTATCCACTTTGGTGGCAAGAACAGGAAAACAGATTATTATCTGAATGGTGGCCGATTAGGAAAAGGGGAGGTGCAGTGAGACCTGGGTGTCATTATACACCAGTCATTGAAAGTGGGCATGCAGGTACAGCAGGCAGTGAAAAAGGCGAACGGTATGCTGGCATTTATAGCGAGAGGATTCGAGTACAGGAGCAGGGAGGTACTACTGCAGTTGTACAAGGCCTTGGTGAGACCACGGGGTATTGTGTGCAGTTTTGGTCCCCTAATCTGAGGAAAGACATTCTTGCCATAGAGGGAGTACAAAGAAGGTTCACCAGATTGATTCCTGGGATGGCAGGACTTTCATATGAAGAAAGACTGGATCGACTAGGCTTACACTCGCTGGAATTTAGAAGATTGAGGGGGGATCTTATTGAAACGTATAAAATTCTAAAGGGATTGGATAGGCTAGATGCAGGAAGATTGTTCCTGATGTTGGGGAAGTCCAGAACAAGGGGTCACAGTTTGAGGATAAAGGGGGAGCCTTTTAGGACTGAAATGAGGAAAAACTTCTTTACACAAAGAGTGGTGAATCTGTGGAATTCTCTGCCACAGGAAACAGTTGAGGCCAGTTCATTGGCTATATTTAAGAGGGAGTTAGATATGGCCCTTGTGACTAAAGGGATCAGGGGGTATGGAGAGAAGGCAGGTACAGTGTTCTGAGTTGGATGATCAGCCATGATCATACTGAATGGTGGTGCCGGCTCGAAGGGCCGAATGGCCCACTCCTGCACCTATTTTCTATGTTTCTATGTGCATATGTTTTTCTGTGTGTGCATGTATGTGTATGCATTCATATCTGCTCAGCTTTTCATTTTTATAAAGCAAGGCCCTACACCTGAACCATTAACATGTCTGTTCTATCCACTGCTACTCTCAAACCTCTTTTTTTCATTTTGTCCCTACTTAAGATATAAAGCTGGGAAATTCGGCAAATATTTAATAAGTAATTTGCAGCATGTATTTCTTCAAAAATCTATAAGCAATGCTTCAAATAAATATCTTTTAAATTTTATTTTCCAGGCCAGTCCTAAATTTATGGGTAACCCAAACTTATTGGTTTACATATGCCTTGTTGTAAGTATCTTTTAAGCTCTTCTAATTTCCTATTGCTTATGGTTGGTATCTCTAAGGTGTGTCTCTCTCTCTCTTTCCATTGCAGCCCTGCCATCATCGTTTTAATCATTATCTTGTCATGCTGTGAAGGTGTACGACGTAAAACTCCATGGAACTTTGTGCTTCTTTTTTTATTTGTAAGTTATTAAATGGCACAGTTAATGGTAATAGTTTAGTTGTTACGATTTCCCAACTGACTTAGTGCTTCAGTTCAGCTTACTAGGTCAGCTGTTAGGTCTTCAGTTAGAAAGCAGCCTGACTGCTCAATCCAGCTCCAACAGTTGGAAGGTGTTCCTTTGAGGGATTGCAGCCCAGTTCACCAGTTTAATGGGCATCGGTTTTTTTTTTTTGCTTTTTTTTCCTGCAGGGAGGGGGGGGGTTGGGGATTGTATAGTTGCTGTTTTTTCAGCAGGGAGGGAGTTGGGGATTGCTATTGTTGCTCTTTTTCTGCAGAGGAGGGGGTCGGGGATTGTTATTGTCGCTGTTTTTTCTGCAGGGAGGGTGTGGGAATTCTAGGGTCTGTAATTTTTTGTTTCTTTTACTTTTTCATGTAAATTTCATGGCTATCTGGAGAAGACAAATATTGGAGTTGCATTGTACACACATACTTTGATAATAAAAATGAACCTTGAACCCTGACATCGGGTCAAACTCTTGTGGGACCACCAATGAAACTAGTTTGCACCTTCCATTGATGGGGAGTGCAGAATTCAAAGAAACAATTTGCAAAAGGCTCAGTTCTAGTGCAGAACAATATTCAATTTCCCAATTTATAACCACCATTGTGTTGCATTTTTCACTTGAGGTTTGTTTGAGAGATGTATTTGAACCTGCATTCAATTCCAGCCATCTTGTAAGCTGTCTCATCCAGTTCCTAGTCGTCATCAAAACTGCACAGACTGGGAGTCACTTCCCAGGTTTAATGCCCATGGTGCACTGCCTCCACGAAAGTTGATTTCAATTTTCTACAAAACATATCCAATATATTTAATTCTTTTCACCTGCAGACCATTCTGGAAGGCTTGATGTTGGGAGCAGTTTCAGTGTAAGTGTTTAACTTTGCTTGAAACATCCTTTGTATTCAATAAAGACTTGGATATAATTTTAGTTTCAAACACTGAAGTTGTGACTCTTGTCTCTGTTGCTTCTCAGTTTCTTTGGTGCTAATGCAGTGATGTGGGCTGTTGGTGCTACTACATTTGTAGCATTTGGACTGACACTATTTGCTCTGCAAACCAAGGTACAGTTTACAGCCTTGCCCCAGGATTTTGTTGTGCTCAGTTGCTCTGTGCTAAAATCTGAATTACTGAGTTTTCTTTATTTTCAGTGGGATTTCACCAAGGGAACTGGAATTTTGTTCGTGATTCTACTGGTGCTTTTGGCATTTGGAATTTTGTGTGCCATAATTCGATCATATGTAAGTCTTTGTTTTATATCTGATGTTTTTATTCATTATATTAGATGTGGAGCCTGCTGCAAGGCCATCATTTATCGTCTGTCTCGGATTGGTGCCTGTGAACCAATTTAAACACCTACACACTTTTTGTGGTTTAATGACAAATATAAAATGCTGTATTTGATGATTTGTTCTAGAAAGATGCACTAATGTACGTTTTTAGTTTCATTTGGCTTACTTTAACTGCTAATGTTTATATCTATGAGGAATCTAGAGATCTTGATTAAGGAAAACATTTCCTTTTGGTCCATGCCTGTGTGACATTATCCAGTTACACTTTCAGCAGTAACCAATCATTACCATTATTCATATCCATGGAAACACACTTGCTAACCATGTTAGAATTGTACTTATCATGCCCAATTAATCTTTAATTGCTTTGTATTAATATGAACCTATTTTCTTTTCCTGTTCTAGCTAAAATTATGTTTTATCTCTGCCTGTTTTCATTCCATTGATTATTTCCAGGCCATCACCACATGGCCTCGAATTGTGCCAAAGATTTTGGCAGCACATGTAGTTTACAAAAGCACTGGAGTTTAGGCCAATTATCTGCAAAACGCATGGCAAAATTAAGAAAAAGATCAACAATGATCATGGGGAAAAAGTTCAAACTTCTAGTAGTAGGCTTAAAAACCATGAAAGTAGGTAACACGGAAGTGTAATGATCTGTGCAATGCTTTACAACGCTAAAATCCATTCCTGTCACAGTCTGTAAGGTGTTTGTAGTTTCCCTGTGACTGCATGGGTTTCCTCTGGGTTCTCTGATTTCCTCCTATATTCCAAACAGATGGATAGAAGTAGTGAGATGTAGACACGGTGACTTGGCATTAGAAGCACGACAACACTTGCAGGCTGCCCCCAGCACATAGGACATAGAATAATACAGCTCTGGAACAGGCCCTTCGGTCCAATTAAATTAGTAAACAAATGGCCAATTAAACTAATCCCCTCAGCCTACAGAATGACCATATACTTCCATTTTCCTTACATTCATGTGCCTATCTGAACGGCTCTTAAAAGTCCCTAACTTATCTAACTCTACCACCACCCCAAGCAGGACATTCCAGGCACCCAACGCTCTCTGTGTTTATATAAAAAAAGAAAAAACTTGCTCCTCTCCTTTGAAATTACTCCCTCGCACCTTAAGTGCATGCCCCATGCACTCTGGTATTAGACATCTCGACCCTGGGAGAAAGATACTGCCATAATCTTATACACCTCTAATAGATCTCCCTTCAGCCTCCAGTTCTCCAGAGAAAACAACCCAAGTTTGTCTGACTTCTTGTTATAACACATGCCCTCTAATCCAGGCAGTATCCTTGCAAACCTCTTCTGCACTCTCTCCAAAGCACTGACATCCTTCCTATAAAGCTGCAACATAATACCCTGACTTTTGAACTCAATGCCTCAACTAATAAAGGCAATATATGCCTTCTTAACCACTATCAACCTTTGTAGCCATTTTCAGGGAGTTATGAACTTGGACCCCAAAATCCCTCCGCTCAACAACGATGTTAAGGGTCCTAAACTTTACATATTTCTCCTTTTTCTTCTTCACTAAATTCATCACCTCTCTCGACACCTTTGTCCTTCCTTATGGTGGAACATACCTGTCTTGTAATCTGTGCAGTTGGTCTTTAAACAGCCTCCTCATGTTGAACGTGGACTTGCCCAATCAACTCTCCCTAATTCATGTTGAATGCTCTTGTAATTTGCCCTGCTCAAATTTAATACTCTCCTGCAAGGTCCACACTTATCCTTATCTATAACTATCTTAAAATTTAATGAGTTGTGGTCAACTTTCCCAACCTGCTCACCCACTGAATGGTCAGTCACTTGACCAGGCTCATTACTCAACACCCAATCCAATACAGCCTCCCCCGCTTTTGTTGGATTATCTACATATTATATCTTGAAACCTTCCTGGACAGACCTAACAAATTCTGACCCATCTAAACCTCTTGCACTCAGAGAATCCTATTTTATATTACAGAAGTTGAGGTCCCCTGTGACAACAACCCTATTGTTCTTACATCTTTTCTTAATTTTCCTGCGTATCTATTCCTCAGTGTCCCCGTGGCGGTGGGTTGGTGGTGGTGAGAGGAGGTCTGTAGTACAATCCCACCAGAGTGATTGCACCCTTCCTGTTGTTTGAGTTCTACCCGTACAGACTCAGTGGTTGAGCCCTCCATTATGTCCTCTCTGAGTTCTGTGATTAGTAGTGCAACTACCCTCCCACCCCTCACTTTACCTCCCTCACTATCTTTTCTACAGCATTGAAACCCTAGGACATTAAGCACCCATTCCTGCCCTTCTCTCAACCAAGTCTCTGTAATGGCCACAAGATCATAGTTCCGTGTACTGATCCATGCTCTAAATCCATCACCTTCACCCATAATACTCCTAGCATTAAAATATACAAACTTCATTCTATCCATCCCATCGTATCTATTACTTTGCTCCTACCCGTTTTTACTGGCCCTGACATCTACCTTCCTCTACATCCCTCCACTTTCTGACCTGATGCTCTGTTTCCCATCCCCCTGCCAAATTTGTTTAATATCCTTGGACTGTGTTGGTTGCTGATGCAAAACAAAGAATTTCACTGTATCGATGTTTCAATGTACCTGTGACAAATAAAGTTAATCTTATAAAAATTATAGAGAACTTTTTGATAATCACTGCTATAAAATTTAGACTTTTAAAATATTGAGGATAATATGGATCCCAGCAGGAAATCTGATCACAAGAAAACTGGAAGGTACTGGATAAAAATGGATAAACATAAAATGCATTTGCAAGTTAATGAGTAACTTTTGCCAAGTCACTCTCCAAACACAAGATCATTGTCCATCACGAGCTGGAGCACACTGGTCTCTAGATCCCACCCACAGACTGTGTATCATCCACTGCCAATTAGTGGGGACTGTAATTCTCTTTAAATACGTTTCCACGATGCATTCAGGGGTGCACAACTCTAAAATGGAATCACAAAGCTGCGAAACTAACCCTTATAAAGCATGCCTACTCTCCCCACTACTTTCTATGCGAAGTACCTGTGAACAGAAAGGAAGGTGTAAATATTATCTGAATTTGAATTGTTTTGTTTTCCCTACAGTGGCTCCAGATAGTTTATGCCTCTTTAGGAACACTGGTGTTCTCGGCTGTAAGTATATTTAAGCCTTTGTTTCTTCAGCTTACAATTTAGAATTTTGGAGCTTTCCCACACAACTATGTATAATAAAGCAACACACATCAAAGTTGCTGGTGAACACAGCAGGCCAGGCAGCATCTCTAGGAAGAGGTACAGTCAACGTTTCAGGCCGAGACCCTTCGTCAGGACTAAAAAACTGTTCACAATACTCCAAGTGAGGTCTCATCAGTGCTTTACATCCTTGCTTTACATCCTTGCTTTTATATTCTAGTCCTCTTGAAATGAATGCTAACATTGCATTTGCCTTCCCTACCACAGGTTCAACCTACAAATTAACCTTTAGGGAGGACTCCCAAATCCCTTTGTGTCTCAATTTTTTTGTATTTTCTCTCCATTTAGAAAGTAGCCAACCCTTTTATTCCTTCTACCAAAGACCATGACTATACAGTTCCTGACACTGCATTCAACCTGCTTCTTGAAAGATCATTACTGATACCTCCACAATCTCTTCAGCTACTTATTTCAGAACTCTGGGGTGTACACTATCTGGTCCAGATGACTGATCTACCTTCAGACCTTCCAGTTTCCCAAGAACCTTTACTCTAGTTATGGTAACTTCACACACTTCATGGCCCCCGACACCTGGAACTTCTACTGTACTGCTGGTGTCATCCACAGTGAAGACTGATACAAAGTGCTAATTCAGTTCATCCGCCATTTCCTTGTTCTCCATTACTACCTCTCCAGCATAGTTTACCAGTGGTCCAATATCCATTTTCGCCTCTCTTTTACACTTCATGTATCTAAAGAAACTTTTGCTATTATCTTTAATATTATTGGCTAGCTTACTTTCATATTCCTTCTTTATCTTGTTGGTTTTTAGAAGCTTCCCAATCCTCTGTCTTCCCACAAATTTTTGCTCTATTATATGCCCTCCATCGGCTTTTATGTTGGCTTTGACTTCTCTTGTTAGTCCGGTAGTGTCATCTTGCCTTTAGACTATTTCTTCCTCTTTGAGATGTACATATCCTGTGCCTTCCGAATTGCTTCCAGAAATTCCAGCCATTGTTGATCTGCCATCATCCCTGCTAGTGTTCTTTTCCAGTCAGTTCTGATCAACTCCTCTCTCATGCCTCTGTAATTCCCTTTACTCCACTGTAATACTGATACATCTGGCTTTAGCTTCTCCTCAAATTTCAGGGTGAAGTTGATCATATTATGATCACTTGCCCCAAAGGGTTCTTTTATCTTAAGGTCTCTCACCGATTCTGATTCATTGCACAACACCCAATCCAGAATAGCTGATCTTCTAGTGGGCAGAACCATGAGCTGATCTAAGCTGATCATAGGCACTCTAGAAATTCCCACCCCCTCCCCCCGCAAACCTGATTTTCCCAATCTACCTCCATATTGAAATCCCCCATGACTATTGTAACCTTGCCCTTTTGGCATGCATTTTCTATCTCCCGTTGCAATTTGTAGGCCGTATCCTTATGACTGTTTGGGGGTCTGTATACAAGTCACATCAGGGTCTTTTTACCCTTGCAGTTCCTTAGCTTGATCCACAACGATTGAACACTTTCCAACCCTATATCAAGCAACACACATCAAAGTTGCTGGTGAACGCAGCAGGCCAGGCAGCATCTCTAGGAAGAGGTGCAGTCGACGTTTCAGGCCAAGACCCTTCGTCAGGCCTGAATCTTTCAGCCATGATTCAGTGATGCCTACAACATCATACCTGCCAATCTGCAACTGTGCTGCAAGTTCATCTACCTTATTCTGTATACTGCGCACATTCAAATACCACACCTTCATTCCCAATTCACCCTTTTTTGATTTTGTCCACCTTCTACATTGCAACTCATCCTATTGACTGGAATTTTGCCCTATCAACAGCCTCTCCTCACTACACATTGCCTCTGTTTGTAAACCAGCTACCTCATCTTCAGCACTATTATCTGCCTTTCCTACAATGCACCTTGCATTGAAATATACACAACTCAGGACACTAGTCGCACCATGCTCAACTTCTTGATTCCTAACTTTGTCTGAGGTCTTATTAACATCTTCCTCCACAACTTCTCCACTAACCGTTCTGGCACTCTGGTTCCCATTCCCCTGCAACTCTAGTTTAAACCCCACCATGCAGCATTAACAAACCTTCCCATTAGGATATTAGTCCCCCTCCAGGTTGAGGTGTAAACCATCCTTTCTGTACAGGTCCCAACTTATCTGGAAGAGTGCCCAATGATCCAAAAATCTTATGCCCTCCCTCCAACACCAACTCCTTAGCCACGTATTAAACCATATAATCTTCCTAGTTCTGGTCTCACTAGCATGTGGCATGAGTAGCAGTACTGAGATCACAACCCTGGAGGTCCTGTCCTTTAACTTAGCTCCATGAGCTCCCTGTGCACTTGTCCTACCTACATAGACTACGACTTCTGGTTGTTCACTCTCCCACTTGAGATTGCTTAGGACTTGATCTGAGAGATCCCGGACCCTGGCACCCAGGAGGCAACATACCATCTGGGAATCTCGTTCTTTCCCTGTCTGTTCCCCTAACTAACGAATCCCCTATCACCACAGCGTGTCTCTTCTTCCCTCCTTTCCTTCAGGGTCACAGAGCCAGACCAGTGCCATGACACCCAACCACCATGTTACTTTCTTCTGTTAGGTCATCCCGCACCCCCCCCCCAAACAGTATCCAAAGTGATAGACCTGTTGTTAAAGGGGATGGGTACTCTGCACTGGCTCTTTAACCCCTTTCCCCTCCTGACTGTCTCCTGCATGTTGGGTATAACTACCTGTCAATACGTCCAATCCATCACCCTCTCAGCCTCCTGAATGATCTGGGATTCATCCAGTTCCAGCTCCAATTCCTTAACATGGATAGCTAGAAGCTGCAGCTGGATGCACCTCGCAGACACTGGAAGTTTCCCTGCCTTCCCACATCCTGCAAGAGACAGATCATGCCATATATAAGAACATCAAGGTCGTCAAAAAGAAAAAGAACGCAGAGAGGGTGTTGTAGTTACACGAAGGCAGATCTCACATATGGCTTCTTTTCACCTACCTGTGCTGCCACCTTCAGGAATAGTTGGACTTGGTACACAAGGTCCCTCAGTCCTTCACATTCTACTATTCATTTTATATGTCCTTCCACTCTTAGTCCTCCCAACGTCCTCTCTTGTATTTATCAGGTTTAAATCCCACCTGCTATGTCTCTGTCTGCCTTCAGGATTCAAGATTCAAAGTTGTTTAATGTCAATTCCAGCACACAAGTGTAAAGGAGAACAAAATAATTGTTACTCTGGATCCAAAGCAGTATATAAGATTTTAAAAAACACAATATATATAAATACAGAAGACAGCTTAAATAGATAGATTGAGTATATGTACATACATGATGCCAGGTACAGGACTGTCTCAACATAATGTGACTCTGGAAATGATGACATATGACAAATGGTGGTGGGTGCGGTGGGGCAGGTTAGTGGGCGGATGTGTTGATCAGCCTTACTTCTTGGTCAGCTACTTTCCAGCTGTTTTTGAGTTTGGTGTTCCTGACGTGGCTGCTACATAGACCCCCTGATGGGAATGGGACACACAGTCCATGAGCAGGGTAGGTGGGATCCTTCTTGATACTGCTAGCCTTACCAAATGATCAACATTATTCTGTAGAAACCATAGAAAAACTACAGCACAGAAACAGGCCTTTTGGCCCTTCTTGGCAGTGCCGAACCATTTTCTGCATAGTCCCACTGACCTGCACACGGACCATATCCCTCCATACACCTCCCATCCATGTATCTGTCCAATTTATTCTTAAATGTTAAAAAAGAACGCACATTTACCACCTCGTCTGACAGCTCATTCCACACTCCCACCACTCTGTGTGAAGAAGCCCCCCCCTAATGTTCTCTTTAAACTTTTCCCCCCTCACCCTTAACCCATGTCCTCTGGTTTTTTTTCTCCCCTTGCCTCAGTGGAAAAAGCCTGCTTGCATTCACTCTATCTATACCCAACATAATTTTATATACCTCTATCAAATCTCCCCTCATTCTTCTACGCTCCAGGGAATAAAGTCCTAACCTATTCAACCTTTCTCTGTAACTCAGTTTCTCAAGTCCCAGCAACATCCTTGTAAACCTTCTCTGCACTCTTTCAACCTTATTAATATCCTTCCTGTAATTTGGTGACCAAAACTGGACACAATACTCCAGATTTGGCCTCACCAATGCCTTATACAACCTCATCATAACATTCCAGCTCTTATACACAATACTTTGATTAATAAAGGCCAATGTACCAAAAGCTCTCTTTACGACCCTATCTACCTGTGACGCCACTTTTAGGGAATTTTGTATCTGTATTCCCAGATCCCTCTGTTCTACTGCACTCTTCAGTGCCTTACCATTAACCCTGTCTGTTCTACCTTGGTTTGTCCTTCCAAAGTGCAATAGCTCACACTTGTCTGTATTAAACTCCATCTGCCATTTTTCAACCCATTTTTCCAGCTGGTCCAAATCCCTCTGCAAGCTTTGAAAACCTTCCTCACTGTCCACTACACCTCCAATCTTTGTATCATCAGCAAATTTGCTGATCCAATTTACCACATCATCATCCAGATCATTGATATAGATGACAAATAACAATGGACCCAGCACTGATCCCTGTGGCACACCACTAGTTACAGGCCTCCACGCTGAGGAGCAATCCTCTACTACCGCTCTTTGGCTTTTTCCATTGAACCAATGTCTAATCCAATTTACCACCTCTCCATGTATAACTAGCGACTGAATTTTCCTAACTAACCTCCCATGCGGGACCTTGTCAAAGGCCTTACTAAAGTCCATGTAGACAACATCCACTGCCTTCCCTTCATCCACTTTCCTGGTAACCTCCTCGAAAAACTCCAATAGATTGGTCAAACATGACCTACCACGCACAAAGCCATGTTGACTCTCCCTAATAAGTCCCTGTCTATCCAAATGCTTGTAGATTCTGTCTCAGTACTCCCTCCAATAACTTACCCACTACCGACGTCAAATTTACCGGCCTATAATTTCCCGGATTACTATTCGATCCTTCTTTAAGCAACGGAACAACATGAACCATTCTCCAATCCTCCAGCACCTCACCCGTAGACATCGACATTTAAAATATATCTGCCAGGGCCCCTGCAATTTCAACACTAGTCTCCTTCAAGGTCTGAGGGAATACCCTGTCAGGTCCTGGGGATTTATCCACTTTAATTTGCCTCAAGATAGCAAGCACCTCCTCCTCTTCAATCTGTACAGTTTCCATGATCTCACTACTTGTTTCCCTTAATTCCATAGACTTCATGCCAGTTTCCTTAGTAAATACAGATGCAAAAAACCCATTTAAGATCTCCCCCGTTTCTTTTGGTTCCGCACATAGCCGACCACTCTGATCTTCAAGAGGACCAATTTTATCCCTTACAATCCTTTTACTCTTAATATACCTGTAAAAGCTCTTTGGATTATCCTTCACTTTGACTGCCAAGGCAGCCTCATGTCTTCTTTCAGCCCTCTTGATTTCTTTCTTAAGTATTTTCTTGCACTTTCTATACTCCTCAAGCACCTTATTTACTCCCTGCTTCCTATACATGTCATACAACTCCCTCTTCTTCTTTATCAGAGTTGCAATATCCCTTGGGATCCAAGTTTCCTTATTCCTATTCACTTTGCCTTTAATCCTGACAGGAACATACAAGCTCTGCACTCTCAAAATTTCTCCTTTCAAGGCTTCCCACTTACCGATCACATCCTTGCCAGAGAACAACTTGTCCCAATCCACGCTTTTTAGATCCTTTCTCATTTCTTCAAATTTGGCCGCCTTCCAGTTTAGAACCTCAACCCTAGGACCAGATCTATCTTTATCCATAATCAAGTTGAAACTAATGGTGTTATGATCACTGGAACCAAAGTGTTCCCCTACACACACTTCCATCACTTGTGCTAACTCGTTTTCTAATAGGAGATCTAGTATCGCATCCCCTCTAGTTGGTATCTCTATATATTGATTTAGAAAACTTTCCTGAACACATTTTACAAACTCTAACCCATCCAGACCCTTAACAGACCCAATCAATATATGAAAAATTAAAATCCCCTACCACCACAACTTTGTTTACTGCAGTTGCCTGCTATCTCTCTGTAGATCTGCTCCTCCAATTCTCGCTGAATATTGGGTAGTCTATAATACAACCCCACTAATGTGGCCATACCTTTCCTGTTTCTCAGCTCCACCCACAAGGACTCAGTAGACAAGCCCTCTAATCTGTCCTGCCTGAGCACTGCTGTAATATTTTCCCTAACAAGCAATGCTACTCCCCCACCCCCACCTCTGCCTCTGTCACATCTGAAACATCGGAAGCCTGGAATATTAAGCTGCCAGTCCTGCCCCTCCTGTAGCCAAGTTTCACTAATTGCTACAACGTCATAATTCCACGTGTCAATCCACGCCCTCAACTCATCCGCCTTCCCCGCAATACTCCTAGCATTGAAATATATACACCTCAGAAGACTTTTACCACCACTCACAACCTTTCTATCAGCGGATTTGCTTAAACTTTCAACATCATTTATTTTCACCCCAGCCACACTGTCAGCTCTGGCACTCTGGTTCCCATCCTCCTGCAAATCTAGTTTAAAGCCTCCCCAATAGCATTAACAAACCTCCCTGAAAGGATATTGGTCCCCCTGTAGTTCAAGTGTAACCCGTCTCTCCTGTATAGGTCCCACCTGCCCCAGAAGAGGTCCCAATGATCCTGAAATCTGAAACCCTGCCCCCTACACCAGTTCCTCAGCCACTTGTTCATCCTCCAGAGCATCCTATTCCTACCCTCACTGGCACGTAGCACATGTAGCAATCCTGAGATTACCACCCTCGAGGTCCTGCTTTTCAACTTCCTACCAAGCTCTCTATACTCACTGTCCAGGACCTCCTCACTCTTCCTTGCTATGTCATTGGTACCGATGTGCACCACGACATCTGGCTGATCACCCTCCCACTTCAGAATGTCATGCAAGTGATCAGAGACATCCTTGACCCTGGCACCCGGGAGGCAACAAACCATCCTGGATTCTCTGTCACGACCACAGAACCTCCTATCTGTACCTCTAACTATCGAGTCCCCTATCACTACCGCTCTCCTCTCTTTCCCCCCTCCCTTCTGCACTGCAGAACCAGACTCAGTGCCAGAGATCTAGCTGCTGCAGCTTGTCCCAGGTAAGTCATCCCCCCCAACAGTATCCAATGTGGTATACTTGTTGTTGAGGGGAATGGCTACAGGGGAACCCTGCTCTGCCTGCCCTTTCCTCTTCCCTCGCCTGAAAGTGACCCAATGTCCTGTCCTCTGCTCCTTTGGCGTAACTACCTCCCTGTAGCTACGATCTATAATCTCCTCATTCTCCCGAGTGATCCGCAGGTCATCCAGCTCCTGCTCCAGTTCCCTAACACAGTTTGTTAGGAACTGCGGTTGGATGCACTTCTTGCAGGTGTCAATGTCAGGGACACTGGAGGGCTCCCTGACTTCCCACATCCTGCAAAAGGAGCATTCCAACCTGGCATTCTCTCTACTATAAGCAAACTGGACAGAAAACTTACCGGAACCTACCCTGGCCTCTGCCTGTTCTCGCCAAAGCCTGTTGAGCCAAAGCCATCCCACTCTGTTCCCTCTCACTCCACTGCCCGCTCACAACGCTGCCCGCTGTATATGGTGGTCTGTTTTTAAACCTTGGCACACTACATCACGCGCCTGCGCAGTGCAGACCCTTCTCCCCAAGCAGTGTTTTTTAAAAAAAGACTTTTTGTATCCGATTTCTTCACTCCCTTCTTCTCAGCTGCTTGCTTCGACTGTAGCCTGCAACTGCTCCCCCCACTAACACCGTTTATGTCACCAGAAAATCGTATGTCCTTTATTCATGCCCAACTCATTAACCCTACAAACAATAAGGGTCCTTGTACCACTCTGGTATACTGCTGATCACCGGCTTCCAATCATAAAAGACACCTGCCAACCTTACTCTGATATTTATTACCAAGTCTGTTCTGGATGCAGTTTAGCAACTTCCCTTGGACCCTGTGAGTGTTAACCTTTTGGATCAGCTTTGTTAAAATCCATGTAGGCCACAGCAGCTGCAGTGCCCTCACTAATGCATTCATTTACCTCTTTGAAAATTCAGTAAAGTTGTTTAGCAGGATCTCCCCTTAACAAAGTTATACTGAATTTTTTTTTTGTTTAACCTGCATTTCCAAGTATCCTGTCTCTCAGAAATTTTCCTTTCATGTCAGTATCTTCCCTACCACTAGACTCATCAGGCTGTGGTTACCCGGCTTACCTCTGTCTCCCTCCGCGAGTAAAAGTGCAACATTTGCTGTAGTCTAGTAATCTGACCCTCTCTGTGGCGGCAAAGATTTAGATATCTGTCAGAGCCATGTTAGTCACCTTCCTTGCCCCTACTGCACCCCCGCCAAGGAACCTGGGATACATTTCAGGCCCTGGGAATTTACCCACTTTAAAGCCTACCACCTCCCCCTTTGTAGCTATTACCTGCTCTACAATTTCAGCCACCACTTCCACCACCACCTCCCCACCAATCCCCTACTTAAATTCTCCAAATAAAATGCCCTTATCCTTAGTGAATACAGATGAGAAGTATCATTGATGCACAGATGGATCTTTGACGTTTAGAAAGATCTTGGGTCCAAGACCATAGCTCCATGAAATTGGTCATATAAGTTGAAAGGGATCAAGGAAGGCGTGTGCAGCGCTTGCCATTCTTAGCTGAGTTCAAGAGTCAGGAAATTACGTTGCAACTTTATGTTAGGCCACTTCTGGACTATTGCATTCATTTCTGATTGCCCCATTATAGAAAAGATGTGGAGGCTTTAGAGAGGACGCAGAAGACAATTATCAGGATGCTGCCTGGATTAGAAGGCATGTGCCATAATGAGAAGCTAGCCAAACTAAGGTTGTTTTGTCTGAAGTAATGGATGCCAAGGGGAGAAAAGACGTGGAGGGTTAATATACAGTGGAGAGGTCTGTGAAGGGGAACCTTTGCTCAAATTTTTTACATGTTGAACAACAAATATAATATATTTTATATCTCTTTTTTAGTACCTGGTGATTGACATACAATTAATGCTGGGAGGAAAGCACAGATACAGCCTCAGCCCTGAGGAATACATTTTTGCAGCCCTGAGTCTTTATCTTGACATTATAAATCTCTTCCTCTTCATACTTCAGATCATTGGCCTGAGTCGTTAAGAAATAAAAAGTGAATTTTGCAAATTTATTTAATTATTGATCATTAATGCATTCTTGTAGAAATCTTTTATTTCAGACAAAGAAGTCCAGTAAATAATCAATGAAAAGCAGAACGACAAAATGTAAACTTAGAAGCTAAATGTCATTACCTTTCTTATAGATCACTATTAATGGATATAATTTTGAAAGGTCATTATGCAGCAGAAATTACAAAATTGACTTGTGGTTTTGGAAAGCTGTTTCTCCACAAAACAATAAAAAAGCATGTAAAAGGTCAAAGTACCAGCTATTTTAATACCCTGTATTAGAAATGTTTGTTCAATCTTGTTTACTAATTAATAATATTGCAAATTAGCTTTAAAATGTAACAGGTGCGAATTTGAAAAGTGCCTCAGTATGATAGTTTGTGAACTGTGAAAGTTTTGTAAAAGTGGGCATATTTTCAAAATAAAAAGTGTTTAATGCAAATGTAGTAAATTCTTTCTGCATCACCAAGATCAATTCTTGAGATTAACTACTCTGAAATTGTTATTTGTCATTTTTAAGTGGTTAATTTTTACACAACGTGGTGTACAGTATCAGTGATGAACTTACAGCAAAATAGTTTTGTGAATGATATTATTGCAGTACTTTGTCAAAGTTTAGAATCTGTTCTTTACCAATAGGTTAGCAGTTTTCTCACAGATTTGGAAATGAATCTAGCCAAGGTAATTGGAACATTTATGCTATATGGATTTTATTAGACTGATCTTTGAGCAGTTATGTTCACATTCTGAGAAAGGGTGCAACTGAACTTGAAAACTCACTGAGATTTATACAGGAAATGTTCATGTGGGAATCACAACATTAAACCAGGTTAGCAGGGCAAGCTTTTAAAGCTGAAGTACAGTGCTGAATTAGAGAAGCTTTAAGCTAATTTTGGCTTTCAAGGCAAACTACCAAAAAGGAGCTGCATGGATTTGTTCAGACCTGGCAGATTCAATGAGGACTGCTTCCAGCCTAATTTGGACAAACATTTGCCTAGAGACCTTCTTTAATGTGTAAATCTAAACCAGATATCATCAACCCTTGGGATCATAGTCTAAGGCACATAATCCAAGAGGCTTGCATATCTTACTAGATTGGAGAAAACGAGGCAGAGGGTGACTTTGCTCTGTATTTGGTACTGAGCAGATGAGGAAGGAGAATAGGTGGAGGACTGGATGGGAAATGTGGCTGGGATAAAAGGTCAGGAACATTAGTGAGACCATTTTGAGGCATTTGTGCCTCTAGGTGTGATTGGTGTGTGGATAGGCACCATGTGATGACCAAAATGGCAGGTGATAAAGTCACATCTTCAGCAAGAATGCAATGGGAACCCTATGTCACTGTTAATCTACTCAAATAGGCTCTAAACAGGAGAGGAAATCCTCAACTATCTGTGACAGGCTTTTCATCGTGACCCTTACTATATGATAATGTTACCAAAGTAACAATCATTGCATAGAAAATATGATGGTCCTGATATTGTTAAGCCTGCCCTCAGCAACCATGTCCAAATGAAGATACCTAAAGAAATATTTGTGAGTAACTTTTAGATAAGTTCAAACTTTTTGTCATCAAAATATCTTCATTGTTCTAATCATTGGGTATCAAGCAATCCTACACTGGACAAACAGAGTGGAGATGGTAGAAAGGGGAAGTGAATGAGAGAGAGAAAAAGGAGAGGGAGGGAAAAAAAACAGATCCTACAAGATAATTTGTAGATTTTACATCATACCTTTGCTAATTCATGTAGCATACTTTGTCGTATTATTTTTACTTATTATTTTAGCACTTAGTTATGTTTTTAATAAACTTAATTAAAAAGTCACAAAATGCTGGAGGAACTCAGTAGGCCAGGCAGCATCTATGGAAAGGAATACAGCTGACGTTTCAGGCCGAGATCCTTCATCAGGACCTGAAGTGTTGACTGTTTACCCTTTTCCATTGATGCTGCCTGGCCTGCTGAGGTCCTCCATAAACTTGTGTGTGTTGCTTGGATTTCTGACCTCTGCAGATTTTCTGATGTCTTTAATCAGAGTTCTAGGCTGTGCAGTTATGTGAGCCTTAACTCGCTTTCCAAGACTTCCCATATTGGGCTTCAGGGGCCTCAATGATTGCAGCCCAGGAAAAGGAAGAAAACTTTACCTTCAAGAAGATTGCTCTCAGGACTATCTCTGTGGACTGGTAGAAGCCCCTGTTGGACTTGCCAGTAGTTCAGATGGGAAGCTGCTCTTTAACTAATGAAGGAGGAAGCGTCTACTCTCTAGATAAAGCCTGCTCTATCAGACAAGGACCAAGAAGTACTGGCACTGCATATATGTGTTAGAAAATAACGGAAGTAAAATCAATCAAGTGTGACAAACTCACGTCACTGAGGTATGATCTCTGACATCTGTGCATAAGAGCTGCTCTATAATTTCTTGAGGTATGTGTGAAATTTCTGATCACAATTAGTGACAAAATTTAGATTGGATTTAAAGTTTAAATTAGATTTAGATTTAAAGTTAAGATTAACTTCCTGTGCATGGTGCATTACATTTCAATATTGAATTTGCAGGTCACTTTGGTTTGGACTTGAAATGATTTGGGGTTAGAACTGCAAGAAAATATTTGCAAGGGGATATTTAAAAGCAATGCATCACCTAAAATTTTATATTCACATAGGAAGCAAGGAATGAGTTCACATTATTAAACATTCGAAATGTTGATAGTATTTCCTTAAATGTGTGACTGTGGGCAAGTGATAGAGTGGTTGAAATGAAAACCTGGGATGGAATTAGTACTGAAGAGTCTTGCCAATGTATCCTCCTGACAGGCCAGCAGTAGGAAGTGAGAGAAAACCTGAAGGAGGTGCTTATCTTCATTGTCACTCATGACACCAGCTCTTTGATGCATGCCAGCTGTAAACCCTCAGCATTACAAATAGGTTGCCTGCAACTAGCTCTGTGTACCAGGAGCTGTATGATTGACTTTACAATAGTGGAGCATAGCTATTTACGATCTGCTGGAAACTTATGTTTTGTTTCATTTGATACTGCAATACATACGTTTTAGGTGGATACAAAGCATCTCCAACCTTTGAAGTTCTCAGGTACAAAGCCAGGGATTCGGGGAAAATCATGCCTGGGTTTCTGTCTAATACTATTAAACAGGACCAAGCCAACAGCCATGTCAAAAGTCGAAGTTGAATTTATTGTCATATACATATAGTATTACAGGAAAGATTCTAGCATGGTTAAAGCAGTGGCTGATTTCAGAAGGAAAAGGGTGAGAATAAAAGGAGGCTTTTCTGGCTGGCTGCCAGTGACTAGTGGTGTTCCACAGGGTAGTGTTGGGACTGATGCTTTTTACGTTATATGTCAATGATTTGAACGATGGACTTGATAGCTTTGTTGCAAAGTTTGCAGACTATACAAAGATAGGTGGAGGGGCAGGTAGTTTTGAGGAAGCGGAGGGGCTACAGAAGGACTTAAACAGATGAGGAGAATGGGCAAAGAAGTGGCGGATGGATTAATGTTGTGAAGTGTATGGCCATGCACTTTAGTAGAAGAAATGAAAGGGTTGAATATTTTCTAAATGGAGAGCAATACATAAAACAGAAGCACAAAGAAACTTGGAGTCCTTCTGCAGGGTTCCCTAAAGATTAATTTGCAAGTTGAGTCTGTGGTGAGGCAGGCAAATGCAATGTTAGCATTCATTTCAGGAGGACTAGAATATAAAAACAAGGATGTAATGCTGAGGCTTTATAAAGCAATGGTGAGGCCTCACTTGGAGCATTGTGAACAGTTTTGAGCCCCTTATCTTAGAAAGGAGGTGCTGAAACTGAAGAGGGTTCAAAGGAGGTTCACAAAAATGATTCAAGGATTGAATGGCTTGTCATATGAAGAGAATTTGATGGCTCTGGGCCGTATTCATTAGAATTCAGAAGAGTGAGGGGTGACCTCGTTGAAACCTACTGAATGGTGATAGGCCTTGATAGAGTGTATGTGGAGAGGATGTTTCCCGTGGTGGGAAAGTTTTGGACCAAAGGACACAGCCTCAGAATAGAGGGGTATTCATTTAGAATAGAGATGAGGAGGGATTTCTTTAGTCAGAGAGTGGTGGATCTGTGGAACTTGTTACCAAAGGCAGCTGCAGAGGCCAAGTCTTAGAGTATATTTAAGGCAGAGGTTGATAGATTCTCCATCGGTCAGGGCATGAAGGGATACAGGTAGAAGAGAGGAGACTGGGGCTGAGAAAATTGAATCAGCCATGGTGAAATGGTGGAGCAGACTTATGGGCTAAATGGCTTAATTTTGCTCCTATATCTTATGGTCTCCTGGTCTTATATGGGCCAAATGCAGACAAATGGACCACCTCAGCTGCACACATTAGGAAGTGCAGATCAGTTGGTCTGAGGGGCCTGTTTCTGTGCTGCATAGCTCTAACTATATGACAGTGGTATAGTCATAAAGTTCGTAGCTATGGTATGAGCATTCATGTCAGCCACATTCTGGGCAGCGTTTGGCTATTCAATTTTACCTTTACTCAGGCAACAAGTAATATCATAAACACAAAATACTCTGCAGATGCTGGGATCAAAGCCAACACTCACAACACGCTGGAGGAACTCAGCAGGTCGGGCAGCATCCATGGAAAAGATCGGTTGACGTTTCGGGCCAGAACCCTTCCTCCAGCATGTTGTAAGTAATATCATAAAAATTCCATCGCAATTCCCCTGTAAATCTGGAGAAGCTTCTCAGATAACTCAAGAGAGTGGCAGCACTGCCTGCATTGTGGTTTGAGAGGGAAACCACCAGAGGTCGCTGTCTTTTGGTGCCTCTTATTCTGAGTTCTCTCAGCTGTTTTTCCACTGCCCCCTTTTGAGAACATAGAAATAAATTAATTCTTATTTGAATTCTGTGACACTGGTTTGAAGGTACTAATTTAACAATTCTTAGGGCAAAATTTTCATGCCAAATCATTTTAAAAAGTGGCTGTGCTGGTTGTCACCTCATGCCTCCCAGCAATCCTGTGGCAATTCTACACCCCTAGAATCTAAATTTCTTGGAACAACCTTTTAGCTCTAGTTTACACATGAACAGAACTTGGAAATATCAAGATTATGTTCAAAGTTCAAAGTAAAATTTATTATCAGAGTACATACATGTCACCACATACAACCCTGAGATTCTTTTTCTGCAGGTGTATTTAGCAAAACTTTAGAACAGTAACTGTCAATTGTAAACATCAGGAACTGTTAATTTTAAATAAACCGTGCAAATACAAATGTAAAGAAATAGCAATAAACAACGAGAATGAAATAACAATTTAAGAGTCTTCAAAAGAGTAATTATCCCCTTTTGTTCAGGAGCCTGATGGTTGTGGAGTAGTAACTGTGTTTGAACCTGGTGCTGAGTCCTGAGGCTCTTGTAGCTTCTACTTCTACCAACAAGAGCATGGCCTAGGTGGTGAAGATTTTTGATGATGGATGCTGCTTTTCTACAGCAATGTTTCATGTATATGAGCTCAATCATTGTGGGGGCTCTACCTGTGATGTACTGGGCCGAATCCACTATCTTTTGTAAGATTTGCTCAAAGGCATTGGTCTTCCCATACCAGGTGGTAATGCAGCCAGTCAGCACACTTTCCACCACTCATCTGTAGAAGTTCGCCAAGATTTTTGATAACATACCAAATCTCACAGACTCCTGTGGAAGTAAAGGTGTTGTCGTGCTTTCTTTGCAATTATATTGAGTCCAGGACTGGTCCTCTGAGATAGTGACACCCAGGAATTTGAAGTTACTGACCCTCTCTACCTCTGATTCTCTGATGATTACCGGCTCATGGACCTCTGGATTCCACCCCCCCCCCCACCCCGAAGTCTACAATCAGTTCCTTCGTCTTGTTGACATTGAGTGAGAGGTGGCTGTTATTACACCACTCAACCAATTTTTCAGTCTCCTTCCTGTATGCTGATTCATCACCCCCTTTGTTACGGCCCACAACAGTGGCGTCATCAGCAAACTTGTTTCTGCTGTTGGAGTTGTGCTTAGCCACACAGTCATAGGTGTAAAGTGAGCAGAGCAGGGGGCTAAGTACACATCACAGCAGTACTCCTGTGCTGATGGAGATTGTGGAGGAGATGATTTTGCCAATTTGAACTGACTGGGGTCTCTAAGTGAGGAAATCCGGGATCCAATTGCACAAGGGGATATTGAGGTCCTCTGTCAATAATAGCTGTCACCACTTAACTATTTCTCTGCCAGTATCGTCTGGAGCTAACAGTATGTCCACTTTAGTGCCTTCAGCATTTTCAAAGTTCATAGTAAATTTATTATCAGAGTACATATATGTCACCATATACAACCCTGAGATACATTTTCTTGTGGGCATACTCAATAAATCCATCATAGAATAAGAACCATAATAGAATCAACTAAAGACTGCACCAACTTGGGGTTCAACCAGTGTGCAAAAGACAACAAACTATGCAAATACAAAAAGAATTTTTTTTTAAGCGTGTCGTACCAGACATTCAGCCATTCTTGTCTGGCACGTGGTGTCAGGGTTAACCGGGTCATGTTATGAACGTTCCTGACTCAACCCTTGTATTTTTTACGAGGTCAAGTGGCTAGCTCAACATTCAACCCGGATTTGAACTCGGGAACCTTTGCTCCAGAGTCTGGTGCTGATCTCACTGCGCCACCAACCAGATTACAAAAAGAATGAAATAATAATAAATTAATGAGAAATAAATATTGAGAACATGAGATGAAGAGTCCTTGAAAGTGAGTCCCTAGGTTGTGGGAACAATTCAACGATGAGGCAAGTGAAGGTGAGTGAAGTTATCCCCTTTGGTTCAAGAACCTGATGGTTGAGGGGTAATAACTCTTCCTGAACCTGGCGGTGTGAGTCCTGAGGCTCCTGGACCTTATTTCTAATAGAAGCAGCAAGAAGAGAGGATGACCTGGGTGGGGGTGGGGGTGGGGGTGGGGGTGGGGGGGTGGGGGTCCCTGATGATGGATGCTGCTTTCCTGTGACAATGCTTTGTGTAGATATGCACAACGGTGGGGAGGATTTTACCCGTGATGGACTGCGTTGTATTCACTACTTTTTGTAGGATTTTCCATTCCAGGCTGTGATGCAGCCAGTCAATATACTCTCTACCACACAGCTATAGAGGTTTTTCAGTGTTTGACAAGTCATGCTGAATCTTCACAAACTCTAAGGAAGTTGAGGTGCTGTTGTGCTTTCTTCATAATTCCATTAATGTGCTGGACAGGTCCTCCGAAATAATAACAACGAGGAATTTAAAGTTGTTGACCCTCTCCATCTCTGAACCCTCGACAAAGGACTGGCTCATGGACCTCTGGTTTCCTTCTCCTTATGTCAATAATCAGCCCCTTCATCTTGCAGACGTTGAGTAAGAAATTGTTGTTATGGCACCACTCAGTCAGATTTGCAATCTCCCTTCTATATATTGATTCTGCACCACCTTTGATTTGACCCATGACAGTGGTGTTGTCATCAAGCTTGAATATGGCATTGGAGCTGTGCTCAGCCATACAGCTGTAACTGTAAAGCAAGTAAAGCAGGGGGCTAAACACACAGCTTTGTGGTTCACCTGTGCCATTGGAGTTTGTGGAGATGTTGTTGCCAATTTGAACTGACTGGGGTCTGTAAGTGAGGAAATCCAATTGCACAAGGAAGTATTGAGGCCAAGGTCTTGAAACTTATTGATTAGTTTTGAGGAGATTGTGGTATTGAATATTGAGTGGTAGTCGATAAAGAGTATCCTGATGGATGCATCTTTGCTGTCCAGATGTTCCCAGGTTGAGTAAAGAGCCAATGAGATGACATATTAGCTGTGCAGCTGATGCTCTGGTAGGCAAATTGGAGCAGATCCAAGTCGATTCTCAGGCAAGAGTTGATATGTTTCATCACCAATCTCTCAAAACACTTCATCACTGTGGATACAAGTGCTTCTGGACAATAGTCATTGAGACAGATTACCACATTCTTCTTAGGCACCGGTATAATTGAAGCCTACTTGAAACAGGTGGGTACCTCAGACTGCCAAAGCGAGAGGTTAAAGATCTCAGTGAACACTCGAGCTAGGTGATCAATCAGCACAGGTCTTTAGTACTTGGCTATATATCCCGTCAGGGCTGGATGCTTTTCGTGGGTTCACCCTCCTGAAGGTTGCTCACACATCAGCCTCAGCGACTAAAATCACAGGATCAGCAGGGGTTGTGGGACTTTGTGATGGTTCCTCCATGTGTTGGTAATCAAAGTGAGCAGAGAAGGCATTAAACTCACGAGGAAGCAAAGCCCTGTTGTCACCTGTGTAGCTTGATTTAACTTTATAAGAGGTGATAGCATTTGAGGCCCGCACAACTGTTGAGCATCCTTCGTTGATTCAAGTTTAGTCCGAAGTTGCTACTTCACCCTTGAGATGGTGTTCCAGAGATTGTACAAGGACCTCTTGTAACTTTCTTGGTCACCTGACTTGAATGCCTCTTATCCAGCCCTCAGATTTCATAGTTCAGCCAGGGCTTCTGACTGGGGAAGACACTGAATGATTTTCTGGTGACACACTCATCTACAACTGTTCTAATAAAGTCCGGACAACCGTGATGTATTCATTCAGATCCACAGATGAGTTCTTGAATACAGCCCAGTCCACCAGCTTGAAGCAATCTTGTAGTGATCCTCTACCTTCCTTGACCACCTCTTTGCTTTGGTAAGTGAAGTTATCAGGAGCCTGGCGGTTGTAGCATAATAACTGTTCCTGAACCTGGTGGTGTGGGACTTAAAACTTTCATACCTTTGCCCAATGGCAGTATCGAGAAGAGGGAATGGCCTTGATAGTGGTGGTCTTTGATGTTAGGTGCTGCTTACTTGTAGCAGTGGAAATGTAAAAAGAAAGTCGAGGCATGGTCATACCTTCTTGTCATATCTGTTGTGACATTTATGTGCTGGTCCAAGTAAGATCCTCTGATATGTTGATACCAAGGAATTCAAAGCTACTTGCTCTCTCTGCCTCCATTCCAATCTTTTGCATGGCAGCACCAACTTTGTCACAATAATAGGCAAATCTGAGTGAATAAAAATTAATCTACAATTGATGTATTTTTGCAAACCTACTGAGGTCTCCAAAAACATTAAAAAATCTAATCCTGTATTGAAATCAATTCAAAACTGTGTCATTAATCACTTTATGCCAGAACAGAATCATTTTTGGGAAAAACAGAAAATATTGAATGGTAATGAATTGATATCCTTTTGGAATACTTCATCTGTGCTAATAACCTTTTTGAGAAAAAAATGGAAAAGAAGCTACAGGTGCTACTGTGGGAATAATTTTATATGAAAAGTCAATTTGTCTGGAGAAATTAATTTTGAATTGAAGTAAGCAAAGTTAAGATGTTGCTGCCTGTATTCATGGCCCCTGCTGAAAATTTACAGGATAAATTTAATGATTTGCTTCTAAAGTGTTCCCATCCGTTAGGACTATCAAGTGTGAAATCAGAAGCTGGAACTGAGCAAATTCATACGGGCTCAATATGTGAAAAGAATTTTTACCTTGTTGTGCCTTATGATTTAATATTTTATTTTAGTTTACTGTTTTTTAAAAAAATATTGAGGTAGGTTATTTTATTTGAAAATTGGAAGGTTAATGTTTTCAGAACAATAGTAAAGCTGTAAGATTAGGAAAAAAATCTATTTTGGCCAAATTGGCAATTCAAATTTGATCAGTTTGAATAAATACTTACAAATCTTATAAATACTTACTGAAAATCTGACTATTGTCATAGCCTTCGTACAACCATCATCCTTACCAGTAATTATCAATTGGTAAAACCGCCACAATATATTGATATTTTATATTCACATAGTCGATTTAGACTTCCCATTTTAAGAAATAGACTCACAGTGAAGTTGAGCAATTATTTTAAGATGTCAAAATGTAAGGTTATTGGGGTTTACCAGTATTTATTGTAAATGCAAAGTTAATTGTGGAAATCCAAAATCTGGCATTAAGCATAACTTTGAAATACAATGAACAAACTAACCTCAGTACTGGCTAACTACCCCATTTGCACAATTTTAATTACATTTAAACCTTTCTATCACCTAAAATGTAGATGCTTATTCTTTCTAGTTTTAATTATTCCAAGGGATTCTTAAAATATCAAAGCTGAAAATGTCAGTTTTAAATCCCTGCTTAATGTTTCTGCCTCCACTCTATTTGCACATTCAAGTTTATACTTCTCAGTTTTTTTACACAATCCTTTAATCTAATTTATTAAGATATACAGTTGCTTGCCTGATTCACTCAGTTTGTAATAGCCCAGTTTTCCAGCTGCACTATTACCCGTTGTCACTTTCACTATGACCATACAAATATTTAAAAACTTAATTAAGCAGGTCTAACTAACATTTGATTGCATTCAGTGCCTTGTCACACCAAATTATGGCTCATTGAGAAGAATGAGTCAGTTGAACTAATCACAGTGAAATAAGTGAAAATTATTTCCAAATGATTGCACCTACTTCCTGGGATGAGTTATTTTTAAATCACTTTTATTTAACTGATACTCTATGAAAGATTATTTGAAGTGGTACAGTAGTTTCCATGTTAACCGAAAGAATGGCTCCTTCATCACCACAAGATTACTACAATTTAATTCAGAGGATTAAGAAGAAATTACAGTCATTTGTATCTCTAGTGATGTAATTTGGTTGAGGGCTTTATACTGCGTCATACTCTCCAACAGAGCACACACAGACATTTGCTGAAAGAAACTTCTCATACAGGTTAGAAAACCTTAAAATTTTAAACCTCAAAAATTTAAAAAAAAATCTTCCTCTCCCTGAAGAAGATGGCAGAGTTTCTCATCGGAACGTCAGTTATAATTGATACTTGTACCCTGCCGGAAGCCCGAGAGTTTATTTGTCTTGAAAATAATGTTAGAATGTTCAGCAAAATCGGAACTAGTTAAAATGTCTTCATCTGTACCATTTTACACCACGACTAATGAAATGGTACTCTACTTTTTTTTATTTTACAGTTCTTCATCCATTTTATTGACGACATGTCTCACCAGTGGTTTACTAGCTGTTACATTTTATCAAATCTTCTTTGAAGCATCAATGGATAACTAACAATAATAAGAATATTTTGTTGAATTAGAACCTAAACTGCCAAAAAGGACACAAGCAGGCGGGAGGAGAAGATGGCAGCGCGACGCAGCGCGCGCAGCCCTCTGGCGAAAAATGATATCGTATCTGTTAAATAGGGGCCGTGGACAATTCTGATTTGATGGAGACAGACGTGAAAGCACAGAGGAACATCTGGAGAAATTTCTGAGATGCCAGTTCACTGCTGTTGTTACTGCGCGGTTGGAAATCTTCCGGAGGGAAGGCTTCAAAATCCCCGGCTTCGCCTGCTGTTGGCGACTGAGATTGAGGTCGAATCGTTCGGACAGAGATGGTGCTCAGTACTCGGTGTCCGAGAGCTAATCGGAGGCTCGAAGTTTTTGGATGACTCAGAGTCGGACTGTGGTCGGGTGTGGCAGGGAGAGTTTTTTTTTCTTTCTTCCTTCAGTCTGTGTGAGATGTGGGACATTTGAGAGACTTTGAACTTTTTAACAGTGCTCATGGACTTCTTCATCAATATGGTATTGTTGTTATATGTTATAATTATGTGGTTTTGTTAGTTTTTTCAGTCTTGGTCTGTCCTGTTAGTTTTTGTGATATCACACCGGAGGAAATATTGTATCATTTCTTAATGCATGCATTACTAAATGACAATAAAAGAGGACTGTGTGTCTTCATAATCTAAAGGACGGGGTGAACTGACATAATCATCCCCTTTCAGTGAGCCAGAATGACTTCTTTCAGGAACTTGTTCAGCACTTTTAGAGTTTCAGAGAACTTATTCAGTACTTCTGTGTTCTATTCTCAAAGGCATTGGCCTACAGGTTTACTGTGTGGCATTTACTTTTATGCAATAATACAATTGAACCAAATGCAAATTCAGTCACTGGTGTGACAGATACTTTTGAATGTGTATAACACATTGTACAGTCTTGATTCATGTACCTCCATCTGTAGGACACACCTGTGCTCAGAACAGACAGAATAAAAGTTATTATGAGATACTGTGGGTGTTTAGTCATTGGCCAGGGCAGTGGAGTGCCTGATTAGGTGTTCATTTAGACATTCTTGATATCTGATTGTCCAAGTTTCATTTCCAATGGTGGTGTCTGTTGAAAACTGATCATTTCAACCATATCAAGGTTCCTGAAACCACATGACCACTGTGCACAGTAATTCTTTGACCTCACAACTCGTACCGTCATGCAGACATGAAAATTATTGGCCCATGGACTTGACTGAAACTAGCCTCAATCACATTTACAGTGGCATTTTAATTTGGGCTTCTATATGAAGTGCAATTTCTAGGCCTTTGTCTCTGGGAAGAAATTGTTCTTAACTTCCAATCTAACTCTTAACTCTACAGTATTCAATTAAACAAAATTAATTCACTTTATTAAACTTAAATTGCCTCACTGATGTATTTCCTCAAAAAAATCCCCTCCATAATCCCATTCTGAGAAGCACATGCCCTAAAACTGTAAATCACACATTCTCTCTTTGTTGACTTGTATTTCTTTGCTATGCATCTGTGGCAATATTAGGTATAATGTACCAAAAGTGGCTACACCTCCTATTCTCCAAGACCTGGTAAATCTGTATCCCATGTGTCATAAATTGATATGGCCTATGTCAACTTAGATGCCCAAGATAGTCTCCTTTGTCAATGTATGGTCCATATCCCTCTCAACCTTTCTTATCCATTTTTGGCCTGTATCCTCTAAATCTTTCTTAGCTGTAGAATGATACTTGTAAACAAAGAGAATAGCAACTGCACAGAATTAATTTGGCAATGTAGGAGAGTAGTAGGTGGACAGTTCAGTGTCCAACATCGCCACTAACAGTTGTGCTGCCCTAGTTCTGAAAGAGCAGGCAAACTCTGTCAGCAGCAGGCGGTGAGGAAATACAGCATGAGCCATGAAGCCTCCATGACCTTAGTCTCATCAATACAAGTCGCATGCATGCAGTAGGAGTAACTGCAGCAGCTTTTGTGGAAATGAAGTCCCTTTGTCACACTGAGGCACCTTCCAACATGATAAGCCACACTGTCGTTATGATGAATTGGTGCAGAGGCACAACTGATAGAGCAGTAACAAACACCCGGTCTGATCCTGAACTCCAATTACCCGTGTGGAATCTGCATGTCTCCCTTGTGACTGTGTGGACTTCTCACAGGTGTTCCACTTTCCCCTCATGTCCTAAAGTTGTGCTGACTGATAGATTACTTGGCTATGCTAGGTTGTCCCCAATGCGTCGGTGAACAGTAGACACAGTGGGTGGGGAACTGGGGAGAATAAGAACAGCATTAAAGCAGGATTAGTGTAAATGGGTGCTTAATGGTCAGTGTGGATTCAATATGACAAAGGGTGTCCATGCTATAAAATTCTATGACTATATACATCACAGAAATTATAAGGAAAGACTTAAATGCAATTCCTTCTTGGTATATGCTAAAATAACATGGAAGTCTGTAAAAACAAATGTTGTTAGCTCGTAGTGGGATTATTTTGAGAAAGTACAAGAGGACCAGTCCACATCAATGTGTTGAGGAACTTAAGGGAGTACGAGCCTACAGCTATAATAATTAGGGATACATGGAAAGAGAGAGAGAGAAAGAGGGAGAAAGAGAAAGAGAAAGAAAGAGGGAAACAGAGAGAAATAAAAAGGAGAGAGGAGAGAAAGAGAGAATAGGAGAGGGAAAGAAAAGGAGAAAAAGAGGAGAAAAAGGAGAAAGAGATAAGCTGCATGTAAATTTGTTGGCACTCTGAAGATCAGCATTTTTAGTGGATAAGTAGTTTTTTCTGTACTGCTAATTCAGTTGTAAGTTTTATATAACTCTATTAGTTACTTGTTTAACATGTGTACTGTGTCTTTGTTTGTGAATACATACAAAATGCCTACTGCTAAATCAGGAAAGAACATGGAACAAAATTTTAAAATAATTATCATTACAGAGATTCAGAACGGATGAAGTAGCTCAAAGCTGGGCAGCAATGTAGTACTGTAAGCCATCAGCAGCAAAAGAATTGAACTCCATCACAGTCAGTAACTTAACGGCTCAGCATATTGGTCACTATATCATTACTGACAAGCCAGAGCACCAGGTTCAAAGTTTAAAAGGTCAAGCCAGGTATACACCCAGCTATACTGTACCTAAAAATGAGGTACACACTGATGAGGCAAGTGTTAACAAGTGATATTTACTCACCAATAACCTGCTCATCACTGCTTTTTTTTGGGATTTTGCCCCCTCTATCATCATTAATATGGGCTCAGAAAATATTGCAATTAAATGAGTAAAAAATTTTGACAGAATATCCCGAAGCCACATCATCGCTGCCTAGAATGAGAGCAGCTGGTATTTTGCAATGACATCAACAAGTTCTTTTAATAGGTACGCATCAATTAGACTTGGAAATGTAAAGGGAATTCTTGAATATTGGCACAAATCCTGAAACTCCCTTCCCATCAGCACAAAAGAGTACCTTCAGTAGAAGCACTGCAGTACTTGAAGGTAACTTGCCATGTTTGGAATATCAATAAGGGGATGGACAATAATTATAGATCTGCCAGTAATACCCACATAATGAAAATGAATTTTTAAAAATCCTTCAGGAAAATATCCAATTACCATTTATAAAATTATTGAATTGTCTTTGAGCTTCAAGGTTTTCAAACCTTGAGCTCCAGATCAAAATTACTGTAAAACAATGTCACATCTATTCTAATTTTCTTAAATCTTACTTATTGGTTACTGGACCCAGTTTATTCTCATTTACTTAATTAAAGCATTTAGAATTCTGAAGTTAAGCTTCCTCTTCCTTAATGAAATCAAGCTTCTCCAGTCCCTTTCAAATAAATCCTTGATATAATTCTCATAAATTTCCCCATGCGTCTGTCCTAGATTTGACACCCAGAATTGAACTTAAATCTCCAGCTGACATTTAAGCAATTATGAATGATTATCCTAATGCAGAGGGTGAGAAACATTGTCCAGAATTGCCAGGATTTTCTGTAGGGTCCTTTGTTCTACCACAGCCTCCAGTGTGTCCAGTTTGACTCCTATAACAGAGCCAGTCTTTCTGATCAGTTTATTGAGCCTGTTGGCCTCACCTGTGTTGATGACATTACCCTGGCACACTACCACACAGAAGATACAGGTGTCAACAGACTGGGAGAACATGTGAAGGAGAGATCTGCATACTGCAAAGGCTCTCAGTCTCCTCAGGAAGCAGAAGTGACTCTGGCCATTCTTGTACTCGGTGTTGGTACTCCACTCAAGATGATAACCGATTGTTAGCATCTATCAGCCTGAAATTGGGGAGCTATTCCGAGCACACAGCCACTAGAGGAAAGACAATATTTTTCCTGTTAATCTATTTTGTGAACTCATGACAATCCATGCTAGGAGTTTCATCATGTAATAAAGCTGTGTAAATGGACCGAAAACGATCCTACTCATAATCATTAAACTTTTATAACTTTAACTATATTAAGCACAATTCTTTCAGTCATTACACAGTGTACCACACAACATCACCAGAGTCTGAAAATATTTGGAATAATGCATCCATCCATTTTATTCCAAGCCCATCACAGCAGCCACAAAGAAAAGCTTAAGAAACTTTAACAAAATGTTAATTTTATTTAAATAGACTCACATCTGAAAAATAGTATCTACATGTACATTGACCTGACATGGTAAATACAACAGACAAAACTGCACAACATGGATTTTCTCTATAGATGGTTTTCAAAAACAATTTTTACGCCTGTACAAAACCAGATTCTTAATAATACAATCTGAAAATTCAGGTTCTGAAGGACTGAACGTGTAGCTGGCCTTTTATTTGCTTGAAGTAACACAAGGTTCCAATGAATATCTTCAGTACTATACAAATGCAGCACCTCATTTATATTAATAAAAGACGACAAATAGCTTCTGCAAAAGTTACAACAGCCTTATGTCAAAAATAGGTTTTGTCCATATTGATTTTCACAATCTAAGAGAGATGAAACTGACATATTCTGATGAAGAATCTAGGGTCAGAATGGCTTTGAACCCCCAAAATACTGCAATGAACATGAACAAAATTTCAGTTTGTAACAGTTTGCCTTTTCATTCCAGCAAGATTTATATAATTGATTCTGATTAATTGGCCATTGGTTAATCAAGGAAGCAGCTTATTTGGTATAACTTTTTAATAACAAAAAACAATCAAGAAAATAGCTGAGATTCCCTTCGTTTATTTGGAACATTATGCTGCTTAATTGGGACAGGAGATTGCTGCCAGTTTCCAACCAGCGTCAGTTGCAAGTACTTGTGAGGCCGTTAGGCACTATACCATGCTTAGAGCAAACAGTTTTTTAATTAGCGTTAGCGGCGTGCATTTATGTTCAAAAAGCAGTGATTTTTGTCATTGATATTTGGTGAGAAGTAAGCACTAAGACAACTCAGAACTACTTTGCTCAATGTGATTTCAAACATTCAGGCTTGGAGATGCCAAAAATGGCCAGGAGTAAAATTATTTCACTACTTCAACAAGATAGGACAATGAAGAATTTGAAGGTATCAACAATCATCTTCAACATTACAAGAAAAATGAAGATTTGGAGGATGCAATTGTTGAAAGCATTATATGAAGGCAGTCCGTTATCTGCAGTAGGTGTTCAGTCCATGGCCTCCTCTACTCCCAGATCAGGTTGGAGAAGCAACACCACATAATCCATCTGGGTAGCCTCCAATCTGATGACATGAACATCGATTTCTCGAATTTATGGCAATTGCCCCCAATCCCCTCCTTCCCCATTCCCCATCACCTCCCTCTGGTGCTCCTTCCCCCCTCCCATTCTTCCATGGTCTTCTGTCCTCTCCTATCAGATTCCTCCTTCTCCAGTCCTTTACCTCTTTCACCGATCAACTTCACCCCTTCCAGCTTCACCTATCACCTACCACGTCCTTCTTCCTCCCTTCCCCCCACTTCATTATTCTGTCTTCTCCCCTTCCTTTCCGATCCTGATGAAGGGTCTCAGTCTGAAACGTCGACTGTTTACTCTTTTCCATAGATGCTGCCTGGCCTGCTGAGTTCCTCCAGCATTTTGTGTGTGTTACTTTGGATTTCCAGCATCTGCAGATTTTCTTTTGTTTCAGCACTGATTTGTTCATTTACAGTTGATAACTAATACACACTTTTATAGTACTGTGGTAGCATTTGTGGTGTTCTGATTTCTTTTGTATTTCATTTAAATACATAATTTGTTAGCTTGTCTTTTTCTTTAATACTTTTGTAACTATTTCTGTGAAACTTCCATTAATTGCAACTGCTTAATTGGGCCAAAATGTACTGGTCCCAATGAATCTCAATTAACCAGAATCCATTGTAATGATAAAAATGTACATTTTAATTAACATTTGGTACCCTGGCTACAAACAGTTTGCAATCGATTCCCTCACAGCTATTGCAGGAGTTGGTCCAACACGAGTCCAGATATACCCTTTCTCAGGTCTGGTTGGGATAACTGGAAAAGGAGTAGATCGTGATTTGAAGTATTCAGAAGGTGCGTGGCAGACAAACTCAAAATGTTCCATTTTTCTTGGTAAGTCTTCCTCTGGTCCTAAAATTATAACAATATGTTGGAATATACTCTAATATGGAATCATTATTGAAATGCCAAAGAGAGCTTGATGATTTTATCCACAATGTAAATCAACCAATTAAAATAAAACTTACAAAATAATCACTTTATAATTTACTGTCACACATTATGATCTCACATAAGACCATTACAACTTTTATACAGTATAATATATATCAATTCTGCAGAGCACAGATACTCAAGAATAACAGATTGTGTGCCTTACTGATTTGAAAATTTCATCCTATGAGCATGGTGCCAAGTTTAAAATGTGTCATATAATTTTATTTTTGGATTTCATATTTCATACTCAGTATACGAATTTCATTTTGGGTCAGGCTGCATCTACGCTGAATGCAACGTCTTTGGGGCCCCAAGGTAGCGTAGTGGTTAGTGTATCGCTATGGCAGCTCAGGGTGTTCCGGAGTTTGGAATTCAATTCTGGCGCTGCCTGCAAGGAGTTTATATGTTCTCCCCATGAATGTCCAGGTTTCCTCCGTGTGCTCCGGTTTCCTCCCGCAGTCCAAAGACTTACCGGTTCGTAGCTTAACAGGTCACCGTAATTTGTCCTGTGATTATGCTGGTGTTAAGTAGGTGGGTTACTGAGCGATGCAGTTTGTTGGGCCTCAAGGGCCTATTCTGCGCTATATCTCTAAATAAAAATAAAAAAATAATCTACAACACTCTGAGTTTTGAAACACCCAGCTCTCTCTCTGGGCCGTGGCATAAAGTATGCAAGGAGCCTTCAATGAAGCAACACCCTTCACTGCAGTATACATTCAAGCACATTTTAAGTGTTGTTCAAACATGTGGTTTTCAGCTAGCTAGCTTATTATTCACTTCTTCTCAGAAATTCCTTTAGGATCAATGATCACTTCATGAGTGACTTGTACCAAAATAACATTCAGATCTGTTACCCAAGAGAGTCCTGATGTTCTTAGTCCATATCTTTATAATGAGGACTAAAAGTTGACCATATGAAAATACTTCCAATATCGGATAATGTGGAGGAAATATTGAGAGTTAAAGATTTTGATAGACAAAGGGTTAATATTGGCTTTTTGAGTATGGAAACCAGTTTGCAGCTTAGTTTGTTATAGATATGGTCTTCGCTTTCAGCAGAGATGACTGGAATAAATACTTCCAGTTGTTCATCTCGTAAAAATGAGACTCAAGGATATGAGACAAACTGTTTGTTAATATATACAGTTAATACAAAGTTGTACACAGGACTGATTTTTTAATTTTTGGCTGTTGCTATGGGTTAGCTTATCACAAGAGAACTGCATGCAAACCTAAGTTATCTTTTCTAATTCACAAGGTTAATCAAACAGCCTTTGCTTTTGCAATTGATTTGAACGTGCATAAAAGGATCTCTGCTCTCTATATTATTGAATTCAAAACCCGTGGTTAGAGATTCCACTCCCCGAGATATCGTGAATAAAGCTCTCTTTACTTTGAAGTCTGTGTCTAATTTACTTACAATCAATTTTAACTGAATTTCCTTAGCAAATTAATTTCCCTAGCAAATTAATTTCCCTAACAGATAACCAGTGAACATCAACTATCTCACAGATTTGCATAATAAGGTTTTGGTCCAGTGGCAAGGAGGTCCAAATACAACTGAAGGATAGGTTCGGGTGTATAGACGTTAGCTCACACACGCACAAGTGATATCTTGTAAGTATCTGTCAGAATGTGCATGCAAATCTACGCACACTACATACCAGTACAAAACTGCATATTTTGCATACAAGTAGGCTTGCATGTATCTGGTTATTGGAAACTGTCTCAGAAGGCACCGTCTTCTTCATATAGTATGCTTATTAGTGTCATGGTTATTGATGCCCTCCCTTTGGACTTATCTCAGTAAGTAATATTACAATGGGACATTCAGTTATTTGTTACAATGGACAATCAAAATGACTGTGGGTATAAACAGCTTTATACATACCAAGTATGTAAGTTGATGCGTCAAACTGTTCCTTCGAGCTTGCCTGAGTTGGAATGAGCCACGTAATCACTGCACTCTTTTCACAATATTGATCTTGCACAAACCCTCTTATCTGGGCATAGTAAATCTTTTCATCATCCTCGTCCACCACAGAGACTACGTCTCCAACCTGGTAATATATACCCTAAAGTATATTGAAAGAACACGCAACATTAAGTAGAATTATCACTGATGCTTCTTAAAATTCCCAACTAATCCAACTATACACAGATAGTTCCAATAGGCCGGAGGTGTAATTGCTGGGTTATTGCCGTAATAGGATTTGGAGCCCAGGGTAGTCCTTTCCTAGCCATTTTCCAGTAAATACACAGTCTAGTTGGGTTGTACATCTTTATTCTTGATTGAACGCACTGTTCTATCAAATGTATTTAAATATGAAGATTGGTTAACTAGCATGTATGAAACTGCACTTACCATGCATCATCCACAACAGTGAGAACGGAGAGTGATCATTTTATTATGGAGGAGTGGGGAACAGATGCCCCTTGATAAAAATCTAAATACAAGACATTGTAACATATTGATCGGGTAAAGAGATGACAAAGAAAACAACTGATGCATGGAAAAAGTGGATAGAATAGAACAGCGGTCCCCAACCACCGGGCCGTGAGGAATCGATACGAGTCAGCTGCACCTTTCCTCATTCCCTGTCACCCACTGTTGAACTTGAACATAGGGTTGCCAACTATCCCGTATTTGCCGGGACATCCTGTATATCGGGTTAAATTAGTTTGTCCCATACGGGACTGTCCTTGTCCCGTATTTCCCCCGCTAAGGTAGAGCGTTCCTATGAAACCTTTCATGCCGAAATAACATAAAGCGCAGAAGCAATTACCATTAACTTATATGGGAAAAATTTTTGAGCGTTCCCAGACCCAAAAAGTAACCTAACAAATCATACCAAATAACACATAAAACCGAAAATAAATAACACTAACATATAGTAAAAGCAGGAATGATATGATAAATACACAGCCTATATAAAGTAGAAATAATGTATGTACAGTATAGTCGGGAAGATGAAGGCAAAACTGATTTGTGGGGGAAAAAAAAAATCGGCACATACGTACGCACATGCGCACACAGGTGCACGTGCAAGGCTTCATGGTCATGGTAGTCTTTCCCGGGGTAAAGTGTCCCGGGATTCGACTGTTACTTTTGTCCCTTATTTGGGAGTGAGAAAGTTGGCAACCCTCACTGTAAAAGACATGTTGAGGTGAGTTTAACCCTACTTGAACACTGCCCACCCCTACCCCCCCGGTCGGCCGGTCTGCAAGAATATTGTCAATATTGAACCGGTCCGCGGTGCAAAAAAGGTTGGGGACCCCTGGAATAGAACGTCAAAGTATCTCTCTTCAGTCGTTGTCATGTCGTGGCTATCTCTCGCGGGAGAGGTTGAAAGTCTTCATTCTGTTGATCTACTTATGAGCTCTCAAGTGGCTTATGAGTCCAATCTTGGCTTTGAAAGTTCTTCCGCATTCAGGATAGGTAGTTCCAGATGGCAGATCGGGCTTTGGTTGTTGCTGCCTCTCTTTCCATTTTCTTCTCTTTTCTTCTAATTCTGCACATCTGTTGGCTTTGAAAGTTGCTGTTCCTTCTCGGATGATGACTTGCCAGAGTTTCCTGTCCTTGGCATTGGTTTCCCAATTGTTGATGTCGATGTTACATTTCTTCATGTCAGTTTTTAAGACGTCTTTGAATCTCTTCTGTTGTCTGCCTCTTTTACATTTGCCTTCTTTAATCTGGGAGTAGAAGATTTGGTTCGGCAGACATTTGTCTTTCATCCGAACAACATGACCACTCCGTCTTAGTTGGTTCTTGATGATGTAGGCTTCAATGTCTCTCTTCAGTACAAATGAGTCAAATAGCAAGTCAGAGTTGTATAGTATGGAAAGAGGGCCTTTGGTCAGACTTCTTCATGCAGAATGACATGCCCTATCTACGCTAATTTCCTACATTTGGCTTATATTCCTCTGCTCCTTTTCTATCCTTACTCTACCACCTCCCCGATAGCTTGTTCCACACACCAACTACATGCTGTATGGAAACACTTGTCCCTCAGATCTATTTTAAATATTTCCCTTCTCACCCTAAACCTTCGTCCTCGAGTTTTAAGACATTAGATTCTAAATTGGAGAAAGGCCAGCTCTGATGGTGTCAGAAATGATCTGGCCAGTGTGAAACAGGACAGGCTGATTTTTGGCAAAGGTGTACTTGGAAGGTCGGAGGCCTTCAAAAACAAAATTTTGAGAGTATAAAACTTGCATGTGCCCATCAGAATAAAAGATAAAGGTAACAACCGTAGGAAACCTTGGTTTTAAAGAAAGATTGAGGGCTTGGTTAAGAGAAAAAGGGAGGTGCAGAGCAGGTATAGGCAAGTAGAACAAATGACGTGTTTATGAAGTACAAGAAATGTAAGAGAACACTTAAGAATTGAATCAGGAAGGCTAAAAGAAGGCATGAAGTTGCTCTAGTAGACAAGGTAAAGGAGAACTCCAAGGGATTATACAGGTATGTTAAGAGCAAAATGATTCTTTTCATCTGTATTTACTTGGGAGACAGATACAGAGTCTATAGAAGAGAGGCAAAGTGGCATCAACTTCATGGACCCTGTACAGATTACAGAGGAGGAGGTGTTTGCTACCCTGAGGCAAATCAGGGTGCATAAACCCCCCGGGCCTAATAAATTGTTCTCTCGGACCCCACAGGAGACAAGTGCAGAAACTGCTGGGGCCTTAGCAGAGATACTTAAATTATCCTTAGGGACTGGAGAGGTACCACAGGATAAGAGGATTGCCAATGTTGTTCAATGTTTAAAAAAGGTTCCTCTAAACAGAAACCAGGAAGTTATAGGCAGTGAGTCTGACATCAGTTGTGGGAAAGTTATTGGAAGGTATTCTAAAGGACTGGATACATAAATATTTGGATAGGTATGGTCTGATTAAGGATAGCCAGCATGGTTCTGTGTGTGGTAAGTCAGGTCTAACCAATCTTATAGAGTTTTTTGATGAAGTTACCAGGAAAGCAGATGAAGGCAAGGCAGTAGATGTTGCTTACATGGACTTTCATAAGGCATTTAACAAGGTCCTGCATGGGAGGCTGGTCAAGAAGGTTCAGTTGCTCGGCATTCAGATTGAGATAGTAAATTGGATTTGACATTGACCTTGTGGGAGAAGCCAGAAAGTGTTAGTAGGGGGTTGCCTCTCCGACTGCAGGCATGTGGTGTGCTGCAGAGATGAGTGCTAGGTCCTTTGTTGCTTGTCATCTGCAAACCCCATTTCCAGAAAAGTTGGGATATTTTCCAAAATGCAATAAAAACAAAAATCTGTGATATGTTAATTCACGTGAACCTTTATTTAACTGACAAAAGTACAAAGAAAAGATTTTCAGTAGTTTTACTGATCAACTTAATTGTATTTTGTAAACATACACAAATTTAGAATTTGATGGCTGCAACACACTCAACAAAAGTTGGGACAGTGGCATGTTTACCATTGTGTTACATCACCTTTCCTTTTAATAACACTTTTTAATCATTTTGGAACTGAGGATACTAATTGTAGTAGATTTGCAATAGGAAATTTTGTCCATTCTTGCTTGATATAAGACTTCAGCTGCACAACAGTCCGAGGTCTCCGTTGTCTGATTCTCCTCTTCATGATGCGCCATACATTTTCAATAGGAGATAGATCTGGACTGGCAGCAGGCCAGTCAAGCACATGCACTCTGTGTCTACAAAGCCACGCTGTTGTAGCCCGTGCAGAATGTGGTCTGGCATTGTCCTGCTGAAATAAGTATGGACGTCCCGGGAGGAGACATCGCCTTGATGGCAACATATGTCTCTCCAAAATCTTAATATACGCCTCAGAGTCAATGGTACCTTCACATACATGCAACTCACCCATGCCGTGGGCACTGATGCACCCCCATACCGTCACAGATTCTGGCTTTTGCACCTTTCGCTGATAACAATCTGGATGGCCGTTTTCATCTTCGGCACGGAGAACTCAACGCCTGTTTTTTCCGAAAACTAGCTGAAATGTGGACTCATCTGATCACAGCACACGGTTCCACAGTCTTTCGGTCCATCTGAGATGAGCTCAGGCCCAGAGAACTCGCCAGCGTTTCTGCGTAGAGTTGATGTATGGCTTCCTCCTTGCGTAATACAGTTTCAAGTTGCATTTCTGGATGCAGCGACGGACTGTGTTGAGTGACAATGGCTTTCTGAAGTACTCCCGAGCCCAGGTGGCTATAATTGTCACAGTAGCATGACGGTTTCTTAGGCAGTGCCGCCTGAGGGCTCGAAGATCACGCGCATTCAACAGTGGTTTCTGACCTTGCCCCTTACGCACTGAGATGTCTCTGAATTCTCTGAATCTTTTCACAATATTATGTACTGTAGATGTTGAAAGACCTAAATTCTCTGCAATCTTGCGTTGAGAAATGTTCCTTTTGAACTGACTAACAATTCTCTCACGGATTTTGGCACAAAGGGGTGAGCCACAACCCATCCTTGCTTGCAAAGACTGAGCCTTTGATGGACGCTACTTTTATACCCAGTCATGATACCTCACCCGCTACCAATTAGCCTGCTTAATGTGGAGTCTTCCAAACCAGTGTTACTTGAATATTCTGTGCACTTTTCAATCTTATTTTAACTCTGTCCCAACTTTTGTTGAGTGTGTTGCAGCCATCAAATTCTAAATTTGTGTACATTTACAAAATACAATTAAGTTGGTCAGTAAAATTATTGAAAATCTTTTCTTTGTACTTCTGTCAGTTAAATCAAGGTTCATGTGAATTAACATATCACAGATTTTTGTTTTTATTGCATTTTGGAAAATACCCCAACTTTTCTGGAAATGGGGTTTGTACATCGATGATCATGATGATAATATGGTTAACTGGATCAACAAATTTGTGGATGATACCAAGACTGGGGTGTAGCGGACAGTGTAGAAGGCTATCATGGCTTGCAGAGGGATGTACATCAGCTGGAAAAATGGGCTGAAAATGGAAGATGGAATTTAATGCAGACAAGTATGAGGTTTTGCACTTTAGTAGGATCAACCAGGGTAGGTCTTACACAGTGAATGGTAGGGCACTGAGGAGTGTTGTAGAACACTGGGATCTGGGAATACAGGTCCATAATTCATTGAAAGTGGCATCACAGACAGATATGGTCATAAAGAAAGCTTTTGGCACATCGGCCTTCAAAAATCAATGTATTGAGTACAGAAGATGGGATGTCATGTTGAAGTTGTACAAGATGTTGCTAAGGCCTAATTTGTAGTATTGTGTACAGTTTTGGTCACCTACCTACAGGAAAGATATACACAAAGTTGAAAGAGTGCAGAGAAAATTTATAAGGAGGTTGCCAGGTCTGAAGGACCTGAGTTATAAGGAAAGATTGAATAGGTTAGGACTGTATTCTCTAGAACATAGAAGATTGAGAGTAGATTTGATAGAGGTATACAAAATTATAAGGAGTAAGAACAGCGTAAATACAAGCAGGCTTTTTCCACTGAGGTTGGGTGGGACTACAACCAGAGGTCTTGGGTTAAGGATGAAAAGTGAGAAGTTTAAGGGGAACATGAGGGGAAACTTCTTCACTCAGAGGGTTGTGAGAGTGTGGAATGAGCTGCCAGCGTAAGTGGTCCATGTGAGCTTGATTTTGATGTGTAAGAGAAGTTTGGATAGCTACATGGATAGCAGGGATGTGGAAGGCCATGGTCTGGTGCAGATCAATGGGAGTAGGCAGCTTAAATGGTTTTGACATGGGCTAGATGGACCCAAAGGGCCTGTATATGTGCTGTACTTCTCTACCACCCTGAACCAGGAAAAAGAATTCCAACTAGCTACCTTATCATTACCCTCAATATTTTAGGTCCCCCTCAGTTCCTGCACTACAGTGAGAACAATCCCAATCTTTCCTCATTACTAAAACCCTCCACTGCAGACAACGCACTGGTGAATCTCTTCTGCAATTTTTCAAGTGCTACCACATCCTTTCTTTAGTGTGGTGACCTCTCATCCAACTTTCCAGCTGATCAATGTCCTTCTGTAAACATTGGCAACCATCCTTGTTGTCTACGATTCTATCAATATTTGCGTCTCTAGCAAACTTAGACATCAGACCATAGACATTCTTGTCCAAGACGTTCAGATGTATGACAAATAACAAAGATCCCAGCATTGATCCTTGTGGTACACCTCTATTTCCAATCTTCCAGTCAGAAAAACATCATTCCACCATTACCCTCTGCTTCCCATCATCAAACCAACTTTGGATCCAATTTGCCAAAATATTTGGATCCCATGTGCTCTAACTTTCTGGAGCAGCATACCATGTCGGAAGCATACCTTGTCAAAAGCCTTGTTAGAATCTACATATACCATGTCTACTACCAAGCTTTCATTTTTTTTTAGTACAGGTTGACCTTCACTAATCCGACTACCTGTAATCCGGTTCCTTCGATAATCTGGCACTGATTATGCTTAATGTAATCCTTCTGTAATTTGGCATTTTCACTAATCTGGCACTCCTCAGGTCCCAATGGTGCTGGATTAGTGAAGGTCGACCTGTACCTTGCCCAAAAACTCAATTAGATTATCTGAGGCAGCTACTCCCCTGCACAAAATCAGGCTGGTTCCTCACAATCAATCCCTGCCTCTCCATAAGTCTAACATTTCTAGCTTGTAGTTTTCTGGCTTATCCCCAGTGTTCTTCTTAAATATGGGAACATTAGCTACTCTCCAGTCATTTGGTATCCGTGCCCACAGATGATACAAACCTCTGTCAGAGACCCAAAAATCTCAGGATTTGTTCAGCTTACTCTGCATTGCTATCTTTAAACACTTCCTTGTTCCCAATACACACATGTTCCCAGCATATACACCCAACTCTCCATAATCCCCTATCTTCTTGCTATTGAATACTGATACATAGTAATGCAGGACACCGCACATATCCCTTGGAGACAAAGAGACAGCAGGTGCTGTCATCTGGAAGTAAAAAATAATCAAACTGCTGGACAAACTCAGTGAATCTGCCAGGAACAGTGCAACAGGGGGAAGGATCTTGCATTAGGGCTTATATCCCCTGGTTCCATGCAAAGACTGCTTTTAGCCCCTGAGGATCCCTTCTCTTTCCCTAGCTACTCTCTTGCTTCTAATATATTTATAAAAGGTTTTGGAAACCTTTGTATAATCTTTAATTCTGCTAACCAGAGACATTTCATGTCCCTTTTTTGACTTCCTAATTCTTTTCTTAAGGTCTCTCCTTTATCCTCAATAAATTTCAAACGGTTCACTTGATAAGGTTTTTCAAACATGGACCAGAATTCCTTCTTTTTCCTGATCAATTTCCTTTGTTAACTAGAATTCTCTAATCTTACCATCTTTGCTTCTTAACTTTAGAGAGACATAGCAATTCTGGTCTCTTACTATTTTGCTATTAAACATCTCCCACTTAATTGGATGTTGTTTCCTTCTCTAGCAGCTGCTCAAATCTAGTGTTTCCTTATTCTAGTGGTCAGCCTTCCCTCAATTTAAGAAGTTAACTCAAGATTCAATCCTATCCTCTTCCATGACTACTTTAAAGCTTACTGAATTGTGATCACTATTCACAAAGGATTCCTCCACAAACACTCCCACCATTTGCCCATCCTGAGGCTGAGTACAGCTACATACTTCCCGAATGCAATTACCAAATTCCACCTCATGTTGGCCCACATCATTAAGGCTATCCCAGTCCATACTGGGCCAGTTCAATCACGCACTACTACAAGCCTACTGCTTTAATATCCTACTGCTATTTGTCTACACACTGGTACTTCTAAATCCTGCTGGTTATTTGGAGGCCTAGAGTACAATCCCACCAAAGTGATTGCCCCTTTTTTATTTCTAAATTGTACCCATATAGCTTAATTTGCTGACCCCTTCAGGATACCCTCCTGAGTACTGAGGTAATCCTCTCTCCTTAATCATCAGTGGAACAACACCTCTCTTTTTAGAGCCCCATCCAATCACACTGAAAATGCAGTCTGCAGTACTTTGAACTGATACTCCTCTCCTTCCCTTAGCCATATTTCCACAATTGTCACAATATCATAATCCTACATGCAGATTCACACTGTCAGCTCATCTGTCTTATCTGGAAGGCACCTTGTATCAATGTATAAATGTACTTAAACCTACTAGCCCTTTTATGCTCCCCACCCATCACCAGCTGCTCTGCTGACAAGACTGTCTGCTACATTTACTACAGATGTTTCTTCTCTCCTCTCCTGTTACACTGCCATTTTGGGTCCCAACCACATCGTCACCAGTTTAAACCATCCTGAGTAACGTTCCAGCCAGTTGTAACGCGCTGTAAGGCTTCACTGCTAATGTAATGGCTTCTCTGTAGCAGCAAATTTTGGGTTATGACTAGAGATAACGGGGGCTTTTGAGTGTGCACCATCCAATGAGACGCATGTTGTGCTTTCTTGTGAGTCTGAGAGAAGGGATTCCGCAGTCTTTTGTGGGCAAGAGATACAGAGAGAAGACGCAAGTGGAGAGAGGTGGTAGACCGCCGGACAAAGTGGATTTGGATCGAGGGTCCAAGGGTCAGCAACGCTCAGAGGTCGATGGGGAACGAATGGACAGAACCGTGAACTCCCATGTGCAGATTAGGCTGTTTCATTAACACGGGCCCTTTTTCTTTTTATTTTCTTTACTAACCCTATAGTCAGATTAAGATTTATAAAGTTCAATCGTTTAATTGCATACGGTGTACTGTCTGATATTTTGCAGTATGGATTTCTACTGGGCAACACATCATGCAGCATGCATACAAACGAGATTTCTCAGTTTGGCTGGGGCAGAGGATGCCTTCCCCTAGACAAACGCATGCTGGCCGAACCAGAGCACCACACAATTATCAAGTATCTGAAGCCCCCCCCTTACATTCCTTAGCCATGCATTTAACTGTTCTATCTTCCTCTTTCTAAACTTGCTACTTCTCAACAAAAAGTTAGCCATACATTTAAACCATCTTCCTACTTCTAAACTCACTACCTCATGGAGAGGTCATGGCTTTTAACATCCTCCCCAACTCCGTGAACTGCAGCATACAAATCACAATGCCAATATGAATATCCCAGGTGGCGACAAGGAGGCATCGAGTGGCGAGAAAAATTGGTGTTGCAACAACAATTTTGGACTGACTCAGTATCACCAAGTCCAAGGAACTGATTGTGGACTTTCGGAAGAGGAAGTCAGAAATACAGCCAGACCTCATTGACAGGCCAGTGGAGGAAAGGGTGAGCAGCTTCAAGTTCCTGGGCGTCAACTCCTTAGAGGATTTATCCTGGGCCCAATGCATAGATACAATCATGAGAAAGACACACCAGCAGCTCAATTTGTTATGTGTTTGAGGTGATCTGGCCTGTTGCTGAGTCATTAAGTTGAGTCCGTAGGGTCCATAGGGTTTTCTTGGCAAGATACAGAAGTAGACTGCCAGGCCTTTCTTCCGTGCAGGTACTGCTGCTGCCCAGGTTGGATGCGGCTGGGTCTGAACTCAGGACCATCTGCCTTGAAATCCAGTGCTGATGCCACTACACCACCAGCCGGCCCGATTTGGCATGACACTTTTGCAATTTTCAGTAAAGAGCATTCTAACTAGTTGCATCACAGCAGAGTATATGCAGGATCCAATAAAAGGATCACAACAGGCTACAGAGCTTTGTAAACTCACCAGTTCCAACACAACCACAACCCTCATCACCATCAAGGATGTCTTCAAGAGCAAGAAAGGTAGCATCCATCACTAAGGTCCCACAGAATCAAAATCAGGTTTATTATCACTGGCATGTGTTGTGAAATTTATTAACTTAGCAGCAGCAGTTCAATGCAATACATAATATAGAAGGAAAAAAAATAAGTAAATCAATTACATATACGTATATTGAATAGATTAAAAATCGTGCAAAACCAGAAATAATAAATATTAAAAAAGTGAGGTAGTGTTCACAGGTTCAATGTCCATTCAGGAATTGGATGGCAGAGGGGAAGAAGCTGTTCCGGAATCGCTGTGTGTGTGCCTTCAAGCTTCTGTACCTCCTACCTGAAGGTAACAGTGAGAAAATGGCGTACCCTGAGTGCTAGGGGACCTTAATAATGGATGCTGCCTTTCTCAGACACTGCTCCTCGAAGGTGTCCTGGGTACTTTGTAGCCTAGTACCCAAGATGCAGCCGACTAGATTTACAACTTTCTGCAGCTTCTTTCGGTCCTGTGGAGTAGGCCCCCCCCACCCCCATACCAGACAGTGATGCAGCCTGTCAGAATGCTCTCCACGGTACACCTATAGAAGTTTCTGAGTGTACTTGTTGACATAGCAAATCTTTTCAAACTCCTAATGAAGTATAGTCATTGTCTTGCCTTCTTTATAGCTGCATCAATATGTTGGGACCAGGCTAGGTCCTCAGGGATCTTGACACCAGGGAGCTTGAAACTGTTCACTCTTTCCACTTCTGATCCCTCTATGATGATTGGTATGTGTTCCTTCGTCTTACCCTTTCTGAAATCCACAATCAGCTCTTTTATCTTACTGACCTTGAGTGCAAGTTTGTTGCTGTGACACCACTCCACTAGTTGGCATATCTCACTCCTGTACACCCTCTTGTCTCCATCTGAGATTCTACCAACAATGGTTGTATCATCAGTAAATTTATTGATGGTATTTGAACTATGCCTAGCCACACAGTCATGGGTATAGAGAAAATAGAGCAGTGGGCTAAGCACATACTCGAGGTGCACCAGTGTTGATCATCAGCGAGGAGATACTGTCACCAATCCTCAAAGATTATGGTCTTGCGGTTAGGAAGTCGAGGGTCCAATTGCAGAGGAAGGTACAGAGACCCAGGTTCTATCATTCAGGATTGTGGGGATGATGGTATTAAATGCTGAGCTATAGTCGATGAACAGCATCCTGACATAGGTGTTTATATTGTCCCTGGTGGTCTAGGGCTGTGTGAAGAGCCATAGAGACTGTGTTTGCTGTTGACCTATTGTGGCGATAGGCAAATTGCAGTGGGTCCAGATCCTTGCTGAGGCAGGAGTTCAATCTAGTCATGACCAACCTCTCAAAGCATTTCATCACTGTAGATGTTAGTGCTACTGGGTAATAGTCATTAAGGCAGCTCATATTACTCTTCTTACTCTTTTTGTTGCCTGTTTGAAGCAGTGGGAACTTCCACCCGTAGCAGTGAGAGGTTGAAAATGTCCTTAAATACTCCTGTCAAGCGGTTGGCACAAGTTTTCAGAGCCTTACCAGGTACCTTCTGCCTTGTGAAGGTTCACCCTCTTTAAAGATAGCCTAACATCGGCCTCTGAGACAGAGATCACAGGGTCACCGGGTGCAGCAAGGATTTTCACAGCTGTAGTTATATTTTCCCTTTCAAAGCGGGCATAGAAGGCGTTGAGTTCATCTGGTAGTGAAGCATCACTGCCGTTCATGCTTTTGGGTTTCGCTTTCTAGGAAGCAATGTCTTGCAAGCCCTGCCAGAATTGTCGTACGTCCGATGTTGCCTCCAATGTTGTTCGAAATTGTCTCTTCGCCTGAAATAGCCCTCTGCAAGTCATACCTGATTTTCTGGTACTAACCTGGATCACCAGCCTTGAATGTTACAGATCTAGCCTTCATCCACGGCTTTTAGTTTGGGAATGTACAGCAAGTCTTTGTAGGCACACACCTATCCATACAAGTTTTAATGAAGTCGGTAACAACTGCAGGGTACTAATCCAGATTCGAAAATGAATCCCTGAATACAGTCCAAACCACCAATTCACAGCAGTCCTGTAAGCATTCCTGTGCTTCTCTTGTCCATACCTTCTTGATCCTCCTGTAGAAGTATAGCCAGGTGATCAGACTTCCTGAAGTGAGGGTGTGGAATTGCACAGTAGGTATTCTTGATGGTAATGTAGCAATGATCCAGTGTGTTGTTACCTCTGGCATTGCAAATGATCTGTTGATGGTAACTGTTTAGTGATTTTTTTCAGACTGGTCGGGTTGAAATCCCCCAAAACGATGATGATGGCATTAGGATGTGCTGTTTCATGCATGTTGGTCCCATTGCTCAGAATATCTAAAGCCCTGATTGACACTGGCCTGAGGTGGATCATCCTGGAAATGCTTTCTTCTTGTTACTATCCATCAGGGATGAGGTACAGGAGCCTGGAGACCCACATGCAAGGATTTAGGAACATCTGCTTCCCCTCTGCCATCTTTCTGAAGAGTCCATGAGCACTACCTGGTTATTCCTTTCTTTTACACTATTTATTTTGTAACTTATAGTAATTTTATGCCTTTTCACTGTACCACTGCCAGAAAACGAACTTTACTTCATATCAGTGATATCCACTGATAAAAATAACTTTTTCAAAGCAAGAATGAGATCTCTATCAGATATTTCTCTTAAAAATATGCAATAGAACTGAAAAAAGTCTTACCCCATAGAAAATAGATTCAGATGTGATTATTGTAGACACAGACTCTGGTGCTTTAATTGGCTGTAAAGTATAAAAGACTCAGTCATTATACTAAACCAGCATTTGAAAAATAAAGATGAGGAACTGGAGAGCAAGAGATTACATTAAAGACTGCCTAACAAGGAATAGAATTTGTTCTATGTACAACTAATTATTCTACAGTGCACCTTCTTAACATGCAAAATATCTTTACTTTCAATCATAAAATAAGAAGCTAGTTTTCTGGTCTTATATGCAAGTGAATGCAATACTATAAAACTCCCAATTTTCAGCATTTCTCTTACAATTCTGATAGTCAACAGGTCCCTTATCAAATTCCACTATTATAATTTTACAAAATCAAAACCAGAATATTAAATATCATAATGTTAGCCTTTATCTGCCAAGCAGGTAGGTCAGGCTAGATTGAGACACAAGAGACTGCAAATTAGACATGAACAACTAGATTCCAGGTCAGGCTAGAACTGCGAAATACTAGGAAGACAAGATTTACATTATTTGTGTATTTCTGGTCATCAGATTACAGGAAGAATATGCCATAAGTGTACAGGGGAGATTTTCTAGTTAGTTGCCAGGACTGGAGAAATATGGTTGCGAAAAATTGACTAGGTTGGGTAATTTTCTTTGAAATAACCAAAATCAAATTTAACTGAAGGGTACAAAATCAAGTTAACAAATTTCGTGACACATACCAATGATAATAAACCTGATTCTGATTCTGAGAAGCTTAGAGAGGGTAAAAAGGAATAATAACAACCCTAAAGGTCGTAGAAGTGATAACAGAGATCCATTTTGGCTTAAATGGGTACAACAGATTTAAAGACCACCTTCTGTGCCTTAAACATCAACTAAGCTACAGTGCCATACTCTCTATTTGAAATACACCGTTAAATGATATCACTTATTAAATAGGGCAGCACAGCTTACATTTCCCCTACAGTACTGCCATGTAGTTCATGGGAAAAGAGAGGGTGAAATTTTCTCCAAAATAAATTACTCATGGACATTTAAGTGCCATAACTATGCTGTCATAAGCATTTTCTAGAAGTTCAGTTACTGGAATACACAATCAATAAATGTATCACAGTCATGGATTTAACCATGGTAGTCATCCGTGCACTTTCAGACCCTTTTACATTCCACACTTAATAAAAGATCCATTGCAAGCAACTCAGGATGAAAATTTTTTTTAAAGAACAAAGGGCATCAACTATTAATGAGTACCAGATATAAGACTCTCAGAATGATTGATAAATTATATAGTGAACCAGTCAGATCGAGTTAAAATAATTACACTAGTTGAACAACTTTTTTCATCTCATCCCCAAGAGCTTTAAATATTCAAAGACTGTACCTTTCAACCGCCTTACATTTTTTAATTTGAATATATGCCTACGGCCCTTTCCTTTGGTAGAAACTTTTTTCTCAGTGGGAGGCATAGACCTGTATTTTGTGTTCCGTAACCTTGCAGATCGTCTGTGAATTTCTTGCTTTGCCTGTCAAAACACAAAAAAAAAAGAGATTAAATATGAAAGGATATTAAAAAAAAGGCAGGTGAACAGAAAAAGTGTTGCCAGAGGAGAGGTGGGACACATCATAGACTGAAAAGGAAATATTCTCATGGAGGAAGAGGGAACGCTAAGGTACCAAATAAGCATTTGCATCAATCATTAAAAAGATGATGCTGCAGATGCCTTATCAAAGGAAGCTAAATTCAATTGTGGGTGTGTTAAAAACTAACAAAGAAGAGGTCCTGGAAAGGCCAGCTGCAGTTAAACTAGATAAATAACCTTATTAAGATACTGGCTAGGCTGCCAATGGAAATAAGGAAGAAAATTGCAAAAGCTCTCATCATAACCTTCCAGACATCTACAGATTCAGGGTTGGTGATTGTAGGACTGTAAAATTGCAAATGTTACACCCTTGTTCAAAATAAAAAGGGCACAAGGATAAACCTAGCAACAACAGATATGTCATTTTAACCTTGGCGGCTGGGGAAGTTCTCAAAACAAGAACTTGGGACAGAATTAGCAGTCACATGGACAAGGGGAAACCAATTACAGTAAACCAGCTTAAACAGAAATCTTAAACGAAAATCTTGTCTAGTAAACCAGATAAAAGTTTTGATGAGTAACAGGTAAGTCTACAAGGAAAATGCTGTTTTCTGAGATATATATGTATATGTGTGTGTGTGTACACATATATATATACACACACACACACACACACACAAGGACTTCAATAGACACTTGAAGTGCTTGAAGTGCCATATAATATTCTTGTTACTGGGACTGGGACTGAAGGGCATGGAATAATCAGCCTGTAGCACTTACATCCACTGTGATGGATTGCTTTGAGAGATTGGTCATGAAGCACATTAACTCCTGCTTGAGGACGACTTGGAATTGCTCCAATTTGCCTACTGTCATAACAGGTCAACAGATGACACTTCATTAGCTCTTCACTCAGCTCTGGAACGTCTGGACAATGAAGATGCATACATCAGGATGCTCTTCAATGATTACAGCTCAGCATTCAACACCATCATCCTCGTGAAACCAATCGCTAAGCTTGATACCACCCTGTGGAACTAGAGGCATTTCCTCACTTGAAGACTCTAGTCAGTATGGATTGGTACAACATCTCTTCCACAATCACCATCAGCATAGGTGAACCACAGGGCTGTGTGCTTAGCTCCCTGATCCCTTGGCGTTAGCATATCCTTTACGGTGTGGCTAAGTAGAGCTCCAAAGCCATATTTGTTTGCTGACAACACCACTATCATTGGGCGAATCTGAGGCGATGATGAATTGGCATATAGGAGGGAGAATGAAAATCTGGTTGAATGGCGCCACAACCACCTCTCACTTAATGTCAGCAAAACCAAAGAGTTGATTATTAACTACTGGAGGAAGAAGTTAGAAGTCCATGACCCAGTCCTCATCAGGGGATTGGAGGTGAAAAGGGCCAGTAACTTCACATCCCTTGGCGTTAACATATAGAGGAGCTGTCCTAGCACCGGCAGTTAAGTGTCATCACAAAAAAGGAACAATAGTGCCTCTACTTTCTTAGAAGTTTGCACGGATTTGGCATGTCATCTATAACTTGGACAAACTTCTATAGATGCATGGTGGAGAGCATTCTGACTGGTTGCATCACAAACTGGCAAGGAAACACCAATGGCCAAGAATGGAAAAGTCTACAGAAAGTGGAGGATACAGCTGAGTCCATCCAGGGAAATCCCTCCCCACCACTGAACACATCTACAAGGAGTGCTGCCATATTGAGCACCCATCATCAAGGACCCCAGCCACCCAGGCTATGCTCGCCTCTTGCTGCTTCCATCAGGAAAAAGATACAGGAACCTTAGCTCCCACTCCACCAGGTTCAGGGACAGCTATTGCCTTAAAACCCCAAGCTCCTGAACTAGTGTGGAAAACTTTACTCTCCTCAATTCTGAAGTGATTCTACAACCTATGGACTCACTTTTAAGGACTCTACAACTCATGTTCTCAGTATTATTTATTTAATTTTATTTGCACAGTTCATCTTCTTTTACATATTGGCTGTTGGTCACTTCTTTTATCATTGATTCTATTGTGTTGCTTTGTTTTCCTGTAAATGGCTACAAGAAGATGAACCTCAAGGTAGTGTACGGTGACATATATGTACATTAATTCCTGCTGTCGATAAGGAGTTTGTATGTTCTCCCCGTGACCGCATGGGTTTCCTCCCTCAGTTCAAAAATGTACTGTTGGTAGGCTAATTAGTCATTGTAAATTGTTTTGTGATTAGGCTCGGCTTAAATGGGGGGTTGCTGGGCAGAGCAGCTCAAAAGGCTGGAAGGGCCTATTCTGCACTGTATCTCAATAAATGAATAAAATAAATTAATAATAAATTTACTTTGAACTTTCATAAGGAGCAGTAACACCTCAGTAACTGGCAAAACACCATGGTATTTGACAAACTAATACCAAGTAACAGAAACAGCCCAAAGACGGTAGGTTGGTGGGAAACCTTTCCAATGTTGAAAGGCCTAGACAGAGTAGACGTGGAAAGGATGTTTCCCGTGGTGGGGGAGTCTAGGACACGAGGGCGTCTATTTAAAACAGAGGTGTAATTTCTTTAGCCAGTGGGTGGTAAATTTGTGGAATTTATTACCACAGGCAGCTGGGGAGGCCAGGTCATTAGGTACTTAAGGCAGAGCACGATAGGTTCTTGATTGGACAAGGCATCAGAGGTTACAGGGAGAAGGCTGGGAAGTGGGGCCGAGGAGGGGAAAAAAGCCATGATTGAATGGCAGAGCAGACTCGATGGGTCAAATGGCCTAATTCTGCTCATATGTCATGTGGTCTGGATCTGCTATTAGGGAATGAGACAGGGCAGATGACAGAAATTTGTGTAGGAGAACACTTTACATTCAGTGACTATAATGCCATTAGCTTCAAAGTACATATCCAAAGAGATAGGTCTGGTTCGTGGGTTGAGATTCTCAATTGGAGAAAGGCCAAATTTGATGGTATCGCATATAATCTGTCAAGTGTGTTTTGGGACAGGCTGCTTTCTGGCGAAGGTAAACTCAGTAACGAAATTTTGTGAGTACAAAGCTTGTATGTGCCTGTCAGAATAAAAGATAAAGATAATGGGTGTAGGGAATCTTGTTTTTCAAGATATTGAGGCCCTGGTTAAGCTAAAAAAAGGTGCATAGCAGGTATAGGCAAGTAGGAACAAATGAGGTGCTTATGGAGTACAAGAAATGCAAGAGAACACTTAAGAAAGAAATTAGGAAAACTAAAAGAAGGCCTGAAGTTGCTCTAGCAGACAAGGTGAAGGAGAATTCTGAGGGATTCTACAGGTATGTTAAGAGCAAAAGGATTCCAAGGGGACAAAATTGGTCCTCCAGAAGACCAGAATGGTCCTCTATGTGTCAAGCTAAAACAGATGGGGGAGATCTTAAATGCATTCTTTGCGTCTATATTTACTCAGGAGATGGATAGAGTCGATAGATATCAACTTCATGGACCCTGTACAGATTACAGAGGAGGAGGTGTTTGCTACCCTGAGGCAAATCAGGGTGGATAAATCCTCAGGGCCTGATGAAGTGTTCCCTCAGACCCTATTAAGAGGCAAGTGCAGAAATAGCTAGGGCCCTAGCAGAAATACTTCAAATATCCTTAGCAACAAGAGAGGTACCAGAGGATTGGAGGATAGCCAATGTTGTTCTGCTGTTTAAAAGAGGCTCTAAACAGAAACCAGGAAATTATAGGCCAGTGAGTCTGACATCAGCTGTGAGAAAGTTACTGGAAGGTATTCTAAGGGACTGCATATACAAGTATTTGGATAGACATGGACAGATTAAAGATAGTCAGCATGGCTTCATGCATTGTAAGTCATGTCTAACCGATCTTGTAGCGTTTTTCAAGGAAGTTACCAGGAAAACGGATGAAGGCAATGCAGCAGATGTTGTCTGAGGAACACTCACAATGCGCTGGAGGAACTCAGCAGGTCAGTCAGCATCAGTTGAAAAGATTAGTCGACGTTTCGGGCCAAAACCCTTCGTCAGGACTGAAGGAAGAACTTTGGGGAGGGTTTGAAGAATGCTGATAGTTGAAAAAAACAGTAATTTTAAAGACAAAGGGGTGGGGGAGGGGAAGCAGGGAGGTGATTGGCAGGAGAACAATGCAAAGTAGTAGAAGGAGGCAGAACTATGAGGGAGGTGATGTGAAATAGGGATAGAGGAAGGGAGGGGGAAGAGAATTACCGGAAGTTGAAGAATTCTATGTTCAACCCTCCCCAAAGTGCTTCCTTCAGTCCTGACGAAGGGTTTCGGCCCGAAACGTCGACTAATCTTTTCAACTGATGCTGACTGACCTGCTGAGTTCCTCCAGCGCCTTGTGAGTGTTCCTTTGACAATAGCATCTGCAGATTATTTTGTGTAGCAGATGTTGTCTACGTGGACATTAGTAAGGCATGTGACAAGGCCCCGCTGGTCAAGAAGGTTCAGTTACTCAGCATTCAGGATGAGGTAGTAAATTGGATTAGACATGGCTTTGCGGGAGAAGCCAGCAAGAGGTAGTAGAGTGGTGCCTCTCTGACTGGAAGCATGTGACTAGTGGTGTGCCACAGGGATTGGTGCTGGGTTCTTTGTTGTTTGTCATCTATATCAATGATCTGGATGATGATAATATGGTTAACTGAATCAGCAAATTTGTGGATGACACCAAGATTGGGATGTAGTGGACAGTGAGAGAGGCTATCATGGCTCGCAAAATAATCTGCATCAGCCGGAAAAAATGGAAGATGGAATTTAGTGCAGACAAGTGCAAGGTTTTTCACTTCGATAGGACCAACCAGGATAGGCCTTACACTGTGAATGGTATGCCACTGAAGAGTGCGGTAGAACAAAGCGATCTAGGAATATAGATCCATAATTCATTGAAAGTGGTGCCACAGGCAGATAGGGTCATAAAGAAAGCTTTTGGTACATTAACCTTCATAAATCAATGTATTGAGTACAGGAGATGGGATATTATGTTAAAGTCGTGTAAGACATCGATGAGGCCTAATTTGGAGTACTGTGTGCAGTCTTGGTCACCTACCTACAGGAAAGATATAAATAAGGTTGAAAGAGTGCAGTGAAAATTTACAGCCTGGTCTGGAGGATCTGAGTTATAAGGAAGGATGGAATAGGTTATGACTGTACTCTTTAGAACGTAGAAGCTTGAGAGGAGATTTGATAGAGATACATAAAATTATGGGGGGTATAGATAGAGTAAATGGAAGCAGGCTTTTTCCACGGAGGTTGGGCCGGGTGACTACAACCAGAGGTCATGGCTTAATGGTGAAAGGTGAGAAGTTTAAGGGGAACGCGAGGGGAAACGTCTTCACTCAGAGGGACATGAAAGTGTGGAATAAGCTACCAGCACAAGTGGTGAATGTGAGCTCGATTTCAACGCTTAAGTCAAGTTTGGATAGGTACGTAGATAGTAGGGGTATGGAAGGCTATGGTCTGGTGCAGGTTGATGGGAGTAGGCTATTTAAATGGTTTCAACATGGACTAGATGGGCCAAAGGGCCTGTTTCTGTGCTGTAATTCTTTATGACTCTATGGATGAATAGTGAACTTTAAAGAGTAAAGTAACAGATGTTGAAGAGATACAAACTATAATGAGTGCATATGTGGCACATAAAATTTGACGGATTACATTTTGATAGGATGATTCAGAGGAAGCAATATAAATCAGAAGGTAGAAATCTAAAAGGAGAGCACTGCCTAGTAGAATGCCATAGGAGTTGGTATCGGGAGTCTTGTTATTCGTTATTTATATACTACAATTGCAAACGTACAAGGCTTGATCAGTAAGTCCGCAGATGATAGTGAAGGAAGTTATTGCAGATTATAGGGGATATTTAACCATTAGATAAGTGGCCCAGGGAGAGGCAAATAGATTTCAATACAGATAAGTGAGAGGTAACGCATTTTGAAAAGCCAAACCAGTGTAGGACTTGTACTATGAATGGTAGGGCACTAGGTAGTGTAATGGGATAAAGGAAGTCCCTGTGCATAGTTCATTGAAAGCAGCATCACAGGTAGACAGAATGGCACAAAGGGTGTTTAGCATGGTCGACCTCATCAGTCAGGACATTGAGGGCAAGAGCTGGGACATTAGGTCGCAGTTCTACAAGTCATTGTGAGGCTGCATTTGGGAGTACTGTGTACCATTTTGGTTACTGTTATAGGAAAAAATTAATTTAACTGAAAAATGTGCAAAAAGATTTCTAAGGATGTTGTCAGGACTAGAGGGTCTGAGCTGAGAGGTTGGCCAGGCTCGATCTTTATTTCCTGGCAACCTTATAGAAATATTTAAAGTAAGAAACATCAGTAAGGCGAATGATAATAGTCTTTTAGATTATGAGAACACTCAGTCCTCTTTTTTTAGATTATTTAGATTTGGTCTTTTCCTCAAAATATAGCCAAAGCACAGACTACCTAGGTGAGCAATATGGTGCTATCTGTGCTATATCGCTCTATATGACTCTAAACCTCAGCCTTTATATATAAAGTTTGTTTAAAATGGTAAAGGAGATTGAGAAAGTTGATTAAAAAGTATATGGGCTTCTAGTCTTTAAATACAGGCATAGACTACAAGGAATTTAAGATGACCACTTATTACATACCAGTTAAACCACAAATAATACTGAATCCAGATCAAACATAGATGTGCAGAGAGCCAGCACAGTATAATTTGCTCATTGAACAGAATACAGTGGATTCCGGTTAATTAGGACACATCGGGAGCAGTACATTTTGACCTAATGGGCTGTCCAAATTGCTGAAGTTTCACAGAAATAGTTAAAAAGGAACAAAAAAAAGACAAACCAAAGTTTAACTGAATAACAAGTTACATATTTAAATGAAATACAGAATTAGAACACTATGAATATTACTACAATACTATAAAACTGTGTACGTATTAGTTTCTAATAGTTATAGACAGAGGAATTCGTCGTGTGTACGCTGCCATGTTCTTTTGATTGATTGCAAATGAACAAAATAGGGCAGATACCTAGTGTAGATAATTGACTGCCTTCACGCAATGTTTTCGACGATTGCATCCTCTGAATCTTCATTTTCATTGTAATATTCAAGATGACTGTTGATAGCTTTGAATTATCCATAGTTCCTAACGTGCTGAAGCAGTGAAATAGTTTCATTTTTACTCTTGGCCATTTGTGGCATCTCCGAGCCTGAATGCTTGAAACCGCAGCAAGCAAAACAGTTCCGAATTGACTTGCTGCTTATTTCTCACCAACTACCAGTCACAAAAATCACTGCTTTCTGAACAAACACACAACTGACTGTAATTTAAAAACTGTCTACTCTAAACACCATGTACTACCTAATGGCCACATAAGTGCATGTGACTGATGCTAGTTAGTAACTGTTCAGCAACAGTCTCCTGCCCATTTTAAGCTGCATATTATCCCAAATAAACAAAGGGAATCCCAGCTATTTTCTCAATAGCTTCTGCTCTATGAGTTGTCCCAAATAAGCAGCTGCCCTGATTAACTAATGGCCCAATTAACTTGTAAGTGGTTTCTCCAGGCTTCAGGCCTTTTTATCTAAGGCTATGTCCACACTAGACCGGATAATTTTGAAAATGCCGGTTTCAAGTAAAAAAGATAGGCATCCACACCAGGCGTTTTGGAAAATACCTCCGTCCACATTAAAACAGGTATTTGGGCGAATCTCCTCCTCCTGGGCATGCGCAGGACACATCTACAGAAAACAAGTGAAGAGGAAACAGTATACTTGGTGTGTATTTGTCCAGTTACAGACTAGAAAAACTTGAAAGGAAATTGCCAAACGACGGACAGCTGTTGGCTCTCATGCAGGAGGACTTAAAACTAAAAAAAAAATACTGGAGCGTATGGAGGCAACCGACAGGGAGTTCACGGACAGTATGACCCGGCTGACAACGAACATTGAAAAACTGACTCACTCGGTTGTAGAGGGATTTGCAATGATGAGGAATATGACGGCTCCCCCCCGCACCCCCCCCAAGTACTTTTCACCGCCACAATACCAGCCTCACAGCCACTACAATAGCTACACAGACCCCCAGGTGACCCCACCAACATCTTCCACACTCCCACAGAGGGGTCACCCTGGAAACATTTCCTACGGTCATAGTCTCTTCACCGATGAAAGGGATGACAGGTTTTTTAAAACCTCCGGTTACCCCATACACACAATGCCCAACCGGCGTTTTCAGATTTAAACACTCTGGAGAGCATTTTTAGAAAAGTTCCATTTTCGGGAGAGGAAAACGCCATTTCAGTGTGGACGGAGGGCCAAAACGAAGAGAAAAAGCTTTGGTTACGGATTTATCCGGTCTAGTGTGGACGTAGCCTAAGAAAATTTCATCAGTTGGTTAATGCCTTTGATACTGATCTCATGAAACTTTAAACAAAGGGACACTGTATAGTTCAAACTCTTAGCTGAAACACCTCTGAGAACACTAACAAGAGAAATTCCACATCAAACATATGATAAGTAGGATGGAAAAAAACTTTACATGGAGAGTAACTATGATATGAAACTTGCTGCAAATGTGGGAGGATGTGATTCACTTGGTACTTTCAAACAAGAACTGGATTGACATACGTCTCTCTAAATGCCTCTTACACATTGTTATTACGTGTGTCCTCCTCTTCCACTGGCAGCACATTCCGAGCACCTATAAGGCTCTCTGTGCAGAGAGCTTATAAATCTTCATTAAACTTTTTCCCCCTCTCACCTTAGGCTTGCTGGTATTTGGCATTGCCATGCTGGGAAAAATTCTCTGACCATCTACCCTATCTATGCTGCTCAAAATTATATACACTCCTATCACACTGTTTCCCAATCTCTGACCCTCAAGACAAAACAATCCAAGTTTGTTGAATTCCTCCAAGCAACATCCTAGGAAACCTCTTTTCACACGCATCAAAGCCTCCACATCCTTTCTGTAAGGCAGTGACCAGATCTCCAAATAGGGCCTAACCAACTTTACCTCATTGAAACAGGACTTCTCGACTTTTCTACTCAATATCCGAGTGATGAAGGCACGAATGTCATACAGTTTCTCGTGTTAGCTCTTTCAGGGAGCAATGGATCATGCCACTTACTGCATAAATCAAGTACTGGGGAAGGAGATGATAATACTTTTGCTTATCGCTCAATTCAATCTACTGCTGGTGCCATAGTCTCTGCACTCCAGACCGCCCAGTCTCACCTGGAGAGTCTCATACACCAGCCTGCTGTATATTGATTTCAGCTTGGCGTTTAATATCATCCCTAGAAGCTGCTGCGTAAACTGTCCTCGCCATGTCTCAACACCTCACTCTGTAACTGGCTCATAGACTTCTTGATAGAAAGGCCAGTCAGTCCATGTTGCCAGAAACGTCTTAGCTCCATCACACTGAGCACTGGCATTTCCCAGCTCGGTGTACTCAGCCCACTGCTGTTTACAGGCTGATGCATGACTGCACTGCTAGATCCAGTTTGCTAATGGCACAGTCAACAACGCTGACAAGATGGCATACAGAAAGGAGGGTGAGCGGCTAGTAGAATGGTGTGAGCAGAACGCGAGTCTCAATGTGGACAAGGCCATAGGGATGATCGTGGACCTTAGGAAGGTGCAGACGGACCACTCATACATGGCTCCTCCTCGTGGGGAGAGTTAGGAACACAAAGTTTCTGGGAGTGCATATAATGGGCAATCTCATCTGGTCCCTCAACCCCACCTCTTTGGTCAGAAAGCCTAGCAGCATCTCCACTTCTTGAGGAGAGTGAGGTGAGTGAGGCTCCCCCCTCACCCCATTTTAATCAATTTTCACAGGAGCACCATCAAGTGTCTTGTCCAACTCATCACCATCTGGTAGGGGAATCGCAAAGCATCTGACCACAAGTCCCTACAAGGGATTGCGAGGAGTGCAGAAAGGATCATCAGGGTCTCTCTTCCATCCAATAGAGATATTTGTCAAGAGCGTTGTGTACATAGGGTCCTTAGCAAGTTAATGTCCCCTCCCATCTGTCCAACAATCTCTTTCACCCCACCAGCAGGCAGGAGGTACTGTAGCAATAAGGTAAGAACTTCTTTTCCACAGGAAGACTACTGAACTCCATGCCACCACCCAGACCACATCACGCATGAAGCGCCAGTGCTTTTATGTTGTTTATTTTTCAATTAGTGTCGTAAATGTACTTTATTATTTAATTTGCTCGTGATATTACTTTAGGCATTGTGTGTGTGTTCTATGTACTGTGTTATACATCTTGGTGTGAAGGAATGGTTGTTTCATTTGACCGTATACATGTCTACATTTGAAAGACAATTGGAGGGCGGAGCAAAGTTAAGATGGCGCTAAACGGCAACTCCTTTGCTTGCATCTTCAGAAACAGCTCTGTTTCTATCTTTGATATCTCTTTTTTCCCTTTTCCAGGTTCTTTTGAAGACCCTGATTTGGATTTGCACTCTGACTTCAGTTCTTTGCAGAAATGGGACCCAATCTCAGGGTGCCATAACTGGCAGTTTTTCGATATGCCAAGGTCGCGGCCTGGAAGACTCGTGCGCCATCAGGGTGCTGGATTTTCATGGCTCTGGAGACAGGCTCATTCAAGGCCAGTGCCCCCGACTGAGGCATTGCGGGAGAACACGGAACATCGGGAGCTGTGTGTCCACAGACCTGAACCTTTCCGGGGCCAATTCTCTGGGCACAGGCCTCGGAAAAAGTGACGCAACAGACATTTAACATAATAAATCAGTGAGTTCTTTGTTATATCTCCCCTCTCACTGTGAAACAGAGACACCCCTTTATCTCTTATTAGGGGGAGAGAGAGCATGCGTGCGCGCGAGAGAGAGCCTATGGCATGTCGAATAACGGGTGAACAAGCAGTCTCTGGGGTACTGCAAGTCTGTATCTTTATTGATGCTTTGCTGCACACTCGGTGGAGGGCACCGATGCTTTTTTTGCTCGGGGAGGGGAGGGATCGTTACCTTGCTACTGCTTGTGCGTGGGAGTGGAGAGCTGGGCAGGGGGGCTTTGGGGTTCTAACGTTTAAATGTCATTCATTCTTTGGGGCACTCCTCTGTTTTCGTGGATGGTTGCGGAGAAAAAGAACTTCAGGATGTATATTATATACATTTCACTTACTGAATGTACTTACATTCATGTTAAATGTACTTACTGAACCTATTGAACTTGAACAAATGAGAGATAGGAGGGAAAAACTATTTACACAGAATAACCTTAATCTGAAACTCACTATTTGAAAGCAATAGTGGGTTGCGATTCATTTGGGACTTACAAACAAAAATTAGATTTGCTGGCTTGGCATAGTTACTGCTCTGCACACAAGAGTCTGCAGAATTCTGGACAGTTCAGCATGTCACAGAAACCAGCCTCCCTTCTATAGACTGCCTCAAAAAAGCAGTCAGCGTAATCAAACACCCCACCCACCCCCAAACATCTTCTCTTCTCCCCTTTTCGATTGGGCAGAAGATACAAAAGCCTGATAGCACCTATCACCTGGCTCACAGACAGTTCCATCCCACTGTCATAAAACTATTAAGTGGGTTCCCTATAACCAAAAGATGGACTCTCGTCCTTCGTTATGATATGCACCTTACCTGAACTTCCTCTGCACCTGTTAGTTTATTCTGCGATTTTGTTTAACCTGTTCAATCTCAATGCACCATGTAACGATTTAATCTGTATATACAATATGCAAGACAATATTACAATAATAAACGGGATACCAAAAACTGGATGTTTCTACACGGAACACACATAAAAGTTGCTGGTGAACGCAGCAGGCCAGACAGCATCTCTAGGAAGAGGTGCAGTCGACGTTTCAGGCCGAGACCCTTCGTCAGGACTAACTGAAGGAAGAGTGAGTAAGGGATTTGAAAGTTGGAGGGGGAGGGGGAGATCTAAAATGATAGAAGAAGACAGGAGGGGGAGGGATGGAGCCAAGAGCTGGACAAGTGATAGGCAAAAGGGATATGAGAGGATCATGGGACAGGAGGTCCGGGAAGAAAGACAAGGGGGCGGGGGAGGGGGGACCCAGCGGATGGGCAAGGGGTATATTCAGATGGACAGAGGGAGAAAAAGGAGAGTGAGAGAAAGAATGTGTATAAAAATAAGTAACAGATGGGGTACGAGGGGGAGGTGGGGCATTAGCGGAAGTTAGAGAAGTCGATGTTCATGCCATCAGGTTGGAGGCTACCCAGATTGAACATAAGGTGTTGTTCCTCCAACCCGAGTGTGGCTTCATCTTTACAGTAGAGGAGGCCTCATGATCCTCTCGTATCCCTTTTGCCTATCACCTGTCCAGCTCTTGGCTCCATCCCTCTCCCTCCTGTCTTCTCCTATCATTTTGGATCTCCCCCTCCCCCTCCAACTTTCAAATCTCTTACTAACTCTTCCTTCAGTTAGTCCTGACGAAGGGTCTCGGCCTGAAACGTCGACTGCACCACTTCCTAGAGATGCTGCCTGGCCTGCTGCGTTCACCAGCAACTTTGATGTGTGTTGCTTGAATTTTCAGCATCTGCAGAATTCCTGTTGTTTGTGTCTCTACACGGCGCTAGGGCTAACTCAAGACGCCAAATGACATCTTCCTGTGTCTGGTCTACATCAACTCTCGAACCAAACACCCTCAAAACAACTGTCTATTAAACGGCCTTAGTTTTTGGTGAAGCAGAGGCGGTCTCAGAGGCCTTCAGCTTCCAGCCCCTCTTCATTTGTTGCTAGGGATCAACCGCGCACCATTCCCTGGGAGGGGTCAGCGTCCAGACAGAGGCCCTGGTCTCTCTCACCTGCTTCCCACCGCCGTTGCTCTGCTGCGCTGGCGGAGCCGCTCCCGGTGCCGAGGCCGAGCCGGGGCCGGGGCTTTTCCCGGCGCAGTTGTTGCAGACGATGTCGCCCTGGCTGCTCTTCCTCCACATGGCCGACGAGTTGGCCTTGCACACGCTGCACGATGGCTTTAAACCCAGCGGCATCTTGTCGGCTTCTGGTCCGAGCGCCAATTAATTTAAGGAGTCACAGCACCAAACCCGGCCCTTCCCCAGCTAACCCTCGGCACAGCACCGTACCTGCCCACATCGCCTCCCCGGCCGGTGGGAAGACCGGTCAGCAGCGCCCTCCGGTGACCGGGAGGACTGCCAGAAAGCGGCGCTCTTCACCTGCTCCCATCGAACCGACAGAGCACTAAACGCGCAGTGCACATTAATCCCACCATTCTCTGCATAGCCGCGATCCAAAGAGCTTCTTAAACGTTCCTATTGCACCACTATCTCCGGCAGCACATTCAAGCCACCCACCAGTATGTAAGCACAAACTCCCCTCTTACCTTAAATGCTCACCCTCTAGTAATAGTGCAGAGTTTTGACCCCTTATTTAAAACACGGGGTAGCATTAGAGGCAATCCAGAAGATTCATCAGGTTTATTCCTAGGATGACAGCATAATTGCATCATTAGCAGTTCACTGACCTTGCTTCAGATGAAGTGCCCTTACACTCATTACGCTTTTCAAACGGGGCACCTCTTTTTCCCCCCTATTAGAGAGAGAGAGACTGTAGTATGTCGAATTACTGGGTGAACGAGCAGCCTTTGGGGTACTGCAAGTCTGTGTCTTTATTGATGCTTTGCTGGTGGGGGAGCCAGGATTGTTGCTTTGTTGCTGCTTATGTGTGGGAGGGGGAGCTGGGGGCTTTGGAGTTCTAACATTTAACTGTCATTCATTCTTTGGGGCATTCCTCTGTTTTCGTGGATGGTTGTGAAGAAAAAGAATTTCGGGATGTATATTGTATACTTTCCTCTGACATTAAGTGTACCTTTGAAACTTTCAAATCTAGTAACCTTTGTCTCTTTTGCACTTGACTTCTGCACTCCACCCTTAGTTTTCTCTTTTTTAACTTTTGTTTTTACTTTATCCACACTTTACTGTTTTACCTTACCCATACCCCTCTAATCTATTGAACCCACCTCCTCCCCCCCCCACCGTTATTTAGTTTAAAGCCCTATTGACAGTTGTCATCATGCGATTCACCAGGATCCAGGTTCCATTATTGTTCGGGTGGAGCCCATCCCAATGGGACAGCTCCCCCAATGCTGGTGCCAGTTTCCCAGTAAAGGGGTATGATTTAGTGGTTATTACAGAGATGTGGTTTCAGGGTGGAGAGGATTGGAAATTAAATATCCGAGTGATATGGAAGGATAGACAGGAAGGTTAGGGAGGTGGGGTAGCCCTCTTAATTAAGGATGAGATCAGTATGATATGAGAGACGTTACAAGATCTAAGGAGCAGAATGTTTAATCCATCTGGGTAGAGATTAGGAATAGTAAAGGGAAAAAAATTATTGGTGGGAGTTGTCTATAGGCCACCAAATAATAACATTACAGAGGCACAGGCAATAAACCGAGAAATATCTGAGACATGTAAGAATGAAACAGTAGTTATTGTGGGGGACTTTAACTTGCACATAGATTGGGTGAATCAGCCTGGTCTAGGCAGTCTTGAGGTGGACTTCAAAGTATGCATATGTGATAGCTTTTTTGTTACCAGACCTACAAAGGAATGTGCTATCTTGGATATGGCCCTGTGCAATGAGACAGGTAAAATTAGTGATCTTGTAGTTAGGGATCCTCTTGGAAAGAGTGATCACAGTATGACTGAGTTTCTCATACAAATGGAGGGTGCAAATGTTTGATCTGAAGCCAGTATCTAAACAAGGGAGACAACAGTGGGGTGAGGGAGGAGCTGGATAGGGTCAACTGGGAACACAGGCTATACGGTGGGACAGTTGAGAAACGGTGAAACAAAAGTATAGTCCAGTTAAAAGCAAGGACAATAAGGGTGGGGGAGCAAGCCATGGATAACTAAGGAATAAAGGAAGGCATCAAACTAAAAGCTCATCCGTATAAAGTCGCCAAGAGTAGTGGGAAACTGGAAGATTGGGAAAACTTTAAAAAGCAACAAAGAACCACCAAGTGAGCAATAAAGAAAGGGAAGATAGATTATGAAAATAAACTAGCACAAAATATAAAAATGGACAGTAAAAGTTATAATTATATAAAGTGGAAAAGGGTGGCTAAGTGAATGTAGGTCTCTTGGAGGACGTGGAGGGGGAATTGATATTGGGTAATGAGGAAATGGCTGAGGCTTGGAATAACTATTTTGTGTCAGTCCTCATGGTAGAGGACATTTCTAACATGCTGAAGAGAGATAATATGGATGTGATGGGAGGCGAGGACCTCGATACAATAGCTATCACTAAAGAGGTAGTGCTGAACAAACCTGTGGGCCTAAAGACAGACAAGTCCCCTGGTCCTGACAGAATACATCCCAGGATACTGAAAGAAATGGCAGAGGTTATAGTAGAGGCTTTGGTGATAAATTACCAAAATTCTCTGGACTCTGGGCAGATCCCAGTGGATTGAAAGAAGGCAAATGTCAAACCACTGTTCAAAAAAAGGATGTAGGCAAAAGGCAGGTAATTGAAAGACCGGTTAGTTTAAAATTTGTAGTTTGAAAATGCTTGAAGCTATCATTCAAGAAGAAATAGCGAGCCATTTGTAAAGAAATGGATCCATCAGGCAGACACAGCATGGATTCAGCAAAGGCAGGTCCTGTTTGACAAACTTAGTAGTTTTTTTGAGGAAATAATGAGCACAGTGGATAGAGGGGAAAAGATGAGCGTTACTTACATGGATTTCCAGAAGGCATTTGATAAGGTGCCACATAAAAGACTTGACCATAAGATAAGGTTGCATAGAGTTGGGGGTGATGTATTAGAATGGATAGAGGATTGGTTAACCCATAGAAAGTAGGAAGTTGGGATACATGGGTGTTTCTCTGGTTGGAAATCAATGGTGAACGGTGTGCTGCAGGGGTCAGTGCTGGGCCCGCAACTGTTCACAATATACATTAACACTCTGGAAGAGGAGATCAAGTATAGTGCATGTAAATTTGCTGATGACACTAAATTGAGTGGAAAAGTAAATTGTGCGAGTCTGCAAAGGGATATAGATAGGTTAAGTGAGTGGGCAAAGGTCTGGCAGATGGAGTACCATGTTGGTAAATGCACAGTTATCCATTTTGGAAGGAAAAATGTTAGATTAGATTATTATTTAAATGATAAAAGATTGCAGCATGCTGCTGTGCAGAAGGACTTGGGAGTGCTTGTGCATGAATCACAAAAGGTTGGTTTGCAGGTGCAGCAGACTATTAAGAAGGCAAATGGAATTTTGGCTTTCATTGCGAGAGGGATTGAATTTAAGTGCATGGATGTTACGCTGCAACTGTACAGGGTACTGGTGAGGCCACAGCTGGAGTACTGTGTGCAGTTCTGATCTCCTTACTTGAGGAAGGATATACTGGATTTGAATGTGGTGCAGAGGTGGTTCACCAGACTGATTCCAGAGATGAGGGGATTAGGCTATAAAGAGAGATTGAGTCGCCTGGGATTGTACTCGCTGGAATTCAGAAGAATGAGATCTTATAGAAACATATAAAATTATGAAAGGGATAGATAAGATAGAAACAGGAAAGTTGGTAGGTGAGACTAAAACTAGGGGACATAGCCTCAAGGTTCGAGGGAGTAATTTTAGGATGGAGGTGACGAGGAAATGTTTTTCCCAACAGTAGTGGATCTGTGGAATACTCTGCCCAATGAAGCAGTGGAGGCTACCTCAGTAAATAGTATCTTATGTTCTTTTGTTATGTTTTTATTTTCTTGTGAATGTCACCTGTGCAACATACCTGTGATACTGCAGCAAGTGTTTCATGGTACCTGTGCATGCATGTACTGTGCTTATGATAATGAACTGAACAATAAACTCAAATTTCATTTTCTCCCCTTCACAAAACGTCTCCTGTAGTGAGCCAATTCCACCCTTCCAAACAGGCTTCTCTGACCATATCTTCCTCATCAACTCGCCAGAGCAACACCCCTCTCAGCAACTTTTTCTTCCCATCCTTCAGCACAAATTCCTCTCCCTCTTCACACCAACCACACACCTTATACCCTTTCTCCATTGCAGTTTATCTTTAACTTCATAACAATTTTATTTTTCCATCACATTACACATTCTATTTTGTATCGATCCATATTATTCCTTTTCACTGTTCCTGATGAAAAAACTGTTTCAGGATACAGTATAGGCTCTGCCTTAAACACATGCAGTTGTATCAGTGAGTGTGCCTGCAGGCATCTGAGAAACAAGAAGGGTTTGATATCTCTGCTTGGTCTGATTTGGAACAAATTCAGGGCATTTTGTGTGCAATATTCTGTCAATTTTCCAAATTATTTAAAATTCCAAGATAAAACTAGACCATGGATATTGAGTCTTGACATAGTGTTATGAAGAGTTAACTTTCTGGAGTGGAGAAAGGGCAGCATAGCTCGGACAGTCACTGATGCATAGTACCAGATGCTGGTCAATCCGAGCATCCGTGCTGGCTGTGGTTTCCTCCAGGCGCTCCTCCCACATTCCAGAGATGTGCAGTTTGCCAGGTGAATTAGCAATTGTAAACTTCTCCTTGTGTGTAGGCAAGTAATGGAGTGTAGGGTGAGTTGAGGAGAATGTGGGGAGAATTAAAACATGTAATTAATGTAGGATTTGTGTAAAAACAACTGGTTTGTGGTCAGCACGGACTCAGTGGTCCAAAGGACCATTACTCCAAAATTTATTGCTCTTACTGTGAGCCACTTTACAAATTGGTGGGTGACTTTAAAACCTACATTAAGTGCTAATTGTGGTACCTCCATAGCAGCTGAGACTCATATCAGTTAATTCAATAGAAAAAAAGGACATGATCACTGGGAGTATGTGCTGTGTGCATGCTTGTTTGGACAAAATCTCTCCAAATCATTGCAAAAGACCAAATGCAATGATTAGTGCAAGGAACAAAATGCCGAAATAGTTTAAACATGATACAGCATATCAGAAATATGGCTTCTGTTAATTGCATCCAATGGTGGGCCTGAGAAGCTTTTAAAGTAGTTTCCAAGCACATGTCCCAATAGGTACATTTTGAGTTATAAAATGATTTCTGATTTATTTTGTTTATTTAGAGATACAGTGTGGAATAAGCCCTTAAGTCCCTTCGAGCTGCGCCGCCCAGCAACCCCCGACTTAACCCTAGCCCGTTCAATTTTAACAATGACCAATTAACCTACTAATCAGTATGCCTTTGGACTGTGGGAGGAAACCAAAGCACCCAGAGAAATCCATGCATTCCATGGGGAGGACATACAAACTCCTTACAGAGGACGGAGGGATTGAATTCCAACACCCCAAGCGGTATTAGCTTTGTGCTAACCGCTACACTACCAGGGCATAGGTAATTAAAAGAATTCCAGTTAAATGTTTACTGTATATTCATTTTCTGCTGTATTAATGAAAATGTATAAAGATATCACTTGAATATACTTAAGGAAGTATACACAATAAATTAAGATTCTGACACCACGGCTGGCTGCAAAGACGATTTTCACTCAGCAATATACAAGTAAATTAAAATGGAGCAAAGAAACTCGTGGAACTAGTGTAACTTTAAACAAAATTTGTGACCAGATTGCTAAAATGCATGTCCGTGGGCAATTATTTACTTACAATGCCATCAACTCTCTTTTATTGGCATTGTGGAAAAAAAATTCAAGGTGAGATGCCCAAAAGCAGTTATGGTTATTCTAATACTCCTGTCACTGTAGCCTGACAACGTTGCAAAAGTAGCTTGATAATGTTGAACAGACCGTAAACACTTTCATTATGAAAACTCCAGAAACTTGAATTTATTATAAATATTAATTTACAATTGTGTTGATCAAACCTCCATTCATTTCCATGATATTACATTTGAACCAAAGAAAATTATACTCGAGGATAAGGAGTAAATATAGGAAATGCAGTTTTCACTGAAACCCAATAGCATAAGAACTGAATTTTATCATTCGGCCTCAGAGGAAGAACTGCAATATTTAAAACAGAATTAAAGGAGCTTGAGGAAACAAAACTTAAAACATAACTTCACAAATTCAGGTGAATGACCCTACTAGCAAGTTAATTAATTTGCTGACTTCAATTTAAATCAATACGTCCAATCAGTTTTGCAGTTTAACTGTTAGTTTTAAAAGACACTTTGCATTGGTCAAACATCTAAATATTGTATCCTTATATAAAGTGGGAATGTATTAAGTACAGTACTATGAAAGTGCAAATAGCAACAATTCTTTTGAAGATAATTCAAGGTTAATAGTTGGCTTTAGTATTATAAAATTCGCAGTTCCTTAAAAATAGTTCTGATTTTTTTTTCCGATTTTCAAATTAATCCAAGAGATTTAAAACTTGTAACTGAAAAGATAGTTTTGAATCTGAATGATTCATGACCATGCATAGCCAACAATACACAGAATGGACCATGGTTTAAATTCCACAAATTAAACAATGGTTTTACATAACGAAAACCCCACAGAACTACTAACTTCATATACAACACTCTTACATAGCTCAACTTTGCAATACATATTCAATGCCATGTAATATATATCCTTTTTATTTCCAATATCAAACCAAAATTACTTCAATGCAACACTACTTTGTCAGACAGTGACTCAGTAAAAAGTCAGTTAAGTAAAACATTCCAAACTTAAACCACTTACAAATCTTGGGCTTTACATTGTTTATATTTATTAAACTCCAAATTTCAAAAACTGAATGAAATTATTCGAGTTTGATAAAAGCAACTTGATGATTTAGACTAGTATGATGCTTTTAAGGGTAAAAACTTTCATAATAAAAATTAGCACAATTAGATTCTTTTTCCAGACAATGACTGTGTACTTGGAAAAAGTTTGATTATATTATTATACAACCAAATTTTTTAAATGCTGTGAAATTTACTACAAAATTCCACAGACACACATCCAATATTCAATGCAAAACTCTCATCCCAAAATGCAAATGGCAACAATTATATGATAAATTAATTTAGGGTCATGTGCATTGGTTTGATCTTAATTCTGATGATCTGAAAATGTGGCAACCAACCATGTAGGTAAGGCAAGGCACAATGATAGACTGAGTAGGCAGACATTTGAAGTGATCGTTGTGGCTTTCATATGATTTTTACCTTTTTGCCTACAAGGGATGGCTTTGCATTTAACAAATTTTAGGCCTACATTTCAAGTCTTTTTCAAGACAAAGTGGCACTGACAGTACATTTAATTCAATACTTTTCTTCTCCCCCCTGCACTTCTCCAGATGAAAAGACTCCAATTGAATTTACAGTAAAGTGGGGAGTTTAAAAAAGAGTACTCTGATAATCTCCATTTCTGATTCCTTGAAATAAATCACTTGAAAGCAGCAACCACTTAACAAATCAAAGCGCAAGCCACACCTCTGCAGCAACCATGCTACTTTGACTTCCAATTTGCATCTACTTCCACAAAAAGAGGCCACTTCCAGTCGATGGCTCCAAAGATCAGTTCTGGCCAGTGCAGGCACAAGCGGAATACAATGGATTAAACTGGTTTCAACTGGTTAAATTTTGGCACCACAATTCACTTGTAATAGGCAGTGCTTACTTTCCTTTTACAGTCAACTTAGAAGTATTCCAACAGACTACCCTTTAGAACAATTCTCGATGCCTATGACGTCGGATAAGACAGCCTCCCTGTTTTTATACAGATCCTTTAATTACCAGTTGGTATAATTAAAAGATAAACAAGGATCCAAAAGAATTAAGCTTTTCATTGAAAATTCAGGAACCAATGTGGGATTAACTAGCTGAGATATTCTTTGGAGGACTCAAAACTTTTCTCTATCATTGACAGGTGCTTCAGCACTCCTATACTATGTGCCAGCCTAGGTTCATGCTGATCTAAGCAACAGGGACACAATGAAAGTGACTCCATGAGTAATCTACTTGTTGCAGTTATACTAAATGAATTTGTTCTTCCCATTCATTTGAAGAGTTATTCTGCTGGGAGTCATCATCCAAGAGTATTCTACTCCTGCTGTCACTCACACCCGATGATTCTGGTTCCGATTTGGTAGCATCAGTACTTTCCAAAGAGTAGGCTTCATCAACTTGGGGTCCTCTACCTTCATTCATGACTGCAGCTTCAAATAATGCATGGTCCTCATGAAGGCTCTGTAACATCTCAATTCTGCCTGATGCTTGTTCCTCTCCACCAAGTTGCTGTGTATTAATGTCAGTTTCTGAAGATGCCGAAGGAATTAATGCAATGCTCTGGGGATTCATATCATGGAACCAGGCCATGATATTACCAAGAAGATTTACATTCATTGCAGGGTCTGTGTCTGTGGGATCCGTACCTTCAGGAGATGAGAAGTATCTAGTATGTACATCAAAGGAGCTACTAAATCTATTAGGGTAGGGATCATTGTTTACATTAAGTCTCATCAGGTTGTTATCCAAATCCATTAACTGAGAATTGCTTAGAGCTCTTGCACTATCCATGCCTCTCTGAGCTGTATCAAGCCTTGAAGGCAAGGAAGTACCAATGGCCCCTAAAGATGGTTCATTGTTAAGGAATTCTTGAGGCTCACCACCTACAGCAAGGGCAGATTCTTGCAGGGAAAGCTGGATAGCTAGCAGGATATTTGGATCTTCATCATCAAGAGAGCTCAAAGCCTAATAAAGAAAGCAAAAACATTATTACTACTTGTAGATTTCATTAACAAATTTCATTATATATACACACACACATACACACATATGCAGATTAAAATCCATTGAAGCCAATATAGCAGAATTTAATTCATGAAATGTAGAATGGCTCATAATGTTGGGTTGACCAATATAAACCTACTTTATGATCAATCTAACCCCTCCCTGCTAGAGAGCACACAACCCTCCATTTTTCTTACATCGTCATGCCTATAGGAGTCTTTTATCAGCCTCTACCACCACCCTGGCAGTGCATTTCACACACCATAACTCTATGTAAAAACCGACCTTCAGCACCATCCCTAAACTTTTCTCTACTTACCTTAAGTGTGTTCTCTGGTATTGGCCAGTGCTGCCCTTGGAAAAAAGGTACTGGATGTCCACTCAAACTTCCGCCTCTCATTATCTTATACAATTCCAAGATACTTTTCATTCTCTGTCACTCCAAAGAGAAAAGCACTAGCTCACTCAATCTTTCCTCACAAGACATGGACTCTAATTCATGCTGGTATATCTCCTCTGCACTGTCTCGAAAGCTTCCATATTCTTCATATAATGAGGTGACCAGAACTGAACACTGTATTCTAAGTGTGGTTTAAACAGAGTTTTATAGAGGTGAACATTATGCCACAACTCTTGAACTCAATTCTCAACTAATGAAGGCCAGCCAATCATACACTTTCTAAACCACGCTATCAACCTTGCATAGCAACTTTAATAGATCTATGGACTTGAACCCACGATCCCTCTATGTTCCTCCACACTACTAAGAATCCTGGCATTAACCTTGTGCTCCACCTTCAAGTTCAGTCTTCCAAAGTGTATCACTTCAGTTTTCTGGACCAAACTCCATCTGCCACTTCTCTGCCCAACTCTGCATCCTGTATATATCCTGTTGTAATCTCTAATAACCTTCGACAACCACAACTCTTCCAACATTTGTGTCATTTGCAAACTAACCAACTTCTCCACTTCCTCATCCATAAAAATCACTAACGGCAGGGGTCCCAGAACAGATCTCTATGATTCAGCAGTATGGCCTCTCCTCTCGTCAGTCTGTCCACATTTTGTGTCAGGAATCCTTCCTGAACACATCTAACAAATTCTGTCCCATTTACGAGGAGCCAATTAATATTAGGGAAGTTGCAGTAACCAATGACAACTTATTTTTGCACCTTTCCAAAATATGCAAACTTATCTGCTTTCAGTGTCCTGGTGGTTACTGTGAGTCCTATAGAATACTCCCAGTGATTGCTCCCTTCCTGCTTCTGACTTCCACCCACACTAAGCAGATGATCCCTCCACAACATCCTCCCTTTCTGCAGTTACAATACTATCCTCGATTAGCAATTCCACTCACCCACTTGTTTTACCTCCATCCCTGTCCCATTTGAAACATTCAAACCCCAGAACATCAAGCAGCCAATCTGGCCCTTGTGATAATCAAGCCTCGGTAATGGCCACAGCATTGCAATATAGTACCCAATCTGCAGCAGCACAAACTTTAAACACAATTTGCACAACTGGTTTAGAGATACAGGTGCACAATTCAAAGGTACAAAAATATTAAAGTACACTGCACAGGAAGAAATAGGGAAAACATTTTGGCAAAAGTCAGAACCTGAGTATCCTTCAGTGAGTGACTTGTCATGTGATACCCCATATACTGCAGCTGAGGCCTCTGTCGGTCAGAGTTGACCATGGATATTGCATCCTAGCTGTCTAGATATGTGAGCCTGAGCAGTATGATACGGAGAGCAAACTGTTGCCTAAGTAGCAAGCCACCCTCTCTGCACAACTGATGAACCCAAAGGAATGGCAGAGACCAATACAGTTCAGTACCAGCAGCATTGCACAAGTTGTCAGTCAGCATTGAACTCAATGTAAGACAGCCGTAAGAGACTCCAGCTCCGGATTTTTCCCTTGGATTTGCTCTCAAAGCCTTCCCTACGAATGGATATAGCCGCAAGTCAGTGGAGGTTTGAGATCAGAGTTTTCCTTCTCCCAGATGAGCTGCCAACCATGGCTGATGAGCTCTATCTGCCTGAAGTGACTGGTTTTAAGGTGCCAGTAACCCGCTTTTGCCCCTTCTCCTGTTAGAAACAGTTCTACCATAGTTGGCCCCATCTACAAAACAGAGTATAATAGAATTCTCCACTTGCTTGGATGAACATTTTCTACAGTACAGGAAAACAAACATCCAGGAACAAAGCAGGCCACTTTACCTGTGTCTCACCATTGGTGTTCCGTGACTTGCAGTTTACACTGTCTGCCAAATACACTGAAGTTACCTGCCCAAGTAACCACTACAGCATCTTCCTAATCACGGAACACAACCACCTGCATGTTCCTGCCACATAATAAACTATTCTTAATTGGAAACATATTCACAAACATACGAAAGTCTGCAGATGCTGGAAATCCAAAGCAACACACAGAAACTGGAGGAACTCAGCAGGTCAGACAGCATCTATGGAAAAGAGTAAACAGTCAACATGTTGGGCCAAGACCCTTCTTCAGGACTGGGAAGGAAGGGGGAAGATGCTGGAATAAGAAGGTGGGGGGAGGGGAAGGAAGAGAGCTAGGTGATGGGTGAAGCCAGCTGGGTGGGAAAGGTAAAGGCTGGAGAGGAAGGAATCTGACAGGAGAGGAGACGGACAATAGGAGGAAGAGGAGGGGGAGGGCACCTGAGGGAAGAGGTAAAAGATCAGGGGGATGGGGGGTGGAATTTGTCTCCTATCAGATTCTCCTCTCCTGTCCTATCAGATTCTTTCTTCTCTAGTCCTTGACTTGTCTCACCCACCTGGCTTCACCTATCACCTTCCAGGTAGCCTCTTTCCCCTTCCCCCACTTTTTCATTCTGGCATCTTCCCCATTCCTTCTCAGAAGAAGGGTATTGGCCTGAAACGACATCTTATTACTGTTTTCCATAGATGTTGCCTGACCTGCAAAGTTCCTCTAGCATTTTGTGTGTGTTGCTTCAGAAAAATATTGCCATCTTTTATCGTCTCATGACCTAACTCCCAAAACATCTTTCTAATAGCACTCTGGAGTAAGCTTACAAGGGTTTAAAGTGACGATTTACTACTACCTTAATGGCAGTTAGAGACGAGTACTAAATTTTGGCTGCACCACTGATGCCCCACATAAAAAGTATAAATGCTAAAGGGTAGGGTGGTTAAGTGTTATACATTCAAGTCATGGAGAAGTACAACATAGAAACAGGCCCTTTGGCCCAACAGGTCCACGCCAAAACCATTTAAGCTGCCTACGATCTCCACTGGGACCACAGCCTTCCATGTACCTATCCAAACTTCTCTTAAATGTTGAAATCGAGCTCACATGTACCATTTCTGTTGGCAGCTCATTCCACACTTTCATGACCCTGAGTGATGAAGTTTCCCCTCATGTTCTCCTTAAACTTCTCACCTTTCACCCTTAACCCATGACCTCTGGTTGTAGTCTCACCCAACCCTAATGGAAAAAGCCTGCTTGCTTTTACCCTATCTAAACCCCTCATAATTTTGTATTACTCAAGGTTAGTTCACTTCCAGGCATTGACTTTTAATGCCCTTTGTTTTATTTCAGTTTAAAAAAAAGATATTTCCTCCTTCTACCTGTACATGTTTGACTTGCAGTATTGTTTTGCAGGAATAACTTAAAATTTTCATTTCCATTGGAAACACAAGAGACTGCAAATGCTGAATGTGGAGCAATGCAAAATATTGATCAAGTACTGTCAAGAACTGAACTTGTCATTACCTTTACAGCAAATTTCCAACTTAGATTGGCTATCAGGGAGATATTGTACATAATGTGTACATTTAGTGACATGCTTTATTTATTTTGTAAAAATACTGCATCTCAACTTATGCTGTATACCTCATTGCAGAGAATAAACAGGAGTTACTGTCATGTGTCAAACAAATAAAAAATCCCAGCTCATTGAGGAATAAATAAGAACTTAAAAAGCCTCCATACCAAATATTAACTTGATAGTGAATCTGAATGCATTTTAACTTCATTGCTGGCACTGGGTATTCATATACATGGCAAGAATTGAACACATTCATAAATGATTCTTATGTCATCTCTTGCTGAAAGTAATACTATACAGAATGGAGATATTAGAAAAAGTACACCCTATCCTCGTTATATGCGTCTTCAGACAATGCGGATTTACAGTTATGCGAGGAACCTATTTCTACCAGTGTCTCTTTATATGCGTCCAAAACTCTCAGTTATGCGAGGAGCACTGCTTTCCCGCCAATACAAGTCACATGCTCACACCTCACTGTTGGGATGAGAAACACCACTTTCCCGACAATACAAGTCAGGTGTGCTCACCTCGCAATCTCACTCCCACCAATTTTGCATTGGTTTTGGCAAGGTGTGGATGGGCGATCTTGCGCTCTTAATCTTCTGTTGGTTTTACCTACGGTGCAGTGATTTTGTGCTTGAAATATTTAACTATGCCTCCTAAGCGTCCTAAGTCATGTCCTGGGCCATCAGCCGAGCGGCAGAGAACCGCTTTAACACTTGAAAAAAAGTTGGAATTTATAAACAGCGCGGCATCAGCTGAAGATAACACAGCTCCGGGACGCTACTGCCAGGAACAGAATCTTGCCCTTAACGTTCTTTTGTCGCTTGACAATGCGCCAGCCCATCCTAAACATTTGGACAGCATTCATCCTAACATAACAGGGCCGAGATGGCCTGTTTCCATGCTGTAATTGTTATATGGTTATATGGTTATAACAGTGCACGTCCTGCCGCCTAACACAACATCGCTGATTCAACCACTCGACCAAGGTGTGATCCACATTCAAGGTGTACGTATTTTTTTTTACGGCGAAATATCTCTCAGATGCTGCAAGCAACAGACGATTTTGAAAATCCCGGGAATTTACCAATGGTGAGGGAATGGCGGAAGTCGGAACACTTGGCACAAATGGCGATGGACATGGACCCAAGTTTAGAACAGAGTCAGCATTTCAGTCGTTCCCTGCCGTCAACCTTTCTTCCCTACGAGCAAATTTATGCTGAAAAACAAAATGCTGCCAAGCAAACAATCCTCACCACTTTCTTCAGATCGGTGTCATTTCCTCCTGCTGGCAGTTCTAAGAGTTCTGTAAGTCTTCCTTCAACCTTTGCTGTGCTTGATATGATCCTGATGACCACAACCATCCACCTTAACCATGTAAAGCTGCCCGACAACCACAACAACCACCATCTCCTGGAGCAAACACATCTGCCACTGTTGGTGAGTACTGTAAACCCTGGTATGTTAACTTTCTATGATTACATTGAATATTACCTTAAATTGATGAAATATAATACAAATGTCTTGTGGTAATTCTTTTGTGTTGTATTGGTATGAAAATGTGAATAAATTACAGATAAAACATATTTAGGAAGCCCTCTGGAACACATCCCTATTTTCTCCAATTAAATAATTATTCACATTATGCGATTTCACATTATGCGTCAACTTCGAGGAACGTATCCCCCGCATATAACAAGGATAGGGTGTATTGCTAATCTTCAGTTTACAGCTCTACACCATTAGTTTCTGTTATAGTAGTAACAAATTACAGGTTTGAAATTATTTAATTCAGATGAAACACTGCAGACATTGTGGGCCAAAGGGCCTGTTCCAGAGTTGTGCTTTCTATGTCTGAAACGCCTGATCTCAAACACTGTTGTAAAACGTTAAATTCTTTAAAAAACTAGACTATGCAAGTATCCTTTTCTTCTTAATGTTCCTCATATGTAACAAAATCTTTGAAAGCAGACTAATCTGTGGTCGAGTCTAAGGCTACGTCCACACTACGCCAGATAATTTTGAAAACGCCGGTTTCGAGTAAAAACGACAGGCGTCCACACTAAGCGTTTTTCAAAATATCTCTGTCCACATTAGACGGATATTTGGGTGAATCTCCTCCTACTGGGCATGCGCAGGATACACAGAAAACAAGCGAAGAGGAAACAGTATACTTGGTGCGCGTTTGTCCAGTTACAGAGTGAAAAAACTTAAAAGGAATTGCTGTTGGCTCTCGCGCAGGAGGACAAATACTGGAGTGTATGGAGGCAACCGACAGGGAGTTCACGGACAGTATGACCCGGCTGACGACGAACATTGAAAAACTGATAAACTCTGTTGCGTTAATGAAGCACTTTGTTAAATGTATAAAACATGTCTTCATCCGTGTTATCTTGTATTTCCATACAATGTTACATTTAGGCTGTTACACATCTATTGTCAGAGAAGTACTTGCATAAATAGGTGAATCACCTTCATACAAGCAAGGACAGAAAACAGGGCAGAGTGAGTATACTTATTTATTCAGTAAGCTATGGGTCAAAGTATTTGGTGACTACATTTCTAACTCCTCTGGCTTCAGTCTCGTTGCCGTCTGTTCTGAAATTGCTAGGTTATATGGGGGGTTGCGGTCAAGAAAACAATGAAATGCCGTAGTCACCAAATACTTTGACCCATAGCTTACTGAATAAATAAGTATACTCACTCTGCCCTGTTTTCTGTCCTTGCTTGTATGAAGGTGATTCACCGTATGGCTATCTGTTCCGGCACGTCATGACAGCGTTTTTAAATAGTCAAAAAAGCTCACTTTACAATTTAAATCTCATGCCATTCACACCGACTGCGTGTTATATCAGCCATACGGCAGTGCTTGTGCAGTACCAAGCAGAAGCAGAAAAAGCATTGTTGTTGTGGTGGTGTCATGACAGCGTTTTTAAATATCTCCGTTTACCCCATACACACTACAACGGATATCAGGCGTTTTCAGATTTATTCACTCAGGAGACCGTTTCTGAAAATCTCCGTTTTCGGGGGATGAAAACGCCGTTTTAGTGTGGACGGAGGGTCAAAACAAAGAGAGAAAGCTTCGTTTTCAAAATTATCCGGCATAGTGTGGACGTAGCCTAAAATGCTATATAGCCATTGAAATGGTATATATTTTGATGTATATACAATTAGACCATCAGCAACCAGTTTGCACACAAGTAACATAATCAAGGATGTGATCATAACCACATAATCTGTTTAGGTGTTGTTGATGAAGGATTCCATAGTTCTTTGATACCATAGAACCATAGAACACTACAGCTCCGAAAACAGGCCATTCGGCCCTTCTAGTCTGTGCCGAAATATTATTCTGCTAGTCCCATTGACCTGCATTCAGTCCACAACCCTCCAGACCTCTCCCATCCATGTACCTATTCAATTTATTCTTATAACTTAAGAGTGAGCCCGTATTTACCATGTCAGATGGCAGCTCGTTCCACACTCCCACCACTCTGAGTGAAGAAGTTCCCCCTAAACCTTTCACCTTTCACCCTAAAGCCATGTCTTCTCATATTTATCTCTCCTAATCTAAGTGGAAAGAGCCTATTCATTTACTCTGTCTGGTCCTGAAAAACATTGTCTTGTTTTTACTGTGTACTGTACTAGCAGTTATGGTCAAAATGACAATAAAAAGTGACTTAACTATACCACTCATAATTTTGTAAACCTCCATCAAATCTCCCCTCATTCTTCTACGCTCCAAGGAACAAAGTCCTAACCTGTTCAATCTTTCCCTGTAACTCAACTCCTGAAGACCCGGCAACATCCTAGTAAATCTTCTCTGCACTCTTTCAATCTTACTGATATCCTTCCTATAGTTAGGTGACCAGAACTGTACACAATACTCCAAATTTGGCCTCAACAATGTCTTATACAACCTCCCCATAACATCCCAACTCCTATACTCAATACTTTGATTTATGAATGCCAGGATGCCAAAAGCCTTCTTTACAACCCTATCTACCTGTGATGCCACTTTCAGGGAATTATATATCTGAATCCCCAGATCTCTTTGTTCCTCTGCACTCCTCAATGCCCTACCATTTACTGTGTATGTCCTACCTTGATTTGTCCTTCCAAAATGCAACACCTCACACTTGTCTGCATTAAATTTCATCTTCCATTTTCTGGCCCATTTTTCCAGTTGGTCCAGATCCCTCTGCAAGCTTTGAAAGCCTTCCTCGCTGTCCACAACGCCTCCAATCTCAGTGTCGTCAGCAAACTTGCTGATCCAATTTACATTATTATCTAGATCATTGATATAGATAACAAACAACAATGGTCCCAGCACAGGTCCTTGAGGCACAGGCCCTTGAGTCACAGGCCTCCAGCCTGAGAAGCAATCATCCACTACCACTCTCTGTCTTCTCCAACACAGCCAATTTTGAATCCAGTTTACAAACTCTCCATGGATACCTAGTGTCTGAACCTTCTGAACTAACTTCCCATGTGGGACCTTGTCAAAGGCCTTACTAAAGTCCATGTAGACAACATCGACAGCCTTTCCTTCATCTACTTTCCTGGTAACCTCCTCGAAAAACTCTACAAGATTCATTAAACACGATCTACCACGCACAAAGCTATGCTGACTATCCTTAATCAGTGAGCCTTTTTTAAACAACGGAACAACATGAGCTACTGTTGGGGGGGGATGACGTACCTGGGACTAGCTGCAGTAGCCGGATCTCTGGCACTGAGTCTGACTCTGCAGTGCAAAAGGGAGGGGGGAAAAAAGAGGAGAGCGGTAGTGATAGGGGACTCGATAGTTAGAGGTGCAGATATAGGAGGTTCTGTGGTCGTGACAGAGAATCCAGGATGGTTTGTTGCCTCCCAGGTGCCAGGGTCAAGGATGTCTCTGATTGATTGCATGACATTCTGAAGTGGGAGGGTGACCAGCCAGATGTCGTGGTGCACATAGGCACCAATGACATAGCAAGGAAGAGTGAAGAGGTCCTGGACAGTGAGTATAGAGAGCTTGGTAGGAAGTTGAAAAGCAGGACCTCAAGGGTGGTAATCTCAGGATTGCTACCTGTGCTAGGTGCCAGTGAGGGTAGGAATAGGATGCTCTGGAGGAGGAACAAGTGGCTGAGGAACTGGTGTAGGGGGCAGGGTTTCAGATTTCAGGATCATTGGGACCTCTTCTGGGGCAGGTGGGACCTGTACAAGAGAGACAGGTTACACTTGAACCACAGGGGGACCAATATCCTTTCAGGGAGGTTTGTTGGTGCTATTGGGGAGGCTTTAAACTAGATTTGCAGGGGGATGGGAACCAGAGTGCCAGAGCTGACAGTGTGGCTGGGGTGAAAATAAATGATGTTGAAAGTTTAAGCAAATCCGCTGATAGAAAGGTTGTGAGTGGTGGTAAAAATCTCCTGAGGTGTATATATTTCAATGCTAGGAGTATTGCGGGGAAGGCGGATGAGTTGAGGGCGTGGATTGACACGTGGAATTATGATGTTGTAGCAATTAGTGAAACTTGGCTACAGGAGGGGCAGGACTGGCAGCTTAATATTCCAGGGTTCCGATGTTTCAGATGTGATCGAGGCAGAGGAATGAAAGGTGGGGGAGTAGCATTGCTTGTTAGGGAAAATATTACAGCAGTGCTCAGGCAGGACAGATTAGAGGGCTTGTCTACTGAGTCCTTATGGGTGGAGCTGAGAAACAGGAAAGGTATGGCCACATTAGTGGGATTGTATTACAGACCACCCAATAGTCAACGAGACTTGGAAGAGCAAATCTGCAGAGAGATAGCAGACAACTGCAGGAAACAGAAAGTTGTGGTGGTAGGGGATTTTAATTTTCCATACATTGATTGGGACTCCCGTACTGTTAGGGGTCTAGATGGTTTAGAGTTCGTAAAATGTGTTCAGGAAAGTTTTCTAAATCAGTATATAGAGGGACCAACTAGAGGGGATGCAATATTGGATCTCCTGTTAGGAAACGAATTAGGACAAGTGACGGAAGTCTGTGTAGGGGAGCACTTTGGTTCCAGTGATCATAACGCCATTAGTTTCAATTTGATCATGGACAAGGATAGATCTGGTCCTAGGGTTGAGGTTCTGAACTGGAAGAAGGCCAAATTTGAAGAAATGAGAAAGGATCTAAAAAGCGTGGATTGGGACAGGTTGTTCTCTGGCAAAGATGTGATTGGTAGGTAGGAAGCCTTCAAAGGGGAAATTTTGAGAGTGCAGAGTTTGTATGTTCCTGTCAGGATTAAAGGCAAATTGAATAGGAATAAGGAACATACATCAAAGTTGCTGGTGAACGCAGCAGGCCAAGCAGCATCTGTAGGAAGAGGTGCAGTCGACGTTTCAGGCCGAGACCCTTCGTCAGGACTAACTGAAGGAAGAGTGAGTAAGGGATTTGAAAGTTGGAGGGGGAGGGGGAGATCCAAAATGATAGGAGAAGACAGGAGGGGGAGGGATAAAGCCGAGAGCTGGACAGGTGATAGGCAAAAGGGGATACGAGAGGATCATGGGATAGGAGGTCCGGGAAGAAAGACAAGCGGGGTGGGGGGGGGGACTCAGAGGATGGGCAAGAGGTATATTCAGAGGGACAGAGGGAGAAAAAGGAGAGTGAGAGAAAGAGTGTGTGCATAAAAATAAGTAACAGATGGGGTACGAGGGGGAGGTGGGGCCTTAGCGGAAGTTACAGAAGTCGATGTTCATGCCATCAGGTTGGAGGCTACCCAGATGGAATATAAGGTGTTGTTCCTCCAACCTGAGTGTGGCTTCATCTTTAACCTTGGTTCTCAAGGGATATTGCAACTCTGATAAAGAAGAAGAGGGAGTTGTATGAAATGTATAGGAAACAGGGGCTAAATCAGGTGCTTGAGGAGTATAAGAAGTGCAAGAATATACTTAAGAAAGAAATCAGGAGGGCAAAAAGAAGACATGAGGTTGCCTTGGCAGTCAAAGTGAAGGATAATCCAAAGAGTTTTACAAGTATATTAAGAGCAAAAGGATTGTAAGGGATAAAATTGGTCCTCTTGAAGATCAGAGTGGTCGGCTTTGTGCGGAACCAAAGGAAATGGGGGAGATCTTAAATAGGTTTTTTGCGTCTGTATTTACTAAGGAAGCTGGCATGAAATCTATGGAATTGAGGGAATCAAGTAGTGAGACCATGGCAACTGTACAGATTGAAAAGGAGGAGGTGCTTGCTGTCTTGAGGAAAATTAAAGTGGATAAATCCCCGGGACCTGACAGGGTGTTCCCTCGGACCTTGAAGGAGACTAGTGTTGAAATTGCGGAGGCCCTGGCAGAAATATTTAAAATGTCGCTGTTTATGGGTGAAGTGCCGGAGGATTGGAGAGTGGCTCATGTTGTTCCGCTGTTTAAAAAAGGATCGAAAAGTAATCCGGGAAATTATAGGCCGGTGAGTTTAACGTCAGTAGTAGGTAAGTTATTGGAGGGAGTACTAAGAGACAGAATCTACAAGCATTTGGATAGACAGGGGCTTATTAGGGAGAGTCAACATGGCTTTGTGCGTGGTAGGTCATGTTTGACCAATCTGTTGGAGTATTTCGAGGAAGTTACCAGGAAAGTGGATGAAGGGAAGGCAGTGGATATCGTCTACATGGACTTCAGTAAGGCCCTTAACAAGGTCCCGCATGGGAGGTTAGTTAGGAAAATTCAGTCACTAGGTATACATGGAGAGGTGGTAAATTGGATTGGACATTGGCTTGATGGAAGAAGCCAGAGAGTGGTGGTAGAAAATTGCTTCTCTGAGTGGAGGCCTGTGACTAGTGGTGGGCCACAGGGATCAGTGCTGGGTCCATTGTTATTTGTCATCTATATCAATGATCTGGATGATAATGTGGTAAATTGGATCAGCAAGTTTGCTGATGATACAAAGATTGGAGGTGTAGTAGACAGTGAGGAAGGTTTTCAGAGCCTGCAGAGGGACTTGGACCAGCTGGAAAAATGGGCTGAAAAATGGCAGATGGAGATTAATACTGACAAGTGTGAGGTATTGCACTTTGGAAGGACAAACCAACGTAGAACATACAGGGTTAAAGGTAAGGCACTGAGGAGTGCAGTGGAACAGAGGGATCTGGGAATACAGATACAAAATTCCCTAAAAGTGTCGTCACAGGTAGATAGGGTCGTAAAGAGAGCTTTTGGTACATTGGCCTTTATTAATCGTAGTATTGAGTATAAGAGCTGGAATGTTATGATGAGGTTGTATAAGGCATTGGTGAGGCCGAATCTGGAGTACTGTGTTCAGTTTTGCTCACCAAATTACAGGAAGGATATAAATAAGGTTGAAAGAGTGCAGAGAAGGTTTACAAGGATGTTGCCGGGACTTGAGAAACTCAGTTACAGAGAAAGGTTGAATAGGTTAGGACTTTATTCCCTGGAGCGTAGAAGAATGAGGGGAGATTTGATAGAGGTATATTAAATTATGATGGGTATAGATAGAGTGAATGCAAGCAGGCTTTTTCCACTGAGGCAAGGGGGGAAAAAAACCAGAGGACATGGGTTAAGGGTGAGGGGGGAAAAGTTCAAAGGGAACATTAGGGGGGGCTTCTTCACACAGAGAGTGGTGGGAGTATGGAATGAGCTGCCAGACGAGGTGGTAAATGCGGGTTCTTTTTTAACATTTAAGAATAAATTGGACAGATACATGGATGGGAGGTGTATGGAGGGATATGGTCCGTGTGCAGGTCAGTGGGACTAGGCAGAAAATGGTTCGGCACAGCCAAGAAGGGCCAAAGGGCCTGTTTCTGTGCTGTAGTTTCTATGGTTCTACCCTCCAATCCTCTGGCATCCGTGACTAAGGACATTTTAAATATTTCTGCCAGGGCCCCTGCAATTTCTACACTAGTCTCTCTCAAGGTCCAAGGAAATATCATGTCAGGCCCAGGGGATTTATCTACCTTTATTCGTTGTAAGGCAGCAAGCACCTCCTCCTCTTTAATCTCTATATGTTCCATGACACTACTGCTTGTTTTCCTTCCTTCCATATACACTATGCCAGTTTCCTGAGTAAATACTGATGCAAAAAAACTGTTTAAGATCTCCCCCATCTTGTGAGGCTCCACACATAGAGGACCACTTTGATCTTCTAGGGGACCGATTTTGTCCCTTACCTATCCTTTTACTCTTAATATACTTGTAGAAACCCTTCGGGTTTACCTTCACATTATCTACCAAAGCAACCTCATGTCTTCTTTTTGCCTTCCTGATTTCCTTCTTTAGTATTTTCTTACATTTTCTATACTCTTCAAGTACCTCATTTGTTCCTTGTTGCCTGTACCTGCTATACACCTCTCTCTTTTTCTTAACCAGATCGCCAATATCCCTTGAAAACCAAGGTTCCCTATGCCTGTTAACTTTGCCTTTAATCCTGGCAAGAACATGCAAACTCTAACTCTCAAAATTTCGCCTTTGAATGCCTTCTACATACTGAACACATGCTTGCCAGAAAACAACTTATCCCAATCCACTCTTCCTGGATCCTTTCTCATTTCCTCAAAATTGGCCCTTCTCCAATTTAGAACCTTAACTCGAGGACCAGACCTATCCTTATCCACAATTAACTTGAAACTAATGACATTATGGTCACTGGACCCAAAATGTTCACCTACACGTACTTCTGCCACCTGACCTGTCTGGTTCCCTAATAGGAGATCAAGTATTGCATCCTCTCTCGTTGGTTCCTCTATATATTGATTTAGAAAACTTTCCTGAACACATTTGACAAACTCCAGACCATCTAACCCTTTCACAATGTGGGAGTCCCAGTCAATATGTGGGAAGTTAAAATCCCCTGCTATTACAACTTTCTGTTTCTTACATCGGTCTGCTATCTCTCTACAGTTTTGCTCTTCCAATTCTCTTTATTGGGCAGTCTATAATACAACCCTATTAGTGTGGTCACACCTTTCCCGTTCCTCAGCTCCACCCATATGGCCTCTGTAGACAAGCCCTCCAGGCTGTTCTGTCTATGCACAGCTGTAATATTCTCCCTGACCAGTAAAACCACTCCTCCCCCTTTCATTCCTCCCCCTCTGTCACATCTGAAACAACGGAACCCCGGAACATTAAGCTGCCAGTCCTGCCCCTCCTGCAACCAAGTCTCACTAATAGCAATAATGCTGTAATTCCACGTGTCAATCCATGCCCTAAGCTCATCTGCCTTACCTACAATACTCCTTGCATTGAAATAGATGCACCTGAGAACATTTCTATCACGTACAAACCTTTGATTACTGTCTATACATGCAGTCCTCGCATGACCTTTATCCTCCTCCACCTCACTATCTGCTCTAACACTCTGGTTCCCCTCCCCTTGCAAATCTGGTTTAAACCCCCGCCGCCAGAGCAGCGCTAGCAAACCTTCCCACAAGGATGTTAGTCCCCCTCCAGTTCAGGTGCAAACTGTCCCATTGGAACAGGTCCCACCTTTTCTGGAACAAAGCCCAATTGTCTAGAAACATGAAGCCCTCCCTTCTGCACCATCTCTTTAGCCACGTATTTAGCTGCATTATCTTCCTATTTCTAGCCTCACTAGCACGTGGCACACATAGCAATCCTGAGATTGCAACCCTGGAGGTCCTGTCCTTCAACTTTGCACCTAACTCCCTAAATTCTCTTTGCAGGACCTCCTCCTCCTTCCTATCCACGTCATTGGTCCCTACGTGGACCACAACATCTGGCTGCTCACCCTCCCTCCTGAGAATACAGAGAACTCGATCCGAGATATCACGGACCCTGGCACCAGGGAGGCAACAGACCTGTGCAATCTTTTAATACTAAGGTAAGAGATGGACCTATGGTTAATTTCTCAATCAAAAGACAACATCTAATAGGAAAGAACTTTCAGTATTTCACTGGATTTAATGCTTTGCTTTTTACAAAGCTAAATTTAAGCACATAACCTGATGACTAATGGAAAATCACTAGAAACGGAGCCACAACTTTTGATGAATTGTAAAACATTACATTATAACAGAACATTTGTTAACTGGATAGAAACCAAAGGTATTTATTTAAAATCGAGTTAAAACATGCAGCAAAGCAAAGATGGTTGAAGGATAGAGATTTGCACCAAGAGAGATACCTGCAGAGAGTCCTGGTTCTCAGAATGACTGACAGGGGTATAGTCATGAAGCGAAGAGCTGTGCAGAATACTCATAGATGCTGAACTCACCATGGAAGTACCATGTCGCCTACTGTTGCCTTCTTGGGTATCTAGAATAAAGCATCAAAATGAATGAATTTGCTGCAATAATGTTGGTTTTAAATGAGCAACACACGCAAAATGCTGGAGGAACTCAGTGGGCCAAACAGCATCTATGGAAAAAAGTACAGTCGAAGTTTCGGGACAAAATGTCGACTGTACTTTTTTCTATAGACGCTGCCTAGCCTTCTGAGTTCCTCCAGCATTTTGTGTGTGTTGCTTGGATTTCCAGCATCTGCAGATTTTCTCTTCTTTTTGGTTTTAAATGAAGAGGTTGTATATTACAAAGTCATAATGACATTTATATATATTGTCAAAAGAGTTATCAAAGTGATTGCTTAGATAACAAAATAACTGAATACTTTTCTTGGTTAAAACATAAACGGTTAAGAATTGCACACCATGTCCAGTAGATTAGGAATAGGGCAGCCAGTGCTTTAAATGTGAATTCATGGTCATGACTTTCAACTATTTATGCAAAACAATTAAATTCACCTCAAAATTGGTCTCAATAGGACACCCAAGAATGGGATACTGTATTTAATAAATTAAAACAAGCAAGTGTTGAAAATTCAAAAAAAAATTAAAGACCCTCTTTACTATTATTAGCATTACCAAAATTGAATAGAATCTCATATTTCAAACAATGTTATAACATTCTCACAGGCAAGCTTGCACAGGTGCTCATAATCTCAGTTTTCAAGTTCAATCATACACACTAATACAGGCAAATGAAACATTGTTCCTCCGGGGCCAAGCTACAATACACAGTACCAACAGTCACACAAGCACATATAATTATGATAGCAAAAAACATACAGTTTCAAAAAAAAAAAGAAAATAATAATGTAGCCCAAGTGGCATGGCCTGTTGGTTGATGGTTCATGAATGTAGCCCTGGAATTACGTTTTTGCAAGAACAAGCCTGCAGTAGATCCTCATCTTGTGCAAATGCAACCACAGATGAATGCGTGAATGCAATCCAGATCGTTTTCCATCAAGCGAACACTGGAGGGCAGCACTGAAGGGAGGAGCCAGCCCCCAACACAGCACAGAACCCAGTGGCACACAACCAGCTCTGGTATTTCCTTGCCAGGTGCCTGCAACAGGTGGCTCTGAGGCATGAGGGCCTGGTCCATGCAAAAACTGCAGCCATGCAGCTTCCCTGCTGTGGGTCTCCTCAATGGACCAGTGACTTGCAGTTATCCACATTACCAACATCCAACAGGGTCTTGCGATCACAACAAAAACATCTAAGACAATCACCCACACCCTTAATTGGACCATGCACAAGTCCTCATTGAGGGGGTCAACGGTGCAAAGAGTGTGCAGTTTCAAGTTACTTGGCATCAACATCTCAGAGGATCTAAAATCCAGTCATTACCTGTGAGGAGTTAGCACAATTCTGTCGCTTTTTAAACTATAATCAGTCCAACTGCACAGAAATTATATTATTCAGGGGCAATTCCAAGAGGAATATAGAGTTTGTCACAAGAGATGAAAATCTAGAATTTTTTTCTAAGATTTATAATTTAAGATACTGCCTTAAAAATCTTTGCATTCTAGAATCCATCCTTTGTACACAACTACCAAATTTCAGATAGCAATTTCAAATCATTTTGCAATTGCTGTTGCAATTACACGAAGTTATGTGGAATAGAGATTGATGCAGGGTGCTGTTTTAAATTTATCTATTCGTGTTAAGGTTTTATTCTGTGGTTTTACAGCAAGCAACTTCTGACACAAGTAGCTTTAGATTTACAACTTTGGTCTAAAAGTGCACTACTGGTATGCAAAATGGCAACTTCAGAAACATTTGGGCCAGTTAAATTTGCATCGTCCTAAATCCACTGGTAGCCTTAGAATGAAAGAGAATTGTCACTGAAATTAGAAAGTAAGTGCCTGGTAATACTTGAAATGTATTATTTATATTTCCCTTACTTTCTATTCTAAATATGTCAGAGATTTATCAAGAAATCAGTCAAGACTAGTCAAGTTAATTGGGAACTTCACTGTCAGTGAAATTTGTAACCCCATTGTTTCTGTCCAGACCAGAGCTAGGTTCCAATTCAACACATCACTTCTAGTGTAGCACCACAGTTACTTCAATGTGAACTTCGAAAATGACTGTGCTATTGAATTATATAAAAAATATGACATTCAAAGTTTAGTAGGCTCCATGTATAAAAATCAACCAGGAAATTTTTGCTCGCATTTACAGTGTTACCTATTGTATTATCACTGGGATCTTCAGGATCTGGTGTGTTACTCCGAAGGCTATGCATATCTCGCCGTCGCCTGTGCCGTCTTCTGTACTGAAATTCAGCATATTCCTAAATACAGCCAGCAACAGAAAGATTGCATTAGTAGTAGAACAGCTTTGCTTTTTTTTTAATACAACAGTCGTGTCTATTGTTCTGTCCACCTTAAAAATACCACTTCATTGCACTTCACAAGTCTATAGAGAGAAATTTTAATGTTTCAATCTGCCAATTATATAGCACTGTTTCTCAAATTTTGCTTGTTTTTAAATAAATTCAAATAAAACACAAAAGACAAAATAACTAATTTCAAATCATGATCAAACCATATCTTCATGTTCTGGTTCAAACATTTTACCCAAACTCCAAATGTGCTTTGTCTTCAGATTATAGACCTGACTTAGTGTACAAAACTAGAAATTGGCTAAGATCTGAACTATCTGATTACTCACAAAAGCAAATATTCTACGCTTTTATAAAGAAGTGTTTCATATCAGTGGGGAATAATATAACTCTTAATGGGCGCCATACTATTCCTGAGAGATTATACTCATTCCGAATGTGTTAGACTGGGTGATTTGAAATCGCAACACTACTCCTGTAATCAATTAGCACAATAAATACCATGAACCTTTGACCTTCAAGTATTTATGGTACTCCATAAATTATGCTTTAATATTAGAAAAATTACAGTTTAGTATGTCAATTAGTCATACGCACTAGTTTTAGTCAGGTATAGGTAACTAGAATGGATGGGTATATTTACTTAATATCAGGTTCATTTTGCTGTTTTGTTGATGTTTGGAATTCATATGAATTTACCTAACAAAACAAACCATAAAGCGATTTCTAGGCATTACGGAGCAGTTTCAAGAAGTGCGTTGATTTCAGAGTAATTTATGAGAATACCAACTCCCAAAATACAGTGAAATCAACTGTGCCTCATTTCCATGGTGAAGTATGCTTTTATCCATTTAATAAATAATTGGTAAGAAGCAAAAAATAAAAGAATATGATTTAAAAATTCAGTTATTGTCTTGTTATTTCAATAGAGTGATCAAAAGGATTGAAATGCATGTGTGTATACCATGCAAAAATGAGCAATGACATTACACCCGGCTTCCAATACACTCAGACCCCGCTTAAGGCCGAGGATGCATGCCTTGGAGGTGGAGCGCAATGTAAACCAGCACTATGCAGGGTCATTATAACATTACGTAAATGGACATGTGTGCCTGAAAAAAAATCAAACCCAAGATATATGACATATTATTTAATGTATACACAGTAATTTGAGGAATAACAAACACGCAAATAGGCCTAACCTGTACATCAGTGGAGCAGCAGCGGAGGGAAGTGGGTGGTGGTTACATCTTAGAGGAGGGACCAGGCTGTGGGTCCTCCTCTAACTTTGGCTTCTTCTTCAAGTAGATGCTGAGATTTGACTGCCTTTTCTTAAGTTTCCTCTCACGAAGCAGTTCTTGTTAGCAGGAAATCACGTCAGGAACACTTCTCTTTGCCTTATTGCCTCCCTCCTGGTCAGGGTCATTATTGATGATCTGGTCTATGATTTGTGTGATCGTGCTGATGCTACTGCTGAGGAATTTTGTGGTGAGGTTTCTTGCTGGTGCTTCCTCATCTCCATCCGTGTCCTCAGATTCACTCAGGATGTGTTGCTCTGCCAGTTCTCAAAGCTCTTTGTTATTAAGGCTCTTGCTGTCTGCACTAGCTGCTTCACCAGAGTTATGTATGCTATGGAGGTTACTGCGCTGTTTAAATCTATCAAACCAACTTCTGCGGGCTGTGAATATTACCGACGCATCTTCTTCTTCTTAGAACATAGAAATCTACAACACATTACTGGCCCTTCAGTCCACAATGTTGTGCCAACCATGTAACCTGCTCTAGAAATTGCCTAGAATTTCCCTTGCGCATAGCCCTCTATTTTTCTAAGCTCCATGTACCTATACAAGAGTCTTTTAAAAGACCCTATTTTACCTGCCTCTACCACCTTCGCTGTTAGTGCATTCCATGCTCCCACCACTCTCTGTGTGATAAACTTACCTCTGAATCTCCCTTATAGCTACTTCCAAGCACCTTAAAACTATGCCCCCTCATGTTAGCCATTTCAACCCTGGGTAAACACCTCTGGCTATCCACACTATCAATGCCTCTCATCATTTTATACACCTCTCATCCTCAGTCACTCCAAGGAGAAAAGGCCAAATTCATTCAACCTCTTCTCATAAGGCATGCAATCCAATCCAGACCACATCCTTGTAAATCTCCTCTGCACTCTCTCTATAGTGTCCACATTCTTCCCGCAGTGAGGTGACCAGAACTGAACACAGGACTCCAAGTGGGGTCTACAGTCTTATATTGCTTTAACATTACCTCAGAGCCCTTGAACTCAATCCCACAGTTGATGAAGGTCAACACACCATACGCCTTCTTAACAACACTGTCAACCTGTGCAGCAGCTTTGAGTGCCCCATGGGCATGAACCCCAAGGTCTCGCTGATCCTCCACACTGCCAGGAGTCTTACCATTAATATTACATTCTGTCTTCAAGTTTGACCTACTGAAACGAACTACTTCACACTTATCTGGGTTGAAGTCCATTTGCCACTTTTCAGCCCAGTTCTGCATCCTATCGATGTTGCGCTGTAACCTCTGACAACCCTCCAGACTATCCACAACACCCTCAACTTTTGTGTCATCAGCAAACTTACTAACCCGCCTTTCTACTTCCTCACCCAGGTCATTTTATAAAAATCACAAAGAGGAGGGGTCCCAGAACAGATCCCTGTAGAACACCACCTTCCATGCAGAATATGAACCATCTACAACCACCCTTTACCTTCTGTAGGAAAGCCAATTCTTGATCCACAATGCAAGGTCTCCTTGGATCCCATGCTTCATTATTTTCTGAATGAGCCTTGCATGGGGAACCTTATCAAATGCCTTGCTGAATTTGATTGAAGATGCTTCTTGCGTTTTCCATTATCAGCTGGCTTCGGGGCATGTTTCGTTGTTTGGTCATCCACCCATATATTTAGTCTATTTTCCATTTTTTCAAGCAAATAGTTCCTTGAATGAGTCACCTTCGTTGATGACAATTTTGAGGTTGCCGTTGCAGAAGCTTTTACCTTGTCTGCATTAGTTTTATAATCGTCGATGTAGTCAAGTTCAAAGGTATCAACATCAACCTGATGCTCACCAGCTTCCAAAAGCCATATCACTTGCAGTTTCTCATCCATGCTAATACTTTTCCTAGACATCTTAGATGTACTACCCTCACTGGAAGTTGCAGGCTGTTTTCCAGACATTATGGGTGAAAGAAGTGGAATAAATTGCCGAGCAAGAACGTTCACACGTGTGGAGGAGGCAGAGTGTGAACTAATAAGTGATAGGCTGTGTGTGGCTCAGAGCATATATAAAGCGCTTTCATTGGCTGATTAAATGTTTACTGTAATGGCAGCTGCTCTTGAGAAGTTTTAAGTGTTCTGTAGAATGGATTTTTGTCATTTTTAAGATTTAAAATTTCAATAAAGAATTGAATGACCTCATAGTAACGAATCAGTGCTCTGCAAGGTCTGAGTGTACTCATGTACGCTCGGTGGCCACTTTATCAGGTACACCCATACACCTGCTCATTAATGCAAATATCTAATCGTTTAATCATGTGCCAGCAGCGCAATGCACAAAAGCATGCAGACATGGTCAAGAGGTTCAGTTGTTGTTCAGACCAAACATCACAAATTGAAAGAAAATGTTTCAAAAGTTCTAATGAACAAATGAAATGGCAACAGGATTAAGTAATAAAATGAAAACTGAACAGCCGTAACAGAATGGTGCAATATTCTCACTGACTGCTAACAGTTTACACTTGATTAGACACCAGCTTCAAGAACTGATAAACACTCAGCAAGTAACATTCGTAAAATCAAATTCTTAACAGGAGTGCCAAAAAAAAACCCCAAGTGACTCTGCTTTTCATTGATGGTTAAGTAAATATAGGATTGCATAGAAAGGCTTCTGCATCCAATGTTTCAAACTTGGGCATTTTGGTTTACTAACCTATTGTAACATTGCTTGCACACCTTGTAAGTTTCATATAAGTAAGTCCATATTCAATGCACAACCAGGAATTGCTCCTGTGAAAAGTCTACAATCCCAAATATATAATTGGAGGATCAGAAAAAGTTTCTGTAAGTTTAATCTGAATGAATCTAGAATAACTAATGTTAACTGATTGTGGTTTAGATGGCACTTATCAACAATTGTGGTAGTCTCCTGCAGTCGCAACATGTTGACAGTCAATGACTGGAACAGAAGAATTTAAAGGAGCTGTCCTGCACAATAATTGCAGCCTAAACAGGCTTTTAAATGCAAATTATTAAAACCCTTACCTGCAGGCCTTCTATGTCCCGTCCTCCATACCTGCAGGCCGTATTGCATAAAGAAATAAAAAGTAAAAAAATTATTTTAAGAATAGCACAGCCATTAAAGGTTGGCACCTGGTCAATGTGGTCTTCCAGGGTTGGGCACAGAGATAGACAGATGTAATTAACCACTGTGTCTGCCTCCATACCAGGTCCTGTTACAGAAATTAAGCCAGGCTGCAGGAGTGGAAGTAGCAGTTGAAAATCCTGGTACAGACGGAAGTGTTCTTTTGAATTAAAGCAAAACAAAATTCTACATTTTCAGATTAAGGATTGTCAGCAGAATTATTGGCACCATTTACTATCATCACCTATTCAGGATAGCTCCTTTAAATAAGGTCCTCCTAGAAACTGCACTGAAGGGCTATATCATATAACTGCAAACAGGGTATACCTACCTCAGGTGATGCAAAACCTAAATATTCCCAATCCCAGGTTCCACCAGCAAAACTGTAACAAACAAGTCAAAATTCTGTCAATATGATAGTGATCATTACTTAATGTTAACTGATTTATGTGGGCAGCCAATAGCAGTAGTGTTCTAACTAAAATACCAATAACTGCAATTTGTTTAAGGTAAACAAGTAAATTATTCTATTTATGAACAAACATACTATTTAAAGGACATTTTAGGGCGAATATTTTTTCAATATTGCAGTTATTTTAAAATTTCATCCCAAGATTTACCCACTGAGTTCAATCTGTAGTTTATGTTTGATATTTTGACCTTAAATTCAATAATTTCAAAGTTTGCTCCTCACTTAAAAACTAAGGGGCTGTGGTAGGTGTTTTTTTCCCTTTTCTCTCAAACATATTTTTACAAGTGCTTTCTGCTAATGTTCTGTATTAATAGCACAAACATTTACCCACATTCAAATCGGTGAAATGGATAGTAAAAAAAATATTGACTTGCATTCTGAAAACAATGCTGTTTGGAAATTTTCAATGGATAGGAACATTGGATAGTGCACTAGTTCGAAATCCTCAAGACAAGAGTTTGGGATAAAACAGATTTAACATTTTAAATTTAATACATGGGTAATAACATCACTAAATAGTTGCCAAAATCTATAAGTGAGGAAGGGTGTTTTAGCAAAGGAAATATAAAAGTGAGGCAGGGTGTTTTAGCAAAGGAAATATAAAAGTGAGGAAGGGTGTTTTAGTAAAGGAAATATAAAAGTGAGGAAGGGTGTTTTAGTAAAGGAAATATAAAAGTGAGGAAGGATGTTTTAGTAAAGGAAATAAATTAAATAGCTTAATTCCAAATAGTTTGATTTTTAAATTTTTAATTCAATTTAATCAGATTTTTCTTTAAAGAAATGGAAATAACTAAAGGTTACGCATCACTGAAGTAGTACCTGCGTCTTTGTACTTCAGGAGAGTCTGCAGGGGCAACTCCACGAGCCACAGAAGCCAGAAATTCTTGTCTTTTCTGTTGAACAAGACATGCTGCTCGGATGATTTTATGACGAGGAGTACGGAGGTAAGGTCGGTTAACTTTCTGAGCTAGGTCCTCTGTTACCATCTCTAAGTCTGTCTGTTTGAATAAAGGGCATTTAAATTGCATCACTGTGTACGATTATCCAAGTGCAACTCTTTAATACATGTTCCTTAGTTCAAAATAGTTTCTTTGTTTCTATACTTCCAGATTTCACTTGGATATGAGGAATTTATTAACCAATCTGCAACCCATGATCTAATATTATGCTCATGGAACACGGAGCTTAAAAAAATAGAGGGTTATGCGATAGGGATACTCTCGGCAGTTTCTAGTGTAGGTTACATGGTCAGCACAACACTGTGGGCTGAATGGCCTGTAATGAACTGTAGATATCTACGTTCAAGATCATGTGCTCTGGATTTGTTTAATAATCTTGTTTAATAGCAATAAGCTACCATATTGTTGGTCTTCTGTAGGTACATATTGGTAGCGAAGACACAGGTAGGAAAAGGAAGGAGGTCCTAAAGGGGGAATATTGGGAGCCAAGTAGGAAGCTGTAAAGCAGGTCCTCAAGGGTGAAGTCTCTGGATTGCTGCCTGTGCCACGTGCTAGTGAGGGCAAAAATAGGGTCATTTGACAGGTGAATGTGTGGCTGAAGAATTGGTGTTCAGGGCAGTGTTTCAGATTTGCAGACTATTGGGATCTCTTCTGGGGAACCTTTCTGGGGAAGGTATGATCTGTACAAAAGGGATAGGTTACACTTGAACTTGAGCAGGACCAATATCCATGCAGCCAGGTTTGCTAGAGCTGTTAAGAGTTTAATCTAGTTTGGCGGGGTGATGGGAACTAGAGTGATAGGTCATAGGATGGAGCAATTGGTATAAAGGTAGACATAGTGTGTAGAGAGACTGAGGAAGGATAGACATCAGAAAGGGAATAATTGCATTTAGTTGGATGGGTTGAAATATATGGGAAGTATCAGGAACAATGGAAAACTTTTGAGCATGGGTCAGGATATGGACCTATGACATTGTGGCCACTATACAGACTTGACTTGCACAATGGCAGGAATGGCTGCTGTGTCCTGAAGTTTAGGTGTTTAAAAAGGACCAGGGAGGGAAGTAAAAAGTGGGGGGAATGGCATTGCTAATCAGGGTTTATATCTCATCTGCATAAACGGAGGACAATGTGGAGAGATCAACTACCGAATCTCTGTAAATAAAAGTCAAAAAACAGGAAGAAAGCAATCGCTCTGTTGGGAGTATTTCCCCCTTCCCATAGCAACAGACACACTGAGGTTCAGATCAGCAGGCAGACTTTGAAAAGGTGCAAAAATAACAGGGTGGTTAGACCAATTCCAAACTTAATTTTACTTCTCTGTAATGTAGATTGAGAGGAACGGAGTCGTCGACACTAAGGTTTTCTTTCCTCTCTTTTTTTACGATGTTACAAAACAGCCCAGGTCTTTTTTTTTAGTTTAGTTGATTAATTCTGTATAGATTAGTTTTTTTTCGGGGGGGGGGATTGCCTTTTTCATGATTTTTTAAAGATATTTTTCTTTGTTTTATATTATTCATTTGTATCCTATATGATTGGGAGTTTTATCATTTAAGTGTTATCTGGCTTTATAATCATTCATGTTAATCATAACAATGTATTCCCAATAACTTTGTACTACTATTATGTTATGTTTATATTTTTATGAAACTCATAAAAAGATTGAAAAAGAGACAAAAATAACAGGGTGTTTTCATGGGTGACTTCAACTTCCCTAATATCGATTGGCACCTCCTTAGTGCAAATTTGTTTAGGTGTGTGCAGGAAGGATTCCTGACACAATATGTAGGTACAGGAAGTATGGATCAGACTTGGAAGTTATAAGGTAGCCAAGAAGCTTAAGAATGGAGAGCTAGTGGGGGACATGAGAAGGCCTTGGCGAGCAAGATTAAGGAAAACCCAAAGCATTCTACATGTAGGTGAAGAACTGTAGTATGACTGAAGTGAAGGTGGAACTAACTGATCAAGGATAAGAGAGGAAACAAGTACCTGGAGTCAGAGGAGTTACAGAAGGTCCTTGAAGAATACTTTGCTTCAGTATTTACCTGTGGTAGGGACCTTGACAAATGTGAAGTCAGCATAAAACAGACTGATATGCCGGTACATGTTGACATTAAGAAAGAGGATGGTGGGAATTTTTGAAACCCATTAGGATAGATAAGTCCCTGGGCTGGATTGTATATACCCAAGGTTACTATGGGAGCGAGGGAAGCAATGATCTTTGTGCTCTTACTAGCCACAGGAGTAGAACATAGAACTGTTCAGCACAGTACTGTCCACTTGGCCCACGATGTTGTGCCGGCCCTTTAATGTATTCTAAGATCAATCTAATCTTTCCCTTCTACAGAGCCCTCCATTTTTCTTTCATTCATTAGTGTTGACTTCATTAGCTGGGGATTGTGTACAAGAGCAGTGAGGTAATGTTGCAGCCAAATTGATTCTATTTTAATTTCCTGAGTTAATAGCCTTTCTTGCTATTGCTATATCCCAGTTTTTAGTACCAGAACCATCAGTTTTACCCATTTCCTCTGAAAGATGAGACCGGGCATATCTGATTTCTAAGTGTTTATTAGATTGTGGTAATAAGGTATTATAAAGCTAACTGAATGCTAAAAACTAATGATCTCCTAAATCTATTCTCTTGAGAATTGCTGAAGCTTATCAATATATATATAAAAAAAGACTGCAATTATTTTTTTTATTGCAAACTACTGTTGGGTTTCAATCCTACGTTTAAAAAAAAAGCCAGCATCAACTTCAAAGTTCAGAAGTAAATATATTATCAAAGTACGTATATGTCCCATTTTCTTGCAGGCATTCACAGTAGAACAAAGAAATATAATAGAACCAATGAAAATCTACACAAAATCTGAGAAGCAACCAATGTACAAAAGACAAACTGTGCAAATATATAAAAAAAAACAAGTCAATAAAGAATACTGAGAACATGGGAACTTGGATTGAAGAACACAAGTGGGACCTAAATACCTTAGGATACATATCCATCAAAGAGAAAGGCAGGTGGACAGAGTGGTCGGGGTGGCTATTTTAGTAAAACATGAAAACAAATCCTTAGCAAGAAGTGACACAAGATTAGAAGATGCAGAATCCTGTGGGTAGAGTTAAGAAACTGCAAGGTTAAAAAGACCCTGACGGGTGTCACGTACAAGCCCCCAAATCGTAGCCAGGATGTGCGATACAAACTACAAATGGAAAGAAAGAATGAAACAGTGGTCATGGGGATCTTCAATAAGCAGAAGGTCTGGGAAAATCAGGCTGGCACTAGATCCTGAAAAGAGATTTGTAGAATGCCAATTAGATGGCTTTTTAGAGCAGCCCACCAGGGAACTAGGCAGAAGGCTGAAGAACAGGACCTCAAGGGTGACGTTCTCAGGATTGCTGCCAGTGCTACGTGACAGCGATGGTAAGAATTGGAGGAGATGGCAGTTGAATGCGTGGCTGAGGAGTTGGTGCAGGGAGCAGGGTTTTAGATTTTTAGATCATTGGGATCTCTTCTGGGGAAGGTGGGACCTGAACAGATTGGATGAGTTGCACCTGAACTCGAAGGGGAGCAATATCCTTGCAGGTAGGTTTGCTAGCATGGTTCGGGAAGGCTTAAACTAATTTGCGAGGGGGATGGGACGCAGAGCGATAGAGCAGTGAAAGAAGTGCATGGAGTAAAGCCAGATCTAACATACAGAGAGGCTTGAGGAAAGAGAAGCAGAGTAAACGGTGTAAAGACAGTAAGGTAGAAGGGCTGAAATGTGTGTACCTCAATGCAAGAAGCATCAGGAACAAAGGTGATGAACTGAGAGCTTGGATACATACATGGAATTATGATGTAGTGGCCATTACAGAGACTTGGCTGGCACCAGGGCAGGAATGGATTCTCAATATTCCTGGATTTCAGTGCTTTAAAAGGGATAGAGAGGGTGGAAAAAGGGGAGGAGGGGTGGCATTACTGGTCAGGGATACTATTACAGCTACAGAAAGGGTGGGTAATGTAGCAGGATCCTCTTTTGGGTGGAAGTCAGGAACAGGAAGGGAGCAGTTACTCTATTAGGGGTATTCTATAGGCCCCCTGGTAGCAGCAGAGATACAGAGGAGCAGATTGGGAGGCAGATTTTGGAAAGGTGCAAAAATAAGAGGGTTGTTATCATGGGTGACTTTAACTTCCCTAATATTGATTGGCACCTGATTAGTTCCAAGGGTTTAGATGGGGCAGAGTTTGTTAAGTGTGTTCAGGATGGATTCCTGTCACAGTATGTGGACAGGCTGACCAGGGGGAATGCCATACTAGATCTAGTACTAGGTAATGAACCGGGTCAGGTCACAGATCTTTCAGTGGGTGAACATCTGGAGGACAGTGACCACCGCTCCCTGGCCTTTAGCATTATCATGGAAAAGGATAGAATCAGAGAGGACAGGAAAATTTTTAATTGAGGAAAGGCAAATTATGAGGCTATAAGGCTAGAACTTGCGGGTGTGAATTGGGATGATGTTTTTGCAGGGAAATGTACTATGGACATGTGGTCGCTGTTTAGAGATCTCTTGCGGGATGTAAGGGATAAATTTGTCCCGGTGAGAAACATAAAGAAGGAACCATGGGTGACAAGTGAGGTGGAAAATCTAGTCAGGTGGATGAAGGCAGCATACATGAGGTTTAGGAAGCAAGGATCAGATGGGTCTATTGAGGAATATAGGGAAGCAAGAAAGAAGCTTAAGAAGGGGTTGAGAAGAGCAAGAAGGGGGCATGAGAAGGCCTTGGCGAGTAGGGTAAAGGAAAACCCCAAGGCATTCTTCAATTATGTGAAGAAAAAAAGGATGACAGGAGTGAAGGTAGGACCGATTAGAGATAAAGGTGGGAAGATGTGCCTGGAGGCTGTGGAAGTGAGCGAGGTCCTCAATGAATACTTCTTTTCGGTATTCACCAACGAGAGGGAACTTGATGATGGTGAGGGCAATATGAGTGAGGTTGATGTTTTGGAGCATGTTGATATTAAGGGAGAGGAGGTGTTGGAGTTGTTAAAATATATTAGGACGGATAAGTCCCTGGGACCTGACGGAATATTCCCCAGGCCGCTCCACGAGGCGAGAGAAGAGATTGCTGAGCCTCTGGCTAGGATCTTTATGTCCTCGTTGTCCACGGGAATGGTACCGGAGGATTGGAGGGAGGCGAATGTTGTCCCCTTGTTCAAAAAAGGTAGTAGGGATAGTCCAGGTAATTATAGACCAGTGAGCCTTACATCTGTGGTGGGAAGACTGTTGGAAAAGATTCTTAGAGATAGGATCTATAGACAATTAGAGAATCATGGTCTGATCAGGGACAGTCAGCATGGCTTTGTGAAGGGCAGCCTGATAGAGTTCTTTGAGGAGGTGACCAGGTATATAGATGAGGGTAGTGCAGTGGATGTGATCTATATGGATTTTAGTAAGGCATTTGACAAGGTTCCACACGGTAGGCTTATTCAGAAAGTCAGAAGGCATGGGATCCAGGGAAGTTTGGCCGGGTGGATTCAGAATTGGCTTGCCTGCAGAATGCAGAGGGTGGTGGTGGAGGGAGTACATTCAGATTGAAGGATTGTGACTAGTGGTGTCCCACAAGGATCTGTTCTGGTACCTCTACTTTTCGTGATTTTTATTAACGACCTGGATGTGAGGGTAGAAGGGTGGGTTGGCAAGTTTGCAGATGACACAAAGTTTGGTGGTGTTGTAGATAGTGTAAAGGACTGTCAAAGATTGCAGAGAGACATCGATAGGATGCAGAAGTGGGCTGAGAAGTGGCAGGTGGAGTTCAACCCGGAGAAGTGTGAGGTGGTACACTTTGGAAGGACAAACTCCAAGGCAGAGTACAAAGTAAATGGCAGGATACTTGGTAGTGTGGAGGAGCAGAGGGATCTCGGGGTACATGTCCACAGGTCCCTGAAAGTTGCCTCATAGGTGGATAGGGTAGTTAAGAAAGTTTATGGGGTGTTAGCTTTCATAAGTCGAGGGATAGAGTTTAAGAGTCGCGATGTAATGATGCAGCTCTATAAAACTCTGGTTAGGCCACACTTCGAGTACTGTGTCCAGTTCTGGTCACCTCACTATAGGAAGGATGTGGAAGCATTGGAAAGGGTACAGAGGAGATTTACCAGGATGCTGCTTGGTTCAGAAAGTATGCATTATGATCAGAGATTAAGGGAGCTAGGACTTTACTCTTTGGAGAGAAGGAGGATGAGAGGAGACGTGATAGAGGTGTACAAGATAATAAGAGGAATAGATAGAGTGGATAGCCAGCGCCTCTTCCCCAGGGCATGACTGCTCAATACAAGAGGACATGGCTTTAAGGGAAGGGGTGGGAAGTTCAAGGGGGATATTAGAGGAAGGTTTTTTACTCTGAGAGTGGTTGGTGCGTGGAATACACTGCCTGAGTCAGTGGTGGAGGCAGATACACTAGTGAAGTTTAAGAGACTACTAGACGGGTATATGGAGAAATTTAAGGTGGGGGCTTATATGGGAGGCAGGGTTTGAGGGTCGGCACAACATTGTGGGCCGAAGGGCCTGTACTGTGCTGTACTATTCTATGTTCTATGGAAAGGGCAATTCTGGATATGGTGTTGTGCAATTAACCAGATTTGATTAGCAGCTTAAATTAAAGTAATTTAATTATGAGTGGGTGGAGAGGAGACACTCCTCCTGAAGTCGACATGCATCTCCACGAGGGCATTCATCTCCGTACATGGAGCCCAATCTGCTGCCTATTTCCAGCAATGTGGTTTTGTTGTTCAACCTGGCAGAATTCTACCAATAAAACAATGCAAGACTCTATCTACCTTCAAGTATCCCTCTCATCTAAGAGGAATAAATATTTATTACCATTATTAATTCAAACAAAGATCATTGTGCTGTAAAGTGTTTAATTAAGTAGTAATATGTCGCTCTGCAGATTAAGTAAATTGGTGCTATCATTTTATAACTTTAAAATATATCTCCTGCCTTTCAAAACTGAGATAGTCAATACTGGAAGTAGTTAACCTCAGCAAACATACCTGCATAAGCTCAAATATTTCCTTCTTTGTGCTTTTAGGTTCCAGAAAAAATCCATAAGGGTAGGAGCACTTAAGGATACGCCGTGTTTTCAAAAGCTCATGTACTGCTTCTTCAATAAAAGTTGTATCTGGAGAGACTCCTTCAACTATTAAAATAAAACGATGTACAATATATCCAGTTTCTCTCATGGAGAGATAACATGCATAAAGCGAATCAATGAAAACAATTTTTAAAATCGCCAAAATGCAGCAGGCTGCAAGATTTTCCAAGCTTATGTCTTTTATAGGGCGCACAGGCAGCCATAAAAGAGCTTGTGCCATCACTATGTTCACAGCACTATATGTATGAAGTGTGAATATGGATACATCTGTTTGTTCTGATTTAGGTTTTATTCACCAACAGTAATAAATAATGTAGCCGTTTCCAACTCACCCGGATCAGAGAATTTACTAGGCAGTAAATAAGACCACATTGTTTGGGTTTTATATAATAAACATAAACATTACATAAAAATGAACAGAATCAGCACAGGAAACAGCAGTGAAGTGGTTACTTGAAAACAAACCAAAACTGCTCAGAGACCGAGTATGGGGGTTGGCATTGTATGATGCGCTTCCAAAATAACGAATTTCCAAACTGAAGAAAGTACGTTTGATCCTTTATTACGAAACCAGCAAAGGTGAACAACTTTGTAGTGATAAAAATACTAACAAAACTAAAAATAGCAATGTGGTGATCTTAGCGTTCAAATCAGCGTAACTAAGCAGTCAAACTAAATTAGCATAATCAGAATTAGCGAAGAGCATAATAGAAAAATTATTGATCTTAAAGATCAACAAAAAATATATATAATTCCCAGTTGCCTCTAATTCTCAGCCAGACTAAACTGAACTAAAGACAAAGCATGAATATGTAACTACACTCATTTACTTCTACCATTCCCCAACCCACATGACAAATTACCCATAATAAACTTGTAACACAAAATACAATACAGACAGAAAATGGATACCTGGTCCTACAGTTTAGAACTGTGCAAAAAATTACACAAGAGGATTGTCAGTCACTTCAGGAGTAAGAAAGTTAAAATTAGTAGACTGTGCAGTTATCTTTGCTTACATTAACACATTTTTGAGAAATACTTAGAGAAGAAAAATTAAAGGAAATATTGCACAGATGCAACTCAAATCAAAATTAAGGACATACATTGCACTTGTGTAAGCAATACTTGCATATTATGACATATGTCACGTTCAAATGCAGAAGAGTAGTGGGATAGCACATAGGAATTTTTCTTCAGTACAGCTTTATCATTGATAGGTGGGTATAATTACAGTGCCATGTTTAAAGCAAGCATATTCCATTATGTAGTCACTAGAATTTATAATTGGGAAGATCTTTCTTAAAAGAAAAAAGTGAGACCTTCGAAAAGTGCTCTTTCTGAAAGCTGACAAATGCTCAATAGGCCAAACGTCCTATACGCTACAAAAATCTGAATAAACTACACTAATTTGCTTATTAAACGCAGCCAGGTCAGAGTCATTTCAGGGATGCAGCCAGTTTATGAAAGCTGATCATTTTATTTATTCCACTTACCACCTTTTAGAGCTCTGCTTAATTGTTCCATCTTTTCTTTGGCAGTTTTCAAAAGACGTTGCTCTAACTAGTACAGGAGATAAAAAAAAACAACTCATTTTTTATTTGATTCAAAAGGTGGCAGCAATGAGATAAATATTCTTTCTACGAGATACCTTATAACTATGCTCATGGTTCTTAAATCTTGAATAGTAGTGCATAAATCTGTCAAGTTCCTGGAATTTCTTGTGCTTTTTTTCAGCCTGAAACACAAGACATATCATCACTCAAAACTGTACGCTGGATTTGTACTTTCAAAATTTAAAGAACCAGCAGAGTCTGAAGATAAACGTGTTAGGATCGCACTGTAGAATTAATTACAATGAATTCAAAAGTAAACATAGAGAAAAGTCCAATTTTTTTTAAGGACTTACTAACAGATTCTTGGCTGTCAATCATTTTTACAAAGCATATTTTACTGATACTCTGTCAATGCCCTTTCACTTCGTTCTCCCCATTAATAGACCCTGCACCCATCCTTGCCTTCCTCAGACTTGTGATTTAAAAGAACAGACCCCCATGTCTGGAAGAAAGCAATAATGACAATGATTTAGTTCCTTTAATATATGGGGCATTATACTACAGTGTATATAAACAAAATGAGACCAAGCGACAAGAGTCAACTCATTAGATTTTATGGCTTATGTTAAAAGATAAGTGATGTTTAGAGCAGGAATTCCAGACTTGTGGCAACAGTGCCATCAGCCACTAAAACCTACAAATGATTAAAATCATTAAAAAGTGCAGACATCTCTCAGAATGGGCAACCTTCTAAAGAGGTATATAACATAAAAGCACGAATCAAGTGGACAGTAAGAATCTTGTCCCCCTGGCAAGGGTATCAAAAAAGGGTGTAATTTCAAATAGAGGAGGCAGAACATTCAGATACACATCAACTGTATTTAATAAATATTTTATTCTTGCATTCATCATCATTATCATCAGGTGCCATGCCAGTTTGAGCTTTGACTGCCATGGCCCACACACTCCTGTTTCGAGTCAAGTGGATGAATTCATTGGTATTCATTTCCAGTTCTCTGGCTGCTGTCCCCATCATCATTTGTCTTTGTCTTCCTCCTGCTTTCTTCCCTTCAGTCTTTCCCATAATTACCGTGCATTCTAACTCCTCTTTCCTAATCACATGTCCAATGAAGTTACGTTGCCTTTTCATGATCTCACACATTATTTCTCTTTTTGTGTTTGGTCTGTTCATGACTTCCTCGTTAGATATTTGTTTCGTCCATGATATCCTTTGCATCCTCCTCAAAAACCTCATCTCTGCTGCTACAATTCGTTTCCTCATGTTACTAGATATTGTCCAACATTCTGAGCCATATAACATAACTGGATAAATGTAACATTTCAGTACTCTGAGGCAGGTTGTCATGCCTAGTTTAGTATTGGTCAGTATACTCTTCATTCTCGTAAAGGTGTCTTTTGTCATCCCTATTCTTCTTTAATGTCCAAGTTGCATCTGCCATCTGATGTCACCCAGCTTCCTAAGTAGCAAAAGTTCTGTACTTGTTTTATGTCTTCCCCGTTTATTCTCAGCCTGCAGATAGGATTCTCCTTTTCGGATATCACCATACATTCTGTCTTTTTGCAATTGATAGATAGACCCATTTTTACTCTTTCTTCAACAATTATATCAATTAAGTTTTGTAGTTCTTCCTCCGTACTTGCAATTAACACAGTGTCATCTGCATATCTAAAATTATTGATGTTTTCACTGCCAACTTTGATTCCCAAGATGTCTTTTATTTTTTTGTAATATTGTTTCGCTGTATATATTAAATAAATCAGGGGAGAATACACACCCTTGTCTAACGCTTCTTTTGATTTTCGTAAACTGACTCACTTCTCCATCTCGTCTTACTGCGGCAGTTTGTTCCCAGTACAGATTTCTGATTTCGAATCTAGATCTAGCGTTTTCTGTAATATTTCAAATAACTTATTGTGCTGCACTTTATCAAATTCTTGCATTACGTTCTTTTATTAAGTACATTTCAACTCACTCAGTTAGATGAGTTGAAATATGTTTACTTTAATGTGAGATGTATCAGGACAATGGTGATGGACTTAAGAGCAGGGAACTATGATGTTATGGCCATTACCGAGATTTGGCTGTGACAATGACCGCTGGATGTTCCAAGGTATAGATGTTTCAAAAGGGACAGGGAAGGAGGTAAACAAGATGGGAAAGTGGAATTGCTAGTCAGGGATAGTATCACACCTGCAGGAAGGGAGTACATCGCACAGGGATCCTCTACTGAGCCAGTGTGGGTGCAAGTCAGAAACCAGAAGGGAGCAATCACTCTACTGGAAGTATTCTATAGTCCATATAGGGCATGACAGATTCTATAGGCAGATTTTGCAAAGGTTCAAAAATAACAAGGTTGTTGTGGGTGACTTCAATTTCACTAATACTGAATGGCACCTTCTTAGTGCATGACGTTTAGCCAGGGCAGAATTTAAGTGTCCAGGAAGGATTCCTGTTGCAATAGACAGACAGGCCAACTAGAGGAGAGGCTATAGTGGATCTGTACCAGGTAATAAACCTGGTCAGGTGTAACAGATCTTTCAGCAGCGATCCTGACCTTCAGCATAGCCTTTGTCAAGGGCAGGATCAGATGGTATGGGAAAGTATTTAATTGGGAGAGGGCTAATTGTGATGCAATTATGTAGGAACTTAGGAGCATAAATTGGGAACAGATATTTGCAAGGAAGAGTGCAACAGAAACGTGGAGGTTGTTTAGAGAGCACTTGCATAGGGTTCTGGAAAGGTCTGTCCTGTTAAGGCAGGGAAAGGATGAAGAAACAATGGTTGACAAGAGAGATAAGACATTCAGTCAAGAAGAAGGAAGCATACTTAAGGTTTAGAACAGACAGGGCTCTTGAGAATTATAAAGTAGCCAGGAAGCTCAAGAAGAGACTTAACAGAGCTAGAAGGGGACATAAGAAGGCTTTAATGAGTAGGATTAGGGAAACCTCAAGGTAATCTATAAGTACATGAAGAACAGGAGGAAGACTAGAGTGAAGATAGGACTGATCAGGGGTAAAAAAAAGAAATGTACCTTGAGTCTGAGGAGATGGGGGAAATCCTTAAAAAATATGCTGTTCAGTATTCATCAGTGTGAGGGACCTTGATGAATGTGGTCAGCCTAGAACTGACTAATGGGCTGGAACATGTTGAGGTTAAGAAAGAGGCAGTGTTGGAACTTTTGAAAACATTAAGGTAGATAACTCCCCAGGGCCAGAAGCAAAGAGAAGAGCTTATTGCACCATTGGGGAAGATCATTGTGTCCTCACTGGCCACAGGAGTAATACCATAAGATCGGAGGATGGCAAATGTTATTCCTCTGCTCAAGAAAGGAACTGATGATAATCCAGTCTGGGAATTATAGGCCTACAAGTTTTAGGTCCGTGGTAGGCCAACTATTGGGGAGTATTCTTAGAGACAGAATTTATGAACATTTGAAGAAGTACAGTCTGATTTGGGATAGGCTGCATAGCTTTCTGTGGAGCAGATCATGCTTCACAAGTCTGAATGACTTTTAAGGAAGTGACAAAATATTTGACGAAGGTAAGTGGTGAATGAGGTGACTACAGATCTGGGTAAGGGATTTGGCAAAGTTCCCCATAGTAGTTCATTCAGAAGGTCAGGAGGTATAGGATCCAGCAAAACTTGGCTGTGTGGATTCAGAATTGGTTTGCTCACAGAAAGCAGATGGTGGTAGTAAGATGGACAGTAATCTGCCTGGTCTGTGATTAGCAGTGTTCTGCAGGGGTCTGCAGATGGGGGGAGGGGAAAGAGGACAAGATAGAAGGTGATAGCTGATGCCAGGTAGGTGGAAAAGGTAAAGGGCTGGAGAAGAAGAAATCTGATAGGAGGAGAGTGGACCACAGGAGAAAAGGAAGAAAGAGGGGCACCAATGGGAGATGACAGGAGGGTCAGCTGAAGAGGAAAGAGACCGGAGTGCTGAAGAGGGAAGGGGGAGGGGAAAGGGAGAAAAACATTACCGGAAAGAGAACTTGATAGTTATGCAATCAGGTTGGAGGCTAGCTAAATGAAATATGAAGTGTAACTCCTCCACCCTGAGAGTAGCCTCATCGTGGCAAAAGAGGAGACCATGGACTAACATGTTGGAATGGTAATGGGTATCGGAATAAAAATGGCTGGCCACTGGGAAATTTCGCTTTTGGAAGGAGCGGAGGTTCTCAACAAAGAAGTCCCCAATTTACGTCTGGTCTCATCAATGCAGAGGATGCCACATCAGGAGCGCCAGATACAGTAAACTTCTGGTTAGACCGCACTTAGAGTACAGTGTTCAGTTTCAGTCTCCTCATTATAGGAAGCATGTATAAACTTCAGATGGAATGCAGAGAAAATTTACCACAATGCTGCCTAAATTAGAGAACATGTCTTACAAGGAAAGACTGAGCGAGCCAGGGCTTTTCCCTTGAGAGTGAATGAGGTTGAGAGCAGAATTGATAAGAGATGTATAAGATGAGAGGCATAGATAGAGAGCACATACAGCACCCTTTTCCCCAGGGTTGCAATGACTAATACACAAGGATCTACTTTTGACGTGTATGGAGGGAAGTAAGGGGAGAACAGATGAAAGAAAAATGGAGGGCTACATGCAAGAGAAGGGTTAGATTGATTTTGGAGCGCACTGAAAGATTGGCACAATGTTGTGGGCTGTAAGGTCTGCATTGTGCCATAATGTTCTATCATTATATGTTAATATTTAGAAAGGTGCTTAAGCAGGCAAGGCATAGAAGGATATGGACCTAATGTGGGAAAATGAATCAGAATAAGAATCAGGTTTATTATCACTGGCATGTGACGTGAAATTTGTTAACTTAACAGCAGCAGTTCAATGCAATACATAATCTAGCAGAGAGAGAGAAAACAAATTAAACAAGTTAATCAATTATGTATATTGAATAGATTATTTAAAAATGTGCAAAAACAGAAATACTGCATATTAAAAAAAACTGAGGTAGTGTCCAAAGCTTCAAAGTCCATTTAGGAATCGGATGGCAGAGGGGAAGAAGCTGTTCCTGAATCGCTGAGTGTGTGGCTTCAGGCTTCTGTCTCTCCTACCTGATGGTAACAGGAGAAAATACAATGTTGGAAAGTATCAGAGATTGATAGGTATCTGAGTAGCCAGGGCATCAAAGGTTATGGTGAGAAGTCGGGGGAGTGGGACTAAATGGGAGAATGGATCAGCTCATGATAAAATGGCGGAGCAGACTCGATGGGCTGAATGGCCGACTTCTGCTCCTTTGTCTTACGGTCTAAAAGGGCATGCCCTGGGTGCTGAAGGTCTTTAATAATGGACACTGCCTTTCTGAGACACCACTCCCTGAAGATGTCCTGGGTACTTTGTAGGCTAGTGCCCAAGATGCAGCTGACTAGATTTACAACAGCTTTTTTCAGTCCTGTGCAGTAGCCCCTCCATACCAGACAGTGATGCAGCCTGTCAGAATGCTCTCCATGGTACAACTATAGAAGCTTTTGAGTGTATTTGTTGACATGCCAAATCGCTTCCAACTCCTAATAAAGTATAGCTGCTGTCTTGTCTTCTTTATAACTACATCAATATGTTAGGCCCAGGTTAGATCCTCAGAGATCTTGACACCCAAGAACTTGAAGTTGCTCACTCTCCACTTCTGATCCCTCTATGAGGATTGGTATGTGCTCCTTTGTCTTACCCTTCCTGAAGTCCACAATCAGCTCTTTCATCTTACTGACGTTGAGTGCCCGGTTGTTGCTGTGGCACCATTCCATTAGTTGGCATATCTCACTTCTGTACGCCCGCTTGTTACCACCTGAGATTCTACAAACAATGGTTTTACTGTCAGCAAATTTGTAGATGGTATTTGAGCTACTCCTAGCCACACAGTCATGTGTATACAGAGAGCAGAGCAGTAGGCTAAGCACACACCCCTGAGGTGCGCCAGTGTTGATCGTCAGCAAAGAGGATATGTTATCACCAATCCGCACAGACTGTGGTCTTCTGGTTAGGAAGTCGAGGATCCAATTGCAGAGGAAGGTACAGAGGCCCAGGTTCTGCAACTTCCCAACCAGGATTGTGGGAATAATGGTATTAAATGCTGAGCTATAGTCGATGAACAGTATCCTGACGTAGATGTTTGTGTTGTCTACGTGGTCTCAAGCCGTGTGAAGAGCCATGGAGTTTGTGTCTGCCATTGACCTATTGTGACGATAGGTAAATTGCAATGGGTCCAGGTCCTTGCTGAGGCAGGAGTTCAGTCTAGTCATAACCAACCTCTCCAAGCATTTCATCATCTGGTGTAGATAATGTGGTGGGCTAAAGAACCTGGGTCTTTGCTGGAGAACTCCATGATTATTTAAAAACATGAATGAGAATTTGTAAATGAGATGCTGTTCATCTGGGAGCTTGTGTAGATCAGCAGTCACAAGGAACATTGATGGCCAAATCTGGCACATGAACATACGATCTTCCTCAATTTTTCAGATTTAGGAGTGTCGAATGATGTAGAATAGCCAACAGTACACTGTAATAGCCAAGCATGGAAGTAACTATTAAATGATCAAGTTCTTCAGCAAATGATGAATTGAGGCTGGAGCAGAGCATGGCAAGATCACGAATACAGAAGTTGTAGTCTTAGTTGTAGAAACTCATCTTGGGCGTCAGGGTTCAAGAACAGATTGATTCACGATCATATAGTTGCCAGGAAGAGAGTTGAAGTCAGTGGACGGGAGCAACAATAATGGGTTCAATCTTTCTAATCTGTTCATCAAATACTGAATGTCAAGCAACCTTTCTGACAAATTAGACCAATACCAGTTAGCAGGTGATGGTGAGCTGGAGTTGGAAGTCATCCATCAGAGGGCATGACTTAAGGATTGAAGGGTGCCCATTCAGAACAGAGATGTGAAGAAATTTTTTTAGCCAGAGGGTGGTGAATCTGTGGAATTTGTTGCCATGGGTGGCAATGGAGGCCAAGTCATTGGGTGTATTTAAGGCAGAGATTGATAGATATCTGAGCAGCCAGGGCATCAAGGGTTATGGTGAGAAGGCAGGGGAGTGGGACTAAATGGGAGAATGGATCAGCTCATGACAAAATGGCAGAGCAGACTTGATGGGCAAATGGCCGACTTCTGCTCCTTGGTCTTATGGTCTTATGTGGAAACTGATGGTCCTGAGTCCTGTTCACTGGTAAGTGACCCAGGTCATCAATGACCTTACATGAAGCAGGTCTCCGGGCATAATATTCTATTAGGATACCAGCTACTTACTAACTGATAATGCCTTGTAGAGCACAGGAAATTTTGAAAGATACAAAAAGGATTTGTATTTAATAAGTCTAGTCATCCTATACATCAATGACTTGATGTGAATGTAGGTGATCTGATTAGTATGTTGGTGGAGTCATCGATACCAGAAATATGTCCAAGAATACAGTGAGTCATGAATCAGCTGGGTGGAGAGCTGGCAGACAAAATTTAATCCAGACAAATGAGAGATAATTCATTTAGGGATTTCAAATACCAACAGGACATTTAGGCAGTCTTTGCGTTATGCAAGGGTTTTGTTCCAAAGAGCTGCCTGTAAGCCAATTTCTCCATGAGTCTGAAACAGCTGCTTTTATAGTTAATCAAACTGTATCACTCTACATATGTAGAACAGAACAGTACATCGCAGGAACAAGCCCCTTGGCATACAATGCCAATTTAAACTGGACATCTGCCTGCATGAGTCTACATCTCTCAATTCCCTGCTCGTTCATCATGCAATGATGTCCTATTGGCTTCCATCACCTCTACTGGCAGTGCACTGCTAACACCTACCACTGTTTAAAATAAATTGAGTTATAGATCTTATTTAAAATTTGCCTTTCTGATGTTGAAGTTGTGCCATGCAGTACTTAAGATTTGCTTTGTAAGAAAAAGAATGTTAATTATGTACAATGTCAATGCCTCTCATAATTTTATACACTTAGATCAGGTTGCCCTTTATCCTCCAATGCTCCAATCGCTTCGTTAACTAAAACTCTCTAATTTCAGGCAATATCCTGCTGAATATCTTCTGCACCAGTTCTAAAGCCTCCATACTCTTCCTGTAATGCAGTGACCAGAACTGCAAACAATACTCCAAATATAGATTAGCAATGTTTTATACAGCTGCACAACAAATAATTTTTATTTTCAGTACCATAACCAATGAAGACAAAAATGCTGTATGCCTTCTTCACCATCCTAACTTCTTTCCATGCCACTTTCAGAGAGCTATGGACTTGTACACCAGGATTGCTCTGTACATCAGTGCCTCTCAGAGGCTGACCATTTACTACATACTTCATCAATCATGATGTAGGATCTTGACCAAATAACTTTGACAACTCCTCACACCTCTTAGATGATGCTTAATTTGTTGAGTTCCTCCAGCAATTTGTTTTTCTTTTGTTCTACATTCCAGTATCAGCAGTCTCGCAGTCTCTTGTGTCATCCGGATGTTGCCTAGAATGGTAGGCTGTAGTGATAGTCAAGATCTTTCTCCCAGTGCAGGGGAGCCCAGAATTGAGAGGTTTGAAAGTTACTGACACCTGAGAACCAAAGTTCTTCCCCATATGAAGGGAGATGGTTATCTGAATGAGCTGCCAGTTGTGGAGGGGCTGATACTTTACAACATTTAAAAGAAAATTGGACACGTCCATAGTAAAGGTATGGAGGAATCATAGGAAAGTGGGTTTAGCATAGATCAGCATCATGGTCAGTATAGACAATGTGGACCAAAATGTGCTATAACATTTTCAGGCATCAAGCTTTTAGGCATGAGTTATTTCACTATTCACAATTAATTATTTGGATGAAGATAATGTAACATTCCTACATTTGCTGATTATGCAAATAGAAAGGATGCAGAGGAGATTTACAAGGATGTTGCCTGGATTGGGGAGCATGCCTATGAAAACAGGTTGAGTGAACTCGGCCTTTTCTCCTTGGAGCAACGGAGGATGAGAGGTGACCTGATAGAGGTGTATAAGATGATGAGAGGCATTAATCGTGTGGATAGTCAGAGGCTTTTTCCCAGGGCTGAAATGGTTGTCATAAGAGGACACAGGATTAAGGTGCTGGGGAGTAGGTACAGAGGAGATGTCAGGAGTAAGTTTTTTTACGCAGAGAGTGGTGAGTGTGTGGAATGGGCTGCCGGCAACAGTGGTGGAGGCGGATATGATAGGGTCTTTTAAAAGACTTTTGGATAGGTACATGGAGCTTAGAAAAATAGAGGGCTATGGGTAAGCCTAGTAATTTCTAAGGTAGGGAGATGTTCGGCACAACTTTGTGGGCCGAACGGCCTGTATTGTGCTGTAGCTTTTCTATATTTCTAGGTGGGAAAGTGAGCTAGCAAGATGATGCAAATATCTGCAGCAGAAACTACATAATTTAACAAGTGGACAAAAATTTAGCAGATTTGGGAAATAAGGTATCTTATTGCTACACAGTTTGAAATAGTGTAAAAACAGTATTTCTCTGCGTTGATTCATGTCACACACAAGTAAACATGCAAGCAATTAAGAGAGCAAATGGTATTTAATTTTTAGTGTAAGGTGGTGCTGGAGAATAAAAGTAATGAAGTCTTGATGAGATTGTATAGTACTTAGCGAGACATTATTTGAAGCAACACTTCTAATTTTTGCCTAGGCACTAGTGTTGGAATCATTCCACTATAGATTATCTCATGGAATGAGGATTTTTCCTTCAAAAAACAGCACATGCAAGATTAGCCTAAAAAAAAGGCATTTGAAAGAATTGTGTGCAAATTCATTGGGACACAGAGGTATTTATGGAGTAGATACTAAGGCTGTTTCCTTTATTCCCAGAATCGAGAGTAAGGAACAGAATTTCAGGAAAAGGAATCAGACATGCAAGACTACAATGAAGAAATTTCAAGGTTGCTAATTTTTGGAATTCTCTGTGTCAAGGGGCTGCAAATGCTCAGAGTATATTCAAGAATGTAAGTAACAGATTATTAAAGGAATTAAAGTAAATGGGATTGGTTGGGAAAGTAGACTTGAAAATCAATATCTGCTATGGATTTAGTGAAGAGCACAGATGATTTAGAAACTGTACATGACCTGTTCCTGCTTCTATTTCATGCACCCTTCCCATGCAGAAATGGATATTCAATTAGAGGATTCAGTGTAGTAATGAGAAAGATAGAGCTTTAAATAAATTGGCATGAAACAGGGGAAGCCATAAAAAGTAAATACATTAACTTTAAAAATAAAAGGAGAAGTTATATTTACCTCAGCTGTCATCTCCTTTGACTGCTCTTCAACCTGCTGGATGACCTCATAACGAGTGCATCTATAATAGCCTCCAGTGGATGAGCTGTGTTTCTTCCATTCTTCCAGACAAATCCAACAAAAATCATATTTGCACTGTGGAGAAAAAGAACATTATTTTTTTCTCCTTCAATCCAAGTAAATTTCTCAGTATTTCTACAGGTTTTCCATAGAAAAAATATGCAGGTGCTTCCTTAAAAGCATGGATAACTAACTCTAACCAATACTTAAGTAAGATTAAGTAATTTTCCAGGTACAAACATTGGGCTACTTTTGGAGGCTTCAACATGCCACTCCAAAAATGGCTTATTTGGACTAGAGCCTCAAATTTAACGTAAGAAATCAGATAACTGGCATAAAGTCCCATTCAATTTGATCAACAGCTTGAACTCCAGCTTTCTATTGATGCTCAAGTGTTCATTTTGCTATAGTTCATCAGTCTATTACAGCCTTATGCTTACATACAACCCAGCATCTACAGCTCATTCATTTTCCTCAAGAGAAGAAACAAAAAAATCTGTCTAATGGGGTGATCCTTTAAACTAGGAGTTCTCAAACTGGGGTACATGAACCCCTTGTTTAATGGTATTGGTCCATAGCAAAAAAAGGTCGGGAACCTCTGCTTTAAACTGAGAGTGCATCTCTTCTGTTCTGATCTTTCCAATATGCTCACTCAGGATTGACTCTTCAATTCATTTCTAAAATTGACTATTGTGGACCTGAAAAAAATCATCCTTGAGGAGGTGATGGTGAGCCACCTACTTTAACCTATTCTGGGCCCAGCACACAAGTGCAAATATGAAGAATGCCTCTACTTCCTTAGAAGATTGCAAAGATTCAGCATGACATCTAAAACTTTGACAAACTTCTATAGATGTGTGGTGGAGAGTACAGTCGGCCCTCCTTATCCGCGAGGGATTGGTTCCGGGACCCCTCGCGGATACCAAAAAACGCAGATGCTCAAGTCCCTTATTCAACCTGGCTCAATACGGTGGACCTTAGGACCCAGCGGAACCCCAGACCTTATTTAACCTGTCTCAGTGTGGTGGGCATTAGGACCTGGCGGCGGAGCTCTGAATCCACAGTGTTTCTGTTCACGAAAATAATCACGATCATGATTGAAAATAAAATGGAAATAATAAAGCGATCAGAAAGAGGTGAAACGCCATCGGTCATTGGAAAAGTGTCAGGCTACAGTTGGTCAACGATCGGAACAATTTTAAAGGATACAATGAGAAAGGCCCTGCCCAATTAAAGCTACAATTATTACTAAGCAACACAGTGGTTTAATTATTGGGTTTTGGGTTTTTGATCTTCCACATCAACCTGGCATGGATGAAGAGCGCGCTTGGGAGCGCTCTGTCACTGGACCAAACTCGGGAACTTCTGTTCCCGAGCCCAGCACTGAAACATTTTAAGTATTTTATATGCATAGAAAGGTAAAATATATACTAAGATAAACATTTGACTAACTGACACTAAATAATACTGGATGTACCTGTTCCGACCTACTTAGTAAGAGAACTTCCAGTTTTTTTTCAATCCCGATCCACGATAACCTACGCACATCCTCCCGTATACTTTAAATCATCTCTAGATTACTTATAATACCTAATACAATGTAAATGCTACGTAAATAGTTGTTATACTGCATTGTTTAGGGAATAATGACAAGAAAAAAATCTGTACATGCTCGAACAGCAACTGCTGGAAGAGAACTTCCGGGTTTTCTCGATTTGCGGTTGGTTGAATTTGCACATGCGGAACTCGCGGATAAGGAGGGCCGAATGTACACTGACTGGCTGCATCACAGCCTGGTATGGAAACATCAACGCCCTTGAACAGAAAATCCTACAAAAAGTAGTGGATACAGCCCAGTCCATCACGGGTAAAGTACATCCTCACCATTTAGGACTATATATGGCAGTCACCCATACAAATATAACATTTAAAATATAGCTCCATGTACTAAAGTGAAAATCTAAATTGCTTGTATTAGAGCAATTTCACCCATATAGTCACTTCAGAATCATACAGCTAAGGAATAGGCCTATTACATCTATGCTAACCATTAGGTAGCTATCTATACTAATCGTATTTTCCAGCACTTGGTCCATCGCTTTCTATGCAGTGGGGATTCAAGTGCTTTGATATCTATAAAATAGTGTGAGAGTACCTGCCACCATCATCTTAGGCAGTACATTCTAGTTACTGAGAAAGTAGAAGATTGCTATTCACTGCACAATTTGGCTCTGGCCAAAGCTGAAGCAACTGTAGGTGGAATGGATGAAAAAAAATTCACCTCAGATCCCTTCTAAAAAGAAATAGAAAGAAGCATCACAGGTAGACAAGGGCATCTGACACAATGGCCTTTAGTAAGAGTATAGAGTATAAGAGTTTGGAAGTTATGATGCAGTTGTACAAGACATTGGTGAGACTGCACTTGGAGTATTTACAGTTTTGATTGCCTTTTTATAGGAATGAGTGCAGAGATTTCAAAGGATGCTGCCAGGACCTGAGGGCTTGAGTTATAGGAAGAGGTTGTGCAGGTTAGGACTTCATTCGTTGGAACATTGATGATTGAAAGGTAGCCTAATGGACAAACATAAAACACTAAAGGGTATAGATATGCTGAATGCACAAAGCCCTTCCCCCCCCCAGGGATGCTGTACTAAAAACTAGAGAGTATCGGTTTAAGAGATGAAATATTTAAAAAGGGACCCAAGTGGCAACTTCAGGCAGAGGTTGGTGCATATATGGAATGAACTGCCAGAGAATATAGTTGAGGCAGATAAAAAACAAAGCTTAACAGTAAACAGATAGGAGAGATTGAAGGATCTGTGCCAAATGCAGGCAAATGGGATTAGTTTAGTGAGCACCATGACTGGCATGGATGAGGTGGGCCAAAGGGCTTCTTTTCATGTTGCATTACTCTGACTCAAAATCTTACTGAAGCTACGCCCACCAATTTTAAATACTGATGCTCTGGGAAGATGTTTCCTAATATTTACACTCCGCATAATTTAGACTGTTTTCTTCAAGTCCTCCCCCAGCTTCCTTCACTTCAAAGAAAACAAACTCAACCTAACCAGGCTCTTGCCATAACGGAAATGAACCACCTTAGGCACACCCTCTGCACACGTTCTTCAGTGCAATCATGGTGATTAAAACTGCACAGTGCTTTGAGCTCTAGCCTAACCAATGTTTTAAGTCACAGCAAAATCTCCTTACTCTGGTATCGTAAGACCCCAGCATCCCCAGTGCCTTCCTCACCACCTTTGCTATGTGTGCTTCTACTTTCAAGGATGCTAGGATTTGTCCAGCAAGGTTTCTCCATTTCTCAATACTTCCCACCATTGTGTATGCCTTAATCTAATCAGTCTTCTCAAAATGCATAATTCTGCACTTATCAGAAATACATGCTTGTAAATTATATTTCATATGCATTTCTAATTCACTGCAAATTAAATTTATAATGATTACCTTGGCACACTGCATGTGATTGCAGCCCTCATTCTTTTGAATTGGAGATTTACAATTGGCACATGGTTTAGAATTAGATAATAACCAAAGACAGTTGGCAGCATCTTCAAAAGCTTCATTTACACCAGCAACTAGTAGCAAAACAGAACTTGGTTTGAAAAATAAAAGGAATGTCAATAATAATCAATTACAATTACTAAAAATAAAAATACAGTAAATAATGGAAATTTGATACAGTGCAGAAAATGCCAGAAAAACTCAATAATGAGGTAGCTTTTGTAAAAGACCAGTGTTAATGCCCCAAAGACATGAAACATTAATTTTTTTCTCTATCTTTGCAGATTCTAACCCAATGTACAGTTCTAGTATTTAGTTTAACATCAATTTCTATGCCTAATCACGAAGAATTTGATTACATTTGTGACTAAGAATTGCTTTAATCTTAGGTTATTTTCAATGCATTATCATACAGTGTAATGGGCAGTCTAGAAGAGAGGGTTGCTTTTAATGTAAATGTACTGTGATAGGGAAATTGCATCTAGGGCTCAGGAATAATTTAAATCCAATTCATCCGATGCCACTGCTATGTGTTTATTGTGATCTGCTGCACTTGCAACACTGTTCGAAATAGCAATCAGTTCAAATGGAACTCAAAATAAATATCTCTGCTAAGAAGTACACTTTAAGACTAGGCATAGAATTCTAGAAAATGAAAGTGATGTTGAATTTGTACAAAGTTTTGGAACGACAAGAATCTCTAGCTTTGATGACTAGTTATAAAACAGAAACAGTGATGGCTTGTGGTCTGCTATAATACTTGTTATTTCAGATGTTCCAGTCCAGCAATTGTTTGCATTTCAAACACAGCGGGAACATATTACAAATTCAAAGAAATTAACTTTAAAGTCTTGGTATCTAGTTATGATTATGTTCAGTAGTATCAAGCACTATTTCCATTGAAAAAGTTAAGAGGAATATTTAATTAAGCTATGTTTAAAGTTACAAAAGGTTTCAACAGAAGGAATAGAAAAAGGCTAATTCCGCTGGCTGCGTACAAGGGCAGCTGTCAGTTTCAACTACAACCAAAAGGTAGACTGAGTGGATAGTTCCTTTCTCACATGGCTGTTGTGCACAGATGGCAAGAGAGACATGATATGGGCTTGGTCTGAATTACTCCTATGGAACTCAGTAGTGTTCATTGTGCCATAAACAGATGGATTTGTGGTACGAAAGGAAAGAGATAACTCGAAAAAAAAGCATCACTCCTTTAGTAATCATATGTTTAGCAAGCAGCAGAAAGGAAGATAGATAACTGCAGACAACGTTTGGGTTCAACTTGTATTTTTTTGTTTTTATGATTTCAAATGAAGACGCATGATGTAGGAGATAGAAGCCAAGGAATCGGAAAGGCATGGACAAACGTAGGTGGACTTAGAGGATAAAAATACATAACAGCAGGTCTTACGTTCTTCTGGTTTCATTTCTGTAATTTTCTGTAGCCAGTTTTTCCACGTTTGGCAATCACAGGGTTCATGGGCTTCTCCGAGACACTCCCTGTAAAAAACATTAAGATTTAAGATTCATCCATTTACCTACTCATGTATAAAAAGAATTCAGAATTATGAACAACTCTGGAATTGGCTAGCACTGCTTCAGCCCTCGCACGGGCTTCCAGAATGTTAGCAGGTTTCACAACACCAAGGCAATCTGCTGCATTAAGATTCAGATTGAATTTGTTAAATAGGGACTAATCACATAAATACTTCAGGAAGATTTATCTTTCAATTATTTGACAGAATATTAGGCAGCAAAATTTGAGAGGTCAGTTGTCCATCCCTCCTTCAGATAATTGTGGAAAGTGTAGAATTACTGAAATATAGATTGCCAACTGTATGGAGGATTAGAGTTTCAGGAAAAGAGCAGCTGAATGTATATTAGGCAGGTATACACAACACAAATTATATCATTAAGTAGAATGAATAAACTCATCTTGGGCTTCCAGCTGGGTACAGGTATCAATTTTAAACAGATGTTTCGATGACAAACTCTGCCATCTTCTCAGAGATGATGCCTGGGCATGAAAATCTGGTGGTATTTATATCCTCATTGTTTGTCCCTCCTAATTTCTTAGTCCTCATCTGATCAGGTTTCCAAGGTTCAAGTTAGTTTACAATTGAATTCCGGTTTTTACTTAGAGCAAGACCTTTGTCTTTTTAAAATTCTTTTACTTCAATGGCTTCCTTCACCAGGTGGTCCCAAAACCCATTAGCGAGGCACAGTGGTTTTGTGCCGAACTCAATACCATAGCCATTGCAAATGTAATGTTCTGCTACAGCTGATTTCTCCAGGTAACGCAAATGAAGGTTTGTGCTCCTTGATGTGTGTTTCCACCATGCGTCCCGTCTGGCCAATATATTGCGAATCCTGTAAACAAGGTGGAACAGTGGAAATCTAATTGGATGAGGACTAACCAATCAGGAGGGATAAACAATGGGATGTAAATACTACCGACCAGACATACCCAGGCTTCATCCCCGATGAAGATGGCAGAGTTTATCACCGAAACATCGGTTAAAATTGATACCTGTACCCAGCTGGAAGCCTGAGAAGACTTTATTCGTTATATATACACTGAGAAAGCACAAGATCATTTTCATTAAATACAATTTTTAAAAAAATGTGTAGCAGCATTTTGCACACATTTACCTTACTCTAATTGTTTAATAATTTCAAGCTAATAGGCTATACATGCCAGGTGATTATGCCGGTTTACTGACTCCAAGAAGTGAGGAAATGGGGATGATGTTCACCTACAAGTTCCTCTCCTTGTATTGAAATGACAGCATCTACTTCGTTTGATACAATTTAAATTGGGAGATCATTATTCTTAAGGATGGCATGCTCCAGGATAGCAATCTCAGGATTGCTACCAAAGCCACGTGCAGGCGGGTTTAGAAATATTAAGATAGCGCAGATCAACACGAGGGTGAAGACATGTTGCAAGAGGGAGGGCTTCAGATTTATAGATAATTGGGCAGTTTTCCAGGGAAGGTGGGACAGTTTACATCTGAACTGGAGGGGGACAAATATTCTTGCAGGTAGGTTTGCTAGAGAGGCTCCAGTGGATTTAAACTAGATACAAGAGGGGAGGGGAACCAGAGTGTAGGAACAGATGTAGGGGAGAAGGAAGAAAAAGGAGATAGAAACATAGAAAATAGGTGCAGGAGCAGGCCATTCGGCCCTTCGAGCCTGGCCCTTCGAGCCTTCACCGCCATTTATTATGATCATGGCTGATCATCCAACTCAGAACCCTGCACCAGCCTTCCCTCCATACCCCCCGATCCCCGTAGCCACAAGGGACATATCTAACTCCCTCTTAAATATAGCCAATGAACTGGCCTCAACTGTTTCCTGTGGCAGAGAATTCCACAGATTCACCACTCTCTGTGTGAAGAAGTTTTTCCTAATCTCAGTCCTAAAAGGCTTCCCCTTTATCCTCAAACTGTGACCCCTCATTCTGGACTTCCCCAACATTGGGAACAATCTTCCTGCATCTAGCCTGTCCAATTCCTTTAGGATTTTATACGTTTCAATAAGATCCCCCCTCAATCTTCTAAATTCCAATGAGTACAAGCCCAGTTCATCCAGTCTTTCTTCATATGAAAGTCCTGCCATCCCAGGAATCAATCTGGTGAACCTTCTTTGTACTCTCTCTATGGCAAGGATGTCTTTCCTCAGGTTAGGGGACCAAAACTGCACACAATACTCCAGGTGTGGTCTCACCAAGGCCTTGTACAACTGCAATAGTACCTCCCTGCTCCTGTACTCGAATCCTCTCGCTATAAATGCCAGCATACCATTCGCCTTTTTCACCGCCTGCTGTACCTGCATGCCCACTTTCAATGACTGGTGTATAATGACACCCAGGTCTCGTTGCACCTCCCCTTTTCCTAATCGGCCACCATTCAGATAATAATCTGTTTTCCTATTTTTGCCACCAAAGTGGATAACTTCACATTTATCCACATTAAATTGCATCTGCCATGAATTTGCCCACTCACCCAACCTATCCAAGTCACCCTGCATCCTCTTAGCATCCTCCTCACAGCTAACACTGCCGCCCAGCTTCGTGTCATCCGCAAACTTGGAGATGCTGCATTTAATTGCCTCATCCAAGTCATTAATATATATTGTAAACAAATGGGGTCCCAGCACTGAGCCTTGCGGTATCCCACTAGTCACTGCCTGCCATTCTGAAAAGGTCCCGTTTATTCCCACTCTTTGCTTCCTGTCTGCTAACCAATTCTCTATCCACATCAATACCTTACCCCCAATACCGTGTGCTTTAAGTTTGCACACTAATCTCCTGTGTGGGACCTTGTCAAAAGCCTTTTGAAAATCCAAATATACCACATCCACTGGTTCTCCCCTATCCACTCTACTAGTTACATCCTCAAAAAATTCTGAGATTCGTCAGACATGATTTTCCTTACACAAATCCATGCTGACTTTGTCCAATGATTTCACCGCTTTCCAAATGTGCTGTTATCACATCTTTGATAATGGACTCCAGGAGTTTCCCACCACCGACGTTAGGCTAACCGATCTATAATTCCCCGGCTTCTCTCTCCTTCCTTATTTAAATAGTGGGGTTACATTAGCCGCCCTCCAATCCTCAGGAACTAGTCCAGAATCTAACGAGTTTTGGAAAATTATCACTAATGCATCCACTATTTCTTGGGCTACTTCCTTAAGCACTCTGGGATGCAGACCATCCAGCCCTGGGGATTTATCTGCCTTTAATCCCTTCAATTTACCCAACACCACTTCCCTACTAACATGTATTTCGCTCAGTTCCTCCATCTCACTGGACCCTCTGTCTCCTACTATTTCTGGAAGATTATTTATGTCCTCCTTAGTGAAGACAGAACCAAAGTAATTATTCAATTGGTCTGCCATGTCCCTGCTCCCCATAATCAATTCACCTGTTTCTGTCTGTAGGGGACCTACATTTGTCTTTACCAGTCTTTTCCTTTTTACATATCTATAAAAGCTTTTACAGTCAGTTTTTATGTTCCCTGCCAGTTTTCTCTCATAATCTTTTTTCCCCTTCCTAATTAAGCCCTTTGTCCTCCTCTGCTGAACTCTGAATTTCTCCCAGTCCTCAGGTGAGCCACTTTTTCTGGCTAATTTGTATGCTTCTTCTTTGGAATTGATATTATCCCTAATTTCTCTTGTCAGCCACGGGTGCACTACCTTCCTTGATTTATTCTTTTGCCAAACTGGGATGAACAATTGTTGTAGTTCATCCATGCAATCTTTAAATGCTTGCCATTGCATATCCACCGTCAATCCTTTAAGTGTCATTTGCCAGTCTATCCGAGCTAATTCACGTCTCAGACCTTCAAAGTTACCCCTCTTTAAGTTCAGAACCTTTGTTTCTGAATTAACTATGTCACTCTACATCTTTCTTTCTTTCTTTCTTTTTAAATCTTTTTATTGAGTAAGTATACAAAAAAGGTAAGCCATATAAACATTAATACAATGTTAAAGTATAATAAAATTCCAAAAGATAACAATACCAAAAAGAAAATACTACAAACAATGTAATTTAAGCATAAGAAACCAAGATAACATAATGGTATACTAAATTTTATATATATCAATGGAAAAAAAAGAAAAAAAAACCCCCCAAAAAAAACCCACCGTGCAGCTAACTAAAAGCAAGGCAAAGCAATGGGCTAACTTGAAACCAAACAAAGTTAAACTTAAAATCACGTTCTCAATCCCGACCTCCATTAAAAACAGTGAAAAAAAAACAAGAAGGGTAAATATTACATTAAATGAAAATATCGAATAAAAGGTCCCCAAATCTGTTCAAATTTAAATGAAGAATCATAAAGGTTACTTCTAATTTTCTCCAAATTCAAACATAAAATCGTCTGAGAAAACCAAAAAAAGGTAGTTGGAGCATTAAGCTCTTTCCAATGTTGTAAAATACATCTTTTCGCCATTAAAGTAAGAAATGCAATCATTCTACGGGCTGAAGGGGAAAGATTACTAGAAATTTTAGGTAGTCCAAAGATAGCAGTAATAGGGTGAGGAGAGATATCTATATTTAATACCTTAGAAATAATATTGAAAATATCTCTCCAAAAAGTTTCCAAAGTAGGGCAAGACCAAAACATACGAGTTAAAGAGGCTATCTGCCCCGAACATCTATCACAGAAAGGATTAATATGCGAGTAAAAACGCGCTAACTTATCTTTGGACATATGTGCTCTATGAACCACTTTAAATTGAATTAGGGAATGTTTAGCACAAATAGAGGAAGTATTAACTAATTGTAAAATCTGCCCCCAATCATCCACAGAAATGGTAAGCCCCTCTCCATCTTAATGAAGAATTCCACCATATTATGGTCACTCTTACCCAAGGGGCCTCTCACGTCAAGATTGCTAATTAACCCTTCCTCATTGCTCAAAACCCAGTCTAGAATAGCCTGCTCTCTAGTTGGTTCCTCGACATGTTGGTTCAAAAAACCATCCCGCATACATTCCAAGAAATCCTCTTCCTCAGCACCTTTACGAATTTGGTTCACCCAATCTACATGTAGATTGAAGTCACCCATTATAACTGCTGTTCCTTTATTGCACACATTTCTAATTTCCTGTTTAATACCATCTCCGACCTCACTACTACTGTTAGGTGGCCTGTACACAACTCCCACCAGCGTTTTCTGCCCCTTAGTGTTACGCAGCTCTACCCATATCGATTCCACATCTTCCCGGTTTATGTCCTTCCTTTCTATTGCGTTAATCTCGTCTTTAACCAGCAATACCACCCCACCTCCTTTTCTTTCATGTCTATCCCTCCTGAATATTGAATATCCCTGAACGTTGAGCTCCCATCCTTGGTCACCCTGGAGCCATGTCTCTGTAATCCCAACTATATCATAATCATTAATAACAATCTGCACTTTCAATTCATCCACCTTGTTACAAATGCTCCTTGCATTGACACACAAAGCCTTCAGGCGCTCTTTTACAACTCTCTTAGCCCTTATACAATTACGTTGAAAAGTGGCCCTTTTTGATGCTTGTCCTGGATTTGTTGGCCTGCCACTTTTACTTTTCTTCTTACTACTTTTTGCTTCTACCCTCACTTTACACCCCTCTGTCTCTCTGCACTGGTTCCCAACCCCCTGTTGTGAACTAACCTCCTCTCGCTTAGCCTCTTTAATTTGATTCCCACCCCCCAACCATTCTAGTTTAAAGTCACCTCAGTAGCCCTCGCTAATCTCCCTGCCAGGATATTGGTCCCCCGAGGATTCAAGTGTAACCCGTCCTTTTTGTACAGGTCACGCCTGTGCCAAAAGAGGTCCCAATGATCCAAAAACTTGAATCCCTGCCTCCTGCTCCAATCCCTCAGCCATGCATTTATCCTCCACCTCATCGCATTCCTACTCTCACTGTCGCGTGGCACAGGCAGTAATCCCGAGATTACTACCTTTGCGGTCCTTTTTCTCAACTCCCTTCCTAGCTCCCTATATTCTCCTTTCAGGACCTCTTCCCTTTTCCTACCTATGTCATTGGTACCTATATGTACCACGACCTCTGGCTCCTCACCCTCCCACTTCAGGATATCTTGAACACGATCAGAAATATCCCGGACCCTGGCACCAGGGAGGCAAACTACCATCCGGGTCTCTGGACTGCGTCCATAGAATCGCCTATCTGACCCCCTTACTATCGAGTCCCCTATCACAACTGCTCTCCTCTTCCTTTCCCTACCCTTCTGAGCTACAGGGCCGGACTCTGTGCCAGAGGCACGGCCACTGTCGCTTCCCCCGGGTAAGCTGTCCCCCCCAACAGTACTCAAACAGGAGTACCTATTGTTAAGGGGCACAGCCACCGGGGTACTCTCTATTATCTGACTCTTCCCCTTCCCCCTCCTAACCGTGACCCACTTGTCTGCCTCCCGTGGCCCCAGTGTGACCACCTGCCTTTAACTCCTCTCTATCAACTCCTCACTCTCGCTGACCAGACGAAGGTCATCGAGCTGCAGCTCCAGTTCCGTAACACGGTCGCTTAGGAGCTGCATCTCGATGCACTTGGCGCAGATGTAGACGTCCGGGAGGCTTGGAGACTCCAGGGCCTCCTACATCCGACACCGAGAACAACAAACTGCCCTCACACTCATACTGCCCCTCTCCTCATATAACAACAGAAAATGAATACAAAACCTTCCTTGCCTCGCCCGTTTCCGCCTAAGCCCGTTGAGCCGAAGCCCTTAAGCCTTCACTCTACTCCCGGCTCACTCCGCCGCCCGCAAACTCCGCTGCCCGCTGTATGAGGCTCTGTTCCTTTTAAATCTGCTGCGCTGCACTGCCCGATAGTAAAGTTGTAAAGTTGTTTGCACCGTCAGTGATAAACAAAGAGTAAAAAGTGGAAAATAAATGCATTTATTTTAAAGCTAGGAGCATTATAAGAAAGGTGCATGAGCTTAAAGCATGGATTGATACCTGGAAGTATGATGTGGTGGCTATCAGTGAAACATGGTTGCAGGAGGGGTGTGATTGGCAACTAAATATTCCTGGATTTCGTTGCTTCAGGTGTGATAGAATCAGAGGGACAAGAGGGGGAGGTGTTGCATTGCTTGTCAGAGAAAATATTACAGCAGTGCTCTGGCAGGATAGATTAGAGGGCTCATCTAGGGAGGCTATTTGGGTGGAATTGAGGAATGGGAAAGGTGTAGTAAACCCTTATAGGGGTGTATCATAGACCACCTAATGGGGAGCGAGAATTGGAGGAGCAAATTTGTAAGGAGATAGCAGATATTTGCAGTAAACACAAGGTTGTGATTGTGGGAGATTTTAATTTTCCACACATAGACTGGGAAGCCCATACTGTAAAATGGCTGGATGGTTTGGAGTTTGTAAAATGTGAGCAGCATAGTTTTTTGCAGCAATACATAGAGGAACCAACTAGAGATGGGGCAGTGTTGGATCTCCTGTTAGGGAATGAGATAGGTCAGGTGATGGAGGTATGTGTTGGGGAGCACTTCGGGTCCAGTGATCACAATACCATTAAATTCAATATAATTTTGGAGAAGGATAGGTCTGGAGCCAGGGTTGAGATTTTTGATTAGAGAAAGGCTAAGTTTGAGGAGATGCGAAAGGATTTAGAATGAGTGGATTGGGACAATTTGTTTTATGGGAAGGATGTAATAGAGAAATGGAGGTCATTTAAAGGTGAAAACTTTTGAGGGTACAGAATCTTTATGTTCCTGTTAGGTTGAAAGGAAAGGTTAGAAGTTTTAGAGAGCCATGGTTTTCAAGGGATATTGGAAACTTGGTTTGGAAAAAGAGAGAGATCTACAATAAATATAGGCAGCATGGAGTAAATGAGGTGCTTGAGGAATATAAAGAATGTAAACAGAATCTTAAGAAAGAAATTAGAAAAGCTAAAAGATACGAGGTTGCTTTGGCAAGTAAGGTGAAAATAAATCCAAAGGGTTTCTACAGTTATATTCATAGCAAAAGGATAGTGAAGGATAAAATTGGTCCCTTAGAGAATCAGAGTGGACAGCTATGTGTGAAACCAAAAGAGATGGGGGATATTTTGAATAATTTCTTTTCTTCGGTATTCACTAAGGAGAAGGCTATTGAATTGTGTAAGGTAAGGGAAACAGGCAGGGAAGTTATGGAAACTATGGTGATTAAAGAAAAGGAAGTACTGGCGCTTTTAAGGAATATAAAAGTGGATAAGTCTCCAGGTCCTGACAGGATATTCCCTAGGACCTTGGGAGAAGTTAGTATAGAAATAGCAGGGGCTCTGACAGAAATATTTCAAATGTCATTAGAAACGGGGATGGTGCCCGAGGATTGGCGTATTGCTCATGTTGTTCCATTGTTTTAAAAAGGTTCTAAGAGTAAACCTAGCAATTATCCGACTGTGAGTTTGACGTCAGCGGTGGTTAAATTGATGGAAAGTATTCTTAGATATGGTATATACAATTATCTGGATAGACAGGGTCTGATTAGGAACAGTCAACATGGATTTGTGCATGGAAGGTCATGTTTGACAAATCTTATTGAATTTTTTGAAGAGGTTACTAGAAAAGTTGACGAGGGTAAAGCCGTGGATGTTGTCTATATGGACTTCAGTAAGGCCTTTGACAAGGTTCCACACGGAAAGTTAGTTAGGAAGGTTCAATCGTTAGGTGTTAATATTGAAGTAGTAAAATGCATTCAGCAGTTGCTGGATGGGAGACGCCAGATACTGGTGGACAACTGTTTGTCATATTGGAGGCCGGTGACTAATGGTGTGCCTCAGGGATCTGTACTGGGTCCAATGTTGTTTGTCATATACATTAATGATCTGGATGATGGGGTGGTAAATTGGATTAGTAAGTATGCAGAGAATACTAAGATAGGTGGCATTGTGGGTAATGAAGTAGGTTTTCAAAGCTTGCAGAGAGATTTAGGCCAGTTAAAAGAGTGGGCTGAAAGATGGCAGATGGAGTTTAATGCTGATAAATGTGAGGTGCTACATTTTGGTAGGACTAATCAAAATAGGGCATACATGGTAAATGATAGGGCATTGAAGAATGCAGTAGAACAGAGGGATCTGGGAATAATGGTACATAGTTCCCTGAAGGCGGAATCTCATGTGGATAGGATGGTGAAGAAAGCTTTTGGTATGCTGGCCTTTATAAATCAATGCATTGAGTATAGGAGTTGGGATGTAATGTTGATATTGAACAAGGCATTGGTGAGGCCAAATTTGGAGTATTGTGTACAGTTCTGGTCACCGAATTATAGGAAAGATGTCAACAAAACAGAGAGAGTACAGAGAAGATTTACTAGAATGTTACCTGGGTTTCAACACCTAAGTCACAGAGAAAGGTTGAACAAGTTGGGTCTTTATTCTTTGGAGCGTAGAAGGTTGCGGGGGGACTTAATAGAGGTATTTAAAATTATGAGGGAGATAGAGTTGACGTGGATAGGCTTTTTCCATTTGGAGTAGGGGAGATTCAAACAAGAGGACATGAGTTGAGAGTTAGGGGGCAAAAGTTTAGGGGTAACATGAGGGGGAACTTCTTTACTCAGAGAGTGGTAGCTGTGTGGAACGAGCTTTCAGCAGAAGTGGTACAGGCAGGTTCGATGTTGTCATTTAAAGTAAAATTGGATAGCTATATGGACAGGAAAGGAATGGAATGGAGGGTTATGGGCTGAGTGCAGGTCAGTGGGACTAGGTGAGAATAAGCATTTGGCATGGACTAGAAGGGCCGAGATCGCCTGTTTCCATGCTGTAATTGTTATATGATTATACGGTAACTGATTAACCATGTTCACTGTTAATCCTGAATATTAAGAGTGGAAGGATGCAAGAAATAGGAATTGGCTTATCCAATTTGTCCCTTGGGGCACACTCTGTGATTCAATAAGAATGTGCCTGAGCAAGAAACTATTTCCATCAACAAATCAGTTGAGAATGAGTGAACAAAGAACGAAGGCGACTAACAAAGCACTACCAAAGTGAAATGAGAATTTTGCTCTTAAAATGAACAGTGAGCAGGGTTTGGGATTCACTGCCAGGCATTGTAGTAGAAGTAAGTTCAACCGCATCTCAGACATTAATACAAAATATTATCCACATTACTGAGACATAGTGGAATGCCAATTTCTGTGCACTAACCAACAGAAGAGATGTCCTTTTCCACAATCTACTGCAGGTGCACTAAGCAGAGGAAAATTCAACTGGTCCATTGTAGAGCCTGATCTTTGACAGGTTAGTCGTACTGCCCTCTCACAGCCAGGGGTAGGACACCATTTGATAACTGGATTATTTTCCACAAATGCCTATATATAAAAGAAAGAGTATCAGCATACCAACGAAGGATAAAGCAAAAATATTAAATATCTGAGAAGTGAATTGCATTTTTTAGAAATTTCATGGATCCAGTCTCAATTAACCATATGGGTACAGGCAACATGCTTTACGTGGGACATGGTTCTAGGAAAAAGTTCTGTGATTTTCTATAACACAAAGCCACATTATCTATGTATGTGTTATTCCTCCCCACTCCCCTCCCCCACACACATACACACCCAGAAAGCATCAAGAACTCAAATTTTTTGGGTGGTAATTTGTGAATCCTGTACGGGCAAGATTCCGAGCTACTGGAATTTGGGCATTGTTGGTATCCTTGGATGAGTGATATTTTCTCAGATCCCAGGAATGGTTCAGAGTAGTTTTCTCATCTCTGAAAGTTGTAATTTAATTCCCATCACACAGAGTCAACCCAGACCAAAACGGTGGGAAAGCTGCACTGTTGCTCACTTTAAGACTATACACTATGCTGAGGTCATGCATGCCTTCATGACTGGGTGGGAAAGGCAGCTGTAGGGGAGCTCACCCAGCAAGTTATTTAATTCGTTTCTCAAATAATTTATATTATCTTATATTCACCACACCGTAGAGTGCTGGTGCAGAAAACGGCAATCTAGTTTTTCAATTTAGAGACTTTACTGACTGCAATCAATTTCTGACTTTTATATATATAGACAGTTCATAAATTTCTTCCTCATCATTTCCTGATGTTCTAGAAGCTTTGAAACTCATTCAGATACATCTTAATTTTCTTACAACAACTGCTAAACATTCTATCTATTCTGGTTAATATTTTATGAACACACTTAATGGAACTTTCCTATGATTTAATTTTATTCTAGCATCATGTGGCTACATTCCTAGCCAAATGCCATGCACTGATATACAGGTTTCCCCCGCCATCCGAAGGTAGAGCATTCCTATGAAACGGTTCGTAAGCCGGAATGTCATAAAGCGAAGAAGCAATCACCATTTATTTATATGGGAAAATTTTGTGAGCATTCGCAGACCCAAAAATAACCTACCAAATCATGCCAAATAACACATAAAACCTAAAATAACAGTAACATATAGTAAAAGCAGGAATGATATGATAAATACACAGCCTATATAAAGTAGAAATACTTCTCTACAATGATTGCCTGCACAGATCTCCGTAGCGAAAATCTCACGCAAGCGCTCTCAGCAGAAAATCTCACGCAAGCGCAGTTGGCATAAATGCGCTCTCCAGTAACCTTTAAACTATGAAGCTGCCAAATCTACCAAATAACACGTAAAAATACACAGCCCATATAAAGCAGAAATAATGTATGTACAGTGTAGTAACATGTACCGGAATTGGGACAGCGCCGAGCACACTGGTGATGGTGTGTTAGACTGAGTCGTCGCAGGCTGGGTGGTGCAGTGGCCCCCACCCTCCGGGCCGCCGACCCGATACATTGCCGCGAAGAACACAGCGGTAGCCGGGAGGCACACAGCACATCTTTAAGAAAAAGGTCGAAATAAACATGCTAATTAATTAGGTGCTGCCTGGCACGTAAATGTCGGTGCAGATCAGAGGCAATTGCCGATCGCATCGGCACTGATCTGGGCCGACATTTACGTGCTAGGCGGCACCTAATTAATTAGCATGTTTATTTCGGCTTTTTTTCTTAAAGATGTGCTGTGTGCCTCCCGGCTACCGCTGCATTCTCCGCGAATCGGTACAGTATCTGTCCGGGGCCTGGGGACTGGGGTGGTGGGACACCGGGGTGTCATCTCATCGTTGATCAGGGCAGGCAGCTCATCTTCTCCTATGACTGCCCGCCCCGATGTCGAAGGTCGAGGTTCATCGTCTGCCGTGGCTGATGTGGAAGGCTTGCTTGACTGCTGGGCCTCGCGCATTTTTCTATCACACAGTTCTTCGTAAGCACTCAAACCATCCTGCAAATATCCCCAAACCTACGTACCCTTTCAAAATTAAAGTCATAATTTATCATTACAGCGAAAATCTCACGCAGTTGCTTCACGATCATTTCGCTACTGCATTCGGTTTCGATTGTTATCCTTTTCTCTTCCAGTTGCATCAGCTTTTCATCTATCAGATCTTCGTCATGGGATGCCAAAACCTCTTCAACATCATCTTCGTCAGCTTCCACAAGCCAAACTCACGTTGTCCTTGCTTCGTTCACCACGATCGAAACGCTTAATTATGTCTAGTTTTACACTAAGTGTAACACCCTTATGAGCTCTTTCAGGCTTTTCCGACACCTTAGAACTCATCTCGCTAACGGCTGCTCAATGCAACGTATTAAAGCAATGCCGTTCTGAATCCGGGGGAGAGCAGCTGCTCGGGATGCGCGCTGCCTTTTCTCGCACACTGCCTTTCTTCGTAACAGTGAAAACACCTCCTGAAAGCGAAAATAGGGTACTAATGTAGGTCTTTCGTAACAGTGAGGTTTCCTAAAGTGAACGTTCGAAAAGCGGGGGACATCTGTACCAGCAAAGTGTTTGAGAGCAGCAACTCTGTCATGTCTTTCCGGATTTGAAATTGTTACTTTATTTCTAATTACTGGATCTCTCTGCTTACCTGTGCATTCACAGCTGTTGTTGATTGCTTAGTATCACATTGTAAAGCAATTAGCTTTTGTCATCAGGGTGGCCATTTTATATCCTTGAACATTTCATTTAGAAGTTAGAAGTCAAAGGAATTTCAATCAACATTTGAATCTGCCCTTCATTAGAAAGCCAGGTACTGTCTTTTACCACCCCACCAGCCTCCGGGTCCAACATATTATTCTCCGTAACTTCCGCCACCTCCAACGGGATCCCACCACTAAGCACATCTTTCCCTCCCCCCCTCTCTCTGCATTCCGCAGGGATCGCTCCCTACACAACTCCCTTGTCCATTCGTCCCCCCCATCCCTCCCCACTGATCTCCCTCCTGGCACTTATCCGTGTAAGCGGAACAAGTGCTACACATGCCCTTACACTTCCTCCCTTACCACCATTCAGGGCCCCAAACAGTCCTTCCAGGTGAGGCATCACTTCACCTGTGAGTCGACTGGGGTGATATACTGCGTCCGGTGCTCCCGATGTGGCCTTTTATATATTGGTGAGACCCGACGCAGACTGGGAGACCGCTTTGCTGAACATCTACGCTCTGTCCGCCAGAGAAAGCAGGATCTCCCAGTGGCCACACATTTTAATTCCACATCCCATTCCCATTCTGACATGTCTATCCACGGCCTCCTCTACTGTAAAGATGAAGCCACACTCAGGTTGGAGGAACAACACCTTATATTCCGTCTGGGTAGCCTCCAACCTGATGGCATGAACATTGACTTCTCTAACTTCCGCTAGGCCCCACCTCCCCCTCGTATCCCAGCTGTTACTCATTTTTATGCACACATTCTTTCTCTCACTCTCCTTTTTCTCCCTCTGTCCCTCTGAATATACCTCTTGCCCATCCTCTGGGTCACCCCCCCCCCGTCTTTCTTCCCGGACCTCCTGTCCCATGATCCTCTCGTATCCCCTTTTGCCTATCACCTGTCCAGCTCTCGGCTCTATCCCTCCCCCTCCTGTCTTCTCCTATCATTTTGCATCTCCCCCTCCCCCTCCAGCTTTCATATCCCTTACTCACTCTTCCTTCAGTTAGTCCTGACGAAGGGTCTCGGCCTGAAACGTTGACTGCGCCTCTTCCTATAGATGCTGCTTGGCCTGCTGCGTTCACCAGCAACTTTGATGTGTGTTGCTTGAATTTCCAGCATCTGCAGAATTCCTGTTGTTTACTGTCTTTTAAACTAGCTCCTTACATACTGGTGAATAATAAACCGCCTTCAACTACAGCTTTGCCAGGGCTGAAGTGATCTATCTGTCTAGCTTAAGAAAACGAGGAAAACTCTCGAGGTCAGAACAGTAAAAAGATACTCTCAATGGTGATTCCATCTATGGTGGATTTGATACTGATTCTGCAAGCTCCTGCGCAACAGAAAGTTAAAAAGTTGACAATGGAGAAAAGAAGCCTCAAAACCAGGACAATGTCAGCAATGGAGAAGAGAAGACTTGAAACTAGGTTAGTGTGTTCGTTGTGCTCAGCTAGATCATCGAGACAGTCTCACTGATCAGTGGCAAGTTTAGTGGCACTGGAAGCCTGTGCAAGGGCCGAAGCAGTGCTAGCCAAGGCTTTGTTTGCACAGAAAACTTAGTATTAAAGTGAGAGAGGCTGAATTAGATGTAGAGAAAACCCACCTGAAAGCCATGCTAGGCACCACAGCATGAAAAGGAAGTGAGGTGAAGGTGGCTTTATCAGAGGCCAAAGTCTTTGAGGTGGCATGAAGCAGCTAGCTGACAATGACGATGCTAAATCAAACTCACCATGTCATTCAGCTGAGAGGACTACGAAGTATATCCAAAACCAGTCTGCTTATGCTTATCCCCATCCACCAGCAGACATTGAAGACTTAGGCCAGTCAATCAGGACTGAAAGAGGGGGCTCCTCTTCCACAGAATAACATTCTGTAGTTTGACATCTTTCACCCAAATGGGACAGACTAGAGACCGCCTCCCTCACGTAGTGGTGGCACTACTCAGCCTCCTGTTCTTGCTATTGAGGGAGTGCAGCATAGGTTCACCAGGTTAATTCCCGGGATGGCGGGACTGTCATATGTCGAAAGATTGGAGTGACTGGGCTTGTATACTCTGGAATTTAGAAGGCTGAGAGGGGATCTTATTGAAACATATAAAATTATTAAGGGTTTGGACAGGCTAGATGCAAGAAGCATGTTCCCGCTGATGGGTGAGTCCAGAACCAGAGGCCACAGTTTAAGAATTAGGGGCAGGCCATTTAGAATGGAGTTGAGGAAAAACTTTTTCACCCAGAGAGCGGTGGATATATGGAATGAATGCTCTGCCGCAGAAGGCTGTGGAGGCCAAGTCTCTGGATGCTTTCAAGAAAGAGATGGATACAGCTCTTAAAGATAGCGGAATCAAAGGTTATGGGGATAAGGCAGGAACTGGATACTGATAGTGGATGATCAGCCATGATCACAGTGAATGGCGGTGCTGGCTCGAAGGGCCGAATGGCCTACTCCTGCACCTATTGTCTATTGTTAAGGTGCACCACACACACAATGAACCCCAACCTAATCACGACGTGTCAGATCTTCCAAGATTCCCAGCCTGTTGTGACCTACTGACGGCCAGACTCAAATTCAATAAGCCAGAAAATTACTGGGCTTGGAAGTCCACATTCTCCAATGCCAACCCTAGTGAAGAACTCAACCTGTCGGTGAAGTGGCTTGGACCCAAATCTGCTGAGCAAGCAAGCAAATTAAGGTCAGTTCACATCAAACACCCCAGTGCTACTCTCAGTTTAGTCTAGCAAAGACTGGAAGTGCTACAGACCCACAGAGGTAACACAGACTGCTTTCTTCAACAGACTCGAGTCCTTCCCCAAGATTTCCAGCAGGGTGTATGAACATCTGCAAGAGCTAGGAGACCTGCTATTGGAGTTGGAGGCAGCCAAGGCTGAAGGTTACTTATGTGGCTTGTCTTACTTCAATACTGCACGAGAAATTCTCCAAGATAGGAGAAACTTTTCTTTAGTCTGCAGGAGAAATGGAGGTTGGAGGGGACTAGATACAAACTGGAAAAGGGAGTCAGCTTCCCAACCCTTCTCCTTCTTTTCAAGTTTCATTCGATTGAAGCAAAAATGAGGAACAACCCCAGCTTTTCATCATGACCACCTCTCGCTCAGCACCACTTAAATCAGAGAAACCTGTTCAAGGCCCTGTCATGATCCACAAAACTGAGGTGGACAATACTGTTCAAAAGGATAATTCTAAAATGTCAGAAGAGTCCAACAAACAGTTCCCTCTACATCCGAAACTACACCCTCTCCGGAAATATAGAAGCTTCAGGGACAAACTTCTGGGGGAGCGAAGGACCTTTCTTAAAAAGCACTCCATAGGTTTCTGCTGCTGTTCTTCAACCAGCCACCAGGTGAAGGACTGTAATGCTGTCATCCAGTGCTCTGAATGCAACAATGACAAACACATTGCAGCTCTACATGTTGGCCTACCTCCCTGGTCTGTGAAGAACAACACAAGTACCTCCTTACAGCATGGCAGGGAGGGAGATAATCTCCTTCCTCTCTAGTGTCCACATCTTCCCGTTCTGAGGTCAGTGGGGAAAACTCCACCAGTAAGTCATGTTCAAGGATCAACCTTGTCAATGTTTACCCAGAAGGCCACTGTCAGAAGAGGATCAGGACAGATGTTGTTTTTGATGATCAGATCAATAAACCTCAGCTTAATCATCCCTTTTCAGTGTGCAGGTATGTCACAGACGATTGGGTGCAGAGCGAGAGGCTTCATTGTCGAATCCGCTGATGAAAAGACTCATTTAGCTCTCCCCACACTCATTGAGTGTGATGAACTTTCAGATAACAAGAAGGAAATCCCTACTCTGGAAACAGCAACTCGCCACCCTCACCTCAAGTCCCTAGCCAGCAAGATACCTTCACTTAAACCAAAGGCTGAGATCCTGCTCCTGATGGGAAGGACATCACACAGGTACACAAGGTACTTGAGCAACATAATGCACGTAGGTCACACTGGGTTGGGTCTTTCTAGACGTCGACCTAGGGAGTGCACACAAACTTTCACTTGTGAATGTCTTCAGAAGTAGTATTCTAGAAACGGACACCTGTCTCATGACCTCCTGCCTTAGCAGCATCCACATCAAGGAGCTTCCACCAGCCCTGCCACCCTTCCCGACGTGACCTCACAACAAAGAGGTTTGACAAGCAACATAGTAAGCATGGGTGAATCTGTCTTTGTCCATACAAAGAATGACTACAAACCAGCTCCTTCAATGGATGACCTTACTTTCCTGAGGGGGATGGATAACGGGTTCCAACGGGTTAAATAGCCAGGTGGCACTGCTAGCCTCCTACAACACCTCCCTAACAACCATGAGCAAGCAAGTAGCTGCTTTTCTTCACTTACACACACACACTCAGGAAATGTCCTGAAATTACTTAGGAAGAAAACAAACTGTATAAATAGAAAAACAGACTCTCGGAAAATTACTGAAACATGAATTCTGGTTACAAATCTGTAAAAACGAAGAGAATATTTAAAGTTTGTACAGATTCTAGGTTTGTTCTGGATTCTCTGTTGTATATTTGATACAAACTAATTAGCTTATTGCAAAGTTTGGGTAGTGATCACTCTTGAGGGACAGAATGTTACCGCTGTATTTCAAATTCAGTTAATGGTTTTATTATTCTTTAGCATTTGATTGTGTATTCAGTTGATCAGGAGCATTGACTCTATCTAATATGTTTAATTCTTATTTTGGGAAATTCTTGGTTCAGTCGGCAGCATCTTTTACAGATATCAGGTGGGGAGTGTTATGTCTTTCTTGATGCAGATTGTTATTTCATTTCTAATTACTAGATCTCACAGCTTACTTGTGTGTTCACAGCTGTTGCTGATTGTTCATTATCGCATTGTTTAGCAATTAGCTTTCATCATCAGGGCGGCCATTTTATATCTTGTACATTTCATTTAGCAGTTAGAAGCACTTACTAGAAGTTGAAGGAAATTCAATCAAAATTTGAATCCACCTTTTGTTAGAATGCTGAGAAGTACTGTCTTTTTATACTGGCTCCTTGCGTACTGTTACGCATTGGTGAATAATAAACACCTTCAACTACAGCTATCCCAGGACTGGTGTGATCTATCTGTCTAGCATAAGAAAACAGGGAAAACTCTTGAGAAGGCATTCCCCAGTTTCAGTAATTAAACTGTGCATTAACGATGAAGCAGCAACAATTTCCAACATGTGACTGGTAGGTGGTAATATTTCACTGCACCTAATGGCTTTGATCTTTCTAGTGCTAGTGTTTGAGGTTTGGCTGACATTGCTGAAAGAGTTTCAAGTGAGTGTCATGTGAAGGGAGTGATCAGTTTTGGAGGATGGTTAGAGCTTCCAATCAATCAGGCCACATTGTTCTGAATAGCATAAAGCTTAACAAGCATAGGCAAGTGGAAAGAATTCCAGCAAGCAGTCCATGTGGGTTGAGATGAGTAATTGGTCATAAATTCAGAGGAAGAACAGATACTTTGTTGAATAACTAACATCAACAGGAGTTTGTGATCATGTGGGTTTCCTCCAGATGCTCCCACATTCCAAAAAGACTACGGTTACCATTAGTGAGTTGTAGGCATGCTATGTTGATGCCAGAAGCATAGCAACACTTGCAGGCTTCCTCCAGCATAACCCTTGGACTGTTTTGTTCATTGATGCAAACGACTCATCTCACAGTATGCTGCAATGTACATGTGACAAATAAAGCTAATTTTCATCTTCTTGCATGTTATTCAAATTCAGAACCTTGTTCCAGCTTTCTCCCTTTATCCCCAATCTCTTTAGCTATTACAACCATCCAATTTACTTTGTTTTTAAATTAAAAAATTTTTTTTTGCTCAGCATAACAAAACCTTCAATTTCCAGATACACTTACATTTACATTTCTTTCCCTCACAGATATCAGGTATCAGAACACTTCCATCAAAATACAGACATCACCACAACATCCTATACAAAAGCCCTTATCAGTATAGCAGGCAGGTTTACATCTATATACTGCAGAAAAGGTTGCCGTATTTTATAAAAACTATTTGTTTTTGAGTGTACCATACATGTCAAAAAGTCCAAAGGAATGTATTCCATGATTAATTTACGCCAACCAAAAAGTCCAGGGGCCTTATCGGATATCCAACAAAGTAAAATGTTCTTCCTCGCACAAAAGGTCAGGATGTTAACAAGTTTTTTCTGATGTGCATTAATAATATGACTGCTGGGTAAGCCTAAGAGAAAAGATATGGGTCCTGTTCAAGCTCCATCTTCAGAATCTTTTCCATTTCACCCAAAATATCACTCCAGTATGCCTGAAGTTTGGGACAAGTCCAAAAACTGTGGGTGAAAGTTTCAGTATTTACTTTACATTTAGAACACATTGGAGAAACCCCCGTCTTAAATCTCGAGAGATTATCTGGAGTCAGATGGGCTCCATGCAGAATTTTGAGTTGCAATTCTTTAGTTCTATTACAAACTGAAATCGTCTCTGCATTATCACAGATGTCTTCCCATGTTTCAGCTGAAACTTCTACTCCCAGCTCTTCCTCCCAGACCCTTCCCAGCTGCTCAGCCTCTCCACAAGAACATTCCCTCAGGATGCTGTAAAAAGTACTAATAGAGACTTCACCCTTAGAACAAAACACCCTCTTTTCTATGTCAGAACTATAGAAATCAGTTAACAATGATGTTTTTTCCTGTATATAATCTCTTACCTGAAAGAAACAAAAAAGATACTTGTTGGGTATGTAGATTTCTGTACTATTTGACTAAAAGACATCATTGTTCCTTCATCAAACAAATCTTCCAGATGGAAAAATACCCCTAGAAGTCCAAAGTTTAAATCCAGAATACATGATGCCAGGCTGAAAATCTGGACTGCCAGTTATTGGAGTGAAGGGTGATATTTTCGCTGCATTGCCCTCAATTTGTTGCAGCGCCCTCCAAGCCCTGGCTGTATTAATCGTTATTGGATTGCGACAATATTCCTTAACTAGTTTCATCTTATTGAGGAAAAGCAAACTAATAAGAGGGCATTTTGCTTGTGAAGCTTCAAAGTCTAGCCAAATTGAGGAGGGGTCCCTGCAAACCCAGTCAACCACATAAGATGAAAAGGAATTTAAGTGATATTTTTTGATGTCTGGAATCCAGACCCCCTAGACTACTGGGAAACAGTAACTTAGACATTTTAATACATTTTTGTTCCAAATGAAAGAAACAAACCAGCCATTTTTTAAAAAGTATTTGTTGGGTAAAAATGGCTGGAATCATTCGTATTGAGTAGAGCAGATGAGGAAGAATGTTCATTTTGAGCAAAGATATTTGGCCAAGCTAAGAAATGGGAAGAGTGCTCCATCACTCAAGATCCTGTTTGATTTTGTCAAATAACTGTGTAAAGTTAGCTTTGAACAATTGATCAAACGTAGGTGTGACAAATGTGCCTAAGTAAACAAAACCTGTCTACAACCATTTAAAGGGGAAAACACCCTGAGTGTCAGGTACCTGCTGTAGATTCCCCAGAGGCTAATTTAGTAAAGTTGATTTTATAACCTGAAAAGACGCTAAATGAATTGATGCATTGTATAAGGTGGAGCACTAACATAACTGGGTTTGATAAGAAAATTAAAACGTCATCCACATACAATGTAATTTTTTGTGACTTTAGTCCTATGTCTGCAGCAGATATTTTGGGGTCTCGCTGAATAGCCTCAGCCAAAGGCTCGATCTCTAGTGTGAAAAGTAGTGGTGATAAAGGGCAGCCCTGCTGGCTGCCCCTCAGAATACTAAACTTATCCGACCTAATACCATTAGTGAGAATTGCAGCCAAAGGGTCATTATAAAGAACCTTCACCCACTTAATAAAATTAATGCCCAAACCAAATCGTTCTAAAGTGAAAAAAGATACAGCCATTCAACACGATCAAAGGCCTTTACTGCATCTGAGGAAACCACCAAGCCGTCCACTGCCTATTGCTGACATACCTGAATCACATTAAGTAATTTTCTGATATTGTTAGATGATCAACGACCTTTTACAAAACCCGTTTGATCCTCTTTTATGATAAAAGGTAACAGTTTCTAATCGCAACGCTAAGGTTTTAGATAAGATTAAGTCAACATTTAACAATTAAATAGGCCTGCAGGAGGCACAATCTTCAGGGCTCTTTCCTTTCTTAAGAATTAGGGAGATATTAGCTTCTCTCAATGATGGTGGAAGGAGACTGCAATTAAATGCATGATTGAACATGTTTAGCATGGGCTCTGATAATAACCCTGTGAAGTCTTTAAAGAATTCACTAGCGAGTCCATCAGGACCAGGGGCCTTCCCACTTTGGAGATGTCTCACAGCTTCCTGTATTTCATGTATAGATAACGGAGCACTGAGGAGGGACTTTTGTTCAGAAGAAATGCCTAGGAGATCTAAATTCCTGAAAAAGAACTCCACCCTAGATGGTCCATCATTACATTGCTCAAATTGATACAGTTTAGAATCAAAATTCTTCGACACAACATTAATCATTTTAGAATTACTAGTGAGAGCTCCTGTCCCATCCTTAATTGAAGCAATAGTCTGAGTGGCATTTTTCTTTCTAGCTAAATAAGCCAAATACCTACCTGGTTTCTCACCATTTCAAACAATAGTTGTTTAGCAAATGTCAATTTTCTTTTGGCTGCTTGTGTAAGTAAAGAGTTTAGTGTACAGCGTAGGACTGTGGTATTCGGTAACTTGGCTGCAGCAGGCTCATTAATATAATCCTTTTCAGCTGCCGCAAGCCTTGCTTCTACTAGGCGCTGCTGTTCCGCAGCTTGTCGCTTCTTACTAGCAGAGTAGGAGATAATTAATCCCCTTGCATAGACCTTAGTGGTTTCCCAGAGCATCAATGGATTACTAGCTGATTTTGGGATTAATCGATAGGAGAGTTTTGAATTTGGAAGTAGTCTATAAGTTTATCATCTTGTAGAATAAAAGGATTCAGCCTGCAATGTCTAGATTGTGCTGAATTATCTTTGGGTTTAATATTTAAATATACTGCTGCATGGTCAGAAATAGCAATATTTCTAATTGTTCAGGATACAACTAAATCTAGGAGTGTTTTTAGGGTTAGGAAAAAGTCTATTCTGGTATAACACGTGTGGATTAGAAAAAAACGTGAAGTCTTTGTCTGAGGGATGTAACAACCTCCAGACATCCACAAGTCCTAGTTCTCCACATAAGTGTGATTTGTCTGGACTGTGAGGAGAGCAATGGGGGACCACTAGGCACTCTGTCCATCAATGGGTCCATGAGACAATTAAAATCCCCACCTACAATAATGTTTTGTATCGAAAAACTTGTAAGTTTGGAAAAAGCATCTGTTAGGAATTTGAGAGGATGAGCTGGAGGGCAGTAAACATTGAGAATACCATATTCCTCTCCATGTATTGAAGCCTTAACAATCACAAGTCTCCCATACCTATCCTTAATACAGTCTAATAGCTTAAAAGTTAAGTTCTTCCTAATTAAAATGGCCACCTCCCTACTCCTGGTATTAAAAGATGAAAAACAGACTTGATCAAATTCACTCTGTTGCAGTTTTAGATGTCCTTTATCATTTAAATGTGTCTACTGCAATAAGGCTATATCCACTCTTTCCTTTTTCAGGTTCAGTAGGATTTCTCTTGATCTTGATTGGTGAATGACTCCCTTTAATGTTCCAAGTGCACAATTTTAATATATTACTGGTCATAAGCCTTTATAACAATTATGTGACTCCGGGGGAGAAGAAACTCGACTTAAGATCAGCTGAGCAGCAATGTGAATTTTAAAAAACCACAAAAAAAAACAAAGCGCTAACAGTGCTGAACAAGAAGACTTACCCCACACTTAAAGGGGATATCTGAACCTTCTAGCACCCCATATTCTGCCCCACTGCCAATATGGCATTTAACATAGTCAAAAATGAAAACAGGGCATAATTTATCAATCCACCGATTTGTTACCGTCATATTTAAACTCCTTCAGGCTGGAGCAGCACCGCTAATTTAAACAAATAATGAAACTGTATCAATCAAAACAAACACATTATTCATCCTATATCCTTGCCGTCGAGTAATGAAAAGGTAAAATAAAGCGACCATCAAGCATGTTATCGTCCATAACCAGGGCTACACAATATACTGTATACATTCTTTAGCCAAACGTGTCCACAAAAGTCTTAGCTTTGGCAGGAGAATCAAATATCTTGGTGGTCCCGTTGTAGGTGATTTTCAGTGCCTCTGAGTATAGCATAAAAGTACTGGATTCCGGATTCTCTCAGCCGCTTCTTTACCTGGTCGAATTCCTTGCACTTCTGAATAACAGCTACAGAAAAATCTTCAAAAAACATAAGCCTGGATCCCTCATATATTAAAGCCTGGGCATCAGTCCCACGACGCCTCGAAGCCTCCAGAACTCTTTGCTTATCACTGAAATTATGAAACCGCACGAGGATGGGTTGAGGGTGTTGGCCTGGGCCCGGTTTTGGCGCCAGCGTACGGTGAGCTCTTTCCACTTCAATGCGCCCAGCCTTGGTTTCCAAATCAAGGAAATTAGGCAGCCAGCCCTCAAAAAAACTTCACCGGTTGGCTACCTTCTGTACCTTCAGATGGACCGATGATTCGTATATTCTTTCTCCTACCTCAGTTCTCAAGATCATCGATATAGTCAGACAGGCTTTGAACTTGCTTTTCTAGCGCCTGAATGTGGCTTTGGGCCTGATCAGTTACAGTTTCTAGCGCAGAGACTCGGCCCTTGGCTTCGGTCATTCCTGTATCAAGATTTTTAAGCTCCAATATGTGGTTTTGAAGAGTTAGTGAGAGTGGAGCCAGCTTCTCGTCTATCATTTTGGATATGTTCTCCGTAACTTCCTGAATTACTTGACAAAAAGCAGGATCCAATGTGTTAGCACACTCAGCCCCGGGTGAGCGCTCTGTGCAGCCCATCCTGGCCACCTTTTTAGTACCTTCCAATGGCATGGTGTTGAAGCAGCTCAAAATAAAAATACTCATCAATGTGCATGCCATTAAATCCGACTCTTGAGCATTTTAAAAAAAGGTTGAAACGGATAAGTTTATATGCGAAATTATCAGTCTTGCGGTGCCGAGCTCAGCAAAGCAGACTTTTCACTGCGCCGCCATCTTGAAACCTCCCCAATTTACTTTGTTTTTGTAATATAATCAATGATTACTGGGTGTGACAGAAATATTATCTGCCAATTAGTCTGTAAAAGATCATTAGTTAGCTCTTTCTGCTTTAACCTGTAAGGACCTGTAAATGGCATTGTGTATCCTCCAATAATCTGAGAACTTCCCTCCTTCTGACCATATCATTGAAAGAAGGTCATTAATGCAACAGCTGAAGATGGCTGTGTCCAAGGAACACCTAGAATTGAATGTTTGGTTCCAGTAACCATAATCATCTTCCAGATACTAGAGTATTTTTCCCTTGATGCCCATTGATATCAGTTTTATCATTTAATTCACAATTTAAAAAATCCTACAGTAACCCTGGCCTGTGAACTCGAGGTGAACATTGGTGGATGCTTAACAATTGTAGAGTTTTTACCTGATTTACCTGACATTGCTAGTGGAAACTACAACTGTTGACACTGAGTGAGAAGAAAATATGTACCAACTGTGATGCCTTATTTTCACCCCCTCCCTTTTACCAATTACTGGCATTTTGGGCAGCAATGAAGATCCTCCATCTCTGTCACACATAACTATAGGATTTTTCATCGCTGTTTCCACAACAATTTTGTTCTGACCAGTCAGGGTTGTTAGCCCTGCGCTGAATTCACGAACCTGGAGGAACAGTGGATCGCTCTTAGTCTGGCCTCTACCCTTTGACCTGTTTGGTGATCCTACCAAGAGCCAAAGCACAAGGCCCTGACTCCAGCCAACATAGCTCTCCTGGTCATTGAGGCACGCAGGCCTCCCAACCTTGTGACAAGACTGCGGTCCTCTTGGAGGCTTTTGCCACACTAGGTTTGAATAACTAGATATGTCCAAGCTCAGAGGAAGAACAGCCACTTTGTTGAATAGCTAACACTAACAAAGGTCAGTACTACTAGGCAGGAACAAAGAAACCCAGACAGAAAGAAAATTATATTTAAAAATTAGGCTAGCTCTTGTATCAGCTTCTGTTGCCCTGTTGACACTGTTAAAAATGTTTTGAGACAAAAAAAAATCAATTTTCTATTATTTATATGAAGAGATGCAAAACAAGAGGAACGTGTTTCTCCCTGCAAAAAGTGGGTTCAATGGACAGGAAAAATATTCAACTACAGCACTTGCCGCTTATTAAATCAAACCTCTGGTAAGATCAAAAGCCAAAAAGATTTAAAGTACTGGCTTTGGTTAAATAATTACATTTTAATAAAACAGAGCTCAAACTTCTCATTTAAGAACGGATTCGATTCCCTTCAATCGAGTCATCAAGAATCAGGAGAAATACTTCAGCAGAGGGCCTGAAGCCCACCTCCATAATTTGTGTCAATCAGACAGCTAAGAATACATTCTGGAAGGTAGTCATAGCTTTGTGATTAAGTCCTGTTATCTGGGAGTTATTTCATATAAATGGAAGACAACAAACAGTCTTAACATTTAGTTATTTTTTTTAAAATGTGTTTATTTTACTGCTTTTTTAGTTTTGTAAGGATGATTTTGGGATCAGAGAGGGCAGTTAGAGGTCAGGTTATGTTTTTTTTGTGGTATCCGTTAGTCTTGCGAGACCATGGATCTGCGCCTGGAAAGTCTTCACTCTCCAGGACGCAGGCCTGGGCAAGGTTGTATGGAAGACTGGCAGTTGCCCATGCTGCAAGTCTCCCCTCTCCACGACACCGATGTTGTCCAAGGGAAGGGCAAGGGCTGATACAACTTGGCACCAGTGTTGTCGCAGAGCAATGTGTGGTTAAGTGCCTTGCTCAGGGACACAACACGCTGCCTCGGCTGGGGCTCGAACTCACGACCTTCAGATCGCTAGTCCAATGCCTTAACCACTTGGCCACGTGCCCACACATTTTAGGGACACGGATATGGAGAAATTGGAGGTCAGGCTGGGGACTAAGTCTCCATGATTTAAGGCCAAAAACACAGATGTAAGACATCCATGGTCATATGTTGAATGCCAGGCTAGCAGGGAGTGAACAAGAGCCCTTCCCCAGGTGGATCTGGAGTTGGAGTTCGTGCAGGCAGAAGGAACGAACTTTAATGACCATGGGTTCTAGCATTTGGGGTCCTGTCATCAGTGAGTCTGGAGTTTGAGGCCTAGTGTTCAGTGATCATCGTGTCCAGAGATTGACATTGAGGATTGAGCCCGGGCTCATATTGGAAGTCCAGGAGTCGAAGCTGATTGGTCAGAGCAGAGTTACATGTCCATGACTCTCTGAAAGTCCATTGGGGAATGATGTCTTCAGGCCCGAGTCAAAGTCTGATGGAGGCTAGAGGCCAGTCCTTGGGTTAAAGGACTGTGTAGGTGCATGGGTGGGAGGGAGGGAAGGGGTTTGTTTTAATGCTGTTGTTCTTTTGCTTGCTGCATTCAGTTGTTCTGTCCAGCATTGTGGGCATGTTATGTTGGTGCTGGAATGTATGGCAACAGCTGTCCCCATACACACTCTCAGATGTGTTGGTTGTTAACACAAACACTGTTTCGAGGTACATTTAATAAATAACTGTGATTCTTGAACACAAACCCAATCACGAGAATCCCAACCAGTTATTATTGATAGACTAACAACTCCGCTGCAATAAAAACAAAGAAATTATTAACAGCCAGCATTGGCACCAAATATATTAACTAGGTATTTCTATTTTGCTGACTGGTGATGTAAGTGTGCCAGACGACTACCTTAAAGCTTCAGTGCTTTTTCTTCACCAACATGAACCCCTTAGATCTGTTCTGTCAAGTATCCCTGATATCAGACAGCCTGCAATCTGATTTCTGACTAATTTCTGACTGCCAGAGAGAGTATTCTTTCAGGATGAGGAGTGTACAATGGTTAGTAAATCATCAAAACGAAAATGTGTGTAGAGAAAGTTAATGTAGCTTCTTGAAATGTTATCAGTTACGAACAATACAGCTTCATTAGGCCTGACCTAACCAGCCGTAATTGCCCCATAGCTGTAGAAAGTTACCAGTTCTCAGCTCTCCATCCTTTTACCCAAACCATAAAAAGATGATAAAGTTAGAGAAATGCAGAACTGCAGTTATGAATAAACCTTTTAATGAAGTTTAGATGCATTTAAAATAGCATTGCCTTTACTGCCTTTAATCTATTCTCCCACTGTTTGTAAGTGTAAGGGGTTTCTTCTTTTATGTTGTTGCTAAGGCTATTAAAATGGCTTCTTTGTTATGTTAAAAATAAAATGGCTTCTCTGTACTGTTAACTGCTGAGACAGTGGTTCTCTATAGCAGCTTGTTTTGGGTTATAATTACTGATAACAAGAATTGTATTCATTTGCTAACCAATTGGGATAGATGTTATTCTTTCTTGTGTGTCTGTAAGCTATTGTTTTTGCGGGATTTGGGCAGAAGGCGGATGGGGACAGAGAGAGGAGATGCGATGCTGTAAGCTGGGCGACGGATCGGACCCCGATCGGGAGTCCGAGGCCCAGGGTCTTCGGCGAGGAGAGGAGACATGGACAGACTCGAGTAGAGCGTTTGTTCGATCACCGAGGGTGGTCCCACTCGAGGGTCGGTGGAGTTTGGAGGACATCGACTGGAGGAAAGGAAGATCCCATTAATTGAGCTCCAAAGGTTGTGCATGAAGTGGTTGAACTTTGATAAGTTTGGCGCTTTTTACTTTCGTTTTATATTGTATCTCTACCAATTACATAGTTCCAGTAAATACTTATAAAGTGTAATCATTTAATCGCATATGGTGTACTGTCTGTTATTTGGTGGGGTGAGGTACATCACACAGCATCTACATAAACTTGATTACCCAGTTTGGCAGCGCCGAAGGCTGCTCCCCCTAGACGAAAGCCAGCTGAGCGAGCCTGAGGCTTACCAGGGGGCTACATAAAATTAACATGTAATCATCAATATTAATACTGAATTAAATAGCCAAACTTACCTTAATGTCAAACTGCAAATAGCGTTTGTCCATCTCTCTGGAAACCAAGTTTTCTATGATATCTACAGGAACCAGTTGAAAACAGTCAAAGGCTGGGCAGATTATATTGTGGGCTTCTCCCTCTTGAATTTTGATATTCAAAAACCTGCATAAAGCACAATTGCTATAAATAGGGAAGTGACAATGTGTTCACTTGAAGTTAAATCCACAAAACCTCGATGGCGTACATTAGTGCTCATTGAAAACCATTTATTACACTTATACATTTCTAGGAAGTTTTGCACAAATGTGGCAATTAGGAACCAATTTCAGCATAATATCTCTACAGGGGATCTGAGATCTGTGTGACTAGGGTAAGCAATTTAGCAACTCAGACTGAAGATTCATGAAGCACACATTACAACTTGCTTAATTTGACACAGAAGTGGGCAACATAACACATCAAGACCACACTTGTTTCCATCAGAACAAAACCACAGTCATATCAAAGGGATTCTTGTTGGTGAAGAAAAAGCACTGAGTACGGTCATATTGAATGACAGAACAGATTCAAAGGGCTTGGTGGCCTATTCCTGTTTTCTTGAGCACATGGATCCATGCTTATTCCCAGCAGAGCAATATCATTGATGCCCTTATTGTCCTGTACCCTGCAAATTAATTAATTCTCTCTCTCTCCCCCCCCCCACCCCCCATCAACTTCCCAGGTTCTAACCTGTGTCTGTACTGCTGTGTAGCAGCAGCACTAACTGATGCTCATCATGCCGCCAGAGCATCAAAAGTTAAAGCAAAAAATTAACTTTTCTCAACAAGAGTTTTGTGAACAGCCTCAAAGTATACATTGAGTCAAGACATTATTTTTATGTATGGAATATACCATATTAAGGATGAACATCAAAACGTTTTAAATGAAACAAACAACATAATGTCCATCAGTAATACAAAAATGTTTGATCAAGATTAATTACCCAAAATGTAATGAGAAATGTGCAATTTGGGCAATCAAAGTTTAGTAAAAGTGAAAACTTCAATTCAGTCCACAGTACAAACTGGAAACATTTAGCAAGTTTGCACAACATCTGTGAAAGGTGGCTTTGACCAAGCATTTAGTCAATCACAATAACATCATCCAGTAATCTGGTGCAAAGTTCTGTTTGTCACAACCCCTAAGGATATTTATTACATTCAATGTGGAATACTGCAACCATACTGCACATATGAGAAGGATAATTATGCAATAATTATTGTCAACAGGGTAAATGTTATTTTTCTGGTTCTCTGACTCCGACTTGTAATGATCATTTGGAACTTTTGTCATTTTCCGGGAATTGACTGAAGCCTATCTCAGAAATTCCTTCAATGATCCCAGGTAGTTCCTAATGATCTGCAGGCTACAATCCATAACATGCATTGATACTCTTTCAATTATCCAACTTCTTTTCCAGTGCTTTTGCCTACAAAGTTAATTGCCATTGCTTGGGGTCTACAAATACTCCAGGAGCTTTGAGAACTCAATTCATTAATTCTATAAATATCATCTGTTAACACTTGGTACCAAGTAGCATCATGACAAAAATATTTCTTTAATATATTTGGTAGAATTGATGCAGATATTTACAACTCCAAATAATATTTAATGTAGTAACTAAGGTTTAAAGGGGAGGGGATGGAGAAACTTTTAACTGCTCCTTCTCCAAACTGAAATAATTAAAGAAATTATACTGACTCACCCTTCCCAGCATCCTCTGCAGAATTCATGACCACAAGGGACATCCACTGGATCTTCAAATACAGAAATGCTGCACATGCATATCCCACACTGGAAAATGTGTTATATTTAAAAGTAATTGTTTAAAAACAAAACAATATTCAGAAGACAGAACCAAGATAAAGTTATTATTCTTCAGATGTTAACCTTAGTCCAATTTCTTTATAGAACATAGAAATTTACAGCACATTACAGGCCCTTCAGCCCACAATGTTGTGCCGACCATGTAACCTACTCTAGATACTACCAGAATTTCCCTGGCGCATAGCTCTCTATTTTTCTAAGCTCCATGTACCTACCTAAGAGGTTCTTAAAAATCCCTATTGTATCCACTTCCACCACCACCGCTGGCAGTGCATTCCACGCACCCACCACTCTGTGAGAAAAACTTACCCCTGACATCCTCTTGGTACCTATTTCCAAGCACCTTAAAACTATACCCCCTTGTGTTAGCCATTTCAGCCCTGGGAAAAAGCCTCTGGCTATCCACACGATCAATGCCCCTGATCACCTTATACACCTCTATCCAGTCACCTCTCATCCTCCATCACTCCAAGAGCAAAAGGCCAAATACACTCCACCTTTTCTCATAAGGTACGCCCTCCAATCCAGGCAACATCCTTGTAAATCTCCTTTGCACTCTCTCTGTAGTATTCACATCCTTCCTGTAGTGAGGTGACCACGATTGCTTGGTTGCTCTATTTGCTTGACTATCATAAATCAGAATTTTGAAATACTAATGTTAGAATTAAAAACCAAAAATCCAAAACTGTTTGTGTTTTCCCAATGATTTAGCTTGAAAATTGGAACTTAAGAAAATTATGCAAACACGGAAAGCTTGGTTCTGCATTTTACACTTATTTATCTATACATGAAGAATGACCCACACATATTTTGTGCTATCAACTTATGCATTTAATAGGTATTTTCCAAATTCCAAACTCTATTTTTTGTGCCACGTTAAGACAAGTGCGCTACATGGTATAAGGTTTGACATTACAAACAGACCGTCCCAGGTTTTACCACTTCGCATCCTACTTCTCATTCAGGACATCAGTATTCCTTCAATTCTAGACTGCTCATCAATCCCAAGTTTGTCTGCACTGTTATGCACTAGAGAGGGAGGCTGCATAGACAATGGGCATACTGTAATAGTCCATAAAGCAAAGCCACCTAATCTGTGTATGTAGCAAGAAGTCAGTTAAAATATTTTTTGCACACGAGTTCCATGAGAGCTAATTTTATTCTATATCTTAAATCTATGGCTAGTAATTTACAAATTCTATAATGGCAACTTTCTGTTATCCCCATGGACATAATACAGTGTTCGACTCTAATGGTGGCCAGGTTTTCAGTCATTGAGACCATCACCTCTGGGATTCCTTCTATAAACATCCTCCTCTCTTTCACAGAATCTCTTTTCTCCATTAAACTACTTTTTAAAAAGTGTAATTTGATATATATATCTTTAGTTCATTGCGTTCCAGCAACCAATAATGTTTGATATCGATCTCAAAAAGCACCTTGGGACATTTTTCTACATTAAGCATGCTGCATAAATGCAAGCACTACTCTTTCGAGCAATGCCACATCTTTCTCCGTGCCAAATTATATTTGGACATTGTCATGAGGGAACATATTAAGTGGATCACATAATTTTCCTGTTATCTTTTACTGAATGCAGTTCATCCCTATCCAAACTCAAAGTGGTTTGGAACTTTAGATATTCAATTCTAAATATTGTGTAATTAATAAAGGCTAGCAGGATAATTTGAGATTTTTTATATAGAAAATAGGCTTGATTTAAATTAAAGGCAGTAGTGTTCATCCAAGGTGAAAATAAAGTAAACATAAACTGCTGATATTGCAAATAATGTGAAGATATGGCAGGCTTGCACGCCGTACAATATTCTGACTAACTGCAGAGCTAATGAAATAATTAGCATATTTTTAAACATACCACAGGGGCATCTTCATCAGTCGGAGATAAACTCAGGTCATCGGGAGAGGTGACAGATGAACGGGTGGTGCGAGGTGTTCGAGGCGAGGGGAGAGTGTCCCATGCATTATAACCACTTGGAGGTGGAATTGGCATCTGAATACCAGACCGTTGGCAACAGTCTTCAGGGTTTAACATCCAAGCTTCAAGTAATTTTTCCCGATCCCAGTCTAGGAAAACAGATTAAATAAATTACCTTATTGCACTGAAGTTGATGGTGCTATTCCGGTATTAAACGAAATTGAAAAGGGGAAAAAAAACTGCAGTGGAAATATGAAATAAAAACAGAAGGTGAGAAATACTTAGCTAACTAGGTAATATCCGTAGAGAGAGAAAAACAGTGTCCCTTTGTTTGTATTGTTTCAGACATTCTTTTGAGGTCTGCCAACTTACCTCCTTTTCTACAACTTAAAATTTTATTTCTAATATCTTATTATTCTTATTAAAGATTTAACTGAATTGTTAATTCTCATCACAGATGCTGTCTTGACTACACTGCCATTTGCTGCGAACTAGTACTTTCCTTGATAAAGACTGTTATAAAACACTTATTTACCTCCTTAGCCATGCACTCTGCCTTCACAAGTAGATTTTCTTTTTAGTCGCTGATTGCCACCTCAACCCTTACAATTATCTCTTCACATGCCTATAGGATACTTCGAAATTTCTTTTTCCTTGCTGCCAATATTTCCCTCTTGATCTCCCTATTTTTATTAACTTCCTCTCTAAATTTTAATGTCCTCTCTATGAAAGGCAGGTAGAATGTACACTCTACTGAAGCTATTCAGGTCATTTAAATCTCCCTTGTTTATATGCCCTAGCTTAAGCAACCTCTCCTTATAGTTTGAATTCTCAGCTTTATTGATATCATGGACAATCTTACATGCTATCACATATCCTATCATATTCTTTCTGTAAAATGACAATCTAAAATCTTTACAAAGTACTTGAGCAGTGACCAAACTTGCATTTTATACATTTTGAGCATAAGCAACTTCTCACATTGGCATACAAAATTATAATTACGAGAGGCATAGAGTAGATAGCCAGGTTTTCTCTCCCCATGGTAGTTACCAGATACATGAGGGTATAGGTTGACAAACATTTAGACAGGCACCTCAAAGTTCAAGGTCACAGTAAATTTATGTACATATACACAACCCTGAGATTTGTTTTCTTGTGGGCATACACAGTAAATTCAAGAAACATGATAGAATCAATGAAAGACCACACCCAACAGGACGGACAGACAACCAATGTGCAAATACAGAAGCAAAAATAATAAATGAATAAGCAATAAATATGGAGAACATGAAATAAAGAGTACTTGAAATTAAGTCCATAGGTTGTGGGAACAGTTCAGTGATGGAGCAAGTGAAATTGAGTGAAGTTATCCCTGCTGATTCAAGACCCTAATGATTGAAAGGTAGTAACTGTTCCTGAACCTGGTGTGTGGGCTCAGTAGTTCCTGCAATTTCTTCCTGATGGCAGCAGTGAAAAGAGAGCATGGCATGGGTGGTGGGGGTCCGAGATGATGGATGCTGCTTTCCTGTGACAGTGCTCCATGTAATGTGCTCAACAGTGGGGAGAGCTTTACCCGTGATGGACTGAGCGGTGTCCACTTCTTTTTGTGGAATTTTCCATTCAAGCACATTGGTGTTTCCATACCAGGCTGTGATGCAGCCATTCAATATACTCTCCACCACACATCCATAGAAGCTTGTCAACATTTTAGATGCCATACCGAATTTTTGCAGGAAGTAGAGTCACTGCCATGCTATCTTCTTAATTGCACTTATGTGCTGGACCCAGGGCAAATCCTCTGAAATAATAACACCGAGGAATTTAAAGTTGCTGATCTTCTCTACATCTGATCCCCCCCATGAGGACTGGCTCATGGATCTCTGGTTTTCTCCTCCTGAAGAGTCAATAATCAGCTCCTCGGTCTTGCTGGCATTAAGTGAGAGGTTGTTGTTGTAATACCACTCAGTCAGATTTTCAGTCTTCTTCCTAGATACTGATTCATCACCATCTTTGATTCCGCCAACGATAGTAGTATCGTCAGCAAATTAAATATGGTGTTGGAACTATGCTTAGCCTCACAGTCATAAGTATGAAGTAAATAGAGTAGGGCACCAAGTACACAGCCTTGTGACGCACCAGTGCTGATAGGGATTGCAGAAGAGATGTTGTTGCCAATCTGAACTGACAGGGGCCTGCAAATGAGAAAATTGAGGATCCAATTGCACAAGAATGCATTGAGGCCAAGGTCTTGAAGCTTATTGATTAGTTTTGAGGGGATAATGGTATTGAATGCTGAACTGTAGTTGATAAAAAGCAATCTTTTGGAAGAAAAAGTTTGTGAATCCTTTGGAATTACCTGGTTTTCAGCATTAATTACTCAAAATGTGGTTTGATCTTCATCTAAGTCACAATAATAGACAAATAATGAAGGTGGGTGAAAAGACACGGGGGGGGGGGAGGATATATATATTGTAAGGGAGAATGTGTGTGTGTGTTTGTTAGATCTGCAGCCCTTTCTGGCATTCTGAAGATCAGCTCATTTTGTGAAGGATAAGCATAGTCTATTATTTGGACTTCTTCCTCATTAACCACTTGTTTTTCTTTCTTTCTGTTTCATACAACTCTAATAAAGTGATTCCTTGTGGTTTAATACATGTGAAATGACTCCTTTGTTTGTGAATGCCCCTTGCTGAATCAGAAAAGAACAAAAAATGAATTTTAAAATATTTTTCTTGCAATTACAACTATTACCATTTTGAAAGATGCACTAAAACTGTATGGGGGAATTTGCATGATTGGATTTCCCCAAGTCAGGGCATCTTTACCTTGGGGAGCTCCTGCATTAAAAATTAACTTTATATTATTTAATTACAAAAATTAAAATTTCAGTCTCCTGTGGTGAGGTTTGAACTTTTTCTACTATGTTTTCATCCTCTTAATTAGCAATCTAAATTACTTGGGTGCTTCTTTACAAGCTCGGATTCCAACACTCACCGCTGTATAAGTCTTTTTTCACTTTCCTCTTATTATCCCTAGCACTACCTTTAATTAAACTTGTATATCTTAACACTCTGGCAGATCAAGCATCAGATAAATAATTATTCACAAATATAATGAGAATTTTAACAAATGAAAATGTTAGATCGATATTACAACTAAGATTCTTAATTGCTAGTTGATTACCGTGAGCTCGGAGCAGGGCCTCTGCAGTAAAAAGTGGAGCTTGAAGCATGTCCGCAGTTTCGACTATCAGCATATCCTTTAACTTCCTCAGATCCTGTGGTCTTAATCCCTCATATACCTTCATATTGGGAGGAAATAATTCAAATTTAAAAAAAAACTGTAGCAGACATCCCACCCTGCAAAAACTAATTTCAGGGAGGTAGCAGCCCCGCCCCTCCGCAACCCCATATCCCCCCCCCACCCCCCCAGGTCGACCTCCAACTGTGTATGTAATACTTCGTTTAGTGATTTTGTCTAATCTGTAAACCAAGTTGGGTATATGCAGAAAACGTGACATTAAAATATGTACTTATATTATCATGGAGTCTATTACAACTTTAAGCAAGTCTACAGGAAGTTTGGCGTCATCACGTAGGACATCAATAGAGTAGCTCCTGAGCAGCGAGCCAGATAATTTAAATAACGTTAACTACGCTAATGAACCAATGACATCTGTTAAGATCACCTCAACATGTCTTTTACATTTTAACCCACCATAGGCAATAGAAAAGTCACTGTTGCAAACAGTGCAGCGAGCAACACTGTCATTATTTTTGAGGTCGACTGTAAAGCCAGCCCACAGAGAAAACTGATAGGTCTACTTAGCACGAAGAGAGACCAATCAGGATGCTCGCTCTTGCTCTCCCTCTCAAAAAAATCGATTTGCGGGATATTGCATATAATTTCCGGGCATCAGGAAGCCACTATCAATATGCGGGAGAGTCCCGGAACTTCCGGGAGAGGTGGGATGTCTGCTCTAGAGGCAATTAGGTAAAATGTGATTCCCAATATCCAGTACAAACATATGGGTGATACACAAAAAGACCTAATTCTTCCAAAATTCTGAAACCTATTTTACTATGATAAACAATATGTGTTGGGTCACCTTTTCAAAACATTTAAAGAATCCATCAGTTTTAATCTGAACAATTATTATTTTTGGATACATATTGAAATTTTTAGATTTGGTCAATTTGCTCAAAATTCAGAAGTCTCCAAGACATTAAGTAGAATATTTAAATAAATACATAATTCACAAACAGTATAAAGAAACAAAAGTAAATTCTGGTTAAAGATTCATTTCCTCCTCTTAGCACAACAAATGAAAAATTATGTCTCCAAATCTCAGAAACCTATAATGTTCTTTGACAAGGAAAACACCCCAACCCTCTCCTCTCCTCTCCTCTGACACTACCAACCCCCTTCACCCCTCTGATCCTAGCTCTCATCCATGCCGGGTCTTCATCATCCCTTCTTTGAGACAGAACATTCTGTCCTCAGTAAGGGTTCCACCTTTGTAGCCCTGTACCCACACCTCAGTAAGTTCCATGATACTGAGCTGCTCTTCCACTATTTCCACCTCCATGCCTACTTCTTTGACAAGGTCTCTCCACTCCACACCAATGACCATGTCTCCCACCATTAACCCTCCTCCTCTTCCCAGACAGCCCACTCTGGTCTTCTGCCTGTTCTGGATCTTTTCATTGCCAGCTGTGGATGGGAGATCCACTGTCTCGACTTTACCACTCTTCTCTCCAATTCCAACCTCACACTCCTTCCCAACACTCTGCTCTCCACTCTCTCTGCACTAATCCTAACCTCACCAACAAACCTGCAGAAAAGGGGGGGGGGGGGCCACTGTAGTAGTCTGGCAGACTGACCTCTACCTTGCTGAGGCTCAGTGACGACTGTCAGACACCTCCTCTTACTTACCAATCAAACAGGACCCCACTAAGGAGCAGCAGGCCATTGTCTCCCACACCATCGCAGACCTTCTTAACTTTGGGGATCTCCTATTCACTACCACCAACCTCACAGTTCCCTCACCCCGCACCTCCTGTTTCTACCTCCTACCACAAATCTGCCAATCCAGTTTGACCCATTGTTTCTGCTTGTCCTACCCCACTAAATTCATATCTGCATACATCGACTGAATTTTATTCTCCTGGTTCAGTCCCTTCCTACCTACATTTGTGACACCTCACACGTCCTTGATCTTTTCAATTATTTCGTTTCCTGGTCCCGAGCATCTTATTTTCACCATGGATGTCCAGTCCCTATACACCTCCATCCCCCACCAGGAAGGCCTCAAGGCTCTCCGTTTCATTCTGGACAATAAACCCAACCAGTTCCCCTCCACCACCTCCGTCTGCAGAACATCCTTGCTCTCAATAATGTCTCCTTTGGCTCCTCCCATTTCCTTCAAACAAAAGGTGTAGCCTTGGACACTCACATGGATCCCTGCTATGTCTGCCTTTTTGTCAGCTATGTGGAACAGTATGTTCCAAGCCTACATCGACGATGTGACTCCCCAACTTTTCCTACGCTACGTCAACGATTGCATTGGTGCTGCTTCTTACACCCATGTGGAGCTCGTGGACTTCATCAATTTTGCCTCCAACTTCCACCCTGTCCTCAAATTTACCTGGTCCATTTCTGACACCTTCCTCCCCTTTCTTGATCTCTATCTCTGGAGACAGCTTATCTACTGATGTCCATTATAAACCCGCTGACTCTCACAGATACCTGGACTATCCCTCTTCCCACCCTTTTACTTATAAAAATTCCATCCCCTTCTCTCAATTCCTCTATCTCCGCTGCATCTGCTCATAGGGTGAGGCTTTTCATTCCAGAATGAATGAGATGCCCTCCTTCTTCAAAGAAAGGGGCTTCCCTTCCTCCACTATCAATGCTGCCTACAACCGCATCGCTTCCATTTCACGCACATTCTCCAGTCACCCGACCAAGGAAAGGATTTCTCTCATCCTCACGTACCAGCCAATCAGCCTCTGCATCCAGCATATAATTCTCTGCAACTTCTTCCATCTCCAAAGGGATCCCAACACCAAGCACATCTTTCCCTTCCCCTCACTTTCTGCCTTCCGCAGTGAGTCCCTTATCCATTCATTCCTCCCTACTGATCTCCCTCCTGGCACTTATCTTTGCAAGCGGACCAAGTGCTACACCTGTCACAAACAAGAGAAAATCTGCAGATGCTGCAAATCCAAGCAACACACACAAAATGCTGGAGGAAGTCAGCAAGCCAGGCTGCTGGGTCCTGCTGAAGGGTTTTGGCCCAAAAAGTTGACAGTACTCCTTCTCCAGCCCTGTATCCCTCACCAATCAGCTTCCCAGCTCTTTACTTCATCCCTCCTCTCCCCCTGGTTTCACCTGTTATCTTGTGTTTCTTCCTCCTCGCCCACCACCTTCTAACTCTGAGTCATCATCTTTTTTTCTCCAGTGCTGATGAAGGGACTCAGCCCGATATGTCCACTATACTGTACTCTTTTTTCATAGATGCTGCCTGGCCTGCTGAGTTCCTCCAGCATTTTGTGTGTGTTAAGTGATTACCTTGCCTGGATTAAACTCAGTTAAATAGAACTTTGTCACTATGTCACCAGTAACACAAATAGCTTTAATTAAGCCGCCACAAATACAAACTTTCAGTAAAAGAAACCTTGGCTGTATGACTGCCAAAGAACAGGGAGCAGGGCTTCAAATTCTTGAGTCATTGGGATCTATTTTGGGGAAGGTATGACTTATACAAAAAAGATGGATTACACCTGAACCCAAAAGGTACTAATATCCTCGCGGGATTGTTTAATATAGCTGTTAGGGAGGCTTTAAACTAAGTTGGCAAGGGGAAGGAAACCAAGGTGTTAGGGTCGAGGGACGAGGAAAATAGAAATAAGTCAAAAATACTGTGCAGCAAAGATCGCAAGAAGGACAGGCCGGTGAATATATAGGATAATTTGCTGCAAAATAGAAATATAGCAAAATCGACAACAGATACTGATCTAAATGTACTGTACTTAAATGCACGCAGCATTAGAAATAAAGTGGATGACCTTGCTGCACAGCTGCAGGTTAAGATATGACATTGTGGCCATCACCGAGTCATGGCTAAATGATGGATGTGATTGGGAGCTGAATATCCAAGGATACACAGTGTATAGGAAAGTTAGGAAGGTAGGTAAAGGGGGTGGCATGGCCCTGATGGTAAGTAATGATATCAAATCAATAGAAAGAAGGGACATAGGATCAGAAGAGGTAGAATCCTTATGGGTAGAATTAAGAAATGGCAAGGGTAAAAAGACACTAATAGCAGTTATATACAGGCCTCCAAGCAGCAGCTGGGATGTGGACTACAAGTTGTAGCTGGAAATAGAAAAAGCGTGTCAGAAGGAAAATGTCAAGATAATTATGGGAGATTTCAATATGAAAGTGGATTGGGAAAGTCAGGAAGGTAATGGATCTCAGGAGAGGGAGTTTGTAGAATGCCTACAGGATGGCTTTTTGGAGCAGCTTGTCCAGAAGCCCACCAGGGGACCGGCTGTTTTGGATTGGGTGCTGTGTAACGAACCTGAGGCGATTAAGGAGCTAGAGGTAAGGGAACCCCTTGGAAGTAGTGATCATAATATGATTGAGTCCAGTTTCAAATTTGAAAAGGAGAAGCTGGTATCAGATGTATGGATATTTCAGTGGACAGGGGAAATTCTCATACCACTGTAGAGGAACTGGCCCAAGTCGATTGGAAAAGTAAGCTAGTTGGAGGGACGGCAGAGCAGAATTGGATGAAATTCCTACAAGAAATAAGGAAAATGCAGGAAAAATATATTCCAAGAAAAAAGAAAATCATGAATGGAAAAATGGCACAAATGTGGCTAACGAGAGAGGTTAAGGCAAAAATAAAAGCAAAAGAAACAGCGTACAAGGAAGCATGAATTAGTGAAAAAACTGAGGACTGGACAATTTTTAAAAACTTACAGAAGGAAACTAAGAAAGTCATTAGGAAAGAAAAGATGAATTATGAAAGGAAGTTGGCGATTAACATAAAAAAGGATACTAAGAGTTTTTTTAAATATATGAAGAGTAAAAGAGTGAAAAGGCTAGATACGGAAACGATTGAAAATGATGCCGGAGAAATTATAATGGATAACAAAGAGATGGCGAAGGAACTGAATGAGTATTTTGCATCAGTCTTCACAGTGGAAGACATGAGCAATATACCTGATAGCCAGAGGTATCAGGGAATAGAATTAGGCACAGTCAAGATTACTGAGAGAAAGTGCTTGAGAAGCTAAGTGGACTAAGAATAGATAAGTCTCCGGGTCCAGATGAGGTGCACCCAAGAGTTCTGAAGGAGGTGGCTTTGAAGATTGTGGAAGCATTGGAAATGATCTTCCAGGAATCAATAGACTCTGGCATGGTTCCGGAGGACTGGAAGGTCGCAAATGTAGTTCCGTTATTTAACAGCAAAAAGAAAATTACAGACCTATTAGTCTGACATCAGTAGTTGGAAAGATATTGGAGTCAATCCTCAAGGATGAGGTTATGAAATACCTCGAGGTGCATGACAAGATAGGCCCAAGCCAGTATGGTTTCATGAAGGGAAGATCCTGTCTCACCAACCTACTGGAATTTTTTGAGGTAATCTCAAATAAGATTGACAAAGGAGAGGCTGTGGATGTTGTGTATTTGGATTTTCAAAAGGCCTTCGATAAGGTGCCACATACGAGGCTGCTTCATAAGATGAGAGCCCATGGAATTATAGGAAAGATATTGAAATGGGTGGAGCATTGGCTGATAGGCAGAAAACAAAGGGTGGGAATAAAGGGATCCTATTCTGATTGGTTGCCGGTTACTAGTGGTGTTCCGCAGGGGTCAGTGTTGGGGCTGCTTCTTTTTACGATGTATATCGATGATTTGGATTATGGATTAAATGGTTTTGTGGCTAAGTTTGCGGATGACACCAAGATAGGTGGAGGAGCAGGAAATGTTGAAGAAATGGAAAGGTTGCAGAGTGAGTTAGTCAGTTTAGGAGAGTCGGCAAAGAAATGGCAGATGAGATACAACGTTGACAAATGTACGGTTGTACATTTCGGAAGAAGAAATAATTGGGCAGATTATTATTTAGATGGGGAGAAAATTCAAAAATCGGAAGTGCAAAGGGACTTGGGGGTCCTCGTGCAGGATACCCTAAAGGTTAACCACCAAGTTGGATCGGCGGTAAGGAAAGCGAATGCTACGTTGGCATTCATTTCAAGAGGAATAGTGTATAAGAGTAAGGAGGTGTTCATGAGGCTCTATGGAGCATTAGTGAGACCTCATTTGGAATAATGTGTGCAGTTTTGGGCCCCCTATCTTAGAAAGGATGTACTGATGTTGGAGAGAGTTCAGAGAAGATTTACAAGGATGATTCCTGGAATGCAGGGGCTTACATATGAGGAGCGTTTGTCAGCTCTTGGATTGTATTCATTAGAGTATAGAAGAGTGAGAGGGGATCTCATAGAAGCATTTCGAATGTTGAAAGGGTTAGACAGAGTAGATGTGGAAAGGTTGTTTCCCATGGTGGGTGAGTCCAGGACAAGAGGCCATAGTCTTAGAATTAGAGGGTACCCAGTTAAAACAGAGATGAGGAGAAATTTTTTTAGCCAGAGGGTCGTGGATTTGTGGAATTCGTTGCCACATACAGCTGTGGAGGCCCGATCATTGAGGGGGTTTAAGGAGGAGATTGATAGGTATCTAACTAGTCAGGGTATCAAGGGATATGGGAGAAAAGCAGGAAATTGGAACTAGACGGGTGAATAGTTTAGCTCATGGGGGAGCTGCGGAGCAGACTCGATGGGCCGAATGGCCTACTTCTGCTCCTTTGTCTTGTGATCTTCTGAACAGCATTAAAGTACCAGAAGCATCATCTATAACAAACAGAGACTCAGATGGAATGGTGGTGTCAACTGAGAGAGAGTAATGAAGACTTGATAACTGCAGACGTGTCAGGAGGAAGTATAAATCAAAAGAGGTGAATAAGAGGAAAGGTGAAATTGAGCAACAAAACATAACAGTTTCTAGAAAAGTGAAATAATGCTGAAAATATTTAGCTAGTGAGGTAGCATTCGTGAAGACAGAAAATGGAATAACATTATAGGATAGATTATTTTTTAAAAATTAGACCTGACCAGTGCTAATACAAACAGATAAGGCGGATTATCTGAAATTTCAGTTCAATATAGAGAGCCAATGACTAGTCAGAAGATGAGATGGTACTGCATGGGCTTTAGTTAGGCTTTGTTGGTACAAGAATCTTAAGATAGGTCAGACTGGGATGGAGAACTGAAATGACAGGCAACTGGAAGCACAAATTCACCTTTGCAGACTGAACTCTGTAAACCAGGCACTCGAAGCTGCATTTAGTTTCCCTAACATGGAGAACATACTGGGGGTAGAAAGTAGTGCTGTATTTCAGTGGAACAAAGGAAATTACAGTGGTATGAGAGAGGAACTGGCCCAAGTCAATTGGAAAAGTAAGCTAGATGGAGGGATGGCACAGCAGAATTGGATGAAATTCCTAAAAGAAATAAGGGAAGTGCAGGAAAAATATATTCCAAGAAAAAAGAAAATCATGAGTAGAAAAATGGCACAAATGTGGCTGAGAGAGGTTAAGGCTAAAATAAAAGCAAAAGAGATGGCGTACAAGGAAGCAAAAATTAGTGGGAAAACTGAGGACTGGACAATTTTTAAAAACTTACAGAAGGAAACTAAGGAAGTCATTCGGAAAGAAAAGATGAATTATGAAAGAAAGTTGGCAATTAACATAAAAAAGGATACTAAGAGTTTTTAAAAAATATATGAAGAGTAAAAAAGTGACACGGGTAGCTGTAGGACAGATTGAAAATGATGCTGGAGAAATTATAATGGGTAACAAAGAGATGGCAGAGGAACTAAATGAGTATTTTGCATCAGTCTTCACAGTGGAAGACATTAGCAACATACCTGATAGCCAGAGGTCTCAGGGAATAGAATTAGGTACAGTCAAGATCACTAGAGAGAAAGTGCTTGGGAAGCTAAATGGACTAGGAATAGATAAGTCTCCCAGACCGGATGAGGTGTATCCACGGGCTCTGAAGGAGGTGGTTTTGGAGATTGTGGAGGCATTGGAAATGATCTTCTAGGAATCAATAGACTCTGGCATAGTTCTGGAGGACTGGAAGGTCATAAATATAGTTCTTCTGTTTAAGAAACGAGGGAGGCAGCAAAAAGAAAATTACAGACCTACTAGTCTGACATCAGTAGTTGGAAAGATATTGGAGTCAATCCCCAAGGACGAGGTTATGAAATACCTCGAGGTGCATGACAAGATAGGCCCAAGCCACATGGTTTCATGAAGGGAAGATCCTGCCTCACAAACCTACTGGAATTTTTTGAGGTAATCTCAAATAAGATTGACAAAGGAGAGGCTGTGGATGTTGTGTATTTGGATTTTCAAAAGGCCTTCGATAAGGTGCCGCATAAGAGGCTGCTTAATAAGATGAGAGCCCATGGAATTACAGGAAAGATATTGGAATGGGTGGAGCATTGGCTGATAGGCAGTAAGCAAAGGGTGGGAATAAAGGGATCCTATTCTGATTGGTTGCCGGTTACTAGTGGTGTTCCGGAAGTGTCGGTGTTGGGGCCGCTTCTTTTTACAATGTACAGTCGGTCCTCCTTATCCACGAGTTCCGCATGCACGAATTCAACCAACCGCGAATCGAGAAAACCCGGAAGTGCTCTTCCAGCACTTGTTGTTCAAGCATGTACAGACTTGTTTTTCTTGTCATTATTCCCTAAACAATGCAGTATAACTACTATTTTACATAGCATTTACATTGTATTAGGTATTATAAGTAACCTAGACATGATTTAAAGTATACGGGAGGATGTGCGTAGGTTATCGTGGATCGGGATCGAAAAAAAAACCGGAAGTTCTCTTACTAAAGTAAGTTGGAATAGGTACATCCGGTATTATTTAGCATCAGTTAGTCAAACATTTGTCTTAGTATAGAGTATAGATTTTACCTTTCTATGCATATAAAACACTTAAGAAATGGATGTTTCAGCGCCGGGCTCGGGAACGGAAATTCCCCAGTTCGATCCAGTGACAGACCGCTCCTGAGCACGCTGTCCATCCCTGCTGGGTTGATGTGAAGGATCAAAAACCCAAAACCCCAAAACCCAATAATTAAACCACTGCATAGCTTAGTAATAATTGTAGCTTTCATTGGGGCAGGGATTTTCTCACTTTATCCTTTAAAATTGTTCCGATCGTTGACCGACTGTAGCCTAACGCTTTTCCAATGACCAATGGCATTTCACTGCTTTCCGATCGCTTTATTATTTCCACTTTATTTTAAATCGCAAACGTGATTATTTTCGTGAACAGAAGCACTGCGGATTCAGAGCTCCGCTGCCGGGTCCCAATGTCCACCGCACTGACACAGGTTAAATAAAGTCCGAGGTTCTGCTGGGTCCTAAGGTCCACCGCATTTAGACAGGTTGAATAAGGGACTTGAGCATTCGCGTGTTTGGTATCCGCGAGGGGTGCTGGAACCAATTCCTCGCGGATAAGGAGGACCAACTGTATATTGATGATTTAGATTATGGATTTAATGGTTTTGTCATTAAGTTTGCGGATGACACCAGGATAGGTGGAGGAGCAGGAAGTATTGAAGAAACGGAAAGGTTGCAAAGAGACTTGGTCAGTTTAGGAGAGTGGGCAAAGAAGTGGCAGATGAGATACATTGTTGAGAAATGTACAGTTATACATTTTGGAAGAAGAAATAATAGGGGAGATTATTATTTAGATGGGGAGAAAATTCAAAAATCGAAAGTGCAAAGGGACTTGGGGTTCCTCGTACAGGATACCCTAAAGGTTAACGACCAGGTTGGATCGGCAGTAAGGAAAGCGAATGCTATGTTGGCATTCATTTCAAGAGGAATAGTGTATAAGAGTAAGGAGGTGTTGGTGAGGCTCTATGGGGCACTGGAGAGACCTCATTTGAAATACTGTGTGCAGTTTTGGGCCCCCTATCTTAGAAGGGATGTACTGATGTTGTAGGAAGTTCAGAGAAGATTTAAGAGAATGATTCCTGGAATGCAAGGGCTAACATATGAGGAGTGTTTGTCAGCTCTTGGACTGTATTCACTACAGTATAGAAGAATGAGAGGGGATCTCATAGAGACATTTCGAATGTTGAAAGGGTTGGACAGAGTAGATATGGAAAGGCTGTTTCCCTTGGTGGGTGAGTCCAGAACAAGAGGTCACAGTCTTAGAATTAGAGGGTACCCATTTGAAACAGAGATGAGGAGAAATTTTTTAGTCAGAGGGTCATGGATCTATGGAACTCGTTGTCACATACAGCTGTGGAGGCCTAATCATTGAGGGTGTTTAAAGGAGGAGATTGATAGGTATCTAATTAGTCAGGATATCAAGGAATATGGGGAAAAAGCTGGAAGTCGGAACTAGATGGGAGAATAGTATAGCTCATGGTAGCGTGGCGGAAGACTTGATGGGCCGAATGGCCTACTTCTGCTCCTTTGTCTTGTGATCTTGTGAGCCCTTGGATGCTGGGACCAAAAATGGAAAGAACTCAACACTAAATTCAACCTTTTCCGTCAGTATCAGAGTAGCTAGACATTTCAAACATACTCTCTTATGTAATCTTTTCTAGATAGAATAGTTATTATTAACAAATCTTTATCACATTTGCAGTCAACACCAACAGTTTTCTTGGCTTTCACCAGTGAATAAAATACCCTTTATTTTCTTCATCCCTCATCTGCACTCAGATTCCCTTGTAGGTCCAAATATGTCTGATTTCCATCTTTTCCTAGTTCATACACATGGTCATTAATCCAAATTTTAACGGTTTTACTCTCCACAGACGTGACGAAACCTGTTGAGTATCACCAGCATACCCTATTTTTGGTTTTGGATTTATGGCATTTATAGATTAACTCTACAATTTATGGCTAAGCAAGCTATTTGTTTCAGTTAAAATACAGTGTTAGGGTGCTGAAAATTACACTATCTTTTAATTTGGTTTCTGAATAATTAAAACAAATTTGAATAGATGTCTTAAGGTCACCTGTGAGAAATCTACAAAGTTCATTTGTTCCAAGTTGAAAATTACAAAATTACAAAAAGTATACCTCTCTTCTGTCCAAAGCCGCATACTCTGCTTCCACTTCTTCAGCTTCTGGGTCTCGTGAAAACACCATCCGTGACTCAAGATTAAGAGCTAGGTCCTTATGATGCTGTTTCTCAGCACAGTCACATGGCGTATCTCGGTTTTCATTTTCTGCAAAGAGGTCTGCATCGTACCTTACTAAGAGCTGCAATTAATGAAAAATAAAAAGCTAAGTTTTCCTGCCCATGTTTTAATGTGATGAGCAAGTCCATGGCAGATACGTTTAGCAAATTATTTCCCCCAATGAATGCATTTCCTTTGATACTCCATTTGTAGTTACCAAATAATTGACAAGATAGTAATTTTTAATTAAGCAATTAGTCAAGTAATTCATAATTGTAAATATTACTAAAACAACTCATCTAATGGACAAATACACTATCTGCCAGGTTTAGATTTTACAGATAATGTTTAAAAAGGAGCAGCCTGGAAAGAAGGCGCCAGCAGTTTTTGCAGACCTAGGTGACTTCCTCCAGTTTGTCCATTAAACAGCTTATTCTTCTTCTCTTATGGTTTTCCTTTCTTTTCAAGGTGGATGGGGTTCTGTTGGAGTCCATGATCTACAGTTCAAGCTACTGTACTTCACAAGCGGTGGGTATTCAGACTGGCTGCGTACCCTAGTGTTTCACTATCTCCATTAACGGCCTGGAAGACATGCACCCTTGGGGAATGGCCCCGTGGATGACAGGTTCTTCGTTGATTTTGTTGCCTGAAGCATGGTGGGAGACTGAGACATCGAGACAAGTGGTGTGCTTGCTATCCGCTGGTTGCTGTCAGAGGGTGGTTCCTGTACTCATGTGATCCTTCTCTCTCCTCTCTTTTGATGGAGAGTGAGAGCCTGTCGGCCCTCGAGATATGGAACTTGGAGAAGCAATACGGAAGACTGTAACATTGGAACAGTGAGCTGCTCGTCACCGCTCTCATTGTTGTACAAGCTCTCTTCCTCACTGGAGAGAGGGAGTCTATCTGAGATACTGAAGTGCTGGGTTATAGACTGTAGTTTTGATGGACTCTGGATCAAGGTCTTTTTGGGGGCTTTTGCTTTTCCCTGTTCCTTGCATCGTGAGGTGGTCAATATTTTTGTTGGCATGAGTTGGGGGAGGGGAGTTTGGTGCTTTTGCTGCTGGGTCTGTGAAGGGTGGGGGGGGATGGGGGTTTCTGGGCTTCGATGTTCTATCATTCATTCCACGGAGTCTTTTGTTTCAGGAATGTCTATGAAGAGTACGAATTTCAGGTTGTACACTGTATACATTTCCTGATATTAAAGGAACCTAAATCTAAAATGAATACGCACAGTCAGTTGGTCTATACTAGGGGTCCACAACCTTTTTTGCACTGCGGACCGGTTTAATATTGACAATATCCTTGCGGACCGGCCACCGGGGGGGGGGGGGGAGGGCGGGCTGTTTAAGTAGGGTTAAACTCACCTCAACGTGTCTTTTACAGTTAGGGTTGCTAACCTTCTCACTCCCAAATAAGGGGCAAAAGTAGCAGTCAAATCCTGGGACACTTGTATTTACCCCAGAAAAGACTACCATGACCATGAAGCCTTGCATGGGCACCTGTGTGTGCATATGTGATGTGCGCATGCGCGTACGTCCCGATTTTTTTCCACAAATCAGTTTTGCCTTAATCTTCCCGACTACACTGTACATACATTATTTCTACTTTGTATAGGCTGTGCATTTATCATATCATTCCTGCTTTTACTATATGTTAGAGTTATTAAGTTTTATGTGTTATTTGGTATGATTTGTTAGGTTATTTTTTTGGGTCTGGGAATACTCAAAAATTTTTCCCATATAAATTAATGGTAATTGCTTCTTCGCTTTACGCCATTTCGGCACGAAAGGTTTCATAGGACATTCTACCTTAGCGGGGGAAATACGGGACAAGGGCGATCCCGCATGGGACAAACCAATTTAGCCCAATATATGGGATGTCCCAGCAAATATAGGACAGTTGGCAACCCTACGTTCTAGTTCAACAGTGCGTGACAGGGAATGAGGAAAGGTGCAGCTGACTGATATCGTTTCCTTGCGGCCTGGTAGCATATGCTTTGCGGCCGGTACCGGTCCACGGCCCGGTGGTTGGGGTCTGCTGGTCTATACCTCGATTATTTTTGGTTCTGTTGGCCAGCAGTTGAAATTCAGTTCCACCAACTGTGCAATGAAAGTGTAAAACAGGAAAGAAATAAGGAAAACACCATCATAGAAACAATACAGAGAAAGACTTTATCATGGGGAAGGACACATCTGGGAAAGGAGAGAAATAGATGAACAAGTACCGAGAAGCTAAGAAAACAGTGTATATCATTAGCGTTTATAAAAATATGAAATGTGAAGCAAAATTTATTTAAAATTGCTAACTACACTCAGCGGTCACTTTATTATGTACACACCTGCTCATTGATGCAAATATCTAATTAGCAAATCATGTGGCAACAACTCAATGCATGAAAGCATGGAGACATTGTCAGGAGGTTCATTTGCTGTTCAGACCAAACATCAGCATAAGGAAGAATTGTGACTGAAGTGACTTTGACGGTAGTATGATTGTTGGTGCCAGATAGGGTGGTTTGAGTATCTCAGGAACTGCTGATCTCTTGGGATTCTCATGCACAACAGTCTCCAGAGTTTACATAGAATGGTATGAAAAACAATAAAAAAAAATGGAGTGATGATGGTTGTGGGTGAAAACACCTTCTTCATGAAAGAGGTCAGAGAAAATGGCCAGACTGGTTCAAGGTGATAGGAAAACGTAACTGAAATAACCAGATGCTACAACAGCAGAAAACCATCTCTGATGTACAACACATTTAACCTTGAAGTGGATGGGCTACAACAGCAAAGGATCACGAACATACATTCAGAGGCCACTTTATTATTAGGTACAGGAAGTACCTAACAAGGAGGCCACTGAGTGTAAAGTGATAATTATTTAAAGTTATTTAAATATGCTTGCCACTACTGGACATGCTTATATCAGACTGTGGTTATTAAAAGAAAAATCAGAAAGGTTATAATACACAGAAACAGTTTCCAGTGATTAGAGTCAAGACAGATTTCAGCTAAAGTAGGGAGAACTTCTAGAGAGCGTTTAGCATTAAAGTGTACAATGGCCAAGCTATACAAGATATTAATTCCAAAAAAAAATCTTCAGGTGTCATAAGGCACCTTATGTGGAGCTTTGTCAAGAAATTTGACATTGGAAAATGATCAAAATCTTCAGACAGCTCAGAAATAAGCTGGGGAGAAAATGGAATCTGGGCTATGTTAAAGAAATAGAAATAAGACCACATCCCAACCAATGAATTCCTAAATAATAAAAAAATTATAAAATTGTCAGCATTAAATATACACTGTATACATAAATCTAATAACAACTTCTGTTATGCTCAAAGGTGCTGTCAACAATAAAACACAGAAACATAACTGCATGAGGTGCATGCATTAAAACCTTTGTATTATTTATACAAATTAAACTGATGAGTAACACAAGAACATGGAAACTATTCTTATTAAAAATATCAAAAATGCTATACTTGTACAATTCTCAAGTAATTTTTAAAAATGGTTTACTAAGTCAGATACAACTTAAATTCTCTGCCTTGAAAGAACAGAGCAGTATTTAATTTCCTTAAATATCTTTAAACAGTAAATTTTAAAATTAGAAAATAAATACAAAGTGTTTTAGCTATTATTATAATTTCCATGTCTCAATGCCAAATGTTGCAAACTCTATTTTAAACTTGTAGTGTTTTGACTTCCTGGTTAGCTGTATTTGCACATGTGCAAAAGCTTCAATGAGATACTAAGTGACATTCGATTTATTCAGCTCCAGTGATCTCTATAAATGGATGCTAGAAGTCCACACTTTCAAGGTTACTGGTGAGATACCTGCTTTGCAATTGGCTGTAGAATCCAGTTAACCCACTGAAGCTTAAAATGTAACATATTTGGGTTCCCAAGATATTCTGAGCTTTATTGATAAATTATCTTTAAATTAAAAAAAAATCAGGATCACATGCTCTTTGAGCCATTTAAAAATATGTAACATTTTAAGCTTTGGAGAGACATTATAAAAATGTAAATGTCTTTTATCGTCAGCTTTCCAGTCGTTCATCACATTGAACTCAAAAGGGGAATAAAGTCATCGTAATTCTCAAATGTCAATATGTTTTCATAAATATGCTGAATTTGAAAACAAACATTTGATTAACATTCCCTCAAAATTGATTCGGCCTTATCACAAAATGGAAAATTAGTATATATATTTCTTTAAACGCAAACACGAGGAAATCTGCAGATACTGGAAATTTAAGTAACACACACAAAATGCTGGTGGAGACAGCATCCAAAGGAAGAAGCACAGTTGATGTTTCGGGCCAAGTCCCTTCGTCAGGACTAACTGAGAGAAGAGATAGTTAAGAGATTTGAAAGGGGGAGGGGGAAATCTCTTACTATCTCTTCTCTCAGTTAGTCCTGACGAAGGATCTCGGCCCGAAACGTCGACTGTGCTTCTTCCTATGGATGCGGTCTGGCCTGCTGCGTTCCATCAGCATTTTGCGTGTGTTGCTTATATATATTTCTTGATTGGCTACTTCACCTCTTTGCCTTCAGTTTGACATAGTATTACTGAAATCTGTATTAGACATATTTAAACCCCACAGCAGCCTAGGAATAATTACCTCCACACACGCTTTCATCCCTGAGGCAGCTGCATAGTGCAAAGGTGTGCTCTTTTTGTTATCAACAGCATTGTTCTCAGCCTTTTCAAACTCGCCTTTGTCAAGTTTGGCACCCTTCCACTTAAGAATCATCTGCAAACATTCAGCTCTCTTGTCATCATCTTCATTGGGTCGTGCAAGACGAGGCTGCAGGGCTGCTTCAGGGAGCATGATATGCGGCCCCATACACAACAAGTGCAAAGCAGTCTCATTATGTATATTTCGCTTGTTTGGATTTCCATCTTTGTTGAAAAGAAAGATTCTGTTTGGCACAAGGGAAAAGATTTTCAAAATTGAACTTGATCACAATCAGATATTTGTGCTAATAAATTCAGTAAGCTGTTTGTTGTAAAAGCATGAGGCTTTAACAATTGCAATACAAAGCACAGTGCTGGAACATAAAATGTGTTACATGATAATTAGCCTGAAAGAAAGCACTTTTTAACCTCACTAAAGCTTCAGTTAGTTCCAAATCTTCGGTCTTTTGCAGCTTATGCAGTTGACCTTTGGTAAAGAGCTGTAACAGCGATGGCAATATAAAAGACAGGCATTCTTTTGGATAGCCCTAGTAGGACAACATAGTTACGACTGTGCCTTAAGCTTAAATTTTATTTTGAGATATATTTAGCTAAATTTTGTGGGTGAATCTAGAAATCAGGATTTCTACTTAAATAAAGATATCTATTTAACATGGAAGAGGCATATTTTTTCTCTCAGTCATGTGTATTTAGAAATCTCTTCCTCAAAGAGCCATGAAAACAAACTTCAAATATTTTTAAGGCAGATAGATACTTAGTAATTAAGGAGACGAAATGTTATTAAAAACAGATGGGAATACAAAGCTAGGTGACAATTAAGTCAGCCATGAGCAGGCATCTGGACAGAATGGCATTCACCTGCTCCTAAATATGTATCTTCACAATTTGATGAAAACTTGTTTGTTGGTCAACACCAAATCTCAGTATTTTTAAACAAGTTACAAGCAAATGTAATTAATTATATTCTATATTAAATAGGTGGTAAATTGCAAAATAGGAAATTTATCACGTTTCTGTCAAGCCATTTTTCAAGTACATAGCTTATCATTTGAAAATGTTCTGACAAAACAAAATGTATGCAGTGTTTCTTAATTTCATGTGTGAAGACATGGCTATGACTTTACATGTACAGTAGATGGTAATTATTGAGTTCACATTATTGCATCATTTAAATATGGGACTTTAAAATACAATCAATGTTTCTAAATATAAAAAGTGCTGCACATTAGTAAATTTGAGAATTTACAAGCCAATTTAAATCCTTCATCACTGGTATAATGTCAAAAAGGAACCAGAAATGATCATGAAAACATGTCACCACTACATGCAGGTTTCCTCAACCTCCATAAACAGCTCTCTTCTTCACAAACACACTGTCCTTTGTAAACGATTAGTTGATTTAGAGCAAGGGGTCCCAACCCGGGGTCCACGGACCTCTTGCTTAATGGTATTGGTCAATGGCACAGAAGAAAGTTGGGAACCCCTGATTTAGAGAGAGTAGAATGGTTTCAAGAGGTAGTTATACAGAGCTGGGTGTCAGTGCTCAGGCAGAAATGAACACCTGTTTATTGCATAGTGACACAGATAAGAAGGATAGATCCTCAAAGAGCAGGGGTTAAGAGAAGAAGCAGGATGATAAAGTGGAAACTATTGCAAATTTCCAATAACAGCTCCACTTAGAAGAGATTAATAAATCAAATGCAATCCACATACTAAAGTTAAATGGATTTGGTAGAAATTTAAGTTCACAAAGGAAAAAATAGACTTTATTGATTGGAAGCTTTTAATAGACAATGCACAACTCCACATATTGCAGCAACATACTTTCTCCTGCATTGCCCATTTGCCTACATCTCTACCTGAAATTTCAAATGTCCTGCAGTTAAATAATAACAGCAGAATAATTATCACTTACATCTTCCATTGCTTAATTTATCATGGAAATTTGGCATGGAAATTCAGGTGAAATACAAATTCAATTCATAATACTAAGAGGAATCTTGAAAGCAAAACAACAGATGTGACTATGGGTAGTAAAAATAGTTTTGCATATCAAGAGTGAAGCCATGAGGTTTTTATAAATTACATTGCAAATTAAGCAACCAATTTTGAAAACTCACCGCAACAACTTGGTCATAGCATGTCTGGCAGCGTAATGCAGAGGAGTGTTATGTTGATAGGGTTCCCCATAAGAAGCATTTGGATCCAAAGACTCTTTGAACTGAGGATTGCTCTCATAGAGTTGGTAAGCCAAGGACTCATCCCCATTTATGAGAGCTTTACGAAATTTAGTTGTGGTGTTCCCCATATTTTATTGGGAATTGTTGGCACTTTCAGTTTCAGCTACTTGACATGCTGATATCCAAAAGCATGCTTCACATCCTACAGAATGAAAAGAGATTTCAAATAATGCACTTGTGAAGAAGCAATCCTCCGATGCTTCTGTACAAATTATTCCTCTGCATAGATTATTCTCAACCATTACAATCACATAAGTGGCTTTCATTCCCAATAGTCAGTTCAGTCACATCCACATGTATTTTTTGATTTGTCTTGCCAAAAGTAAGTACTTTTAGGTTTGGTTTCTGTCTCAAAATAACCACTATAACTTTTTTAACTTATCTTTCCAATAAAAATTAAGCCTCAGAACATTATCAAGATGCAACCAATTTAAGTTGTGTTCCAGAACAAGTATCTCTGGTTATCAAAAAACATGACATCTATAATTAAGAATTTATATTTAGCAGAACCCGAGAAAAAACTTTACATATGATGCTAACTATTTTTCACAGAACAAGATGAGCAAATGGCATACAGGAATCAAAAAGCACAATCTAAGTAGAGGGAGACTTCAAATACATGCAGTTCAGAGGGAATTACATGTTCTAGTGCATGAACCATAAAGTTAACAAGTCTAACAAGTGGTTAATGTGGGAAATGTCATGTTCTCCTTTATTGCAAAGCAGTTGGAGTTTAAAAATAGGTAAGTTTTGTTACAGTTGTGCAGGATTTTGGTGGCCATATATGGAATACTGTGCCTTACTTAAAAAGGGATATAGTAGCATTAGAGGCATTCCAAAGGAGATTCACCAGGTTAATTACTGAGATGAAATTTACTGTCCAAACAACAGAGGCTAGACAGTTTGGGTCTAATTTCTTCAGAGATTTGAATACTAAAGCGTGATCTTATACAAACATAAGATCCTAAATAGAATGACAGGGTATATGCTGAGATATTTTTACTCAGAGGGTAGTTAGTCTCTGGAATTCTTTATACGACGATGGTAGAGTTCAGATTATTAGATATCTTTAAGGTGGAGATGGGTATGTATTTGAAAGACAGATTTTTTTTCCATAAGACCTAGGAGCAGAATTAGGCCACTTTGCCCATCAAGTCTGCTTCACCATTCAATAATGGCTGATCTTATTTTCCTCTCCTCACTCCCAGGCCTTCTCCCTGTATCCTTTGTTGCTGTGCCCAATCAGGAACCTATCAATCTCAGCCCAACAACCTGAACTCACAGCTGCCTGTGGTAATAAATTGCACAAATTCACCACCCTCTAGCTAAGGAAATTTCTCTGCATTTTAAATGGAAGCCCCTCTATCCTGAGGCTGTGCTCTCTTATCCTAGACTTCCCTCACCATGGGAAACATCCTTTCCATATCTACTGTGTCTAGGCTTTTCAACATTCAAAAGGTTTCAATGAGATCCACCCCTCCCCATCCTTCTAAATTCTAGCAAGGATAGAACCAGAGTCATCAAATATCCCTCTTATAACACTTTCGTTCCCGGAACCTCCTCTGATTCCTCTCCAATGCCAGCACATCTTTTCTTAGATAAGGAGCCCAAAACTGTTCACAATACTCAATGTGAGGCCTCACCAGTGCCTTATAAAGCCTCAGCATTGTATCTGTGCTCTTGTATTCTAGATCTGTTGAAATGAATATTAACATTGCATTTCCCACCAACTATACCTGCAAGTCAACCTTTAGGGTGTTCTGCATAAGGGCTCCCAAGTCCCTTTGCATCTCAGATTTTTGGATTGTCTCCATTTAGAAAATAGCTTGCACATTTATTTCTACTACCAAAGTGCATGACCATGCATTTTCCGACATTGTTTTCATTTCCCATTTTCTCACCCATTCTCCTAATCAGTGTAAGTTTTTCTGCAGCCTACCAATTTATTCAACACTACCTGCCCCTCCACTAATCTTCATATCATCTGCAAACTTGGCAACAAAGCCATCTATTCCATCATCTAATATACAGCATAAAAAGCATGACTAACACCAACCTCTGCAGAACACCACTAGTCACTGGCAGTGAACCAGAAAAGGATCCTTTTATTCCCACTTGCTGCCTCCTATCAATCAGCCAATGCTCCAACCATGCCAGTACTTTTCCTTAATACCATGTGCTCTTAACCTGGTAAGCAGCCTCATGTGTAGCACCTTGTCAAAGTCCTTCTGTTAGTCCAAATATAGTACATTCTCTGCATCCCCTTTACCTGTCCGACTTGTAATCTCCTCAAAGAATTCCAACAGGTTCTTCACGCAAGATTTTCCCTTCAGGAAACCATGCTGACTTTGTCCTACCTTGTCCTGTGTCACCAAGTATTCCATAACCTCATCTTAATAATTGACACCGACATCTTCTGTTGACTCCATTGAGGTTAGGCTAACTGGTCTATAATTTCCTTTCTGCTGCCTCCCTCCTTTCTTAAAGAGTGAAGTGACATTTGCAATTTTTCAGTCCTCTGGCACTATGCCAAAGGACAAGGATTCTAGAAAGATCATTACTAATGCTTCCACATTCTCTACCGCTACTTCTTTCAGAACCCGAAGGTGCAGTTCATCTGGTCTGGGTGACTTATGAACCTTTAGGTCTTTCAGCTTTTTAAGCACCTTCTCCTTTGTAATAGTAACAGCACTCACTTCTCTTCCCTCACGCCCTTCAACATCTGTCACACTACTATTGTCTTTCACAGTGAAGGGCACTGCAAAATACTCATTTATCTGCCATCTCCCTGTCTCCTGTTATTATTTTTCCGGCCTCATTTCCTAGCAGTTTGATATCCACTCTCATCTCTTTTATTTTTACATGCTTGAAAAAGCTTTTAATATCCATTTTGATACTGTTTGCTAGCCTGCTTTTATATTTCATCTTTTCCCTTCTAATGATTCTTTTAGTTGTTTTCTGTAGGTTTTTAAAAGCTTCCCAATCTTCTATTTCCCACTAATTTTTGCTTTGTTGTATGCCCTCTCTTCTGCTTTTACATTAGCTTTGATTTCTCGTCAGCCTCAGTTGTACTATGCTGCCATTTGAGTATTTCTTTATTTTTGCAATACATCTATCCTGCACCTTCCTCATTTTCCCAGAAACTCAAGCCATTGCTGTTCTGCTATCATCCCTGCTGCACCTCCTTCCAATTTAGTTTTCTGAACTCCTCTCTTATACCACTGCAATTTCCTTTACTCCACTGAAATATTTCAACAATAGACTTTACTTTCTCCCTAACAAATTTCAAGTTGAACTCAATCATTTTGTGATTACTGTCTCCTAAGGATTCTTTCACTTTAAGTTCCCTAATCACCTCTGGATCACGACATAACACCCAATCCAGTATAGCTGATCCCCTAGTATGCTCAACAACAAACTGCTCTAAAAAGCTATCTCTTAGGCATTCAACAAACTTACTCTCTTGAGATCCATTACCAACCCGATTTTCCCAATCGACCTGCATGTTAAAATCTCCTATGACTATTATAACATAGCCCTTTTGATTTCCAGTTTAATCTGCAGTGTTCATCCTAGCTACTGTTTGGAGGCCTGTATATAAGTACCATCAGGGTCATTAACTCAACCCACAAAAATTCAACATCTTCCTACATCTTAAGTCACATCTTTCTACTAATTTGATGCCATTCTTTGCCAGCAGAGCCACGCCAGGCCCTCTGCCTACCTTCCTATCCCTCCGATACAACGTGTAACCTTGGACATTCAGCTCCTAAACACAATCATCCTTCAGCCTTGATTTAGTGATAGCCACAACATTGTACCTGACAATCTGTAATAGTGCAAGAAGAGCATCCACCTTATTTCTTATACTCAGTGTGTTGAGATATAACACTGAGTACTGTATTTGCATTCCTTGTTGATCCTGCATCGCTAATACACTGATACTTGCCCTGCTGGCTGCAATTTTGTCCTATCATCTGCCTTTCTGACAGTCAGACTGCACGCTATCTTTGCTTTTTTACCTTCTATCCTATTCCAAGTCCCTTCACTTTGGTTCCCACCCTCCCCCCATGAAATTGAGGGTATAGGAACCAGCACATATCAGCCATGAACATACTGAAAGGTAAGGCAGGCTTGAGGGGTTTTGTGGCCTACTTCTGCTCCTATTTTCTTGTGAATGTAAACTAAATTTCTACTGAAAAATAAAAAGATACTGGCATATAATAAAAACTTAGAACAATTGTTACAGTATGTGGTCACCCACTCAAGCTGCATAATATGTCAAAATTGTGTTGACATTTCTAAACTGGAATCCAGTTCTTCCTACACAGGCAGTCACAGATTTGCATGGATTCAATGAGAGCCAGGAATGCCTTGACTGGCATTGAGTGACAGAACCCAACACATGTCACTCTGTTGATATTCAAAGTAGAGCTCCATTTTGCTGCCTTTCCCTGGCATTTGATAGGAGAAATCATCTTCTCCAATTCCACGATAGTCATACTTGTTACAGGATGAAGACATCATTTGTTTCAATTGCCATCCTTGGTCTGAAGATGAGGAAGTTTTTCTTAACATTTAATTAAAAGTTTTTACATTATTCTTAATTTCAATAAATTTCAAAATTTAAATTATCCACATTATTGTAATCTTAGAAGTGCTTCCAAATATCAGAGGCATCTACGGCTTGATTTCCTTGGGGCGATGGAGAGAAATAAGTGTAGAAGAGGCATAGACGGCTTTTCCCCATGGTAGAGATATCTAAAACAAAAAGGTGAGGTTGAGGGCGAGAGGAGGAAGTTTCAAGAGGACTCTCACCAAGTAAGAAAGCAGTATAGCATGTAAATAGATCACTTGGTCCAACTCATCCCCTTTGAAAAGTGGGCACCCATTTCCCAACACTTAGTCCACAGACTTCTATCTCTAGGCAATTCAAGTGATCATAGAGACACTTAAATGCTGTTAGCAACCTAGATTCAACTACTCTATTGGGCAATGCATTTTCCTACACTCCAGAGTAATTGCTGTTCTCTGGGTCAACGTTTCCCTGATATCCCCTCTGAATCTCTTCCCCCTTAAAACTAGAGAGCACTGATTTGTTACCTCCTCTGATATGAAGAGAAGTATCCTGCAGTATACTCTATCTATATCTCATATGCGCCAATCATGACCCCTCAACCTCCTCGTTTTCAACAAGAACATAACGTAACAAAGAGGAGCAGGAGTAGGACTTCTGCTCTGTTAAGTCTGCTCTGTCATTCACTAAGATCATGGATCATTTGGCTATGGGTTCAGCTCCACTTACCTGCCGTTTCCCCATAACCCTCAATTCCCCTGCTATGCAAAAATCTATCCAACTGTGTCTTAAATGTATTTAATATGATAGCCTCTACTGCTTCACTGGGCAGAGAACTTCACCGATTCGCTCCTCTCTGGAAAAAGCAGCTGCTCCTCACCTCCGTTCCAAATCTATTCTCCTGAATCTTAAGGCAATGTCCGCTAGATCTAGTTTCACCAGTGGGTGCAACTTTCCTGACTCTATCTTATCTATCCTTTTCATAATTTTATGTTTTTATAAGATCTATTACTCTGAATACCATGAGTATAATAACAGATGACTCAAAGTCTTTGGAAACAACCTTGTTACTCTCCTCTGCACTGCCACCAAGGCCAGTATGACTTTCTTCAAGTAAGGAGACCAGAACTGCACACAATACCCTGGTACAGTCTAAAAACGCAAACATGAGGAAATCTGCAGATGCTGCAATTTCAAGCAACACACATAAAAATTGCTGGTGAATGCAGCAGCCCAGGCAGCATCTATAGGAAGACTAGTCCTGACGAAGGGTCTCGGCCTGAAACATCGACTGCACCTCCTCCTATAGATGCTGCCTGGCCTGCTGTGTTCACCAGCAATTTTTATGTGTGTTACCCTGGTACACTTGCAGCACAACCTCCCTGGTCTTAAATTCAATCCCTCTAGCAGTGAAGATCAATATTCCATTTCCTTCTTGATAACCTGTTGCACCTCTAAACCAATCTTTTATAATTCATGCACAAGTACTCACAAGTCCCTCTACACGACAGAATGCTGCAAAATTTCACCTTTTAAATAATAATGTGATATTCTACTTTTCCTTCTAAAGTGGAAGACCTTGCACTTACCAGCATTGTACTCCATTTGTCAGACTCCTGCTCACTCCCATAGTCTACATATATCTCTCTGCAGACCATATGCATTAAAACATAGCCAAGCTACAGCACAACACAGGCCTTTTGGCCCAGAATGCAGTGCCGAACATGTACTTATTTTAGAAATTACCTAGAGTTACCCACAGCCCTCTATTTTTCTAAGCTCCATGTCCCTATTCAAGAGTCTCTTGAAAGACCTTATTATATCCGCCTCCACCACCATCGCCAGCAGCCCATTCCACATACTCACCACTCTGCGTAAAAAACTTACCCCTGACATCGCTGTTCCTACTTCCAAGCACCTTAAAACTGTGCCCTCTCGTGTTAGCCATTTCAGCCCTGGGAAAAAGCCTGTGACTATCCACACAATCAATGCCTCTCATCATCTTATACACCTTTATCTGGTCACCTCTCATCCTCCGTCGTTCCAAGGAGAAAAGGCCAAGTTCACTCAACCTATTCTCATAAGGCATGCTTCCCAATCCAGGCAACATCCTTGTAAATCTCCTCTGCACCCTTTCTATAGTTTTCATATTCTTCCTATAGTGAGGTGATGAGAACTGAGCACAGTATTCCAAGTGGGGTCTGACCAGGGTCCAATATAGCTGTAACATTACCTCTCGCCTCTTGAACTCAATCCCACGGTTGATGAAGGCCAATACACTGTATGCCTTCCTAACCACACAGTCAACCTGCATAGCAGCTTTCAGTGCCACATGGACTCGGACCCCAAGATCCCTTTGATCCTCCACACTGCCAAGAGTCTTACCATTAATACTATATTCTGTCATCATATTTGACCTACCAAATGAACCACCTCGCACTTACCTGGGCTGAATTCCATCTGCCACTTCTCAGCCCAGTTTTGAATCCTATTGATGTCCCACTCTAACCTCTGACAGCGCCCCACACTATCCACAACACCCCCAACCTTTGTGTCATCAGCAAATTTACTGACTCATCCCTCCAATTCCTCATCCAGGTCATTTATAAAAATCATGAAGAGAAGTGGTCCCAGAACAGATCCCTGAGGCACACCACTGGTGACTGACTTCCATGCAGAATATGACCTGTCTACAACCACTATTTGCCTTCTGTGGCAAGCCAATTCTGGATCCACAAAGCAAGGTCCCCTTGGATCCCATGCCTCCTTACTTTCTCAATAAGCCTTGCATGGGGTACCTTATCAAATGCCTTACTGAGATCCATACACATTACATCGACTGCTCTACCTTCGTCAATGTTTTTAGTCACATCCTCAAAAAATTCAATCAGGCTCGGAAGGCACGACCAGCCTTTCACAGAGCCATGCTGACTATTCCTAATCATATTATGCCTCTCCAAACGTTCATAAGTCCTGCCTCTCAGGATCTTCAACATTAACTTACCACCCACTGAAGTAAGACTCATTGGTCTGTAATTTCCAGGGCTATCTCTACTGCCTTTCTTGAATAAGGGAACAACTCCGGAACCTTTCCCATCCCCATTGATGATGCCAGGGGCTCAGGAATCTCCTCCCTCGCCTCCCACAATAGTCTATGGTATATCTCGTTCGGTCCTGGTGACTTATCCAACTTGATGCTTTCCAAAAGCTCCAGAAGATCCTCCTTCTTAATGTCTATATGCTCAAAGCTTTTCAGTCCACTGCAAGTCATCCCCAGAATCACCAATATCCTTTTCCACAGTGAATACTGAAGCAAAGTATTCATTAAATACCTCTGCTATCTCCTCCGGTTCCACACACACTTTTTCACTGTCACACTTGATTGGTCCTATTCTCTCACGTCTTATCCCCTTGCTCTTCACATATTGTAGAATGCCTTGGGGCTTTCCTTAATCCTGCTTGCCAAGGTCTTCTCATGGCCCCTTCTGGCTCTCCTACTTTCAATTTTAAACTCGTTCCTGCTAGCCTTATCATTTTCAAGATCTCTATCAAGACCAAGTTTTTTGAACCTTTCGTAAGCTTTTCTTTTCCTCTTGACTAGATTTTTAATACACCATGGTTCCTGTACCCTACCATCCTTTCCCTGTTTCATTGGAACGTACCTATGTAGAAAGCCACGCAAATATCTCCTGAACATTTGCCACATTTCTGCCATACGTTTCCCTGAGAACAGCTGTGCATATTATCTTGTTTATTATTTATTGTAATGCCTGCACTGTTTTGTGCACTTTATGCAGTCCTGGGTAGGTCTGTAGTCTAGTGTAGTTTTGTGATGTTTTACATAGTTCAGTGTAGTTTTTGTATTCTTCATGTAGCATCATGGTCCTGAAAAACATTGTCTCGTTTTTACTGTGTACTGTACCAGTAGTTATGGTCAAACTGACAGTAAAAAGTGACTTGACTTGACTTGAACTGCTCCCAATTTATACTTCCAAGTTCCTGCCTGTTACCTTCATATTTCCCCTTCCTCCAATTAAACCTTTTCAGAACTTGTCTGCTCCTATCCCTCTCCAATGCTATGGTAAAGGAGTTAGAATTGTGATCACTATCTCCAAAATGCTCTCCCACTGAGAGACCTGATACCTGACCAGGTTCATTTCCCAATACCAAATCAAGTACAGCCTCACCTCTTGTAGGCTTATCTACATATTGTGTCAAGAAACCTTCCTGAACACACCTAACAAAGTTCACCTCATCTAAACACCTTGCTCTAGAGAGATGCCAATCAATATTGGGGAAATTAAAATCTCCCACCACGACAACCCTATTATTATTGCACTGTTCCAGAATCTGTCTCCCTATCTGCTCCTCGATGTCCCTGTTACTATTGGGTAGTCTATAAAAAACACCCAGTAGAGTCATTGACCCCTTCCTGTTTCTAACTTCTGCCCACAAAAACTCAGGAGACAATCCCTCCATGACTTCCACCTTTTCTGCAGCCGTGACACTATCTCTGATCAGCGGTGCCACACTCCCACCCCTTTTGCCCCTCTTCCTGTCCTTTCAGGAACATCTAAAGCCTGGCACTCTAAGTAACCATTTCTGCCCAAGCCATCCAAGTCTCTGTAATGGCCACCACATCATAGCTCCAAGTACTGATCCACGCTCTAAGCTCATCCGCTTTGTTCATGATACTTCTTGCATTAAAATAAGACGCTCAAACGATCAGTCTGAGCACATCTCTATCATCTGTCTATCCTCCCTCTCACACTGCCTACAAGCTTTCTCTATTTGTGAGCCAACTGCTCCTTCCTCCATCTCTTCAGTTTGGTTCTCCCTCCCCAGCAATTCTAGTTTAAACTCTCCCTAATAGCCTGAGCAAACCTCCCTGAGAGGATATTGGTTCCCCTTGGATCCTTATTGTCCAGGTCACGCCTGCCCCAATAGGTCCCAGTGATCCAGAAATCCGAATCCCTGTCCCCTGCTCCAATCTCTCAGCCACGTATTTATCCTCCACCTCACTCTATTCCTAAAGTCATAGTCATACTTTATTGATCCCGGGGGAAATTGGTTTTCGTTACAGTTGCACCATAAATAATAAATAGTAATAGAACCATAAATAGTTAAATAGTAATATGTAAATTATGCCAGTAAATTATGAAATAAGTCCAGGACCAGCCTACCGACTCAGGGTGTCTGACCCTCCAAGGGAGGAGTTGTAAAGTTTGATGGCCACAGGCAGGAATGACTTCCTATGATGCTCTGTGCTGCATCTCGGAGGAATCAGTCTCTGGCTGAATGTACTCCTGTGCCCACCCAGTACATTATATATTGGATGGGAGACATTGACCAAGATGGCATGCAACTTAGACAGCATCCTCTTTTCAGACACCACCGTGGGAGAGTCCAGTTCCATCCCCACAACATCACTGGCCTTACGAATGAGTTTGTTGATTCTGTTGGTGTCTGTTACCCTCAGCCTGCTGCCCCAGCACACAACAGCAAACATGATAGCACTGGCCACCACAGACTCGTAGAACATTCTCAGCATCGTCCGGCAGATGTTAAAGGACCTCAGTCTCCTCAGGAAACAGAGACGGCTCTGACCCTTCTTGTAGACAGCCTCAGTGTTCTTTGACCAGTCCAGTTTATTGTCAATTCGTATCCCCAGGTATTTGTGATCCTCCACTATGTCCACACTGACCCCTGGATGGAAACAGGGGTCACCGGTACCTTAGCTCTCCTCAGGTCTACCACCAGGTCCTTAGTCTTTTTCACATAAGCTGCAGATAATTCTGCTCACACGATATGACAAAGTTTCCTACCGTAGCCCCGTACTCAGTCTCATCTCCCTTCCTGGTGCATCCAACTATGGCAGAGTCATCAGAAAACTTCTGAAGATGACAAGACTCTGTGCAGTAGTTGAAGTCCGAGGTGTAAATGGTGAAGAGAAAGGGAGACAAGACAGTCCCCTGTGGAGCCCCAGTCACTGTTGCGTGGCACAAGCAGTAATCCCGAGATTACTACCCTTGTGGTCCTGCTTCTCAGCTTCTTTCCGAACTCCCTGTAGTCTGTTTTCAGCACCTCTTCCCTTTTCCCACCCATGTCATTGGTACCAATATGTATCACGCCTCTGGCTGTTCACCTTCCCACTTCAGGATATCGTGGATGCAATCAGAAACATCCCGAACCCTGGCACCTGGGAGGCAAACTACCATCCGAGTTTCTTTCCTGCGTCCACAGAATTGCCTGTCTGACCCCCTAACTACAGAGTCCCCTACCACTGCGGCCATCCTCTTCCTTTCCCTACCCTTCTGCGCCACAGGGCCAGACTCTGCTTCTCCCAGGTAGGTCATCCTCCCCAACAGTACTCAAATAGGAGTACTTATTATTAAGGGGACAGCCACAGGGGTACTCTCTAGTATCTGCCTCTTGCCCTTTCCTCTCCTGACTGTTACCCACTTATCTATCTCCCAAGGCCCCGGGGTGACCACCTGCCTTTAGCTCCTCTCTATCACCTCCTCACTTCTCCTGACCAGACAAAGGTCATCTGCACAATTTTAAGAAATTAGAAATTTGTCATATGTACATTGAAGCATCAAAATATACACCAAACTGTTCTATCATTTGCAATCTGCTTTTCCACTAAGCTTAGTGTGATCAGTAAACTTAGATATGCTGGACTTGGTTTCCTATTCCAAATTGTTAATGTATATCATGAACAGTTGTGGGCACAGTACAGACCCCTGTTGCACTCTGCTCACCTGACTGCTCACCAGAGAAACATCCTTTTATCCTAACTCTGCCTTCCATTGGCTAAATAATCCTTTATCCACATTAATACGATACGTACCTCCCACACTCCGTGCATCTTTATGAATAAAATTGTACCTTATCAAACGGGTTCTGGAAATCTGAGTGTACAACATCCACTTCTAGCCACAGCTCTCATTCACTGCACTCATCATATCCTTAAAGAGCTCTAGAAAGTTTGTCAAACAGGACCTGCCCTTCAAGAATCCATGTGGTTTGCCTGATGGAACCACTTCTATCCCGGTGTCTTACTATTTCCTCCCTATACATTCTCTTCCCCCCCATCCCCCAAAACTACAGATGGTAAGCTAACTGGCCTATAGTAACTTCTTTTTGTCAATTTCCCCTTCTAATCAGTGGTTTGACATTTGCTGTTACCCAATCCTCCAAGACCTACCCAGAGAATTTTGTTAAATTATCATGAATGTGTCTACTATAACTTTTGCTATTTCTTTCAATAACTTGGTATTATTCACAGGCCTACAGACAAGTCACACCAGTGATTTTTTTTCTTGTTATTATGCTTAATCTTCACCCAGATGAACTGAACTTCCTGCTCCTTAGATCTTATATTGTTTCTATTGTCCTATTCTTATCCTTAATTAAGAGAGCTACTCCACCTCCTTTACCTTCCTAACTATCTTTTCGTGCTACCTGATACAATGGGATAATTAGTTCCCTATCATCTCCACCCTGTAACCATGTTTCTGTAATAGCCACGAAATCATACCCCTTTGTACTAATTTGTGCCACAAGTTCACTGATCTTGTTTCAAATACGAGCATTCAGATAGTGTGCTGAAACTCATTGACCTTTGAGAATCCAGTAACCTTTGGATTTTTCTGTACTTGGCTCTGACTTCTCGATTTTCTAACTTTTGCTTGGTCTCTGCATTACTTCTTTGTCTTTCTGCATGGATTCACATCCCTGTGCCGTATTCCCTCCCCAACAGTACTAGCAAACAATCCCCCCAAGGACACTGATCCTGTTCCTGTCAGTCGGTGTAAACGGTCCAGTTTGTACTGATTCCACCTCATCCAGAACCAATTCCAGTTCCCCATGAATCTGAAACCCTCCCTCCTGCACCATGGTTCAAGCCACATATTCATCCTAATTATGCTGCTATTCCTACTTTGACTAACACATGACAAAGGTAGCAATCCTTAGAAGTGTCTTTCTTAATTTATCTTTTAGCTTCCTAAATTCAGCTTGTAGGGCCTCCTTCCACTTTTTTCTATATCGTTGGTACCTATGTGCACGACAGCTGGCTGTTCACTCTCCTTCTAGAATGCCTTACAGCTGCTCTGAGATGTTCCTTACCCTTGCATCTGGAAGGTCACATACCAAACAGGAGTCGTATTTGCAGCCATAAAAGCTCCCGTCTATTCCTCCTACCATGGTAGTTCTGCCACTCTTTTTCCTACCCCCATGTGCAGCAGAGTAGCAGAGTCACCCATAGTACCACGACTTAGCAACTGCTGCCTTCCCCTGATGAACCATCTCTCTCAACAATATCCAAAGAATGATTTCACCAGTCTCTCCTCATAACTGAAAAGGCCAAACACAAGCAAATGGGACTTGCTTAGATGAGCGTGTTGGTTGCATGGATTGGTTAGGCCAAAGGACCTGTTTCTGTGCTGTTTGAATCCATGATCTAAAAGTAGATGCCCTGAATCTACTTTTGCCAGGTCTTGCCTTATGTTAATGAAATTTGCCTGAGTGTCAGCAATACCATAGACCCTCCCCAATTGATGAAAGCTTTCTCATCTACTAATAATCCTCCTTTCATTAAAACTGATCCAATTTAGCTTTGAATTCCTTTGATATATACTTGCTCACTCGCTTTTAATTTCTCATAATTTCTTATAATTATAATTTCTCCTCTAGGTGACAGTACATTTTTTTTTCTACTCTAGGTAATAGTACCCTTCCGCCTGGAAAATTACACTGTTCCCTTTCTTCTACCAATTCAATTTGATCTTCTTCAACAACACTAGCAAACCTCCCAGCAAGAATACTGATTAATGAGCAACCCAAGTTGTTTGTACTGGTCCCACCCTCCCTAAAAATAGTCCCAATAATTCATAAATCTAAAGACCATCCCATTGCTAATGTAAGTGGCAAATGTTTCTCCCTTCTTCTGCCCTTCCTCCATCTAGAGTAATTGATATCTTGAATGTGTTGTCTTGGAGGTGGTGTAATCTGATATAATAATTACATTTGAGGCATTTAGTCAGACACAGAAGGATACTAATGAAGGCAAAATAGATCAGTATGGTCAAAAGATCAGCCTGGATTTGGTGGGCTGAAGAGCCCAATTTAGTGCTGTAGGACGAACTAGTAAGGTGGTCAGGGTTAGGTACAAAGCACTGCTACCCATTCCCAGGTTTGTTCCTGTTAAAGCTGCAAGGCTATTCTGGGAGTTGGGGGTGGACAAGGGACTCAGAAGTTCACTGCCCAAAACCCACTTATCACTGTGGTCTGAATACATATTGCCAGACACTTCCTTGATCAGTTCCCTAAACATCTCTAACCATTACCACCCTTTCCCCCAAACCAAATCCTGCTCAAATAAACATTAGTATGTGCGCTCTGCCAGAGCTGTATTTAGCATAATTTGGTCCCAAATAACTGTTGTTTAACTAGTTATATTTGGACTATGAAGAGAACAATACAAAAGTACTCAGACACAGAAGCACAAAAATAATTCCTGCTCCAAAGAAACGCACCTTCTGTCAGCTTTTTGAGAGAGGACATCATTGATGACACCACCATGAAAAAAAAATCCAGACAGTAAGATTCTGAAGGAGCACATATGGCAGTTAAGACCACAGTTAGCACCTAAGAGAAAAATATTAAGAAGTATTAATGTAAATGCATGTATCATGCAGGTAATCCTAAAGAGAGTTGAACCGTTAGTCATTTTAATTACTTCAAAACTGAGTCTGACTGAGAGCATACTTTAACTATAATTACAATGCCAATGGGGAGAAAATATCTTACTAAATCTTTCCAACATCTCTCAGGATCAATCAAAACAGAATGATTTTTCATTACTCTCCCCAAACCCATAAAGCCACTTTACCCAGACAGCCATTAATTATTGATACTTAAAATTACATAAATAACTGCCTTCTGAAAATAACCAAATATTTTGATTGTGAATCATGAGAAACTTCCCCGCTAAAATATATCGTGACTTGAATACACGTGAAATGTGAGAGTAAAAGAACTAAAAGCAACATGAGGAATTATGTGCAATCCCCCAACTAGATGTTGTCACCAGAAATAATATCACACGTAAATTAAATAATAACTGCCAAAATCAAATTGAAAAGAAAATGTACGTAGCTATTGGAAGGACCATATAGCAGTGGGTTTGAAGGATACATACACCCTATCCTGGTTATATGCGTCTTCAGACAATGCGTATTCACAGTTATGCGAGGAACCTATTTCTACCAACGTCTCTTTACACATGTCCAAAACTCTCAGTTATGCGAGCAGCACTGCCTTCCCGCCAATATGAGTCACATGCGCACACCTCACAGTCTCACTGTTGGGATGAGAAGCACCGCTTTCCCGCCAATACAAGTCAGATACACGCGCCTCACAATCTCTCTCCCGCCAGTCTCACATTGGTTTTGGCAAGGTGTGGATGTGCGATCTTGCGCTCTTAAACTTTTGTTGGTTTTACCTACGGTGCAGTGATTTTGTGCTTGAAATATTTAACTATGCCTCCTAAGCATCCGATGTCATGTCCTGGGCCATCAGCCGAGCAGCAGAGAACCGCTTTAACACTTGAAAAAAAGTTGGAAATTATAAATAGCGTGGCATCAGCTCTAGGATGCTACTGCCGGGAACAGAATCTTGCCTTTAAGGTTCTTTTGTTGCTTGACAATGCACCAGCCCATCCTAAACATTTGGACAGTATTTATCCTAACATAAAAGTGCATTTCCTGCCACTTAACACAACACAAGGCGTACGTACTATTTTTTACGGTGAACTATCTCTCAGATTCTGCAAGCAACAGACGATTTTGAAAATCCCAGGAGTTTACCAACGGTGAGGGAATGGTGGAAGTCAGAACACTTGGCACAAATGGTGATGGACATAGACCCAAGTTTAGAACGGAATCAGCATTTCAGTCGTTCCCTGCCGTCAACCCTCCTTCCCTACAAGCAAATTTATGCTGAAAAACAAAATGCTGCCAAGCAAACAACCCTCACCACTTTCTTCAAATCGGTGTCAGCTCCTGCTGCTGCCAGTTCTAAGAGTTCTGTGAGTCTTCCTTCACCCCTTGCTGTGCTTGATATGATCCTGATGACCACAACCATCCACCTTAACCATGTAAAGCTGCCCGACACCACAACAACCACCATCTCCCGGAGCAAACACACCTGCCACTGTTGATGAGTACTGTACACCCTAGTAAGTTAACTTTCTATGATTTATTACATTAAATATTACCTTAAATTGATGAAATATATTACAAATGTTGTCTTGTAGTACTGCCTTTGTGTAGTATTGGTATGAAAATGTGAGTAACTTACAGATAAAACATATTTAGGAAACCCTCTGGAACCTATTTTCTCCATTCAAATAATTATTCACGTTATGCGTCGACTGCGAGGAACGTATCCCCCGCATATAATGAGGATAGGGTGTATGTATAGTCACATGGTGAAGCATATGGTGAAGTGCGTTGTTTGTGGAAAATCAAATCAGCAAAGGTTATGGTTCCAGCACCAACATAGCATGCTCACAATTCACTAACCCTAACCTTGGAATGTGAGGGCAAATGGAAGCATCAGGAGGAATCCCACACAGTCAGGAGGAGAACAAACAAACTGCTTACAGGCAGAGTCAGGAACTGAACCCTGATCTTACAGCTGCTGCTGTCAAGTGATGCGCTAGCCACTATGCTACCATACCGTTTCTATAATTGATTGGTTAAACTTTCCAAAGCCACGATGAACCAAATGGCTCGCTTCGGTGATACATCACAATACAATTTAATTTGTGTGTGGAGGCTATTATCTACTCTACCAAAAGCAATTCACAAGTTCCAATTTTCCTTTAAGAAAAAACTACTGCAGAGTTATGGCAAGAAATAACTTACATCTTGGGGCAAGGAAACAAAAAGGATCAGGTGTTGGTTGTTGTTTAGTGCTATTCACAACGCTCAGCATGAAATATGACCTCAACAACATTCATACAAGGGTTGACAAGTGGCATTCAAACCATAGAATTGTGGGGTTATAAGGATACCACAAGAGAGAATCAAACTACTTGCAACACAAAGTTCTGTTGGAACTCAGTAAGTGAGGTGGCATCTAAGGAGGGAAATAAACAGGTGACACACTTCAACAACAGGAATTCTGCAGATGCTGGAAATTCAAGCAACACACATCAAAGTTGCTGGTGAACGCAGCAGGCCAGGCAGCATCTCTAGGAAGAGGTACAGTCGACGTTTCAGGCCGAGACCCTTCGTCAGGACTAACTGAAGGAAGAGTTAGTAAGAGATTTGAAAGTGGGAGGGGGAGGGGGAGATCCAAAATGATAGGAGAAGACAGGAGGGGGAGGGATGGAGCCAAGAGCTGGACAGGTGATTGGCAAAAGGGATACGAGAGGATCATGGGACAGGAGGTCCGGGGAGAAAGACAAGGGGGGGGACCCAGAGGATGGGCAAGGGGTATAGTCAGAGGGACAGAGGGAGAAAAAGGAGAGTGAGAGACACTTCATTAGGAGTCCCAATGAAAGGCCTCGGCCAAAAACATATTCTGTTCATTCCTTTCCATAGATGCTGCCTGAACTACTGAAATTCTCTAGCAATTTGTGTGTGTTGTTGGAATATTACCAGCTGCAGGTTCCCTTCAAAGTTGACTTCCAAATCAACAGACCACAATCAGCAAGGTTAGGCAGCAACAACTTTATCCTGACTAGTCCCCCTAGTGCCCGGGTGAACATTGAAAAGGAATACGCACAGTCCACGGCGACCGTAGAGGTGTTCCGGGACCGTTGGGCTCCGCGGGGTGTAAATGCCATCATTGATGAGGATGGCAATATATTGGTTTAAGATGTATTGTCTGTTTGTAGTGTAGTAAATATGTTAGTCACTGGGTTTGTAAATATTGTATAGCACCGACATTTGTAATAAAGAATTTTGTAAAAAAAAAGAAAAAAAAAAAAACACTGGTGCCCTGCAAACCCACATCTCCGGCCCCTTTACTCCTTATACACTCATCACTGTGTGGCTGGATTGCGCTCTAACTCCATCTACAAGCTCACAGATGACATGAACGTAGAGGGCTAGATCTCACACAAGGACCAGACAGTGTACAGGAAGGAGTTACAGAATATAGTGGCATGGTGCCAAGACAATAACCTTTCCCAGAATGTCAACAAAAGAGCTGGTCGCTGACTTGAGAAAGCAGTGCAGAATATATGCTTCTATATGTATCACTGGTGTTGAGGAGGCATGGTTGAGAGCCAAGAAAGCACACCAGCACCTCTACTTCTGAGGAAGACTCAAGAAATTCAGCATGTCCCTGTTGACTGTTACCAATTTTTATAAATGCACCACAGAAAACATCTCATCTAGATGTGTCACCGTTTTGGTATGGCAACTACTATGCCCAAGATCGCAAGAAGTGGCAAAGTTATTCTCAGATAATCACACAAACAAGCCTCCCTTCCACGGATTCGGTCTATACTTCCAGATGCCTCAGGAAAGCAGTCAGCATAATTAAAGATCCTACACATCTCAGACATTCTCTCTTCTTCCCCCATCCATCAGGCAGAAGATAAGTGCTTGAAAATACACACCACCAAGCTCAAGGATAGCTTCTGCCTCATTGTTATCAAACTCTTTAATGGACCTCTTGTATGATAAAGGTGAATTCTTGACCTTACAGTCTACCTCATCATGGCTCTGGTACCTTATTTTCTACCTGCACTGCACTTTCTCTGTAACTGTAACACTATTCTGTATTCTGTTATTGCCTTTCCCTTTCAACTACAGTGATACATTTATGTCCTGAAATGATCCGTACAGATGGCATGGCAAACTAAATATATCTCAGATCTCAGTTAATGTGACAACAATAAACCAATTTATGCCCCTTCCTGACTTTAAAATATATAGCCAGTCTTTGAAATCTGCTAGAACTAAATCCTGGATCTCTTTGCAGGACAACCTTCACTAAATGTTTAAGATAACTCAACATCACCTCATAAGGAACGGACGCTAAATGCTGGCCTTGCCAGCATTGCCAAATCCTGAAAATACCTTCCTCATATTAACTCATCAATTTTGCATAACCCCATATCTTAGCAGACACTCTTTGGATTGTATTCATTATCAAATACAGCTTTCTAAATAGGTAAGATCCCACACAAGAGAAATAATGGAAATCGATTTATCACCGCTATGAAATGCTGTCTAGCATATATGAACTCCTGTCTTTTTGTGTAGCTCAATTAAGATAAAAGGGTCACAAGTTGCACCTTCACTTGAAGCAAAATTACTTTTATTCCAGGGATATTATGGACGACTAAGGCTATTTGTATCACCTTATCATTTTGGTACCTATTGTAGGTTCAGTACCCCTTATCCAAAATGCTTGGATTTTTGGACTTCAGAATATATTTGAGATAGCTTGGGATCACCACCATCTCAGACTCTGAATTCATGTGCTACCAGTAAGTACTCTTTGTCTTACACTTCTTCATCACACGTAAGTACAGTTTCAAGAAAAATTTGTGAACGCTTTGCAATTACATTAATTACTCATAAAATATGCCTGATCTTCATTGTAAATCACAATAGTAGACAAATACAATCTGCCTAAACTAATAATGCACAATTGTACTTTCATGTCTTTACTGAACACATTGTTTAATCATTCATTGTCCAGGCTAGAAAAAGTATGTGAACACCGATATTTAATAACTGGTAGAACCTCCTTTAACAGCAATAAGCTCCACCAAATGTTTCCTGTAGCTGCTGATCAGACATACACAACAGCAAGGAGGAATTTTAGACCATTTCTCCATACAAAACTGTTTCAGTTCATCAATATTTCTGGGAAATCTTGCATGAATAGCCCTCTTCAGGTTGTCCCACAGCATCTCAATAGGGTTAAGGTCTGGACTCTGACTTGGCCACTCCAAAATACACATTTTCTTCTTTTTAAACCACTCTGTTGTTGATTTACTCTTGAGTTTTGGTTCATTGTCTTGTTGCAGCATCCAATTTCTATTAAGCTTCAGGTGACAAAGCTGCTACCCTGAAACTCTCCTGTAAAATGTCTTGATTTTGACTTGTAGGCTGATGGTGTCACGTCAGAGTCCAGAACTTAACACAATTGAGAAGCTGTGGCATGACCTGAAGAAGGCTATTCATACACGGTATCCCAGAAATGTTGATGACCTGAAACAGTTACGTATGGAGGAACAGTCTAAAATTCCTCCTTGCCGACATGCAAGTCTGATGAGCAGCTACAGGGAACATTTGGTGGAGTTTATTGTTGCTAAAGGAGGTTCTACCAGTTAATAAATACAGGGGTTCGTTCACATACTTCTTCCAGTCTGGACTGTGATTGATTAAACAGTAAGTTCAATAAGTACAGAGATATTAGTGTGCTTTCTTGCAGATATCATTTTGTAAGTATTGGCGTTTTTCTTTTCACTAATTTTTGTAAATTCAATTTTTGACGCATCTCATAAATACTCTTGCACTTAAGGGTCAAGTGATTCCAGCCATTTTCTCTATGATCATAACCCATGTATCTAACATGGAGGTTACATTCTTTTTGATCTACAGCTTTTTGACTTACGTGACTTAGGGAGATAAAATGGTCTCCCATGCGGTTAGTTTTCTTTCACTAACTTTTCTCAAATGCCATAGTATTAAAACTGTGGTCTTCAGCTATCTTTCTTCACTTGAGCACAGTAAAGTTGCTTTGATTCTTATTTTATCATCTGAAAGAGAACAACAGCACATTCCTTCCAGTTAATTAGAACGCAAATGTATAGTGGAGATAAGGGGATAATGGTGTATTTGGCCAGTCCAGAATGTCAGGCGGTACTATGCCACTACCAACAGAAAAAAGTGTTTGGTGCCACAGGTGCTCCAGCGGCTGTCAAAATTTACTAGTGTTTTCATAACAAATTGTTTTGAAGTGCTATGTCTTGGAATTCCCTGAGGATATGAAAGATACTATTTTGTTCTGTTTCAACACACTAATTTAGAGTCAGGCTATCATGCCTAACACGTGTCAAGCCCATTTCTGCCTTTGCTCATACACTTACTGATAGATTTGGCTCTTTATCAAGCATCAAATTAACACTAAAATTCCCATGTTTGTTTTAAATTCTTAACAGTTTTACACATTCATATCTAATTACTTTCAACACTGTAAACCCTCTAACTTACATGTGCTCCTTTGATTTTGGTCTGTTGATTATCTGTCTCCCCCACCACCAACTGTGAATTCAGCCACCATAGCCCAGAGGTCTGAAATGCCTTCTCTAAGCCTTCTCCTCTTGGTCTTTAATATTCCTTTAAATCTGCCTCTTGAGGTTTCTTAAAGCCTACCTAATAAGCCTTTGGAAATCTGCCAAATACACAAAACATACACAAAGCCACAGCTGTTCCCATGAATGTGGAGGTGTGATTCTTAATTATTTAGGAATAAAATCTAACTGAAACAGAATTTATACATCTAGTTCAGAATCACCAAATAAATTGCCCATTGAGTTTGATTTTGGTTGTAGCATAGCCTAGGCCTCATGCTGGGAGCTCGCCCTTTTTACCCACCCAGAAGAGTAGGAGCCGGAAACGCTGGGCGGGGGGCGCGGGGGATCCATGTTGGACTAGGAGCAAGCCCCTCCAGTATTTGCTTGGTGGACGACAAAGTAGATTGCATGTGTGCATTTGTCTGTGGACCACTGAAGGCTTTTCCAGATAACAATCATCCATGCACCATCAGTCTGCAGGGACTTGGGCAATATTATATTTTTTAGAGACTGTATGTTTACTGCTATCTTGTACTGTATGTGCTTTTGCTGTGTATGACAGTTAGAACTGTGTTTTTGTGCCTTGGCCCTAGAGGATCACTGTTTCATTTGGCTGTATTCATGGAGTCACAGAACAGTACAGCACAGAGACAGGTCCTCGGCCCATCAAGTCCATGTCAAATCATTTAAACTGCCTACTCCGATCGACCCGCACTGGGACCATAGCCCTCCATACCCATGTACCAATCCAAACTTCTCTTAAACATTGCAATCAAGCTCAAATGCAACACTTGCACTGGCAGCTTGTTCGACATTCTCACGGCCCTCTGAGTGAAGAAGTTTCCCTTCACGCTCCCCTTAACCTTTCACCTTTAACCTATAACCTCTAGTTGTAGTCCAATCCGACCTCAGTGAAAAAAGCCTGCTTCCATTTACCTTATTTATACCACTCATAATTTTGTATACCTCTATCAAATCTCCCCTCAGTTTTCTATGTTTCGAGGAATAAAGTCTAACCCGTTCAACCTTTTTCTATAACTTGTGTCAAGTCCCAGCAACATCCTTGTAAATTTTCTCTGCACTCTTTCAATCTTATTTGCATCTTTCCTACAATTAGGTGACCAAAACTACACACTTCAAATTAAGCCTCACCAATGTCTTAGAGAACTTCAACATAACATCCCATCTCCTGTACTTAATACTTTGATTTATGAAGGCCAATGTGCCAAAGGCTTTCTTAACAACCCTATCTACCAGTGACGCCACTTTCAATGAATCATGGACCTGTATTCTCAGATCCCTATGTTCTACAACACTCCTCAGTGCCCTACCGTTCACTGTGTAAGACCTACCCATGCTGGTCCAACTGAAGTGCAACACCTCGCACTTGTCTGCATTAAATTCCATCTGCCATTTTTCAGCCCATTTTACCAGCTAGTCTTCTTTGCTGTTGACTACACCCCTCCCATGATGTTGTCATCCGCAAATTTCCTGATCCAGCTAACCCACATTAACTACCAGATCGTGATAGAGATGACTAACAACAATGGACCAAACAATTTAATAAAATATGATTCAAATTTAATGTGCAACACAGGTAATCAGCAAATAGTAGATAGCTTGTTGTCCTAATGACAAGATCTTGGTGGTAATAGGGTATTCATAGAGTTACAGTAGGTCAAAGAGATTGTGGGATGGGTGGTTGGGATGCTCAACAATGCTTCAGGCCCTTTGTGAACAACACTCCCAGTAAATGAGGGGGTGGAGGGAGATCCCGGTGACCTTCTTTGTGGATTTATACTATCCTCTGTAAGGTCTTGCAGTCTAGTACCCTTTCGTACCACACAATGATGCAGCCAGACAGGGCACTCTTGATAGCACTCCTCTACAAAGTTGTTACTATATGGGTGCGGAGCCTCGTAAACCTCAATCTCGACAGAAAGTAACAGCAAGTGTAGACACTGCTGTACCTTCTTCACTAATGAGATATTGTGGGTCTTCACCCTCTCATGGCAGAGCCATTGATGTGCAATGGAGTGTGGTCAAGCTGCGCCTTCCTGAAGTTCACAATCATCTCGTATGTCTTCTCCATGTTGAGACTCAAGTTGCTTTCACACCATTTGACAAGCCTCTCTACCTCCTCTCTGTATACCGACTCATCCTTGTTGCTGATGACACAGCACTTTGTATCATCAGCAAACTTGAAGACGCGGTTTAAGCCAGATCTGACAATGCAGTCATGATTCAGCAGTGACCTGAGTACACAGTCCTAGGGGTCTCAGCCCTAGAGGTACACAATCCTCAGCATGATGGAGCTTGAGATGTTGCTGCCAACTCGGACTGACTGAGGTCTTTCTGTCAAGAAGTCGAAGATCCATTCACAGAGAGGGGTGTTGAGTACCAATGAAGACAGTTTACCCGCCAGCTTCTGAGTGACGATCGTGTCAAATGGCAAGCTGACGTCAATGTATAGTATCCTGGTGTATGAAGCATCATTTGGAAGATGGATTTTATAAGATGCATTACAGGCCACTCAAAGCACTTCATGATTGCTGAGGTGATACAGATCATCAGGTTAAAATACTGAGCAATTTATAAATGTCAGTAGGTTCAAAATCAACTACTTCTCTACAACTTTTAATAACGAAAGTAAAACCTAGTTTGAAGGCACCTCATTTTGTACAATTTTGGTTTGCTGTTTTATGAAAAAATACAGAATACATCTGGCACACTAAAGAGTCACACACCAAATGCAAGTTTAGAAGTATTGGCTAATTTAAAAGAAAATTGATTGCAATCTTGCAACACAACTTACAAAATATTAAAAAATTACAATCCCTCATTAAATTGAACGCCATTTACTGTGCTTAAACTTTTTATTGAGGACATGTACAAAATTACTTCTTTCCTAGAGAAATACTAGGGGTAGCAGAGACAGCAAGCATGGAAATTGAATTTGATTGACCACCAGGTCACACAGAGAAGTCATCTCTTTGCATCTTGGAGCTTACGTATTACCACACAAGTGTGGCAAACAAAATAAAACACTCAAAAATCTATCTAGCTGTGAAAGTGCCAAGCAAAAAGTGCAGAAAATAACAACACTAAATATTTCTTAATTGCAGCACACACAAAATGCTGGAGGAACTCAATAATTACCATATGTTCAAGAAATCGATGTTCGTGAACTTCTGGTAATACTCCACCCCCTTCACCATTCCCCATTCCCCATTCCCATTTCCCTCTTTCACCTTATATCCTTACCTGCCCATCACCTCCCTCTGGTTCTCCTCCCCCTTTTCTTTCTTCCATGGCCTTCAGTCCTCTCCTATCAGATTCCCCCTTCTCTAGCCCTGTATCTCTTTCACCCATCAACCTCCTAGCTTTTTACTTTATTCCCCCCACCCCCGGGTTTCACCTATCACCTTGTGGTTATCCCTCCCCTCTCCCATCTGCATTCTTACTCTGACTCATCTTTTTTTTTCTGTGGTCCTGAAAGGTCTCAGCCAAAAACATTGACTTTACTCTTTTCCATAGACGCTGCCTGACCTGCTGAGTTCCTCCAGCACTTTGCGTGCGTTGCGTGGATTTCCAGCATCTGCAGATTTTCTCTTGATTGTGATTACTTAACTGCATACAGTTAACATTCAACCAAGGCTATTTTGACCAATCTAATGAAATAAGAACACTGTGGCTCATGCTGAAGTCCACACCAAGAACTCAACATGTGCATAATTTGCACATCCTATCTCATCATTTTCTCTGCACTACTAGAGATAAGTCTCCTCTCAAATAATCCTAGCATTTGATTAGAATAAAGTCTTTTGATGTTAAAAGATCAATCTGGATTGCCACCATTATAATTACAGTGCAAAACATTAACAACTGAAATATAGTTGAAAGTAGGCAAGATCTGTTAGGCATTTAAAAATAAAACATTTACTGAAATAATCAAAAACACTTTCTGCAAACATGTGCGAACTCATTATTTTTTCAAGATCATTTCTCATGGAACATTTGACACTTCTAAGATTAAAATTTTAGATTCAACCATTATACCAACTCATAAAATAGGAGTCTCGGGACGTAACTTCCAATCGAGTTACATTACTGCGTAAATAAAATGCCACGTTTTCCATCGTTTCCACTTCACTCTGCATTGAATGGAAATTTGCTCACTTGTTTCTACTAAGATATATTTCAAACAGAAGAAGGATAGACGGCTTTTTTTAGAACAATAAACTCAGCGTTTCTCCTGACTAACCTCCAATGTGAACAATTCTGCAGAAGTTTTTTGAAAGAATAAACAGTCAACGTTTCGGGCCGAGACCCTTCTTCAGGCCTGGAACGTCGAGTCTTTATTTATTTCCATAGATGCTGCCAGCTGAGTTCCTCCAGCATTTCGTGTGTGTTGCTTTGTAATTTCCAGCATCTGCAGACTTCCTGTTTATAGCTTCTGAAAGAAAGTGTTGATCGCACTGCTAGTACTCAAGTACTACGTGGAGACATAAGAGACTGCAGATGCTTGAATCTGGAGCAAACAGCAAACTGCTATAAGAACCCAGCGGATCAAGCATCATCCATGGAGGCAAAGGCATGGACCATAGTACCACCTAGCGCCCTAGTACCGCCGCTGTTGCTAAGAACCAACCCCTCCATCTATAACGGCACTGTGCAACCGATGCAGCAGTCGCAAGCGGGGACGGCGCATAGTAACGCCGCGAATAAACTGAGCCCCGTGCCCCAGAGAGGCCGCGATCCCCAATGGCGCCCCAACAACCGGCATTCAAGAAGCCGGATCTCTCAGCTTTGGAAGGTAACCGCCTCCTCTCGATGCGACTTATCACTAAGCCACCGACAAAACAGCGGCGGCACTGGGTGGAATAGATAGGTCGTTACCCCAGAGGCGTCGCAAGCAACCGCTCGTCTCCTCCCGGCCGTTTCTAGTCGGACTGCATGAAAACAAAAGCTCGCACCTCTGACCCGGAAACACTCCCCACCTTCCTCCTTCCCCCAACAGCGAGGTGGCAACCTCTGCCCTGGCGGTCACTGCGCATGTGCATTACCGGATCGGAGGCGGGGGCGAAGATGTGGACGTCGGAACCGTACAAACATCGGCACTAAGTGCCTGTGGAGCCACCTACGGATGGGATAAGTGTAACTCCGACATTTTTACACTTACCGTTACCGAGTGAGTAGCGTGGGCGTGGTGTTTCTTCTCCTCTTGAGTCCATTGGTTTGGTGAAGTTCTTATTCGGTTCTCTAACCCCACCCCACCTCATCCTCTGGATTGAAATGGATGCAGAAATGCTGGAAATATTCCGCATCTCAAGACACACCTGTGGAGAGAGAACAGTTAACTTGTTAGGACGGTGACCCTTTATCAGAACTGGAAAGAAGAGATACACGAGTCTGGTTTGTAATCCTGTAGTTAGCGAGGCCCTTGTGCGACCTACAGACTGCCACAGGTGGAGTAGGAAGGAGGTACTCGATGTGACAGCGGGGTACTGTGTTCCTTTCGCCACTTTTACTGCTTTTTTTGTGCTCAGCAGAGAAACTTGGCCCACCTCGTCCCAGCCCGTTTCATCCTTTTTTATTTTAGGGATGTACTGCTGTCGGTGAGGATGTTACTTTTAGAAACATAGAAAACCTACAGCGCAATACAAGCACTTCGGCCCACAATGCTGTGCCGGGCATGTACTTGCTTTAGAAATTGCCTAGGGATACCCATAGCCCTCTATTTTTCTAAGCTCCATGTACCTATCCAGGAATCTTTTAAAGACCCTATCGTATCCGCCTCCACCACCGTTGCCGCCAGCCCATTCCACGCACTCACCACTCTCTGCGTAATGACATCTCCTCTGTACTTACTTCCAAGCACCTTCAAACTGTGCCCTCTCGTGTTAGCCATTACAACCCTGGGAAAAAGCCCACAACTATCCACCCGATCAAATGCCTCTCATCATTTTGTACAGAGACTTTGTTTTGTTTAATACTTTGGGAACATCCATGAAGCGTTTTCTCAACTCGCCTGGTAATCCTGCGTTTGGAGCAGAGTTTTTATTTCAGGAGTCCTGTGTAGGTTTAAGAAGGAAGTATTGTTCTGGGAGTGGGCACTGATTTTTGGTTCATTTAGCATGAGAAAAGATTTGTAGGATTTTGTGGAGAGTGTGTTGGTAGGACCTCTCTGTGCTTTGGGATGCCAGACTCTGAAGTGTACGTTAAATTGGGGATCAGTGCAGTCTGTAGTCCCTGCTTCGCAACAAATACCCTGTTTAGTCAGAGAGAGCACCATCTCCTAGTCCCAAGTCATGGTGGGTGCCAAAACAAGACAGCACAAAGATGTGTGTCTGCCACCTGTGCCATGACCGTGCAGGAGGATAAGAAGTGACTTGACATAGGTGCGTAAGTTTTTGAGAGGCTTGGGTAAAGTGGACAGCCGGCACCTTTTTCCCAGAGCAGCCATGGCCAATACCAGAGAAGATCTGTTTAAGGTGAGTGGAGGAAAGTTCAGGGGAGATGACAGAGATTGGTTTTTTGCACAGTGGTGGGTAGATGGAATGCATTGCCCAGGGTGGTTATAGAGCCTGAAGAAATAGAGTCATTTAAAAGATTCATAGATGGGCTGGTGGATGTATGAAAAATGGAGGATTATGGACTATGTAGAAGGGGATCCTGCCACTAGATATATCTTTAGCTCCCTCCTCCACTTTCCACAGGGATCACTCACTCCGCAATTCCCTTGTCCATTCATCCCTTCCCACTAATCTCCCTCCCAGCACTTATTCCTGCAAATGGCCTAAGAGTTACACCTGCCAATACACCTCCCTCATCTCCACTCAGCACCCCAAGCAGTCCTTCCAGTTGAAGCAACACTTCACCTGTGAATCTGCTGGGGTTGCTTGTTATGTCCAGTGCTTCCAATGTGGCCATCCTCTATGTTGGTGAGATCCATAGTAAGTTGGGGGACTGCTTTGTTGAGCATGTTTGCTCCATCTGCCACAAGCAGGACTTGCGGGTGGCCAAATATTTCAATTCCAATTCCCTTTACCGTTCCAACATGTTGGTCTATGGCTTCCTCTTTTGCCAAGATGAGGGGGTTCCTACAGGTTGGAGAAGCAACACCTTATATTCTGTCTGGGTAGCTTCCAACCTGATGGCATGAATATCGATGTTTACCAAAGGAGAAAAATTCCCCTTCTTCCTCTCTTTCCCCCACCCCCACTTCCTCTAGTCCACTCTCTGACCTTTTGCCTCTTCTCACTTGCCTGTTACTTTCACCTGGGTCCCCTCCTCCTCCCCTTTCTCCTATGGCTCACTCTCTTCTACTATCAGATTCCTTCTTCTCCAGCCCATGACCTTTCTCAAGCACCAGACTTCACCCGTTTCGTTCCAGCTAGCCGCCTTCCCCTTCTCCACCTTTTTTATTCTGGCATCTTCCCCCTTCCTTTTCAGTCCTGAAGCAGGGTCTCAGCTTGAAACATCGACTGTTTATTCATTTCCATAGATGCTGCCTGGCCTGTTGAGTTCCTCTGGCATTTTGTGTGTGTTGTAGAGGACTTTTTGTTTTGCAGATATTGAGTGCTCGGCCCACCCTTTTATATCCAGTGGATTCCAGTTAATTGGGGCATCGGTTAATCAGGGTAGCCGCTTATTTGGGATAACTCTTAACAAAAACTAATTGAGAAAATAGCCGGAATTCCCTTTGATTATTTGGGAAACTATTTTAATAATTGGGACAGGAACCTGTTGCTGAACAGCTTGTAACTAGTGTCAGAAATGTGTACTTGAAACGGCACCGTGCTTAGAGCTAACAGTTTTTAAATAGTGTCAGTTATGTGTGTTTGCGTTCAAAAAGCTGTGATTTTTGTCACTGATAGTTGGTGAGAAATAAGCAGTAAGACAATTCAGAACTGTTTTGCTCACTGCGATTTCAAGCATTTTGGTTTGGAGATCGCAGAGACTTTGTAGTTAGGAACTACAAAGAATTTGAATGTATCAACAGTTATCTTGAATGTTGCAACACAATGAAAATGAAGATTTGGAGGATGTAATTGTTGAAAGCACTATATGAAGGCAGTCTGTTATCTGTACTCGGTGTCTGTGGATTTCATTCATTTACAGTGATTCAGAAGAACAAAGCAGCTTACACAGGATGAATTCTTCTGCTGTTAACTACTAGGAGCTAATACAGTACCATTAGTAATGTTTTAATTTGTTGTGATTTCATTTAAATACATAATTTGTTACTTAAACGGTAGTTTGTCTTTTTATACAGTATTGGGTGCATGTAAAAAAAAATTCTGCAAAGCGAAGATACTTTCAAAAATATTGAAATTAAAAGTTTCTGAATATCAAAAAAATTACTATTAAAAACAGTAAACAGTAAAAACTAAATCAAATCAATATTTTGTATGACCACCTTTCGTCTTTAAACTGCTTCAATTCTCTTAGGTAAACTGTCATGTGGTTTTTATCAGCAAGTCAGCTGGTAGGCTGTTCCAGGCATCTTTGAGAACTTGCAACAGTTCTTCTGCAGACTTTGGCTGTCTCGCTTGCTTCTCTCTCTCTCCAGGTTATCCCAGAGAGCCTCAATGATGTTGAGATCAAGGCTTAACATCTGTTGCAGAACTCCTTATTCTTTTTTTCACTAAAGATAGTTCTTTATGATCTTGGTTGTGTGTTTGGGTTCATTGTCCTGCTACAGAATGAAGTCGGGACCAATCAGACGCCTCTCTGATGGTAATGCATGATGGATGCTTGTACTTCCCAGCATTGAGGATTCCATTAATCCTGACCGGATCACTAACTCCATTTGCAGAAATGTAGCCCCGAACCTCTGCTGCGCTTCGCTGTTGGTTGCAGACACTCCTCATGTAGTGCTCTCCTCTTCTTCTACGGACATACCGCCTCCTGCTTGAGCCCAAAACTTCAAACATTGTCTCATTAGTCCAGAGCAGTTTATGCCATTGTTTAGCACCTCAGTCCTTTACTTTTTATGCATAAGGGAGTCTCTGGGCTTAGCTTCCACTTTGGAGGAATGGCTTTTTGGCAGCAATTCTTCCATGAAACCACTTCTGACAAGAGTTCTCCAGACTGTAGAGCAGGGGTCCCCAACCTTTTTTGCACTGCGGACCAGCTGGCAGTGGGGGGGTGGGTGTTAATCACAACCGGAATATAGGTGATAAGTCAAGTACAAGTCACTTCTAAGTGGCTAATAAACAATTTTGTTTCTAAAAGGGTTTATCTAACGAATTTAGTATTAAACACAGTGCATATTTTCCTCTTATGAACATATAAAATCATTGCAACACACCAATATCGCTGAATCAGTAGGAGCCCTGGGCTTGTTTCCCTGCAACAAGATGGTCCCATCGAGGGGTGATAGGAGACAGCGATACTCGAAGGGGGTTCCTTATGTCCAGTCTATTTTGCTTCGCAGAGGTATGATGTTGGAAATGGAAGCAAGGTTTTCAGTGCTTTTGCGCTATCTCAGGATGTTTAGCCTTGACTTTGATCCAGAATGCCGGCAGAGACGTTATGTCAAACATACCTTTCAGCCTGCTATCATTTGCAAGCTGGAGGAGTTGATCATCTTCTTGCGCTGACATAGATGACGCGTGCATAATGACCTTGCGCGCGTTCAAGTTCAACAGTGGGCGTGACAGGGAATGAGGAAAGGTGCAGCTGACTCATTATAAGGTTTAATTTAGTTTTTTGGATAATGAATGTTTGGAAATCTAAAATTTGCTCTTTTCTACTGGAAATCTGAAATAAAAGCAAATAGTGCTGGGAATATTCAGCAGTTTACTACGTGGCTGTGGGAAAGAGAAACAGTTAGCATTTCAGGGTAATGATCTGCGTGGAGGTAACGTTAAAAGCAAATCAGAATCAGGTTTAATATCACTGGCATGTGTTGAGAAATATGTTGTATTGCAGTACAGTACACTGCAATACATAATAAAATAACTATAAATTACTGTATCAAATAATACAAATAAATTAATAAGTAGTGCAAAAAGAGAACAAAAAAAATAGTGAGGTAGTGTACAAGGGTTTTTTGTCCATTTAGAAATGTAATGGCAGTAGGAAGAAGCTGTTCCTGAAACGTTGAGTGTGTCTTTTGAGACTCTAGTACTATCTCTGTGATGGTAACAATGAGAAGAAGGCATGTCATGGGTAAAGAGGATCCTTAATGACGGATGCCACCTTTTTGAGGCATCAGCTTGTGGAGGTATCCTTGATGTTGGGGAGAATAATGTCCACGATGGAGCTTGCTGAGTTTGCAACTTTCTGCAGCTTTTTCCAATCCTGTGAAGATGTCAACACATAGAATGTCTGCAATGTGAAGGAAGTAAGAAGTCCGAATGAGACAAGTACGGTTTGCTTTTTGTGAGAGGGCGATGAAGGTTCATTTTTCCAGAGGAGATGCATATAGAGAAGGAGATAAATGAAAGCAGAAGAGAAAAGAAAAACCATTGAAAATTGTAGGATGTAAAAGTAAAGCACTGCACTTGCAAGAAATCGTAAATACAGTAAATCTGGAATTTTGAAGATACTCAGCAGAGTGGACACTGAAAAATAGAGTTAACATATCAGGTTAATGATTATGCATCACAGCTAGCCAGTGCTGACACAACTGGAAAGCTTGTTGTTTGAAATTGTCGAATTCAGTGTTAAGTACTCTATGCTTAATGCATCAAGATAGAAGATGAGATGTTGCACTTCATTGGAACAGTCTAAGAGTAAGTGACATCCAAGTGCAAATGGGCTGAAGAACTTGGGTGACATGCATCTAAGAGTTCACTGTCTGTATCACAGACAGAACCCTGAACTTCCAGTAGCATGTGGCACTTCCCACTCTGACCTCTCCATATTTGTCCATCAGCAATACTCCAACAAAGACCTATCTAAGATTGAGGTACTGCATTTCCTCATCTAAAAAATCTATCCTATCTTACCTACTTGAATTTATATTTATACATAATTGCAGTTTGAATATGATAGTGGGGAAATAAACATCTTTTGTTGCTGTAACCTTTGTGATCAGCAGGAAAGCAAGGTGCTTTTGTGTTTTCATATAAAAATACAGATGGCAGGAATCCCAAAGCTATTGCATGTTTCAAAGTGTAATGGAAATTATTTTTCCATTATTGCTACTGCAGGATTCTGGTTAAAGTGTCTGATTTTTGGTTATAAAGTATAAAAAAGTTGTGCTTTTCGTCATTGAAGTACTTTAACTTTTGTATACTATGGCACAGAATAGTTTAATTTATGAAACATAGCAACTACATTGAATATTAAATTTGAAGCAATATAATGAACTGGGTATCAAGTTAGAATTAGAATCAGGTTTATTATCACTGGCATGTGTCATAAAATTTGTTAACTTAGCAGCAGCAGTTCAATGCAATACATAATATAGAAGAAGGAAAAATATATAATAATAAATAAGTAAATCAATTACAGTATACGTATATTGAATAGGTAGTTACTGGGAATACATAGGGAAATTATTTGTTTAAAAGTTACTGGAAAATTGACAATTCTAGAAAAAAAATGTGAAAAAAGTAGTTTCAGATTTCTAGAATACTACTGTTAACTGAAATCTTGCTCTTTTTTTGTGTAAACTGCTTCACGGTACAATAAAATCTTCATAAGTGATTACCTCAGGGCAGATTGGGACCGATTTGAAATCTTTGTCTAATGTGAAATTGATATTCTGCCTTTTTTGTATCTGCAGGTGAACTGGCACAGTGGCTACAGCTTAGCAAGTGAGTGAAGTAGCCATGGGCAGTCTCAATGATCCAGAAGATACATACATTGCAGTGATTCGTCCTAAGAATGCGGCTAGTTTGAATTCTCGTGACTATCGAACAAAGTCTTATGAAGTATGCAAATAACTACTTTCTAAACATGGCAAAATTCCAGAAGAGTGTGTGTGTGTGTCTATATATATATATAAATAAATAAATTTCGTTTGATTTATTACTTCTCACAAATTGCTATTAGGTTGGAATTGCTGCTTCCATTATAATTATCAAATATTAATTTAAGTTGTAATGAAAGCTCTTTTGGCTCTTAAGTGACTTATCACGCTTAGGTTAGATTTTCTACCATAAGCAGTAAATGTGGTCCTCAGTTTTATATTGGATCTGAGGAAAATTTACAACTTATGAAGGATGATTTTTTAAAAAAATGTTCTTAAATGCAAGTAACTCTTGAAGAACTACCAGCATAAAGACTGGTATATCTAACTAATTGAGATAGAGAATTGAAATGGTAAATAAATGAACTTCAAGCACAGATTCAGAAACATTTGCAAATGTTCTGAATTAAAATAGTTTGCTAAAGTTGAGTCTCATGCAACTGGATGAAAGATTCTTAAAGATGTTGACGGTAAGGGGTGATTCGTTACGTGCAGCTCTGATGGGAACCATCAAATTTTCTTATTCAGGGTCACTACAGCAGAAATCCACAGTCACAGTCATGTGTACTTACAGTAAGCAACATCATTTTAAGATGTTTAAAAAAATATGTATCGACACTCCAATTAGATGGATCCTGGGACTATAGACTCAGGCCTTGAGTTCAGATTCCCTTTAGCAAAGGGGAAGCGAGGAAAGCATGCTGGGCTGCAAATAAGATTGATGTGCAGAGGCTTTAGACCCCTACTCTTGACTATCCTTTTGGTGAATGTGCAGACTGTGGAAAATTGAAGACCTTGAAGCAAGATTGCTGTACAAGGTTCATCAGCGTATGCTGTGTACTTTGATTCATGGAAATGTGGCTATCCCTGCTATTTCAGACGCAGCACTGCTGCTTGATGGCTTCATCATTTACTGTAAAGACTAGATAGCTCAGTCTTTTAAAGGCAGAGGAAGTGGATTATGCTGTATAGGTAATTCATCATGGTGCACAGATGTGGCAGTTCTGTCTCAGTCCTGACGAAGGGTTCTGGCCGGAAAAGTCGACAGATCTTTTCCACGGATGCTGCCCGACCTGCTGAGCTCCTCCAGCGTGTTGTGAGTATTGCCTACCCAGCCTGGAATAACTAGCAGTTAAGTTACCACCATTGTCCTGGTAGCGATGAACATTCCACCTCAGGCCAGCTCCTTAATCAGCAGGCACAAAACAGCACACCCTGATACCTTCCCTATCATTGTGGGGGATTTCAAACAGGTCAGCTTGAAAAAATCCGAACAGCTACCACCAACATATCACCTGTGGAACCAGAGGAGCCAACACATTTGGCTACGTTATGTCACCATCCAGAACACTTACTGTGCCATCCGGCACCCTCACTTTGGAAAATCTGATCACCTGTCTTTACTTCTACTGCCAGCGTAAAGACTAAAGACTGCAGTGTCAGTGGTGAGAACCAAAAAAGTATGGTCAAGAGAGACGGAGGTACACTTACCGGGCTGCTTTGAGTCGGTGGACTGGACAATATTCAGGGATTCATCTTTGAATCTAAATGAATACGCCACAGTTGTGACCAACTTTAAAATCTGTGTGGATGAGTGTGTGGCTTGAACGTACTGGACAGCCCAAATCAAATGCCGTGGATGAGCCAGGAGATTGTAATGTGCTGAGGGCTAGATCTATTGCACTCAAGACGGGTAATCCAGAACCGTACAAGAGGTCCAGGCACCTACGGGAGGCTATCTTAAGAGCAAAAAAAAAAACAATTCCAATTGAGGCTCGGGATGGAATCAGATGCATATCAGTGTTTACAGGCCATTACTATCTACATAGTGAAACCTAATATTATGAATGAATGACAGTAATACTTTATACCCCCCTGTGATCAGCTGACTGCCTTTTATACAGGCTTTGAAAGGAAGAATAAAATTATGTCTATGGGAATCCCTGCAGCATTTGATAATCCTGTGATCTGTCTCAGATGTCAATGTTAGGAGGTCTTTCAAGTGGGTTAAACCTTGCAAGGTATCAGACCCGAATGGTGTACCTGTTAGGGCTCTGAAAACCTAAGTCAAACAACTGGTGGGAGTGTTCAAAGACATCTGCAATCTCTCACTGCTGCATTCGCAGGTTCCCACCTGAGGTGACAAGAGGGTGACTTTCATACTCATGCCCAAGAAGAACAGGGTGAGCTGCTTCAGTAACTGTTGTACAGTGGCACTCACTTCGACTATGATGAAGTGCTTTGAGAGGTTGGTCATGGCTAGAATCAACTCCTACCTAAGCAAGGACATGGACTACTGTAATTTGCCTATCGCAGCAATAGGTCTACAGCAGATCTCATTGAAACCTATGGAATATTGAAAGGGTTGGATAGAGTGGATGTGAAGAGAATGTTTTCTATAATTGCGGAGTCATGGATCAGAGGGCACAGTCTCAGATTTGAGGGCTGTCCATTTAGAACAGATGAAGAAATTTATCTTTAGCTAGAGTGGAATTCTTTGCCACGGACGGCTCTGCTGACCAAGTCATTGGGTATATTTAAGGGGGAGGTTAATAATCCTTGATTAATCTGAGCGCCAAAGGTTATGGGGAGAAAGCAGGTGAATGGTATTGATAGAATGGCAGAGCAGACCTGATGGGATGAATGGCTTAATTCTGCTCCGGGGTCTATGGTCTAGCATGTAGATCAGCCCTGCCAGTTCCTACCAGTGGCCACAATCTTCATTTCTGCCATCCTGTGGCCCTGTGCCCCTTCCTGAAGTTAGTAGCTACAGCGCTCACCTTGACCCAGCCATCACCATCTCTAATGGGTAGGTGTTGCACATTGTGTTCTGATCCATTGAAACGGTGCACCAAGGCAATGAGATCACTTCAATTATTTTATTGCTACCAGGGGCAGGAAGTCATGCCAGGTTCCTAGCACACTTGTCGCATCTGACCTCTTTTTGCACTGATTCTGCTAGCATTCGAATATATCCCGAGTGGTACATGAGGAACTAGAATGTGCATTAGAGTGATCAACAAAGATACCAACGAACTTGTAACATAGAGTGTTTTATCTGTAGTCACTTAGGGACTAGTTGAATTGTTCTTTGCACATTTTATCCTAACTTTCTGCAGTAATGTTTCTCTTAAAGCAAAGGTTTCTCAAAATACACACTTCCATATGTTTCAGATGTGATGTATCACATTTTATTTAAGATTTATTTCTTAATTTTAAGATTCTACTGCTAGAATTGCAAAATGAAGGCAATGAAAAAAAGAGGAAGAAAGTTTTGTTGCAAACAAAATTGAAAAGAGATGAAAATAAGGGACAAGACGTTCTGGATTTTGTAGTTGAAACCACCAAGCTTACATCTCCAAACAACCAAGGAATTAAAGGTAAAGCAAAAATCCAGTTTATTCTTTACTATGAAAGGCATGCATCTTATTTGCCATTGCCAACTGTGAAGATTTAATTCCTGCATTAAATCAATGCATGAATTACCTTGACTTTTATTGAAAACACATTGAACCCTATGGATGTGGCGATTGTTTTTTTTTCAACCACTGCAATTTGTGCGGTGGAGACCGTCCCGCTTTTCCAGGCAGAGGGCAGAGAAGTGGACTGATAGCATCATTTCTAGCTGGATGTTTCCAGGATTTTAACCAGAACAATGAAGTAACAGTAGTGCATTTGCTACTCATGATTTGGAATGGAATTTAGAAATGATAGCCTATTTATGTTAGCACTTGTGATTTTATGCTTTCATATTTAAGAGGAATTGAAATTATTTATTGCAGCAAAATGAAAACACTTTGAGAATGTCCCAAGATCTAATAAGTCCACTGTTCCTCCAGTAGTTCATATTTTGTTCACTGTTTGTTGTCATATAAGTCACAGTTTATTATTTTTTTCCCCTCATACATTTTGTTGATTATCATTTGAAATCACCTAGAACTGCTTCAGAGATTGTAAATGATAAACTAAGAAAAGCAGTAAGTAGAGGATACATAACTAAATTACTTTAGTTTTGTCAGATTCATGTGTAGGGATGGTGTAGAGGGGTATGGGCAAATGGCACAAGTTTAGATGGGAATCGTGGTTGGCATGGACCAGTTGGACCAAAGGACCTGTTTCTGGGCTGTATGACTCTCTCCGAATCAGTGAACAATGAAAGAGACATTGCCATACTTCAGAAAGAAATAGACTGATATACAAGATATCTGATGACTTAATAATGTAACAAATATGTGTGCTGTAGAGCGCATTTCTAAAAAGGATGGTAGAAGCATATTCAGTGGTAATTTGCTGTAGATTAAATTGGTTTGTTACTGTCACATGTGACGAGGTATACTGAAAAATCTTTATGTATGCCATCCATGCCAAGGACCTTTGCACCCATACTTGGCACAGGAATTGTACCAGATGATTGGAGTGTGGCAAATTTTATTTCTTTGTTTAAGAAAGGGAACATGGATAACCCTCGAAATTATAAACCAATGAGTCTTGGATCAGGGGTGGGCAAACTATTGGAGAGGATTCTTAGGAGACATGATCTGCGAGTATTTGGAGAAGGATAGTCTGATTAGGTATAGTCAACATGGCTGTGTGAGCCTGATTGAATTCTCTGTGGAACTGACAAAACAATTTGATGAAGGTGGAGCAGTGTAGGTGGTGTGCATAGGTTTTAGTAAGGCATTTGACAAGGTTCCCTAAGATAGGCTCATTCAGAAAGTCAGGAGGCATAGGTTCCAGGGAAACTTGGCTGCGTGGATTCCGAATTAGCCTGCGTGCAGAAGGCAGAGGGTAGCAGTGGATGATGTGTTTCTGCTTGGAGGTTGGTGGCCAGTGGTGTTTTGCGGGGATCTGTTCTGGGATCCATGCTCTTTGAGATTTTTATAAATAATTTGGATGAAGAAGTTGAAGGGTGGGTTAGTAATTTTGCAGATGACATGAAGGTTAGTTGAGTGATGGATAGTTGTAGGTTACAATGGGATATTAATATGACGTAGAGATGGCCTGAGAAATGGCAGGTGGGGTTCGATCTGGAAAAGTGAGAAGTAATTCACTTTGGAAGGTCGAACTTGAAGACAGAATACAGGGTTAATGACAGGATTCTTAACAGTGTGGAGGAACAGCAGGATCTTGGGGTCCATGTCAAAATTTCAGCATATGTCGATAGGGTGGTCAAGAAGGTGTATTGTGTGCTCACCTTCATTGGTCGGCAGATTCAGTTCAAGAGGTGCAAGATAATGTTGCAGCTTTATAAAACTGATTAGACCACACTTGGAGTATTGTGTTCAATTCTGGTCGCCTCATGAAAAAATGTGGAAGCTTTAGAGAGGGTGCAGAGGGGATTCATCAGGATGCTGCCTGGATTAGAGAGTATATTTTCAGAGGATAAGTTGAGCAAGTTAGGGCCTTAGAGCAAATGAGAATGGGAGCAGATTTGATAGAGGTGAATAAGAGAAGCCATAGATAGAGTGGACATGACTTTGCTCTGCCATAATTTTGAATGAAGGTTTCTGCTTTAGATGGCTTAAAGCTGAGGTGACAGATGAGAAGTTTATCTACCTTTCAGCCCAGATCATTAGGCCTTTTGACTCAAAATGCCAACAACTAGCCAGTAGCATGATCAGTCTGCCTGTAGCATCTAACAATCAATAAAAAGTAAAACAATAAATTGCAAAAATAAGTAAAAACTGAAAAGGTTGGAAATACTCAAAAGAACAGCATTTATGTAAAGAGAAACAATATTTCAGATAGAAGACATTACATTGAAAGTTACATTAAAATCCTTCTGTGAATTTTTTTTATAACTCCACTTTATATACTGTACCAGTGTATGTAGTCTTTGGTCCTGTTGATATGCATCTTTAAATATTGATAAATTTTCTCTGAAAGTAAGCTGCATTCACTTAAGTATGCTCATTTAGAAACTGTTGCAATAGGTGTGAGTGCCATATACTACTGTCAGTCCTGACAAGTTGATTCTATGTTCCTTTGGTGATTAATTATAGTATCTTTTAAACTGGCCATTTCCTATCATTATTGTCAGGGTAAACTACTGATACTTATTTCATTTCCTTGACGGTACTTCCATAGAGCTATAGTGTATGTTGTAAAAAGACATTTCAGTTTGAATATCTGTTCACACTCAGACCCATCACTTTGTTCCATATGTTTTCTTTCCACAAATTAAATAGGTAAATATCAAAATCTTCTTTAAAATTTACCAATGAACATGCTTCCTTAGTGTGTCAGAGAGTGCATCACAAATTGTAACAGCTGACTCAGTGAAAAAAATCCTTAACATTTTCTTCAGCTTTTTTGCCATATTAGCTAACAAGTGTAAAGTTTTGTCTCCCTCTATAATAAATGAACATTTAACTTGCATAAATGAATTCAACCATCAGTTTTACTATAGTTTTATCAGAGGCATATAAGCTAAATTCTTTTTTGACTTTTCATCAATTCAAGTTGTCCTTTGGAGCCCAATTTTCTTTCTTTCTTTTCAAATCTTATGATTATTATTATTCAAAAAATAACATGAGTACATTGAAGTAAGCAACACTTACAATGTCTCAAGGGAAAAAAAACATTATTTTAAAGATTGAAAAATTTTTGTGACAATAAAAAAACCCTACTAAGCAGAAAAGTGGGAGGGAAAAACCCATGAGGTGTACAACCCCAGAGCCACACCTCATACAAGAAGCTTCTAAAGATAAACATCAAACCGCCAGCAAGAAAAAAAAAACAGAAATTTACAGTTAGATCATGGAGAAAATCTATCAATTAACTCAAATGATAATAATGAGCAAATGAACCACATTTTTTCTCAAAATCAAATAAAGATTCGAAGGTTGGACTTCTAATTTTCTCCAAGTTAAGACATCACTTGAAAGAACCATTGTGACAAAGTGGGAGCTGATGTAGCCTTCCACTTCAACAAAATGGCCCTGCTGGCTACCAATGTAACAAATGCAATAACATGTTGGTTAGACACAGAGATACCACAGATATTTTGAGGAATTATTCCAAAAAGCACAGTTAATTTGTTTGGTTGTAAATTAATTTTAAGTACAATTTAGAAATCGTCGAAAAATCTGACTTCCAGATCTGTTCCAGTATAGAACAAGACCAAAACGTGTATCATTGTAGCTCTCTCAGTTTTACATCTATCACAATAACTATCAACATTAGGAAATATTTTAGGCAGTCTCTCCTTCGTTAGATGGTAATGATGTACAATTTTAAATTGAATCAGTGAATGACTAGCACAGATTGAAGAAGAGTTAACCAGCTTCAGAATCCGCATCCATTCCTCTGTCATAAAAATCAAATTGAGTTCCTTTTCCCAATCTTGTTTAATCTTAAATAAAGGACACTTATCCCATTGTAATAATAAATTATAAATTCTTCCAATAGAACCCCTCATTGAAGGGTTCATACTCATAAAGGGTTCATATTCATATCTAACAGGTCAGCCTCCAAAATGTAAGGAAAATTACATAAATATTTTTGTAAGAAATGTCTAACTTAAAGGTATTGTAAAAAGTGTGAGTATGTATGAAAGAGAATATTTATCAACTAATTGTTCAAAATAAATAAATCCAAAAAAGAATTCATACCTTTATTTTTCCAAAGTAAAAAAAAATTGGATCACTCAAAGAAGGCTTAAAAAAGTAATTTTGATAAATTAAATAACAAAGTTTAAATTGTTTAAGATTAAAAGAATTGCGGAACTGGAGCCAAATTTGTAAAGAATGCTTAATCACAGGGTATAAATTTAAATTAGCAACTTTAGCTAATTGTATAGGTAAAGCAACTCCCAATAATGAGGTTCAGTAAAACAGTTTCACAGCTTTCAATTCCAGGTCTACCCAAATTGGCCGATTGTTCTTATCAACCCATTGTAACCAAAAGGACATGTATCGCACATTAACAGCCCAGTAATACATTCTTAAATTAGGCAAAACAAGACCTCCATCCTTTTTCAACTTTTGTAAGTGACATTTACTAATTCTTGGTCTTTTATTATTCCAAATAAAAGATAGAATAATAGAATCAATCCAATCAAAAAACTACTTAGTCAAAAAAACAGGGACATTCTGAAATAAATATAAAAATTTTGGTAAAATCATCATTTTAACTATATGGATATGACCGACAAGTGAAAATGTAAGTGGACATTTTATGAAAAGCATTTTATGAAAAGCAAATTGCCTACTAGTGAAACAGTAAAAGATCAATTATTTCCACAAATTATCTTTGCAGATGTGTTCATGCTGTGTACAATGCCATCAAGTGGGTAAAAAGTGTTGTTGCACTGTGTATGGAAAACACATGGACAAGTATTGACATAAGTATTACAGAAGTGTGACCAACGAAGTGAAAGCAAATGGGAGCTTATCAGTGATGTATTAATAGCTATGGTGATAAACTATTCCTGTAAAATTGTCATTCTTTATTTCACTCTAAGGTAAACGTGTGGTGCGGATCAAAGAATTCCCTGTTCATGGAGAGAACACTAGCAGATCAGCTTCACTTTACGTTGTGCCAGCTGCAATTAAAGGTAGCAAGTGTTAATACCACAATGTCAAAAGCATATATAGCAAGAGGGATACGCTGGCTGCCTCTGTGTCAGCTAAAGAAGAATTTATTTTCAGTTTTATGGTCTTGCAAATTTCCTCTTCCCCCTACAGGAACAACAGTAAGGATGTTCTTCATTTCCACCATTAGTTTGAGAGAAAAATAATTCCTTTTTTCAGGTAGCATTTGGGTATCTGTTCATGATTGGGATAGGATATTCCCAGCAGAAAATCTTAAAAATTCTTGCAAGTTGGCACGGATGTGTATTGGGTTTAAGAATGGTTCATATAACTTTAGTTGTTTTATATGACACATAACAATACAGATTTTATAAGGTAATGGCTATAATATCAGTATATAATATAAAATGCAGTTCAGCTTCAGTTCAAAATCGTGTTCATATACAAAAGACCAAGTTGGTTATATCATTTGGTCTTCATTACAGAATTGCATTTATTGACCAATATGCATTAATGTAACTTAATAAGCTGTCAGTCATTGTATTATTTATCTTGTGCTTCTATCATTTGTAGATAATAGCAAGATATCTTATTGCCTTGGAGTGCCAAGTTTTTACTGCTTCCAGGATATTATGCGTGTGTGTAGTGAAACCAGTAGTCATTTTTCTACCCTCAGTGCAAAAATGTTGATTGCTTTGGACAAGTAAGAAAGTTTAATGATTATTCATCATGCATTTAATGTATTAATTGTGATCAGGTGTGGTTTAAAAAATGTACATAATGCTGTGCAAATTCTTCACCAGTAAACTTTCCACAATAATTGTCTTGAAATTGAATTAAAAGTGAATAAAAGAAATTGTCACTCTTCCTATCACATTACTTTTCTGTATGAAAAGTGATGAAAATTATCCCTGATAATGAACTGTAACTTGAAAATGTGAATATGAAATGTGCAAAAGAAGCTTCACTCCATGATTATTTTTCCAACTGCACTACTGCTCAGATAAGATCAGGAGCTCTAAGTTTCAGGATTCAATATGCTGTCCTGAACAATTCAGAGCTAATAATTGTTGTTGCTTATTTTTTTCTTAAATTTAGTGTAACCTACAGTGAGAATATTATTTCTTGAGTTGAGATTTGCCATGTTTCTAGCATTATATACATATTGCTTCATTGTTTGCTTTGCAAGAGTGTACCTTGTACTACCACTTAGATTAGTTATTAAACATCTTACAGAAATTAATGTCTGCTATTTATATCTTTTTAATGCTATGAGAATTATTAATTGTGATACATTAGTGAACCATGAAAGACATCCAGGAGAGCTATTAAAATTTAATATAGAAAAATAGCTATTTAAAGACTATATAAAATAGATTTTACTAAAGCAGAGGACCTCACATCATAGCTGTTAGATTTAAATTCTCATTTAAGTGTTAGAAGATTTTGCACACAGTTAGCAAAAGCATAAACTGATAAAAGCTCATAGAGGATAAATGAAACATTTGAGATTTTGGTAAATATAAGAAAGAAGCCGGACAAGAACAGAACCATCTGCCCATGATGCCAAATTAATCAAAATAGTTCCTATAAGTACCTGTCTAAATGTCTCTTTAAAGTTACTGCTGCATTGTTTCTATCAATTCTCCTGGCAATACATTCTAGGCACCTACCATTTGTTGTGTATGTATGTATATATTTTTTTTAAAAGATCAGAAACAAGTTTAAAATCGCTGCCATGTGTCATAAAATATGTTGCCTTGCCCTGTAAATCGTCAAACTTCCCTTCCACCCACAAACTTAAAGCTATGCTGTGTAGCATTTGCCATTTTCTGTATGGGTGAACGATTCTGACTGTATCCTATCTATGTCTCATCATTTTATATGCTTTTATCAGGTTATCTTTCAGGCACCAACATTCTCGAAAAAATGATCCAAGTTTCTACAACCTTTCCATGTAGCTAGTACACCCAGTCCAGGCAACATCCTAGTGAACCTCTTCTTCACCCTCTTCAAAGTCTCCACACCCTTTCTGTAACGCAGTGTCTGGAAGTGCACACTCTACTCTAAATGTGGCCCAACCAAAGTATCATACAGCTGCAATATGACTTCCCAACTATATGCAATGTCCCAACTGATAAAAGACAAGAATGCATATGCCTATTTTTTCCTTAATATTTATTTGTGTTTGCACTTTCAGGGAGGTAGGGACTTGTACCCAGAGCCTTCTGTACATGAATATTTTTAAAGGTCTTGCATTTAACTGTATCTTTTCCACTTACACTTGATATCCCAAAGTACAATAGCACAATTGTCCATATTAAGCTCTATCTGTCATTTCTCTGCCCACATTTCCAACTGATCTATATTCTGCTGTTTCCTTTGACAACTTCCTCACTGTTTACTACTCTGCCAATTTTTGTGTCATCTGCAAACTTACTAAACAGCCCACCTACATTTACATCCAAGTCATTTTTATATATCACAAACAAAAGTTACAGCACTGATCACTGCAGACCTCTGCTGGTCAGAGACCTCCACTCAGAATAACACTCCTTAGCCACTACCTTTTACTTTCCATGGTCAAGGTAAATTTGAAAATCCAAACTGCTTTCACTTTGGATCATAAATACCTTATTCTTCTGGATCACCTGCCACAATTTACCTTGTTGAATGTTTTACTAAATTCCTTGTATTTAACAACATCCGCTGTCCTACACTCGTCAATCATCATAAACACTTCACTTAAAAAAAAAACACTCAATTAAGTTTCCCCTGGCTCCAGGTATAAATTTCCTCCTTTGTATTCAGTAGTTCTCTCTTTCCAAACTATCCTCTTGTTTTTAATGTATGCATAAAATGCCTTGGAATATTCAGCAAGGATATTTTATGAACCTTTTTATGCTTCTTTATTCCTTGTTTAATTTCTTTGGTGCTTGCTTGATTTTTCTGAAGGCCACTATCTGAATTCAGCTTCCTAAACCTCAATTTTGCTTCCTTTTTCTTTTTTTGACTAAATTATAACATCTCTTGTCCATCGTTGTTCCTGAACATTCCCACCCTTGTCTGTCTCCTCATGAAGGTATTGATCCTGAATTCTAACTAGCTGGTCTTTAAATGGCACCTACATCAGCTGTGGACTTGCCTAATAACAGCTGTTCCGAATTTACTCTCCAAAGTTCTTGGCTAATACTGTTTTAACTAGCCTTTCTCCAATATAGTACTGTTCCCAAAATGCCCTCCCATTGAAACTAATCAGCTAGCTGGGTCCATCTATAGTAATGAGCAAAAGTCTTGGGCACATATATATATAGCTAGGCTGCCCAAGACTTTTGCACAGTACTGCAGGAATTTTATGTATTGCACTGTGCCACTGACACAAAAAAAATCATGACATATGATAAACCTGATTCTGATTTGGGTGTCTATTGTGGACTGAGACTAAGAAAGGTGCAGGGAGAGGAGGAAGTGGGAGGAGAGGGAGCAGGAAGCATCAGTGACATTGCATAATGATCAATAAACCAATTGTTCAGAATCAAGTGACCTTGCCTGGCACTCCTGCTTTGCTCCTCCCAGATTTATAAATTTGCTCTCCGCTCCAGATTGACAAATACAGTACTGGGCAAAACTTAGTGCTCTAGCTATCTAGATGGGCTCAAGATTTTTGCACAGTACTGTGCAAGATCCTTCACTGTTTGGATCATCTGCATGCTATTTCAAGAAACCCTCCTGGATGCACTTTACAATTTCTGCCCCATTTGAGTCTCTGACATTAAGCGAATGCCAGTCCACACTAGGAAATTTATGTCACTCTAACAACCCTTTTGCTTTTATATCTTCCAATGATCTGTCTACATAGCTGTTCCTCTATCTCCTGCTAGCTATTTGAAGGGTTGTAGCATAACTCCATTGTAAGAATTGCATCTTTTTTTTTGAGCACTACTCATTTTGTCTCACTGGATCAACTCTTCAGGATGTTCTCCCTCAGTATAGCTGTATTGTGTTCTGCCTGATTAGTAGTGCAACTCCCTCACCTCTTTTGCATTTTCAAAAACTACTGTGTTTAACATGTTCAAACAAGAGAAAGTCTGCAGATCCTCGAAATCCAAGCAACGCACCACAAAATGCTGGAGGAACTCAGCAGGCCAGGCAGGTTCTATGGAAAATAGTATAGTTGATGTTTCGGACGTCCTGCTGAAGGGTCTCAGCCTGAAACATCGACTGCACTCTTTTCCAAAGATGCTGCCTGGCCTGCAACGTACCCTACCTGCTATTTGATTTCCTAATTGCTTACTGCACCTAGAAGGATATGCTGGTTCATCTGAACATCAACACCCATAAATCTCTCAGCTTCTTTTAAAAAAAAAATACACTACCTTCCTATTTTCTCTGCCAATGTTCATGTAAGAATAAAAGACACTTGGGTGCAGTGCCAGAGAAAGTTTAGCTTATTTCAAAATGTAGCACATTAAGATTATATAAGTGGTCATATCATCAGAAAAACGGGTTATGTGAAAAAAAACTTTTGAAAAACGTTTACTTAAAACATGTTTTCTTTTACATCTCTTCATAATCAGGTGGCTGGCAGAGCAGCACACCATCTCCCATGCCATTCCGGGTCTTTTTAGGCCATCTCCTCTTGACAGAATCAAGTCTTGTGTTGCAAACCCTGCTTATGTAAATGAAATGGATCAAGGTGAAAATACGTTGCATGTGGGCTACACTGCTTTGGAAATAAAAAGCAAAATGAAGGCACTGGAGAAGGCTGATCTCTGTATCTACAATCCACTTTTTGGATCTGACTTGCAGTACACGAATAGGGTAGGACCTCAAAATCATATTGTAGTCATAGTCATACTTTATTGATCCCGGGGGGAATTGGTTTTCGTTACAGTTGCACCACAAATAATAAATAGTAATAAAACCATAAATAGTTAAATAGTAATATGTAAATTATGAAATAAGTCCAGGACCAGCCTATTGGCTCGGGGTGTCTGACCCTCCAAGGGAGGAGTTGTAAAGTTTGATGGCCACAGGCAGGAATGACTTCCTATGACGCTCTGTGTTGCATCTCGGTGGTCTATGTAGTTACTTGAACTGAAGCTTGTCATTGTTTATACTGGTTGTGAGGTGACGTCTGTGAGTAACTTGGTTTCTCTTTTATTTACCTAAAGTACAGTGAAGGACACTGATCGAAATTTTGACTTGTACCTTACATTCTCTTCCCCCAGCTTGTTTTATTTGTGCTTAAGTAGATATAATCGTTCACAAGTAAACTGCATTCAAAATATGAAGCACTTTAGTTCTTAGAAGATAGAGTTGGTTACTTCCTAAACAAAAGAATTCTGCAGATACTGGAAAATCCAGAGCAACACACACAAAAAGCTGGAGGAATTCGGCGTTTCAGGCAGCATAAGTAGTTGACATTTCAGGCTCAGACCCTTCCTCAGTTCTGGAAAGGAAGGGGGAAGACACCAGAATAAGAAGGTGGAGGGAGGGCAAGTGATAGCTGAAACCAGGTGAGGTGGGGGGGATGAAGTGAGAAGCTGGGAGGTGCTGGGGGAGACATAAAGGGCTGAAGAAGAAGGGATCAGGTAGGAGAGGAGAGTGGATCATGAGAGAAAGGGAAGGAGGAGGGGTACCAGAGGGAAGTCATGGTCAGGTAAGGGGAAGAGAAAGGGTAAGAGTGGAGCCAGAATAGGGAAAGCGAAAAGAGAGAAGTGGTGTGGTGAGGAGAGAATTACTGAATGTTAGAGAAATCAGTGTTCAGGCCATCAGTTTGGAAGCTACCAAGACAGAACATGAGATATTGCCCCTCCAACCTGCGAGTGGTCTCTCAGTGGCAGCAGAGGAGGCCATGAACCAACATGTCATAATGGGAAGTAGAATTAAGATTAATGTCTATTACTTAATCCATACAATTTAACTAGTTTATATCATATGATATTTACATAACATTTTAGAAATTAAGCAAGATAGAAATAATGCACACATTTTATTGTGTTAAACATTATTTCTTTAATCAAATGTAGATATAAAGAAGCACAAGAATGTGTTTAAAAGGTATTCTATGTCAAATTGCTTTTTGCCGATATTACATCCATGCATTTATAAAATTTTGAAATAAAGCAGAAAATGCCAGGAATACCAAACAGGTTAGACAACATCCAACCTGAATTAACTCTCTTTTTCATGGATTGTCTCTGACCTGAGTACTTAAAGTATTTTGCATCTATATTTTAGACTTCCAACCCATCTGCATTATTTTGTTTGTGGATTTACTTTGAAGCTTAATTTTGCTACTTTTTAAAAAAAAATGTATGATCTGTTTCTAATCATTCTGAGTGAGAGGATGCTTAAATGTAAACAATCTTTATTTTTGTTGGTTCTGTTTAAAGGTAGACAAAGTAGTCATAAACCCATATTTTGGTCTGGGAGCTCCTGATTATTCCAAGATACAGATTCCAAAACGTGAGAAATGGCAGCGCAGCATGAGTAGTATTATGGAGGACAAGTAAGTATTGCTAAATTTATGTTTAATACTTTAATTGGCTAAATGTGGATGTGGAACCTAGAGAAATATGTTCTTTTCACATTGATTTATGGTAGCATTGCATTTGAGATGCATCTCAGCATCATTTGTTAAGTATGGAACCCTAAACCATGGTCATAATCTGTAACTTGTTGGCAGTACTTTCCTCAAGTATGATTTTGTGAAATACATACAAAAAGTACAGTAAATACTCAACAGTCAGGCAGCATATGCAGAGAGTGAAGCAGAATTAATGTTTCAGATTGGCCCTTCATGAGAAGTTAGTTATAAATGACAGGTGTTTTAGATTATGAAGAGAGGGGAAGGATGGGGAAAACAAAGGAAATTATTTAATACAGTGGAAACCAAAAGAAGCTGAATTGCGCAAATAGTGTTGGTTCTGCCTTAAAAAAACTGGTAAAGTCTGTTAGTTGCAGCTGATTTGCCTGGAGGAGATGTAAATAGAAGATTAAAGGGAATAGGTGAAAAGAAAATACTGGAACAAAATATTGCATTTGTTGAAAATCTGAAATAAAGGAGAATGCTGGAAATACCCAGCGGGTCTGTGGAGAGAGGAAAAAATGAATTGTAGTTACAAATTATTGATCTTTCATCAGAATTGTCCAGCTCTCATACAAACTGAAATGATTGGTTGTCTGTAGTTTCAAATTCAACCTTTGGCATATAAAATACATAGTCAGCAATGTGATGTTGCTCCTTGGGCTAGTGCTGGATTTAATTGGAAAAATTGTAAGAGATCAAAGACAGAAGTTGGAGTGAATGTGGGATAATGATTTTACTGAATGTAGGATGACAGGCAATCGGACTTACAGTATTATCCTTGGTCATGAACAGTGCTTTCTGCAAAGTGGATGCCACGAGACAGAGGTAACCACACTAAGAGCAATCAATGCAAATATGAAACTGTAAGAAGTGCAACTGAATTGTTGCTTCATCTGGAAAGAGCATTAGGGTTGCTGCATGATGTAAATGGAAGACATAGGTGTCCAGGTGTTGCATCTCTTGCAATTGGATGAGAAAGTGTCATAAGAAAGTGGTAGGTGGAGATGGAAAATGGGCCAGTAAGTCATGGAGGGAACAGTCCATTTGAAATAATAGGAGGAGAGTGGAGAGCAGGATCATGTTAAAGGCAACAGAAGTTATGAAGGATGCTACCATGAATATGGAGGCTGGTGGAGTGCATGCTTAAGGTGTGAGAAGAGTGCATGAGAGCATGCACACAGGAAATGGAACACAAGATCGAGTACCCTGTCAACTATATTATAAGGATAGTTATAATAAGGGGAAAAAGATAACGACACCTCTGAAGTACTGGCGTATAAATGTTATCATAAGAGCAGATTAAACAAAACCAAGGAAACTGGGATGGAATCTTTATAGCAAATAGGATTGAAGAAGCTACAATAATGATATCTGTGTGGCTCTGATCAGATGAAAGTTTTTGGTATGTCGATACAGAAGTATCACACATGGAATGATAATACTCAATTTTTAAACATCCCCTTTTGTCCAAGCCATTGCCTGAAAAATTAGAATGCATTTCTGGAAATTAGTGAAATGTAATTTATATTTGCTGATGTAAATGTTGGTAGTGATAAAGTTTTAACGTCATAACAAGACACAAGAACTAAATTGTTATTCAGGAAAGCGAAACTAAGGTACAAGTCAACTTAGCTACCATTGTACACTTACTGGACAATTTAGCAGTAGATGAAGTATGTAAAGAGGAGGACTGAAGATACATTACATCCTTGAGCATGGTAATGAGCAGTACTGGATCCTCGGAGGTGGCATCCGTTCAGATGTCACCAAACTAAGTTGTTTCTACTCTGTCTAACAGACGTAAAAGATCCCAAAGCACTATTTGGAAATGATTATGGGGATTTCTTCCAGTGTTATGGTGTTATGTTCAATAATTTTCCCTCAATAATACCAAAAGCACGAATAATTTGGCCATTTGGCCTATCAAGTCTACTCCATCATTTCATCATGGTTGATCCATTTTTTGTCTCAGCCCCAATCTCCTGCCTTCTCTCTGTATCCCTTCATGCCTACCAATCAAGAATCTATCAATCTCTCCCTTAATAAATATTATACATACACGCGCACACACCCTCCGCAGCTGCCTGTGGCAAGGAATTCCACAGATTCACCACTCTCTGAATAAAGAAACCCTTCTAAAAGGATGCCCCTCTGTTGTGAGGCAGTGTCTTCTCGTCTTAGACTCTCCCACCATTGGAAGTATCCTCTCCACATCCACTCTATCAAGGACTTTCACCAATCAATAGGTTTCAATGAAGATGCCCCTCATTCTGCTGAATTCTAGTAAATACAGGTCCAGAGCCATTAAACGCTGTTCATGTGACAAGACGTTCAAGTCTGGAATCATTTTCTTGAACTTCCTTTGAACCCTATCCAGTTTCAGCACATCCTTTCTAAGATGAGGGGCCAAAAACTGCTCACAATACTCAAGTGAGGCCTCACCACTGCTTTATAAAATCACACTATTACATCCTTGCTTTTATATTCCAGTCCTCTTGAAATGGATGCTAACATTGCATTTGCCTTCCTCACCACAGGGTGACCTGCAAATTAACCTTTAGGGAGTCTTGCGCAAGCAGTCCCAAGTCCCTTTGCACCTCAGTTTGTTGTATTTTCTCTCCATTTAGAAAATAGTCATTTCTTCTACCAAGGTGTATAACCATGCACTTGCCGACACTGTATTCCATCTGCCACTTCTTTGCCCATTCTCTTAATCAGTCTAGGTCCTTCTGTAGCCTCTCTACTTCCTTAAAACTACGTGCTCCTCGACCTATCTTTGTATCAATTTCAAACTTTGCAACAAAACCATCAATTCCATTGTCCAAATCATTAGCATGTGACGTAAAAAGAATTGGTCTCAACACAGATCCCTTTGGAACACCTCTAGTCACTGGCAGCCATCCAGAAAAGGCTCCCTTTATTCCCACTCTCCTCCTGCCAATCAGTCACTGCTTTAACCATGCTAGAATCTTCCTTGTAATACCGTGAGCTTGTAGTTTGTTAGGCAGACTCGCGTGTGACACCTTGTCATAGGCCTTCTGAAAATCAACCAATTTTCCTTTGTCTCTCCTGCTTGTTCTTTCTTAAAAGAATTCCAACAGATTTGTGAGGCAAGATTTTCCCTTGAGGAAACCATGCTGGCTGCGGTTTATTTTATCATGTGTCTCCAAGAACCCTGAAACCATATCCTTAACAGTCGATTCCAATCCTTTCCAACCACTGAGGTCAGCCTATCTGGCCTATAATTTCCTTTCTTCCATCTCTCTCCCTTCTTGGAGAGTAGAATGACATTTGCAATTTTCCAGTCTTCCAAAACCATTCTAGAATCTGGTGATTCTTGAAAGATTATTACTAATGCCTCCCACAATCTCTTCATCCACCTCTTTCAGAATCCTGGAGTGTACATCATCTGGTCCAGGTGACTTATCTACCTTCAGACCTTTCAGTTTTCCCAAGAACCTTCTCCATAATAGTAACTTCACACACTTCATGACCCCTGACACCTGGAACTTCCACCATACTGCCAGTGTCTTCCACAGTGCAGAATGATGCTAAATACTCAGTCAGTTCATCCGACTTTTCTCTCTTTCCCCATTACTACCTCTCCCCTGCATTGTTTTCCAATGGTCCAATATCTACTTTCACCTCTCTTTTACATTTTATGTATTTGAATAAACTTTTGGTGTCCTCTTTAATATTATTGGCTAGTTTACTTTCATATTCCATCTTTACCTTAATGACATTTTTAGTTGCCTGCTGTTAGTATTTGAAAGCTTCCCAATCCCCACTAATTTTTGCTCTATTATATGCCCTCACAGTGGCCTTTATATTGATCCTGACCTCTCTTGTTAGCCACATTTGTTTTATCTTGCCGTTAGTGTTCTTCTTCCTCTTTGGAATATATATCCTATGCCTTCCTAATTGCTCCCAGAAGTTTCGGCTATTGCTGTTCTGCCATCATCCCTGCCAGTGGTTTTTTTTCCAGTCAATTCTGGCCACCTCCTCTCTCCTGCCTCTGTATTTCCCATTACTCCACTGTAATACCGATACATCTGACTTCAGCTTTTCCTTCTCAAAATTCAGAGTGAATTCAATCTTACTATAATCACTTTCCCCTAAGGTTCTTTTACCTGAAGCTCTCCAGTCAATTCCAGATCATTGTACAACACCCAATCCAGAATAATTGATCCCCTTGTGGGATACTTAGAGCGCGAGCTGCTCTGAAAAGCATCTCATAGGCATTCTGGAAATTACCCCTCTTGGAATCTAGCACCAACTTGATTTTCCTAATCCACCTGTATATTGAAATTCCCCGTGACTGTTGTAACGTTGCCCTTTTGTATGCATTTTCTATCTCTCTTTGTAATTTGTAGATCACATCCTTAGTACTGTCGCGGGTCTGTATATAAATCCCATCAGAGTCTTTTTACCCTTGCATTTCCTTAGCTCTATCCACAATGATTCAACACCTTTCGACCCCATGTCACCTTTTTCTAATGATTTGCTTTCTTTTTTTACCAACAGAACAACGCCACCCTTTCTGCCTGCCCTTTCGATAGTGTGTATCCTCAGACATTAAGCTCCCAGCTGTAATCTTCTTTCAGCCATGATTCCGTGATGCCTATTACATCATACGTACCAATCTGTAACTGTGCTACAAGTTCATCTACCTTATTCCGTATAGTGCGCGCATTCAAATATGAGACCTTCAGTCCTGTTTTCACCCTTTCGGATTTTGTCTGCTTATTATGCTACAACTCATCCTTTTGACTGCAATTTTGCCCTATCATCAGCTTCTCCTTGCTAGGAGTCTCACTACACATATCCTCTCTTTGTAAACTCAGCACGATCACTTCAGTTCCTGGATCCCTGCCAATTTTGTTTAAACATACCCCAACAACTCTAGCCAACCTCCCTTGGGTTCAGGTGTAAGCCGTCCCTTTTGTACAGTTCATACCTTCCCCAGAAGAGATCCTAATGAACTTTCTTGTAAGTCAAAAGAAATTACAAGGAATGACATATAAATTAAAGGAAAAAATAATTTATTTGTGCTCTGTATGTTTCTAATGACAATTTTATTTGGAAGGGTAGTAATATGAATTTGATTTCTCCTCAAGGGAGCGACAGTGGGTGGATGATTTTCCCCTGCATCGCAGTGCCTGTGAAGGTGATACGGAGTTATTAAGCAAGCTACTGGATAGTGGCTTTTCAGTAAATCAGTTAGACAGTGATCATTGGGCTCCCATTCATTATGCTTGTTGGTAAGTTGTTTTACTGTATATAATCTTAAAAACATTTCCATCTCTACACAATGTTGATACTGATTTTAGTTACTGGCATTGATAAAGCCATGAGTATAATTACACCCATTGTTTTCTTTTTTGCTTGAATAATGGATGTTTTGGTAATTGCAAACGTATGAATTACAGGGTTCATCATTGGAGTTGTATTGGTCAGTCTTGTTTGTCTACTTCATAATTCATATTTTGTTGCATATTCCTACATTCGTACTCCTGTGTGTGTGTGTGTTGTTTGGGTGTGAAGTTTTCCACTGTGGCATGTTTGATGTGCTGAATAATGGTAACCCATTGCATGCCTCATACTACCTTCATCATCCATTGTTCTTCACCATTTAGGATGATCTCTCTTACACTTGCCAACTAATCTGTTGTCATATAAGACATATACCCAAATTCTACTTTACTCTCTATTATTAGACAGCAGGTTGCATTTGTCCTCAGAAATGGTCTGTCTTTGATTTTCCTCTGGCTAGAAAATTCTGAGTATCCTTAACAGTTATGGATTTTGAAAGACTTTTAGCTTGTGTAGCAGACTTCCTGCATTTTGATGTCAAAGCATTCTTAAGGTGTTTATTCATTTAAAACTGACCCATTGCAGATGTTAAAAATAGGAAATAAAACAGATACTGACAATGTTCAGCACGTTACACTCATATATGGAAAGAGGAAAACTAGATGATAGTCTTTCATTGTTCTTTCTAATTCTTGAATTGACATAATTGTACACCTCAATATGTTGCCATCACATTTGCTAGATAGGTGAACTCACTAGCTTCATTTGTGACATAGATAACAATGATTTGGTGGTCATTTGCATTTTGGTTCATTTTCTGCTGCAGCCATTTCAAAGATAGGCTAAATCTGGTCTTGTTTCTGTACCTTTCATTGTTATAGTCATACTTTATTGATCCCGGGGGAAATTGGTTTTCGTTACAGTTGCACCATAAATAATAAATAGTACTAGAACCATAAATAGTTAAATAGTAATATGTAAATTATGCCAGTAAATTATGAAATAAGTCCCGGACCAGCCTATTGGCTCAGGGTGTCTGACCCTCCAAGGGAGGAGTTGTAAAGTTTGCTGGCCACAGGCAGGAATGACTTCCTATGACACTCTGTGCTGTATCTCGGTGGAGTGAGTCTCTGGCTGAATGTACTCCTGTGCCCACCCAGTACATTATGTAGTGGGAGTCATTGACTAAGATAGCATGCAACTTAGACAGCATCCTCTTTTCAGACACCACCATGAGAGAGTCCAGTTCCATCCCCACAACATCACTGGCCTTACGAATGATTTTGTTGATTGTTGGTGTCTGCTACTCTCAGCCTGCTGCCCCAGCACACAACAGCAAACATGATAGCACTGGCCACCACAGACTCGTAGAACATCCTCAGCATTGTCCGGCAGATGTTAAAGGACCTCAGTCTCCTCAGGAAATAGAGACGGATCTGACCCTTCTTGTAGACAGCCTCAGTGTTCTTTGACCAGTCCAGTTTATTGTCAATTCATATCCCCAGGTATTTGTAATCCTCCACCATGTCCACACTGACCCCCTGGATGGAAACAGGGGTCACCGGTACCCTAGCCCTCCTCGGGTCTACCACCAGGTCCTTATTCACATTAAGCTGCAGATAATTCTGCTCACACCATGTGACAATGTTTCCTACCGTAGCCCTGTACTCAGCCTCATATCCCTTGCTGATGCATCCAACTATGGCAGAGTCATCCGAAAACTTCTGAAAATGACAAGACTCTGTGCAGTAGTTGAAGTCCAAGGTGTAAATGGTGAAGAGAAAGGGAGACAAGACAGTCCCCTGTGGAGCCCCAGTGCTGTTGATCACTCTGTCGGACACACAGTGTTGCAAGCACACGTACTGTGGTCTGCCAGTCAGGTAATCAAGAATCCCTGATACCAGGGAAGCATCCACCTGCATCGCTGTCAGCTTCTCCCCCAGCAGAGCAGGGCGGATGGTGTTGAACGCACTGGAGAAGTCAAAAAACATGACCCTCACAGTGCTCTGTTACCCTGTGCAAGCTTATGACGAAGCCCAGAGGAGAGAACAGAAGGATCCACACCTATCTGGAGTATCTGGAACATGCTGATCACATGTTATGAAGTAGACAAACAAGATAGACCAAAACGACTCAAAATTTGGGTCCGAAAATGAGCACCAGCTCTATTTCCGCTCTACCATTTAAAAAAAATCTCATCTTGTTGTAAAATCAGCATTTCTATTCTATCTGCATTTAAAACTGATAATGTGTAGAAATTTGCAGCAGATCTATTTCCAGTAAGCCCACATCATCTTCAGAACTTCAGTCATCTCCGCTACACTATTCACATTTAAATCAAGTCAAGTTTTTGTCGAGTATGGTGACTTGGGTAAAATGAAAAACCTGCTTGTAGCAGCATCCCAGGCATGTAGGTTCAGACAATTCAGACAACACACAAGACATGAATGAATCAGACAAGACAAAAAGCAGAAAAAACTATGCAAAAGCAAGACATCAGTGTGAAATAAACACAATCAGAGACATAGGTTCAGGTCACGACCTGTTGGTTGTTGGAAAGTAGATGTTCTGGGACCTGGTGGTATATGGTACTTCCTGCCTGATGGTAGTAGCAAAAAAAAAGGCATGATTCCAAAGGTGGAAATTCTTGATTACAGGTGCCACTACCTTGAGCCAGCACCTCCTGTAAGTGGACTCAATGGTGTGGAGGGTTGGGTCCATGATGGTCTTGACTGTCCAGAATTCTGTGGGCTTTTCTGTTCCTGTGCATTGAAAATGTTATGCCAAGCTATAAAGCAACCAGTTAGAATACTTTCAACAATATACATTTGCAGAAATTTGTTAGAATATTTGGTGATATGCCAAATCTCCTTTAGCTTCTAAGAAAGTATAGGTACTGGCATGCCTTCCTTGTGCTTGTATTTATGTACAAGGTCCAGGACCAGTCATCTGTGATATTAATGCCCAGGAATTTGGAGCTGCTTGCTCTCTCCACCTGTGATCCACCAGTGAGAACTGGGATGTGCTCTCCCAAAGTTGCCTTTCTGAAGTAACAATCATCTCCTTGGTTAAATTAAATTCAGATGATGCAGCAAATCAGTTTTCTTAAATATGAAGGCAAGGTTCCAAATCACAAAATCAAAATCATGTTCATTTGAAAAACAGAAGTAATTGAATGTAAGTATATTAGTGTCTCTTACATTTTACTGCCACAATTTACTCATTAGGTATGGAAAAGTTGAAGCTACTCGATTCCTATTAGAAAAAGGAAAGTGTAACCCCAATCTTCTAAATGGGCAACTCAGCTCCCCGCTACATTTTGCAGCTGGTGGAGGGCGTGCAGAGATTGTGCAACTCCTGCTGCAGCATCCAGAGATTGATCGGGTATGATTCAGCAATTTCTTTGCATCACTTTCCTCTTGTCTTCACGTGAGCTACACTTTGAAAACTTCTTTCTTCATTATTGAGTCGTAGAGTTGCACGTTTGTACAAGTTAGAAAGAAGCCCTTAAGCTCATCATATCTCTGTTGACCGTCAGGACTATCTATGCTTTCACCTTCATATCCTTCCATGCTTTGCTTATTCAGGTACCTGTTCATATGCCTTTTAAACTTCGTTACCGTTCTTGCCTCCGCTACCTCCTGTTGCAGCTTATTCCACGTATTAGCTACCCTGCGTGTGAAAATTTCCTTTGCCACTGAAGTATGCCATATGCCTTCCTCACCAGCAATTTTCATATTTTGAAACTTCCAGGGAACTATATACTTTACCCCTAGGTCTCTCTTTTCAACAGCACTCCCCAAGGCCTTGCTCACACTATGAAAGCGATAGGTAAGATACAGGTTGGAAGGTTGTTTCTATTGGTAAGTGAGACTAGAACTAAGGGGCATAGCCTTGCTATTTGGGGCAATAGATTTAGGATGGAGATGAGGAGATAGTTTTTTTTTGCCAGAGGGTAGTGAATCTGGAATTCTCTGCCTAAAGAATCAGAAGAGGCTACCTCATTAAATATATATAAGACACAGATAGATTTTGGCATAACAAAGGAATTGAGGATTATGAGGAAAAGGCAGGTAGGTGGAGCTGAGTCTACAGCCACATCAGCCATGATCTTATTGAATGGAGCAAGCTCATAGGGCCAGATAGCCAACTTCTGCTCCTATTTCTTATGTTCTTAAAAGCGATAGTGGATATATTCAAGGCTCTGAAAATCATTGTTGTTTCATTACCCGGTGGAACATTATTGAGAACAGGAATGGAGCTGAGATTGATATCAAATATAATTTTATTAAATTATGCAGTAGATTTAAAGGGCCTTCCAGCTTATTCCTGCCCCTGTTCTTTATTTTCTTATGCCTGTGTGGAGACACTGTTTCCAATGGGATGCTTTAAGTTTATTATTGAACTCTAAACTATATGCAATCTTTGTTAATGCCTTAGGAGAAAAGACCAAACAGAACTTTGAATGGGACACAGAGTGTATTCAAGATTATTGACAGCTTGATGGGATAAATATAGATGCATATTGAATATAATGTGAAGTTATTCACTTTGATATGAAAAATAATAAGATATTTTAAAAAATAAAGTATTGGGAGTGATCTTGGTGTGCTGGTTTATGAATGACAGAAAGCTTTCATGCCAGTATTGCAAGGAATTAGGGCAAATGTATTTTCCCTGTATTGAAAGAAGATTGAATTGAGAGTTAGGAAGTTGTCCTGAAACTGTACGTGCTGTGGTAAGATTGCATCTGAAATTCTATGTTTTAGTCTCGGTGTCTAAGGAAAGATGGACTTACCTTGAAGATATTGAGTATAGGTTTGCTAGAAAAGAATATAAGGAGAAAGAACAGGAGAAATCCAGGAGCTTTCCTGCCATTCAAAAAGATAATGGTTTATCTATTCATTGATTGCAGCTCCATGTTGTTACCTGATCCTGATTGTCATGTGGTATAAAAATCCATTTTGACCTTGAATTTACTTAATATCTCATTCACAGTTCTCTGGGGAAGTATGAAGATTATAATCCTCCTACCTGAGATGAGAAACTTTTCTCTGATTTCTCCGTCAGTTTCTCTGGATTTTTAGAACCATATACTGATGTGTGGACCAGATCTGCAACAATTTAAAAATGTGTCATCCAATGACACAGGTTCTCTCAACATACCAGATGGCACCAGGCTGGCATGAAATATTTCCTGTGACAACATCTCACTGCTCTTGGGTTGTAAAAAAAAAAGTTCTCTGCCTCATTTGGCAGTAAAAATAGTCATTATGTATCTTTTTATTATAGGAGGATTTAAAGAACCGGGGAGGCACTGCATGCTGCGTGCCAACAAAATTTTTGCGTGTGCTATCTTGGGCACATGTGCCATAGATTCGGCACCCCTGATAGGCCGTACTGGCTTTCTTGCTAGTTGTCCTCTGCATTCCTGAAAGTTTGATAGTAATTGTAAAGAGAAAAGGATCCAGGAGATTCATTAAAAAATATAAAAGGCTATCAGTTGCTATCAGTTCAATTGCCTTCCTTAAAACTATTCAGCTGTGTAAGACTTGCTTACGGATATGTTTGCAGACAAATAACATTGTGTGAATCATATTTTAATAATGGATATGGCATCATATAATACTTGCAAATTGTGGTGAATTATTTTATGCATGTTTATTATTCCAGCATATTGTGGACCAGCAGGGCAAGACATCATTGCAAGTCTGCAAAGAAAACAAACAGAATGATTGGGAAAAAACATTACAACTTCTTACTGATGCACTGAATAAGCCAGTAAGTTCATGTAGTCTTTTTAACTGCTCGAGCTTTGTTGTAGTTAGATCCTAGGCTGTGTATTTTATCAGTATGCTGATATTTAATGGACTTGGGCATTTTTACTTCAATAATGAAAACACAGTTCTAGTGTTTAACTTGTATCTGATATTTAATCATAGGCTTATATTTTGTTTACTACTTTATAAGCATCATGTTGCTATGTACGAAAATTTGCTGTTATACTCTAACCAGTGTTTGAAATTACATGTTTATAGAACAGCAATATTTGATGAAAATCTTCAAAACTTAGGAATGAATATTTAACTTTACAAATCTTAGAAGCATTGTGTAAATGTACCAAATTTTACCTACCTTGTAATAGTGCTTTAGGCCAAAATAAGTTGGTAAGGTGGGAACAATGACCTGTTCTGATAAATTCATTGACTAAGGTGAGTCAACTATAAGAAACCCACACATTTCTGCAGATTTCTAATTTTCTAGCTAACATGCACATTGGTGGATTGAATTGGCATGAATATTGTTGTTGTTATTGACAATGAAGGCCACAAGTCATTGAAGATGGCTCAGCAACTGAATTTGGAATTATGCCCCCATAAATGTAGGAAGTACAGGAACCATATTATTGCTATAAAGTACAAAATTGTCATACTCAATATATCTTGCTGTTAATTGTCTCATGAACTTGTACATTTCCAAAATCATGTAGGGGTTATTTTATATTACAGTGCAGATTATGATCCAAATGAACAATCTAGATGGTTGAAGTGGCACATTAAAATATACTTCAAGCCTGGATTTTACTGAATCTAACCTGTGAATTTCTACCCACATGCACATACCAACTGTTGTGACTGGCATCAGTCACCAGAGAGATACTGAAGCAGGTGATATATTAAAGTCTTTAATTCAGCACAACAATCAGGCATTCTTCCAGAGATCCTCTCAGAGTCTCACAAACTCAAAAGTACATCACACTTTTATACCCCTAAAATCAATAGGTGATTCAATACAGTTTCAATAGTTACAATAACGTTGTTTACTTCAATACTTTGGGTTGAGGATGCTTCCTTTGAATTGCACATCTACAGTGGGAGACACCTCTGGGACAAACTAATTGACATAATATCTGAGTAGTCCACAAACTTCCTTTAACTCAAATCACAATGGTGCAAATTACTTTACCTATTCCACATCTGCCTGTAAGGAGTTCGTACATTCTCCCTGTGACCATGTGGGTTTCCTCCAGGTGCTCTGGTTAACTCCCACATTCCAAAGACGTAGGTTCGTTGGTCATTGCAAGTTGTCCTGTCATTATGCTAAGATTAAATCGGGGGATTGCTGGACAGCGTGGCTCGAAGGACCTACTCCATGATGTATGTCAATAAGTAAGCAAATAAATAAATACATTCATAAATAAATAGTTGCCAACGTTTGGCTGATGTATATGCAAATATATCATGGTCACCATTTTGCAAATCATATCTCTTAGTCCGTGAGGTAGCCTGTGCTTTCAACTTCAATTCACTGCTTGCAATATACGATCAGAACTGAAGACTGATTCTTGCCTGAATTGATATCTGTTATATTCACATAACTCCAGAATGCTCCCTAACACCAACACAAGATGTTGATATCGTATAGTTACCTTACTTGCATTTACAAGAGTAATTCTGCTCGCCAAAAATGTCCTGTGCATAAAGGACCTTCAGTGATGTTAGTCATACTGTATGTTTGGGTGGGCCAGCAAAACTGAAAATCTCAAATAGATGGTAAAGCCACAATGTCTCAGCTTTATTGTCCACTGTCAGTTGTTCAATGTTTCTCTATCTAACTTGCAGAAAATTTAAAAAACTGTTAAATTCAAGTAAACAATTAAACCATTAAAAAGAAATTTAAAAAATATAAAATGACCTAAACATATTTAAATATTAAAAACATTAAGGCAAACAAAAATCAGAATCAGGCTGAATATTGCCGGCCTATGTAAATGTGTGCGTGTATTAAATGGTTAAGATAAGAAGTGCAAAAACAGAAATTGCAAAAAAAAACATTAGCGAGATAATGTTCATGGGTTCAATGTCCGTTTAGAAATTGGAGGGCAGAGGGGAAAAAGGTCGTTCTGAATTCTGAGCGTGTGCCTTCAGCTTCTGAATCTGCTTCTTGATGGTAACAGTGAAAAGAGGGCATGTCCTGAGTGGTGGAGGTTTAAAATATTACCTGTTCTTCTTGTAGTCCTAAAATTTCCAGTGAAATGAATGGATTCATTACACAGCCCAATGTGTCGTAAAATCTGAGAGTAGATTGTTCACTAGAATTCCATCAAGCTTTTGTATTAACACAGGCCTCGATATCGAATTCAACTGGCAGAACTTGTCTAAAGAAGGGTCTCGGCCCGAGAGGTCAACTGTTAACTCTTTTCCATAGATGCTGCCTGACTTGCTGAGTTCCTCCAGCGTTTTGTATGTGTTGCTTTGAATTTCCAGCATCTGCAGATTTTCTCATGTTTGTAACATATCAAGAGGTTTTTCATTTGTGCAGGATTCATGAATGGGCTGACAATTCCAGGCAGCAAATCTAGCGCTTATGTCTCTCAGGGAATGCTTTTACGAATTTGTCTTTTACGGTGTCGACCAGAAGTTTATTTTGCATTGTAATTAGAAGGATAAGCTTTTCAAAAACATTTAAAATATAGTTACATTTTAACTTGTACTGTTTTATTCTTTGATTAGTACGAGAAAGTTAGAATTTATCGTACCGATGGGTCATATCGTGCTGTTGAACTGAGGCATGGAAACAATACAACAGTGCAACAGATTATGGAAGGCATGCGGCTTTCACAGGAAACACAACAGTACTTTACCATCTGGATCTGTTCTGAAAACCTCAGTAAGAAAGTTAACAGAACAGTTTAATATGTGGTTATTAATATTTTCATGCCATTAAATGGCCAGAAATTGTCAGGGATGGATGTAATTTTCAATCTATTTTTAAAATAGATTAAAGTAAAAATGGTGCAAGCATGGTATCAGGAGGAATTTTAGTAAGCATTTTGAAATATAGTTAATTATTTTGTTTTCCAATCCTGAAATAAGTTATATTTGTTATTTTTGGCATTTCTGAAATCATAAAACTTTATAGCTCAGAAACTGGCTCTCTTGGTCCACCTTGTTCATGACATCATCTGAGTTATTCTCATTTCTCTGCATTAAGTACATATAACTTTCCATTCCAGGTACTTGTCCAGACACCTTTCATACACTGTAATTGTACCTGTCTCCACACCCCTGAGGCAGCTCATTCACTAACCTCAGTAAAAATCTTGCCACTCAATCCTTCTGTTAGATCTATCAGAAATTCTCAATACAATAGAGATATTTAACTTGCTTTGATCTTTTTGTGCAATTTGTCAATTTTACTTTTAAAATGAGGATACTATTCACTGTTGCCTTTGAGCATTCACCTGTCGTGAACTGAAAGACTATAGGACAGTTGGGCCGGTTTTCTGGTATAAGCCTGCATTCAGCAGAAAATAGATTAAGAGCACCCAAACTCTTATTTTGAATACTTAAAATCTGTAGAAAAGTTGGCTTTCAGACCATCAGTCCAGGAGAGTTATACTTCAAGTTAATTCCCAGAAATGAAATGTCAGTGTGTAACCCACTGGAACTTCTCACTTTCTGATTATTGACTTTAAGGCATATCAGTTTTTTTCATATATAGATGTAAGCTATTGCTGCATTAGAATAAAATGACTTTCTTTATCCAGGTTTGCAACTCAAGCCATATCATAAATCACTTCAGCACCTGCGAGACTGGCCGGAAATTGTTATGGAATTAACATGCCTTGATCCTCATTTGGAAAAGCCACAACTTTTCCTGCGCAGGGATGTGCGACTTCAGCTAGAAACTGAGAAGAAGGTTAATGTTCAAAGATTGTTTAGTTTGTTACATATACATTCTTTTTAACTTTAATATCGCTATTCTTTCACTGCTAAAAATAACCCTTAGTCATAGTAATAAAGATCGCAAACTTTAACTTGTAACAAAATTTCATTTCAGTGTTTGAGGAAATGTGTTGTTCTGGTAAACTGTTCCTACAATGGATCTGGTGTTATAACTCTTAATGGTCCTCAATGCTTTCTCTGCTCTTTCCACTGTTCTGTTGTGTATGATGATAACTGAGAAATAATTGGGCTAAGTTCTTCTCACTCCCCTCCCCATACCACTTCTCTTTCATTTTCATGGTTTATTTCTACTTTGTTGATTTTTTGCAAAGTTTAAAGTAAGATTTTGATAGTCACATACAGGCCCTTTGGCCAACAAGTCCATGCTGACCAAGGTGCCCATCCAATTAGACCCAATTTCCCGAGTTCAGCCCATATCCATCGAAGTCCTCCCTCCCATATACCTATCCAAGTGCTTCTTAAATCATATTTTTTGAACCTGCCTCCACCACTTTCTCTAACAGCTCATTCCATATACTCACACCACACCACTCTCTGTGTGGAAAAAAGTTGCTCCTCATGTCCTTTTTAAATCCTTCCCTTCTCACCGTAAATCTATGCCTCTTTGTTTTGGACTTCCCTCCTCTTGGGGAAAAGACTGTTGCCATCCACCTTATCTATGTCTCTCAGAATTTTAAACATTTCTGTAAGATCACTCCTCATTCTGCCACAGAAATAAAGACCCAGTCTGGCCAACCTCTTCCTAAAGTCAGGTCTTGTAGTCCTGGCAACATCCTTATAAATCCTTTCTGCACGCTTTCCAGTTTAACCACATCTTTTGTATAACTGAATGACCAAAACCATACACCATACTTCGAATTATTATATCTGTCCCGCTTTAGTTCATGAGACTGGAAATAATTTTCATTTTTAAACATGCTTGGGATTAAAATGTTGTTCGAATTTAAAAACTTTCACGTCAAGGACCTCAAATCTGTAGTGAAGTAAATTGATGACAAAATTAGGAGAGATTGCTTTGAATTTGTTACATGGCATTCTAAAATTATAATTAAAATCAAAATATGCTATGGTTTCTAAACTATAAATGGACTCATCAGTGTCTGCAGTTCCATTATTCCTTGATCAGATTCAAACAGAATCCTTAATTTGCAGTCACTTGGTGTTGCATGTTCAAGATATGGAAAGTAGTGAGCAAATCATTCCTGCTAGACTTCCCTTGCTGACATTAATATTACAGCACCTGTAATGGCCTGGTACATGTGGTTGTTTCCCTCAGTCCATGGATTGTGAGGTATGGATCTTGGAAAGGTTGGCATTAAAATAATGCAAAAAAAAAGAAAGTGATGTATTGAATTGATCATAAATGTAGTTTTCACTTATTTTGACCTATGTATAATTAAGTGTTTTGGAAATTATAATGTATTGATTGTAACTATTGAAATTTTGCTTTAGTAATCAATTTGTGGTCTTCTCTTGTCACTGATGATTTTATGTTATCACCTATGCTGACATGGATTTAATATAGTACCAAAAATGTTTAAGCATAGTTTACATGGTGCTATGTACATAATCTATATATTAACTTAAAAACAAAAGGAAATACTCATTTGTTTAGGCAGCATTTGTGGAAAGAAAAATAGTTAATGATTAAGTCAAAGTCCCTCATGAGAACTAGGAAAGTGGCATTCTGCCTTCTGCTCCCTTCCTTTCCTGTCTTGATGAAGGGTCCCAGCATGAAATGTTGACTATTTATTCTCCTCCATAGATAGTGCCTGTCTTGCTGAGTTCCTCTAGCATTTTGATGTGTGTTGCTCATAATTTCCTGCACCTACAGAATCTCTTATGTTTAGGAAAATAAGAAAACCAGTTAAAGTTCTAGGGACGTCGGAGAAAGGTTAAATCTCAGATTGTTAAGGCCCCCTTCCCTCTCCGTCTGTGCAACTTGCAATCATTCAAGGTAATCTTTTCTGCACCCTGTTGTTTTCCCAGTTCTAAGCCTGAAACATCACTCTGTTTACCTTTCCAGAGATGCTCTTTGAGCTGATCATAGATTTCAAGAATTTCCTTTTGTTATTTCAGACTTTCAACAGCTGCAATTTTTTATTGATTTTCATATATTTTGTTTGTTAAAGGTGGACGATCCATTGGCTATCCTCATTCTATTTGATGAGGCACGTGGCAACCTGCTGAAAGGGTTATATCCGTGTGCTGACAGTCAGTTGATAATTTTGGCTGGTCTCCTCCTTCAAATCATCTATGGAAATTATGACAGTAAAAAGCATAAGCAAGGATTCCTTAAGTAAGTATGCCTATTAGTGATGGACAAGGCAGATAGAGCAAATCTACTAAGATACAACTTCAAGATTTTTAATGATCTTCTCTACTACCTCCATCTCACAATTGATTACTTTGGTTTTCTGGCTGAGAAATTTATCATTACTCCAGTGCTTTAAATAAATGTATCTCACTCAAATGATTGTCCCTTTGAAACCCTAATTGTCTATTTTATGGTTATAACATGAATAAATGGAAGCAAAGTGATCCAGTTCTTATTATTACAGGAAGTAAACATGAGCTCTCACTTTTTGAAACATTTTTCTATTACCAATGAAGTTCCATTTAGAACTGCCCCTTTGGGAAAGGCAGGGTGGTTCAGGTGAGCTTCTGGTCATGGTTACCCCGAGAATATTAAATGGTGCGGTACTTAATTCTGGATGTCATGTAGATGATTATACTTGCCTTTTGAAGATTGAAGTAGTGAAATAGTTTCATATTTACTCCTGGCTATTTCTGACATTTCAAAGCCTGAATGCGAGAAACCACAGTGACCAAAACAACTCCAAATTGTCTTATTGCTTATTTCGCACCAACTATCAGTGACAAAAATCACTGCATTTTTAACACACAGCTGATGCTGTTTTAAAAACTGTTCGCTCAGAGCACAGTGGTGTCTAACAGCCACACAGGTTTACGTGACTGACTCTAGTTAGAAACTGTTCAGCAACAGTCTCCTGTCCCAATTAAATGGCATAGTGTTCCAAATAAATGAAGGGAACCTCAGCTATTTTGATTAACTTTTGTTCTTTAAGAGTTGTCCCATATAAGTGGCTGTCCCAATTAACCAGAATCCATTGTATATATGTTTTTTTTCCCCTTCAGCGATAGTCTTCAATTTTTAAACTTTGGTATTGATTTATTGAGCATGGGATGAATTGACAAAGATAGGTGTAGTTCTTTTTTTGTAACTGCTATTTTCCTCAATACTGTAATGAAATATAGTTTCGTGCAAATTTCTCATGTTTTAGTGAAGTAAATAACCCCGTGTTTGTGAATACTCAGTATCACTCTGCAGTTTATCAGAGGCAAACAGAACTCTCTTGTTCACCTAATTTGCTTAAATGTGTTCTGCCTGTTACAGAAACTGTACTTAATTAATTTCCCTTCCTGTGCAAAGGGATTCTCAGGGAAATTAACTGCATTTACAGAGTTCATCTTGACTAAGATCAGATAGTTTATGTAAAAAGAAAGAATTTTATTTGTTATTTGGCATAATATTTTCCCTCAGCATCTTTCAGTGCTTAGCTGTGTTCAGTGGTGCACTTTCAACAGAGCAAGAGCGGGAGTTTGTAGGACGGGAGACAATATGGTGAAGTGGGATTTAAAGACCAGCGAATCCTGTGAGTGTGGCGAAACGGTGCAGAACATTGAACGTGTTCTGCGCAACTGCCCAGTCTCACCTGATTTAGCTGACACTTGTGAGGGGATCCAGGAGTGCCCCTATTAACTGTTTGAAGAGAGACAGAGAGAGAGTTATTTATCATCGATGGTTTGTTTTAAAAAGAGAGAGAGAGACAAAGATTGACGGTTGGACTGTCACTTTAAGGCACTGGAAGTAACTTTGGATTTCTACTGAGCTGGGTTTGGAGACAGCACCGAGCAGCTCGAAGGTTGCTGTGGTGACCAACAGGACATTATTGATGTTACTTCCAAGGACTTGTTGCCTGCTCGCATTCCTTTACAGACAAAGGAAGGAGGGTCTCTTTGAATGACAGGTGATGCTCAGCCTGGTGAGATAAATAGGAGGTCAGATGGTACAGACCTCAGACACATGATCTGGACACTGAATGAGCATTGTTGTGCCCGCAGCAAAAGTGGGTTTTGGAGGATCGATCAGGCGGATCGATCCAATCGCTCTTGCAGTGGAAGGAGGAGAAGGGGTTGACTGGTGGGGAGTTGTCTATGTGTCCACCCTCGCCTGGGTGATAGCTCCACCACAAAAACCCGATCCCCTTTGTTAAGAGTTACAGTCGGTGACTTTTAAAGGATTTCGGAGGACGACGAGAAGATCGACGGCATCAACTCACCTGAAAACTCACATCTCCATCTCCTCCATCTCCATCTCCATCTCCATCTCCATCTCCATCTCCATCTCCATCTCCATCTCCATCTCCATCTCCACCTCCACCTCCACCTCCACCTCCACCTCCACCTCCACCTCCACCTCATGAACTGAACTTTACTCATCATCGTAAGACTGTATCTTTTTATCCCTGGACTTAATGAACTGAACTTTACTCATCATCGTAAGACTGTATCTTTTTATCCCTGGACTTAAAGAAGCTTGGTTTTTCATACATATATTTCCACACTGACTGATATACTCACTTTTATGTAATCATTGCTAACCTGTTTGATTTATCTTCATTTATATTACTGTATTGCGTAGTTACTAATAAATAATATTAGTTTATAGCAATACTGGACTCCAAAGTGTTTTCCATCTCTGCTGGTTCTTTATCCCCGTCACGGGGTACGTGACATAATTAGGGCCCGCTTCTACGATATGAACAAATTGGTCGGGAGGCTGGTTTGAATTGATTGGGGAAAATTCCTTTTGATTTGAACTTTTGATTTGGTTGTGTGGAAAAACAGCAGAAATGGATGTTAGAGACTCTCTGAAATCACCAGACCTGGTGACTTTGAAGTTAACTAAAAAGCATGAGTTGTGGGACATTGTTAAAGAATTGAGAATTGAGGTAAAGAAGGGTGTGACTAAGGTAGGAATTCAAAGAAAAATAGTTGAATATTATATAGATAAGGGAAGGTTTGATGAGGTGTTAGAGTTGTTCAGGGAAGGTGAACCTACTGAGGATGAGCTTCAGCTTCTGTTGGAAATATTAAAGAGGGAGCATGAATTGAAATTAAAACAGCTCGAGAGGGAGAAATGGCAACGTGAAGATCACATGGCAGAAAGGCAGGGACAGTTTAAAAGGGAGAGGTTGCAGCAAAGAGGTTTAGAGTCAGACCCTGATGATTTTTACAGCTCGGAAGGGCCAGTTTTGTGTGATGAATTTAAAAGTTGTGTTCTTGATGAGGTAAAGGCATACCCAGTTGCAGAGGATGCCCCTACCCTGAAGGGGTTTGATAAGAAAGCAGACGAAGAAGTTTTAACCCACGAGGTTGAGTTTACTCCAGATGGGAGTTTGCCAGAGAATAGCTGGGAGGATCAGGGTAATCTGGAATTTGAAACTAGGACTAGTGATGAAGGCCTAGAAGAAGCAGCTGTCCTGATTGCCTGTGTTCAGGTTGTTGAAGTACCTGTGGATTCACAGGCTACTGAACCTTGTGTTGAGGCTCAGTTGAAGTCTGAAGTGTCTGACTTGGTCGGAAAGGAATGCAGTCCTTTTGTGTCAGATGGACTTGGTTCAGTGGGTAAGGGGTTAACCATGGTACCAGTGGAATGTGAGGATTCTCAGTCATTTGTATTTGACCGTGATTTACAAGTTGGTCATGAAGTGGAAATTGGTGAGTTCAGTTTTGTTGAAAATAATGGCAAAAGTGCTGTTCCTAGACTTTCGGATAAAGTGCTGGGAAAGGTTGAATTGATTGTGCGACCTTTGACCCTGCTTGCAGGACAAAAGCCTGCTATGGGAAGATGTATGGCTTTGTTGAATTTTGTTTGGACATATGGAAGTGAGCACCTGCAAGGTCATAATGTTATGGAGAAGGAGGAAAAGAATAATTGTTATGGTTTTGGAGTGGAAGTTGCTGTGGAAGCAAGGCGTAGTGAAGGTCGGAGAAAGTTGATAAAGAGATTGTTTAGCCTCTTTCATAATGTTTATGTAATTCTCATCAGCCTGATGATGATGCAGAATTTGGTAAACAATGGAGCCATGTTGACAGCTCTCCATGATGAGAGTGTACCAGCAATGCAGCTGGTGAGCAAAGTTGCTATTGAGACCTGCAATAGAAAAACCAAAGGTTTAAATTATGATGTGTCACAGACTTTTCTACCTCCTAGATTTCAGCAGGACTTAGAGGGTAGTACAGCTGATAAGGGTAAGGTGTGTAAGAAAGGTTTGTCTTTATTGAGAAAGGAATGTACCGAGGTATGTGACACACTGACCTGCTCAACATCAACCAAACAACACCAGAGTGGCTGGCTGTCTGGTGTGACAAGCTATGATGATGATTGTTTAGCTATACTGTTGAAGTAAACACTGAATGTCTGTTATCTGTGTTGGTTGTTTGCTGTAGTTCTAACTTGTTTCTGTTTCTTAACCTTTTTAGTGAGGAAAATCTGAAATGTATATTACCATGCACCAAGGTGAAAAGCAAGGGTCCACATTGGATTGGTAGGATTCTACAGGAGTATAAGGTCAGTTTCAACGTATTCTTTAATATTTATCATGTTGCTTTCAAAATGTAATAACATTTGAATTGAATAGAATTGACTTTATATCTTATATCCTTCACATACATGAGGAGTAAAAATCTTTGTTACTTCTCTGTCTAAATGTGCAATCATAGTAATTCATAATTTATAATAAATAGAACAGTCAATGTAACATAGGAATACACTCAAATCAACATGAGTTAATCAGTCAGATGGCCTGGTGGAAGAAGCTGTCCCAGGGCCTGTTGGTCCTGGTTTTTATGCTGCGGTACCGTTTCCAGGATGGTAGCAGCTGGAATAGATTGTAGTTGGTGTGACTCGGGTCTCCAATGATCCTTCAGATTGTTTTTTTCAAACCTGTCTTTGTAAATGTCCTGAATCATGTGAAGTTCACACTACAGATATACTGGGCTGTCCGCACCACTCTCTGCAGAATCCTACAATTAAGGGAGGTACAGTTCCCATACCAGGCAGTGATGCAGCCAGTCAGGATGCTCTTAATTGTGCGCCTGCAGAAAGTTCTTAGGATGTGGGGGCCCGTATCAAACTTCCTCAACTGTCTGAGGTGGAAGATCAAAGGTTCAAAGGTCAAATTTAATGTCAGAAATGTATACAATATACATCCTGAAATGCTTTCTTCGCAAACATCCACAAAAAGAGAAGTGCCCCAAAGAATGAACGACAGTTAAATTTGAGAACCCCAAAGTCACCCCCCCCAGCTCCCTCCTCCCGCGCGTAAGCGGCGGCAAGCAACAATACCGCCTCCCCCCACCAGCAAAATAAAAGCACACCCACGTAAGTAAGATGTGCCGTTGTTTCATATTTTATTAAGTGTTCAACTTACTTATGCTTTTAATTCACCCATGTCCATGAGTTAGGAAAAAGTGATGATCAGCTTTTTCTTTCTACTCTAATGTACAAAGACGGCTTACAGATAACTGGAATGCCTCCAGATCAGTAGTGTAAACCTATGTGTTTTGTTTCATATCTGTGCCAAAATTGGCATAAGTGGAACAAAATTTTATTCTCCTGTACATTCTCCAAATAATAATGTGACATGTAAAAAGTCAGTGAATGTAAAAAGAGGTTAATTTACATTTGAATAAGGAGAAGAGAATTGTACCATAGATAACTAATGTACGGATTTCAAACTGCCATATTTCCGATTGTTACAATTTCCATCAGCAAGAATGTAGTTTAAATTAAAATAGAAAATAATGATCAGGTCATATCTATGCTAATATGAAAGAAGGCTTAGCTCCTTTGGTTAATAATCTATTATCAGACCTGGTGAGTCATTGACCCTAAAATATTTATCCTGTTTTTCTTAATGTTTATCAGCATTTTCTGCTTTATTTCAGATTTATAGCTTTTGTAGTATTTGGTTTGAATATATAATTCAGATCAGAAGTCTGAAACAAATTAATAAATGGAAAAAAAACCTAATTAATATTCCTTGAATAATTGCTACCAGCTGCATCTGTGCATGGTCTTTACTAGATAAATCCCAAATTATCCATTTATCCTGTGCTATTTCTGAGGTTTAAATTGCAGTATTTACCAAATATTTCATGTAACCTCGCTCTTCATAATAAATTTGATGACCTATTTTCATTTGTTACCTAAACCAAGGAAGAAAGTCAGCATAGTTCCACCAGGATATCATAATTATTTTAAAAAATCTCTACATTCTTATGGCAAATGTCAAGTATTTCAAGTCTTTTTATAATTAATAATTAGTCAAGTATTTCGTCAATTATTTCATGATTTCTTGTAGTTAGTAATAGCCTGGAGAATCCCTGATACATTACCTGGATCATTGGGCATCTTTTCAAACAAGGTATATTAAAGCTACGCACACAACTCTCAAATGTGAGCCATCAAAATTACACCATTGTGAAATCTATGTTACAATTCCCTTCTCCTTTTTCAAATGTAATTTAACCTTTCTCAATTTATTGGACAACATTAGTTACACGCCAGTCATCCGGCACCATACCTGTGACTAGCAAAGATACGCAGGCACTACCTCTTTCCTAATCTTGTGATACCCTAGCATTTTAGCATGCTTCATTCTATTTTCATAATCCTCTATACCCTTCACTTCGGTAAATATAGGCACAAAGTATTTATTTATGATATCACCCAAATCCTCTAAGCACCTCCTTTATCCCTCCTTTATCCTTGAGGAGTTCTAGTCTCTCCTTAGTTCTCTACTTGCTTTTGATGTATGTGTGGAATGCCTTGGGATTCGCTTAAATACTACTCAAGATCTTTTCATTACTCCTAACTCTCCTGAGTCCCTTCTTGACTTTCCTTCTGACTCTTATCCTCGAACTCCCTGTCATATTAATGTAAAACGATCTGTCGTAATTTGCTGCTTTTCAAATATTTTTAGTAATGTCTTTCAGCACAAGTTTGACAAACCTTAAAACAAAACACAGAGAAATTTTATTTTTAAAATGGAAAAATAAACAGGATTTTCATTGTAAATTTTTTATTTTTTAACAATAATATTTGATGCAGTTTTTAAAATTACCATGTAGATGTGAAACTATTTTACAAACCTCATTCTCTCCCTTTGAGCATTTGTAATTTTTTTCCTTTGGAATACATATCTAAAAGAATGTAATCTCTAATAGGGCCTAAGCAGCCGTGAAGGGATCAGTAAGGAAATGCACCATCTTCAACGCCTCTTCCTGCAAATTTGCTGGGAATTTCCAACCTATGGAGCAGCTTTTTTCACGGGACAAATATATACCAAGGCTAGCTCAAGTGGTCATAAGGTTGTCAAGGTCTATGTAGGTGTAAACACAAGAGGTCTGCATTTGCTCAACATGGAAACTAAGGTAATTTTATTGTATAAATCCCAATAAGTTCATAATGTGACAAATGCAGATTTATTTAATACTTTCAGGTGGTTCATACATCAAGTTACTTTCAAAGTATAAACTTGTACCAGCAACTTATATTGACTCTTCAAAAATAATGACCTGGATTTATATCATGCTTTAGAAGTATTAGCAAAGATATTTTCATTCTAATATGTTAGAGAAGATGAACAGATTGCTGGTCAGAGTAGAAGGGTTAATTCATATCCTAAAAGGCAAGAGTGACATGGGTATATTTAAAGAGAATTCCAGGCAAGGGAATTGGTGTTTAAGCTAGTCACCAGTGATAGGTTAATTTAGTTCACAGGCAGAAAAGCCCAGAGTCAGTGGGATTTTGATAATCTTAGGAGGATATTAGGACAGGAGAGAATTGGAAATAGGGAGAGGGAAGGCCATGGAATAATTTGAAAGCAAGATTAAAATTTTAAATCTGGCTATTGCTTCCCAAAATCTCCATGCCCATAAGTGAAAGGTAAAGAAGACATTTTGTTGGGGTACATTTGCAGAGTTTTGGATGATCAGGTTGTAGCCAAGAGAACATTTGAACAATGAGAAAGCATAGATGAGAAATTCAGCAACAGCTGATGTGCATCAGGGTTTGATTCAGGGGATATTCTGAAGGAGGGAATTGGTATGTTCTGGATATATGATCTGGAACTCATCTTGAGGTCAAAGGTTGGAACATTCTGTTTCAGTTTTAGATATTTGCTGAGGAGAAGATTGAGTCGGTGGACAGGAAATGAAAATTGCGGTAGAGATCAAAAAAATGTGGCTTTGGTTTTTCGATGTATACTTAGAAGACATTTTTTATTGTGAATTTGTAGAAATAGATGCCATGCTTTGAATGTTGTTAAGTAACAACTAATTAATTAAAACTGGAACTATTCAGGTTAGAACATGAGAAGAAAGGGAAGCCCTTACAGGTAATTATCTGACTTGTACTACTGCTGCACAGATATACTGTATATACTTTGACCATTTATGATGGAAATTGTTAATTGTTACTGATATTTACTGAGTAATTTAGAATTACAGAAGTGATTGGTGGTAGTTTTTTTGATGTCTTTAATTCTTGCTAGGCTTTGCTGATTAGCCTTAAGTATGGCTCCCTCATGTGGCAGTTGGGTGAAGCAGATGCCTACTTTCAAATTCACAGTTTGGAAAATAAAATGAGCCTTGTTGTACACACGAAGCAGGTAAGAAATCATTCTGAATAGTGAGGTAAATATAATTTTTTTCTCATTTTAAAACAGTATCAGGAGTTGGTATATAATCGGTGACAATCATAGTTTAGGTGAACAATCATCAAGTTCAAGTTTAGTTTATTATCATTCAACCATGTACATGTATACTGCTAAAATAAACAATATTCCTCTGGACGAAGGTGCTCAACACAGTACTGAATAACACACACATAGCACATAAGGTAGTATTACCACAAGTAAATAAACAACTAATAAGGTGTGTTTATGACAAGTTTAAAAATTAACTGTAAAATGCTATTGGTGCTTCATGCATGATGAGACCTGGGTGGTGGCAGAAGTTCAGTAGTCTTATGGCTTGGGGGAAGAAGCTGTTTCCCATCCAGCAGTTCTTGTCCTAATGCTAAGTACCTCTTGCCTGCTGCTAGGACTTTAAAGAGATGGTTGGACAATGGGAGGGATCATTGACAATGCTAAGGGCTCTGCATATGCAGCACTCCTGATAGATATCTCTGATTTGTGGAAGAGAGACCCCGATGATCCTCTCAGAGTATCACCTTTATCAATTAAATGTGTTATTCTATAAAGAATATAGAGTGGAATTACGAGGAATTCTGCAGATGCTGGAAATTCAAGCAACACACATCAAAGTTGCTGGTGAACGCAGCAGGCCAGGCAACATCTCTAGGAAAAGGTACAGTCGACATTTCGGACCGAGACCCTTCATCAGGACTAACTGAAGGAAGAGCTAGTAAGCGATTTGAAAGTGGGAGGGGGAGATCCGAAATGATAGGAGAAGACAGGAGGGGGAGGGATGGAGCCAAGAGCTGGACAGTTGTTTGGCAAAAGGGATATGAGAGGATCATGGGACAGGAGGCCTAGGGAGAAAGAAAAGGGGGAGGGGGGGAAACCCAGAGGATGGGCAAGGGGTATAGTGAGAGGGACAGAGGGAGAAAAAGGAGAGAGAGCAAGAATGTGTGTATATAAATAAATAACGGATGGGGTATGACGGGGAGGTGGGGCATTAGCGGAAGTTAGAGAAGTCAATGTTCATGCCATCAGGTTGGAGGCTACACAGACGGAATATAAGGTCCGTCTGGGTAGCCTCCAACCTGATGGCATGAACATTGACTTCTCTAACTTCCGCTAATGCCCCACCTCCCCCTCGTACCCCATCTGTTACTTATTTTTATACACACATTCTTTCTCTCACTCTCCTTTTTCTCCCTCTGTCCCTCTGACTATACCCCTTGCCCATCCTCTGGGTCCCCCCCCCACCCCCCGTCTTTCTTCCCGGACCTCCTGTCCCATGATCCTCTGGTATCCCTTTTGCCAATCACCTGTCCAGCTCTTGGCTCTATCCCTCCCCCTCCTGTCTTCTCCTATCATTTTGGATCTCCCCCTCCCCCTCCCACTTACAAATCTCTTACTAACTCTTCCTTCAGTTAGTCCTGACGAAGGGTCTCTGCCTGAAACGTCGACTGTACCTCTTCCTAGAGATGCTGCCTGGCCTGCTGCGTTCACCAGCAACTTTGATAGAGTGGAATTATTTCATTTTCTCTTTTTATCTTTCAGTTACATGTTATTTCTTGTTTCTATCCTGCAGGCTGGTCTAATTGTGAAGTTACTGATGAAACTAAGTGGCCAGCTGAGTGTAAATGAAAGAAATTTGACAGAGAGACATGGATATGGATAACCATTAATTACCAGTATGGCTTACCTTGAGCATGTATTCTTGATGTCCTAATGTGTTTTGTTGATAAGAAATTAAGAACAAAAATGCCATTGTCACTGTGTATTTTAAAAAATGTATATTTGTATGATACTGAAGAATCACAAATATTGTATTTCTTTTCCATGTGTCTGTTGCTTTAACAAATGTTTCATGTGTATCAACTGTCTATTAGAATATTTGCATTACTTCATTTTGCTAAAGAAATTTAAATTTATTTTGAAATTGGAACAAATGCCATCCACAAAGTTTGCATTGATGTAATAGTTGTGTTGTTAAATACTTTTTTTATACAAAGCAGTTTAGAAATACACCTAGCCACTTTGCTAGGTACATCTGTACCTAATAACACAAATATCTAAGCGGTCAATCTTGTGGCAGCAACTCACTGCATAAAAGCATGCAGAGATGCTCAAGTGCTCAGTTGTTCAGATCAAACGTCAGAATGGGGAATAATGTGACCTAAGTGATTTTGACCATGGAATGATTGCTGGTGCCAGGCAGGATGGTTTAAGTATCTCAGGAACCATTAATCTCATATGATTTTCACACACAACAGTTTCTAGAGTTTACAGTGAATGGTTGTACAAAACAAAAAAAATCCAGTGAGTGGCAGTTCAATGGGTGAAAACACCTTGTTTTGAGAGAAGTTGGAGGAGTATGGCCAGACTGATTCAAGCTGACAGGAAGGTAACCATGCATTACAACAGTTGTGTGCAGAAGAGCATCTCTAAATGCACAGTACATCAATTCTTGAAGTAGATGGGCTGCAGCAAAAGACCACACTGGGTTCTAAGGTGTACCTAATAAAATGGCCCCTGAGTGTATTGTAATATTAAAGTCTTCATGCAATTAGTTATAAAATAAAAGATGACTTCAAAAATTGTTTATTAATTACTTCATGGTTTATTATTATAAAAATGTTATTTTGGAAAATACCAGATTAAGTGCTAGATCAAATTTGTTATGAATTAGCTTTTTAATTTAATGGATTGTTTAAAAAAGCCAGTATGACGAAGGGTCTCGGCCTGAAACGTCGACTGTGCTTCTTCCTATGGATGCTGTCTGGCCTGCTGCGTTCCACCATCATTTTGTGTGTTGTTGATATGATTTAGGGCTTTGCCTCAATGTTTTATAATTAAATTATTTTATTTCAATAGCATACATTAGTTAGAGTACATTTAAATATACCTTTTTAAATTTTGGTGAGCATATAAAGCTACAATGGTTGGTTGACATGTTGGGGCTTTGAATGAGTCAAATGGAAATGGGACCTGAAGATGTAACACTGAGTACAAAGAAACATAGGGAAGGCCTGGTGGGAAAATCTTCCTGAACATACAGTATGTTGAGTTTTTATGCCTTTTAAATAATAGCAGGTGTTTCACAAATTTCTGCTATTACAGTTGCAGAGCTTACTTCAGTATTTTGGGTGTGAATGGTTTCATAGAATTACACATTTGCAAAGGGACCACATCTTGCTGACGAGATCTATTCTGAATATTCGATCACTTGTTGGAACAAGGTTCACATTAGTATTCTAATAGCTTCTGAATACACAACCCAGATGCCACCTGTTGCCACAGTACTGTGATGACTGGCTGTTTTTATACAAAAACACTGCAGTTATTGTCTTGACCATGTTTGAAATGCTAAGTGACAAAATAGTCATTCTGGAACCTTTATTTTTTCTCATTCTGAAGGACACAATGTGCTCCCTATATCAGTGAAACAATGGTGCAAAACATCTTGTCATTTTAAGATGTTTAATGCCTGGCCCAGACCTAGACCCATTGTATATACATGACTGGTTTTTTGATGCATTTCAGTTAACTCAGCACTATTTCTGTGTTTGGCCATCTGCCAAAATGGAATTTCCCGATGGCCAGCCATTTTAATTCCTATTCCATTCCGATCTGTCAGTCCATAGCCTCTACTTTTGACATGACAAAGCCACTGTCAGGGTGGAGGAGCAACATCTCATCTTCCATCTAGGTAGCCTCCAACCAGATAGCACATTGATTTCTTCTTCCAGTAATTTTTCTCCCTTGCCCTTCCCTGTTCTTCTATACCCAACTCTGATCTCTTGCCTCTTCTCTTCACGGTGCCCCATTTCAAAGATTTCAAAGGTGCATTTGATGTCAGGGAAATGTACACAATATACATCCTGAAATACTTTTTCTTCGCAATCATCCACAAAAACAGAGGAGTGCCCTCAAAGAATGAATGACAGTTAAATGTTAATTCCTAATAAGGGAGAGAGGGGTGTCTCCGTTTCACAGTGAGAGAGGAGACATAACAAACAACTTGCTGATTTATGATGTTAAAAGTTTGTTGCGTTGCTTCTTCCAAGCTCTGTGCCGATCTTCCATCTTCCACAATACCCCAGATTTCTTCAGAGACTCTGACCGCCTGTTTCCAGAGCCACAAGATCCCGGAACTCCGAAGGCGAAGCAATCTCTGAGGCCGCATCCTTGGCATATCGAATAACGGCCAGTCATGAGACCCCGAGAGTGGGTCCTATTTCCGCAAAGAACCGTAGTCAGCATATAACTCCAGATCAGGGTCTTCAAAAGAGTAGGAGGAGGAGAAGATGGCGGCGCGACGCAGCACGCGCGGCTTCTCCAGTGAATGATATCTGTAATCTGTCAAGAAGGGTACCGTGCACAATTCTGATTTGATGGAGACAGACGTGAGAGTACGGAGGAACATCTGGAGAAACTTCTGAAATGACCACTTTGCTGCCGCTGCTACTGTGTGATAACCGGAATCTCCGGAGCAGAAGGCTTTGCTTGTTTCAGCGGCCGGGGCGAGGTCGAAGGCGCTTGGCAGAGGATGGTGCTCTATATCGGAGGGGCTGGTCAGAGGCTCAAAGTTTTTGGATGGACGGACTCAGTGTCAGCTGTGGTTGGGTGCTTCCAATGCACCGGCAGTTGTCGGTGCCTGGAGGTTTATGGCAGGGAGTTTCTCCCTTTTGCCACCTGCTATTAGGGACTCAGGAGTCGATCGGGACTTGAGAGACTTTTTTTTAACCGTGCCCATGGTCTGTTCTTTATCAAATCATGGTATTCCTTTGCACTGCTGTAACTATATGTTATAATTATGTGGTTCTGTCAGTGTTGGTCTTTGGTTTGTCCTGTTTTTCTGTGATATCACTCTGGAGGAACATTGTATCATTTCTTAATGCATGTATGCATTTCTAAATAACAATAAAAGAGGACTGAGTGTTCTCACAATCTAATGTAAAAGGGAAAGATAGTGGAAATAGAGCTGTTTCTGAAGCTAAGGAGTCATCGTTAGGCGCCATCGTCTCCTAAGCTCCTCCCCTTTCTCTCATGATCCACTCTCCTCTCCTATCACATTCCTTCTCCACCCGTTACCCTTTCTGTTCCATTGGTTCACCTATCACCTTCTAGCTAGCCCTCTTTCCCCTCCCCCACCTTTTTATTCTGATGTCTCTCCTCCCCCGCTTCTTTCCAGTCCTGATGAAGGGGCTCAGCCTGAAATGGTTGACTGTTTATTCATTTCCTTTTCTTTTTCAATCTTTTTATTAGTTTCATAAAATATAAACATAACATAGCAATAATACAAAATTGATGGAAATACATTGTTATACTTAAGATGAGTAATTATAAAACCAAATAGTATAAATTGACAAAACTCCCAATCATGTAGGATAACAATGAATAATACAGGACAAAAAAAGACTGGAGAAAAATCATGAAAAAGAAAATAAAATTAAAAAAAACAAAAAAAAAACACCCCAAAAAAATCATTTCTACAGATGATGCCTGACCTGCTGAGTTCCTCCCCCATCTTGTGTGTGTTGCTCTGAAGTTTCAGCATCTGCAGAATCTTTTGTGCTTTTCACACTGGTTCTTGTTTTTATTAATGATCACTATACCTTATACTTTTCTACTCTCTGCTTATGGCAGAGGTACCCTAACCAACATGAGAGAGTGGAAAATTAAGTTAGTTTCTCTAAAGGTAAAGGTTGAGAAAGGAACTGATTAAGAGTGTCTGAATTAATGAAGGGAATTACCATGTTAGATGCTTCTTCATTCTAGTAGAGAAGGGATATTTATCAATTTTAAAACTAGAAAGTAATCATTGAAGGAAAACATACGTGCATGAGTTTTGGGAATTTATAATGTGCTGCTCTGCCATAGGTTTGAAGTAATTAAGGCACTTAAAGATAGATGAATCCTTACACAACAGTCTGCTAAATTAAAGCCGAGGAATCAAAACCTTGGGGATGGAGGTATAGCAGTTAACAATTTGGTGCAATTAAAGTTAGTTTGGCTATATTACCTTAAGTGCCTGCATGTTACAACAAAGGAATAAGGTATTAGTTTTATCTGCCTTTTAAGTAATGTTTTATTTTTGTGTAGCCCCCCTGGCCAGCCTCGGGGTCGCTCGGCTCGCTGTCGTCTAGGGAAACAGCCCTCGACCCCACCAAACTGGGTAATTAGTTTGTGTGGATGCTGTGTGATGTACCCCACCCCACCCCACCCAAGTAACAGACAATACACCAGATACGATTAAATGATTTACAGTTTATTGATATTACTGGAACTATATAATTAATAGAGGATAGGAAATAAAAGGCGCCACACTTATCAAAGTTCAATCTCTTCGTGCACAAACAGTTGGAGCTCAGGAGCCACCTTCTCCACCCTGCGACCCCTCGGACCTCCCCGACTGGCCGCCTGGGACCAACAACGGTGGTCGACCAGACGCTCCACAGGAGTCCATCTCCATCTCCTCTTCTTCTCTCCTTGCCGAACGCCCGGGGTCCGACCCTGTTAGCGGGCTCACAGCACCTGGTCAATCCTCTGTCTCTCTCTCCCACCTTCTCCCCCAAAACCCCGCGCATACAATATCTTCAGATACACCAAAAACATAACAACTATCCCAATTGGTTCGTAACATCTTCTTATCACAGCCTAACCCAAAACAAGCTGCTAGTGCAAGAACTTTCTCAGCGTTTAACATAACAAAGAAGCATTCCCAAGTATAACATAACAAAGAAGCCATTTTAATTAGCCTACGCAGTAACATAAAAGACGAAACCCCCTTACACTTGTATTTAATGATTAACTATGTATAGTAAACAGATATGTATTACTTTTAAACTAAAGTTTGCTGCTAAATTGCTTAATCTCTGACTTTCTTTTACTTTGGATATTAAGTAAATAAAATCTGTTCATTTTAATGGAAATAAAATAGGGAAGGCCAAGTCCAGCTGGGTCCTTCTCTTGATAAAATGCTTGAAGCATAGCCACATTCTAACAAACACTGCTTTATCAGGAGAACCAGCAAAAGATGTCACAAAACTATGTCCAGACACTGGCACCTGTTAAATTATATCATTGTCCAATAGAGGGGTCACAAAGGACATGCATTGATGACTGCAGTACTAACCACTGTTCAATCTGTTCTACTAACTCAATGAACATTGTCTCAAAACTTCAGCAATAACAGGAGCTTTTCTGCAGGAAGATCAATATTGTAGCTTCCAAAGATCCCATAAGCAGTTCTTCAACATTAGTCCGTAAGGAGGAAAGTGTCCATAGTTTACGGGTAACCCTGAAGTTTGTCAAAATTGCCACCTGTAAAGAAACTCTTTAAGCTACTCTACAAAAAAGAACCGCTGGATGACAACATGCGGAATATAGAGAAGCTCATTTAAAATGGTATTACAGGCATGCGAAGCAATTGAAAATGCTAACAATAAACAGTGGTATGAAATAGAAAATTGTTGAGTTAAGTCAAATTTGTATGTGATAATTTTCAGGTCTCAGGGAACCCCTGTGTAAAAATTATTATATCTACAGCTCGTGGTATGTTAGTGTGATCAGTAAGTTATAGATATATAATCCAAGAATAATTGTCAATGCTCTTTTGAGTAGAGAACGAATTTTCAGCCTATCTTTCTTGGGGGGGAGAAAAAACAGGTAATTAAGCTTAGCATACCTTTCTTGAAATTAATCTATCTTTCCTTTTCATAAATTTTAAAAACTCATTTGGCAAGCATAATAAATTTCTGTTAAATAACTGGTTTAAGCCAAAATGTGATTTTTAAGCTTTCTACAGGTAGGCTTAGGGCTAGCTGGTGGCACAGTGACATCAGCACCAGACTCCGCAGCGAAGGTTCCCGAGTTCGAATCCAGTCGGGCCGCTCCCGGGCACACTTTCCATCCATGCCGGGTTGAGTGTCGAGCTTGCAACTCGGCCTTGTAAAAAAAACTGCGCTGTGACAAGGATGTAGGGGACCACTCACAGAATCTTTCTTCCAAGACAACCACTTGAAAAAGTGGTCACCGAGGCTCTGGCAGAGTATGGCACACCAAAAAAAACAGGTCGGCTTGGTAGATGTAATTTAAGTAATTGTAAATTGATATTAATTAATGCTATTTACAACATGAAAATTTATTAACAAAGTTGAATAGTAAAGTTACTAAAGACCATAAGCCAAAGCAAAATGAATAAAGATATAACCTAAGACACATGACTTTGAAAAAACATTTTCTTACTAAGTGACATGATCAGGTTCAAATATAGACCCAGAATGTGAAACCTGTGCTTGTTTTTTGCTGCAATTCTGGGTCGAACTTGAGATGAGCACAAACGAATTTCACCTTCAACTGTCATGAGACTTTCTATCTTTGCTCTTGATGCTTGTTTAACAAGAAAAAGCTTGCTCACACATGCAAGACGTTGAAAACTGCAGCAGAGTGTTCATTGCTTTCCAGTGAATGGCAGGATACTCTTCTTTCACAGAAATCCAGAACGTCCAGGAGCAGGTCAGTACATCTTATCCTGAGTGCATGATCAGACTGCAGCTCCCAAAGTTCTTCCTCTTCTCTCAAAGTCAAGTTCGCAGGTTAAGCAGAAGATTCAGAAAAAGGGTCCCTCACCCAGTCATGCACTTCTGTTGAAAGGGAGGAAAGATGCTGTTCAGTTTTGTTCTGTAGTTCTTCCAGGTGGTTTTCAATAAGACTTGAGACTTTCTGATGTCCTTCCTCACTCTCAAGCCCAAGCAGCAGTGGAGACATCTCAAGATTTCCTTTTGCAACATTATTTTCCCAAAGATTCAGTTTCCTTTTAAATCCAAGAATCTTGTCACTTGAAGAATCTTTAAGTGGGCTAGCTTTTGCAGCCATGCTTCATCTTCAAAGCACTCAGAAAAATCTGGCATACTATTTTCCTGAAAGTACTGCAATTCACCTTTCAGCTCAAACACCCTGTTGAGAACTCCTCCCCTGGTAAACCGCTGAATTTCTGTATGTAGCAGGAGATTGGTGTGCTCTTTGTACAGGTTTTCAGTTTTTTCAACAGTCTCGAGTGAACGAGTTTTTGTTTAATAAAGTTAACCACTTTTGTATCATCATCCAGAACTTTTTTCTGGATGTCACAGCCCAAGTTGAGGAAGTCCATTCAGTGGTCGGAAAATGCACTTCACACTCCTCATCAGCCTACCGGCCTCCCCTATCTTACGTCAAAACCTGAGAATGGACTCAACCAAATAAACATGGTCCTATTGCACATTGCCATATAGTGCTGCGAGACCTAATGAGATTGTTAATAGGACTACTCAGTCACTGCCCACCACTGTGAGCACTAGCATCACTCATTGCACAAAGTTCAAAAAATGATGTTCATTTTTTGTAATCACGTCCTCTTGCAGAACCCTAGTTGAGAAGCTCCAGTCTAGGCCTTTCTACATTTGGAAAGTTTCAATGAGTTGCCCTGCCATTCTTCTAAACTGGTCCAGCAGCCCATAAACAGTACTCATATGTCAATGCTGTAATTCCTGGGATCATTCCTGTAAGGCGCTGTAGTGCAGCAGTTACCTTAATGCTTTACAGCACCACTAAATTGGAAGATTGGAGTTCAATTACTGATGCTGTCTGTAAGGAGCTTGTACTTTCTCCCCGTGATCGCATGGATTTTCTCCAAGTGCTCTGGTTTCCTCCCACATTCAAGAAGACATGTGGGTTAGAGTTGGTAAGTTGTGGGCATGGTATGTTGGCGTCGGAAGCATGGTGACACTTGTGGGCTGCCCCCAGCTCTTCCTTAGACTGTGCTGGTCATCGATATAAACAACACATTTCATTGTATGTTTGGATGCTATGATGTACATGTGACAAATAAAGCTAATCTTTTTATCTTTAATCAAAGCTGCTCTATATCTACTCCAAATTTGGTCTGATCAACATCATGTAAATGCTCAACATTACATCTTATATTTTCTAATCTTCTGAAAATGAATGCTAACATTGCATTGCTCTCCTTACTACCAACTCAACCTGGCAGTTAACTTTTAGGGAATCCTGCACTAGGAATCTCAAGTCACTTGGCATCTCTACTATTTCACTTCCCTCCCGGTTTTGAAAATAGTCCATAATTTCATTCCTTTTACCAAAATGGCAGGCCATACACTTTCCTACACTGTATTCCATCTGCTACTTCTTTGCTCATTCTCTTAATCTGTCAAAGTCCTTCTGTGGACTCCCTGCTTCCTTAATACTACCTGTCCCTCTACCTATATTTGTATCATCCACAAATTTTGGTCACAAAGCTGTCAATTCTCTCAAGTATGATCATTGATATATAATGTGAAAAATAGCCAACCCAACACTGACCCCTGTGAAATACTATACTTCACCGTAGGCCAATCAGAAAAGGCCCCCTTTATTCCCACTCCTTGCCTTCTGCCAGTTAGCCAATCTTCTGACCATGCTGCTATCTTAACTGTAATGCTGTGGACTCTTATCTTGTTTAGCAGTTTCTTGTGCAGTACTTTGCTAAAGGCCTTCTGAGAATTCAAATAAACGACGTCCACTGACTCTCCTTTTTCTGACCAGCCTGTTAGTTCCTCAAAGGTTTCCAACAGATTTGTCAGCCAAGGTTTTTCTCCTTAAGGAAACTTGTATGGTAGGATAAAATGTAAAGCCGAACAATGCGTAATCAATCTGAGCAGCTGCTATGCTAAATTAAGTGATGGGTGGCTGAGCTTGTTGTTGAAACATTTCAAAACACGAATTGCAGAACATGGTTAAACATGATATGCTAAATTTACCATATCGCTGAACTCTACTGAGACACTAGCAGTGGGGAGAACTTGCCCCCTTCACCCCAGAATGACTGGGAGCAAACACAACTCCTCCACACTTACGGAGGTACTTCATTACTGGACTGTGTTGCAAGTGGTGTTGGGGACAGAAGAGGGAATAGAGGTGTTTCTTTAGATAAGGGTTGCTTTTGTTTCCTTGAGGACTGAATGCAATGATTAGTGCTTTAAAGTTATTGTGCACCTTCTTATTTCTCTCACTGCTGGATTTTGAATTGAGCATAACAAAATCATGCCTTTGACCTGTTTCATCATGTGGCTCCAAGTGCTCTGAAACCTCATCGATACTTGTCAACTCTTAACATCTTGCCAAGCACTGAAGTCAGATTAATTGGTTTATAAATTCCTGCCTTTTGTCTTCCTCCCTTCTTAAAAAGTGGTGTGATATATTTTGCAATTTTCCAATTCTCCAGACCCATTCCAGAATCTAGTGACTGTTGAAAGATCACTGCTAATGCCTTCAAAATCTCTTTCAGAACCTTGGAGTGTAGTCCATCTGGTCCAGGTGGCTTATGTACCTTCAGATCTTTCATTTTCCCAAGCACCTTCTCCTTAGTAATAGAGACTGCTCTCCCAATCTGCTCTCTGACACTCAAATTTCAGGCATGCTGCTGGTGTTTTCCACTGATGCAAAGTATTCATTCTGTTCACCTTTTTCCCCCCACCACAACCTCTCAAGTGTAATTTTCCAGTAGTCTAATGTCCACTCTTACCTCTCTTACTCTATATATCTGAAATGACATTTTTGGTATCCTCCTTTAATTTTTGGCTAGTTTATCTTCTAGTGTATCTTTTCTGTCATTGTTTTTCAATTGCTTTCTGTTAGTTTTTAAAAGCTTCTCAATCCTTTAGCTTCTCCCTAATTTTTGCTATATTGAAAGTCCACTCTTTTGCTTTTAACCTGTTTTTGATTTCCCTTGTCAGCTGTAGTTGCCTCATCCTCCATTTAGAATACTGCTGCTGCTGCTTTGGGATAAACTGATCCTGCATTTTCCAAATTACTTCCAGAAACTCCAGCCATTGCTGTTGTACCATCATCCCTGCTGGTGTTCCCTTCAAATCAACTTTGACTACTCATCTCTCATGCCTGTCGTTCTCTTTACTCAACTGTAATACTGATACATCATATTTTAGCTTCTCCGTCTCAAACTGATGTGTGCCTGAGCCTGATGCATCACCTGTGCCACATGGGAAAGTGTTGGGAGAAGAGGGATTGAATGTTGTGGAGATGGAAAAGTGAGCCACAGGGTCACAGTTCCAATAAAGTCCACAGAACTTGTTGAACAACATCTTTCTTTCAGGCACGTCATGGCAATCAGGACTCAACATTGAATTCAATGATTTCAGATAACCAACCCTGGCCAGTTGTATGGAAGTTAAGTCTGTTGCGATGAAAGGTGATCACCATTAACATCATTCTCTTTGCAGATGCAACCTGGACAGCTAAATATTTTTCATATTATTTTATTTTAGATTTCAATCAAGTACAGTGTCTGGTATTTCATCTTTTTAATTACATCTTCACCTGGTTGGATAAATGTAATTAACAATCATGCACCACCTAATATTTCCTGTTTCGATGAAAAGTTAACACTCTCTCTCCAAATAGATTGTCTCACTTTCCAAAAAAAATCAGATTTCCAGAATTTACTGATGTTTTTCAACTTTCTGATTGCCAGTTATTCTGGTTCTATAATTAAATCGTCCCCAAGTCTGACAGCGCTCTCCACAGCCAAGTTCCACCCGGAGAGACTCGTCCCCACCTGGGGTCACGTCACTGCGCGGGTTGCTTTGTGACATCATATAGTCAGACATCAGTAGAGCGGCGTGCAGCCAATGAGAGTTGTCCGACTCTGCATAGAGCGGCGTGCAGCCAATGAGAGTTGTCCGACTCTGCATAGAGCGGCGTGCAGCCAATGAGAGTTGCCTGACTCTGCGGCTGGTCCGAGCGGCAAGCCCGCCTCCTTGCTCTCGGTCCTCCCAGCGCTGCCGCTGTGGAGATCTCACCGTTACGCTTTCTTTTTATGTTGTTGGCTTTAATTACAGAAGTAGAGGCATAAACCGCCTGTGGGCGTCAGATTGCATCTCCGGGCAGAATTTTCCCGGGACTACAGTTTGCAAATCTGTCCCGTGCAGGGAAGGGTCGGTGGTCGCAGTGATGCTCTTGCTGCTGCTGGCGGCTGGCTCGTCCATCCTGGGAAATGCCGTGGAAAAGGTCGTGGATGGCAGCTTGACGACCATGGTGCTGGTTACTTCAGCTTTTATCTTGAGTCTGGCGTACTTCTCCAAAATGAGCTTAAAACATTATGAAAATCCGAACACGGTATGTATTAGAACTCAATTCCTTTATATTTTGGAAATGGTTTAACTTTGTATTATCATTCCCTGCAGAAATCCGATGCCCCTAGCAGTGCGACATTTATTGCCCATCCTCAGTTGCCTCCGAAGTGGGGAAGAAATTAAGAGTAAACCACCTTTGAGGATGAATAATCATACTGGAAGCAGGCGTTTTCAATTTATCTCAATTATTTAAAATGTGGTTCACTGTTCTTTCAGATTAACGGTTACTCATAAGGATTGCCATAGTAAAAATTGTTAACAGGAGCTGACTAGAAATATCACATTGTTTAATTTGTAAATTATAATGTGGTTGATATGTTGACGAAGCTGTGGCAGGTTGGGAGCTGATCTGACAGGTATTTCTAATTATTCCTCAGTGTTGACAGATAAATTGTTCCAATGTGCAGAAGCCAGGAACTAGCTGATATGGAATAAAGTGATGTTTTAAAGAAATACGTGATATGAAACTTTTGTACAGTATGCCGTTAGAGTCTGCCAGTGGTAATAATAGAGCCAGACATAATTCTTGGCTGCCTACTGTCTTGTTAACATCCTGTGATAGCACCTCAGTAATTTTTGATGCAATGGTTACCATCAGGTAAATTGCAAACTATAGATTGCATGGATCTTTGTTGCTGCCTGTGAAGTAGTTACAGAATTGTGTTCGAACTAATTGAACATTATTTTACTGTAGAAACTTAGTACCAAAGGATATTCTGGGCCATAAGAAATAATAGGTTACATGGCCTGGTATGTCAGATCTGTCATTCAAGCCAACCATTATGATACCATGATATTTAAAAAAAGTTCTTTCCTCTCTGATCCACTTCCCTGAAACCTTATTGATCTCAGTCTTTAATTTCCGCCGGCTGGTGGTGTAGTGGCATCAGCGCCGGACCTCAGAGCGAAGGCTCCCGAGTTTGAATCCAGCCGGCTCCCTTGCACGCTTTCCATCCGTGCTGGGTTGAGTGTTGAGCTAGCAACTCGGCATGGTAAAATTAAGAAAGCCTGCTAAAAAAAGCTCCGTCACGACGGCATCCCGATGACTCCACTTGGAGTTGAGGGCTTTCTTCTTCTTCTTCAGTCTATAATTAAAGAAGGCCCTTTGAGGTTTCACAGCCCTTTTAGTGAACGTATTTCTCCTTTCCTAGGTTTTTAATGACAGACCTCTGTATCCTGAGGTTGTACTTTCAAGTTCTGAACTCACCGGAAGGTGATAAAAGCTAATTTTCTGATCAAATCCTTTCAAAATCCTGTGTTGTATGTGTTTGTTTCTCAATTCTTCCAAATTCGAAAGTCTATAAGCTAATCTCTCTCCTCAAAGGCTAGCTCTCTCATCCTGGTTTTCATTTTTGTTTACCTTACTAGGGGGTTAGAGAGAAAGTTAGCTCAGTGCTGCAGGTGAAGTCTCATCAAAGCCCTTCCACAAGAATTGCTTACTCTGTACGATAAAGGATAAAATACCAGTTCTTCCTAAACTCTAAATTAACAGTTAACCACAGATTTCATTATTTTCCTACATTTCTTGAATGAAACTGGCTTTCCATTTGTCTTTTTCACTCATTAAATTATGGTGTTCATTTGTCATTTTCCAGACTGTTTAATTCTGTTTGCAGGTTTTGGGCATTGTAATCAATTCATAAGTCATCTTTGTAGCCACTTTGTTCAGCACAAAAATGAACTCCTTGGTCCATAACTTCCATGGTGACATTTTCGCCCATTTATACCGTCATATCTTCTATGCCTGGTCTATTTAAGTGTTCGTCTAAATGCCCCTCAAACATTGTGATTGCATTTGATTCCACATTTTCTCTGTTCTTTTGAAACACTAGGTTTAATGGATTTACTGGTTTATAGTTCCAATAACTTTTCCAGTACTCTTTCATTCAAGAAAGTGTTTGGTTCTCTGGGGAAAAAAATGCTTAGTGTGTTAAGCATGGGCTGAAAGTTTGAAGGTGGAGGTCATGGTCTTCAGACATGACTATGATGAGATACTTTTTCACTCAGGGAAATTGCCAGTCATATGATTTTCTTTACTTTAGAGCCTGTAATGATTGGAAAATAATTAATGCTTGATTTTTGGAGATTATGCAAATTGAGATTAATGACGCCAATGAGGAAATTGGATTTTATACAGAAATTCAGATATGATCCCTTGAATGATAGCCCGGTTCACAGCTATAAAACCACATATCTTGATTATGTTCGAAAAGTAAGGTAGTTGGAAGCCAGTTAACTCTATTCCAAACCATCGAGGCAGAAACTTCTCAGTGTTATTTCCTAAATTAAGCTTTATCCGTGATGCTCTGTCCATCGTAAGATCAGAATGTTTGTCAACATTTGCATAATATACTGTTCCATTCACAATTCTTTACACTATTGAATAAACCATGTCTGCATGGGCCAAGAGTTGTGAACACCTTGGCTTGCCTGACAGGTGACAAGGCAACGTTTTGTGCCACAAGTGCTAGGAAGAGAGTATTGTCATCTCATAATATTGCATTGTGTTAGTGCTATTGAATACCCCATGGCCAATCCTGGACTGAATCTTAATTCCACTTAGATTTACAAAAGCAGACAGAAAATTGGGTATTCTTCAGAATGATTCATCCCAGGGCTGTTGCAGCACTGGGAAAGCACAATGCAGAAGTACAACACCATACTCATGTGTTGGTTAGATGAGTGCAGCACCAGTAAAACTCAAACACAACTCTATCCAGGACAGAAAAGTCTGCGTCCTTGACGACCAACCCACCACAAATAATTATTCTCTTTACAGCTGGGGCCCTGTGGTTGCAGGACGTATGATACACAAGATGTAATCCAGCAGTTTTGCAGGTTTCTCTGAGAGCACTCCAAATCTATAACTTGTATCTCCCATTTAAAAAAAACAAACAATAAGTGCAGGGGAACAGCACCAACCCTGACTTCCTTTTCAAGTCATGTAGTGACTTGAGAGTTTGCTGATTGGTTTATTATTTGTCTCACATGCTGAGGTACAGTGGAAAACTTTGTTTTGCGCTCCATCCATACAGATTATTTCAGCACATTAGTACATCAAGGTAGTATAGGGGAAAAGCGATAACAGAATTCAGAGTGTAATTTATCACTGTTCTTTCATTGTTGATGAATCAGAATATTGAAACTCCCAACAGCACTACAGTGCTACCTTCAAATTGCAGTGGTTCTAGAAGACAGCTCACATATCTCATTAAAGGCACCCACTAATCATGAATGAATGTATATTAAAAATAAGAGGAAAGGCAAATATGGCTTGCCCCAACATTATGGAAGGTTTGTATTCCTAGAAACATATTTTCCTTTCTTTCACATTTTGTTTGTTTAGTTATTTTTTTCTCACATAAAATCTGTAAGAACAAATCATTGTTCTGTATCTCAATTGTTTTGGTAGTGATTTGTGAATTCCATATGGGTGAATTTCTGTTACCTGAACTGTATTGTGGGGGTACACTGAACAATAAAAAAAACTTGGAAAATAGTGGATTATTTTTCATTCTTATCTTGCAGTTGATATCATATGTTGATATGATCAATGTAATTAAAACTAGTACAGAATAATGTAAAGAATAATCACATTAAGAAAAGTGCTTTTGTGAAATTATTGACAGCGTCGAGACTGTGATGGCTGATGGAAGGAGAATTATGTCACTTGATGTAATTGGAATGGCAGTTAAAGTGCTACTTAAAACTAGAAGGAGAGTTATTAGGACTTTTATCTTTTGTCTAGTGGATAACTGTTGAATATAAGAAACAAAAGTGGGCTGATTGGACTTTTGAAGCCTCTCCTGCTGTTCAAAAGTCTCTCATTATCTGCATTGAATGTATTTGTGATAAGGGAATACCTCAGAAAGACAACCACCTGGGTGAAGAAATTCCATCTCTTTACCTTAAACAGGCATCCTTTTATTCTGAAATAGTGTGCCCTAATTCTCGATCCCCAATTTGGGGAAACGTACCCTTGGCATCTGCCCTGTCAGATCCCCACAGACTTTCTTATGTTTCAATCAGATCTTAGTCTGATTGACTCTTATTCTGACTGAATATAGGGGAGGGAGGGAACGTTGACTCAGACCATGAGAGGCCTGCGTCGGGCATTTTCATGCCTTACAAGGCACAGATTGGACGTCTGTGTGGGGCGCCAATCCTCACACAGACACTAGAGCAATGTGTGGTTAAGTGCCTTGCTCAAGGACACAAACACGCTGCCACAGCTGAGGCTCGAACTAACCACCTTCAGATCACTAGACGAATGCCTTAACCACTTGGCCACTGAATATAAACCCTACTCAACCATTCTTCATACGTCTCTTCATATCTAGTACTCAATGAAATGAGCCTTCTTTTCACATTGTCCAAAGCAAGTATGTAATCTCTTAAATATGGAGACTATAACTGCAAATTCACCAGTATACAGTAAAGCTGGATCAAAACTCCCCTAATTTTCCCCCTCCTATCCCTTGCTGTAAAGACCAATTTTCTATTACTCTTTCTTATTACTTGGTGTATCTGATAGACGACAAGATGGACTGAGTGTGTGAAATTATTACTGTTTATGTTAGTGTATTTCATTGGTTGCTTGCTAAGTTACTGGCGTCTTTTTTTTTCAGAAATACCCGCCATATATTCATTCTAGCATTCCGTTCCTTGGACATGCAATTGCTTTTGGAAGAAATCCGATTGACTTTTTAGAAGATGCATACTCTAAAGTAAGTGTTAAATATACCTCTGCTCTCCAGTCACATAATCTAATTGTACATAATTTCCAGTTACCGCTATTTCTACTGTTCATTACAGTGACCTTAAGGAAATGTGGTTGAGCTGAGTGTTTGATTTGGGGAAAAAGGGTTGTGCTGGACTTATCAGAAATCTTGCCTGATACTTGTGGAGGATTAATTGGGGGAAATGCTCAAAGTTTACTAAATCTATTGTGCAAAACTGAATTTGCAATATTTAATGTATTTTGAGAGGTGAATAATTCAAAACAAATTTCAATAGCTGTAGGACTAAAATTTTGTTGGTTTATAATTTTTTCATTTACTTCAATTTATTATTTCATTCCTATAGTGCCAATAGTCGAGGCACTGAATTCAACAGTTAGGAAATTATGGTTAAACTTTTTATAAAGTTCTGGTTTGTCCACATCTGGAGTACTGCATTCAGTTCTGGTTTCCCCATTTGTGCGAGCTTACATTAAGAGTTACTGCTATTTTGCAAATTTATTTCCACATTAAAACCCATCTATAATTACTTACCATTTTTGCTTAATTGGTACAATTTGTTTTGAATAACAGAATAGGCCCTTCAGCCCACAATATTGTGCTGTACTAATTAAACTAATCCCTTCTCCCTGCATACTGTATTGTCAGTAATCTCTCCATTCTCTGTATATTTATGTGCCTGTCTAAGATTCTTAAATGTCTAATTTCATTTCTGCCTCCACTCCCCTTCCAGGAACCCCCCACTCATTGTGCTTTTTTTTAAAAAAAAAATTCTCCCACACATTTCCTTTGAATTTGCCTCCTCCCCTCTTCCCCCCCACCTTAAATACATACCTTCTAGGATTAGACATTTCAACACTGGGAAATAGATATTGGCTTTCTATGGTACATATGTCTCATAATTTTATAAGTATCTATCAAGTCTCCTCTCAGCCTTTGCCTCTCCAGAGAAAACAAGCCACGTTTTTCTAACCTCACCTTATTTAACATGCCTCTAATCTAGGCAGCGTCCCGGGAAACCTCTTCTGCACCCTCTCCAAAGCTCGCAAAAATGGGGAAACCAGAACTGAATGCACTACTCCAGATGTGGACAAACCAGAACTTTATAAAAAGTTTAACCATAATTTCCTAACTGTTGAATTTAGTGCCTTGACTAATAAAGATGTACAAATGCCTTTACTAACAGTCTGTATCAATTTCTGTGACCATTATCCCAAGATCCCTATTTCTCAGATTAATGGCGTAACTGCTGATATCCTCAGTCATGAAGTCGCTGTAGATTTGTATTCAGATGCATCAATATTTTGTGTTACAAATTAATGGAGTGAAAGCTTGTGAATGCATTATGTACAGGCTCTGCTGAATTTTCACAAGTTGTTATTTGAGAAAGTAAATATTGTCAGAATGACAAGTTTAGTTGGTCTCAAGCAGAGAATTACTAAGTGTATGCTCTTTATAAGTAATAGGTCAACTAATGTCAATTTAATTTTTTTTAATCATTTTAAATCATTCTCTTTTTTTAAACAGTATGGTCCTGTGTTTAGTTTCACAATGGTTGGGAAGACATTTACATATTTGCTGGGGAGTGACTCGGCTGCTTTGCTCTTCAACAGTAAAAATGAGGACTTAAATGCTGAGGATGTTTACTCCAAGCTTACAACACCAGTTTTTGGCAAAGGAGTTGCCTATGATATTCCAAACCCAGTATGTATATTTTCCTGTTGGACAGAAATGTGGGGCTTTTCACATCAACTGTAATCAGGACTCGTCCTGTAATTAGTTTCTTTTTAAAGATCCAGTTTGTTTTTTTTAAATGTCTAATCTATTTGTGATCTCTTGATGATAGTAAGCTGCTGAAGGTGGAAATTGTGTAATGAATGACAGAATTAAACATTGGACATCAGTCTTGTTCCCTAGTTATACCTAATTCAAAGGCAAATTTATTTTTGCCACAAAGAAACTTTAGATTTTTGTTATATTAATAGTGTTCATCTGATAATAAAAATTTGCAGATGCCATATATCTGAAATAAAAAATAGAAAATATAGGAGATATTCAGTAGTTCTAATCAATCTGTAACATTGACCCTATTTTGTGGTCTGTAAATGCTATCTGAGCTGCTAGGTTTCTTCTGCCTATTTTATTGGTTTTACTCATATTCATGTAGATGCTTTGATTCAGGTTGAAGGCCTTACATTAGATTTGGAAAGTGAGCATCCTTGCCTGAGTTGGGTTGTAGGGAGGGTTAAAGGTGTATACAAAGAAGAAATGTCTGTAATATGGTGCAGACTAAAATGATCAAAGTATCACCTGTTTTAAAAAAAAAGTTAGAGATAAAAGAAAAAGAGAGAAAAAAGAAGCAAAATATTGAGATTGAAAAGCCACATGGATGGTGTGGGGAGAGGGATGTATGTATGTGAAAGAGAGGAAGAGCTGGTCACTTGAAATTGTTAAAATCAGCCTCAGGTCTACAATGGGAGATGAGATGGTTTTTTTGAGCTTTTTTTGGGTGTTGTTGGAATGATCTATAAGAAGCCCAAGGTAGAGAATTCAGAGTGGGATGGAAAATTGAGGGAAAACTCTGGACCGCCCTTATGAATTGATGGGTTGGTGGACTCATAAGAATGAAGCAGGGACTCGCAGAGGGAACAAACTGTGTAGAATGCTGAATGGGGAGAGATCTATTTTTTTGGTATCTGCAGTTTTTATCTTTCTGCGGCTCTTTCTTCCCACTGATACTGTTGAGTGCTCCCAGCAGTTTCTAGCTTCTGCACTTGCTGCATTGCATTTCTTGGCATCTTAAGCATACAATGAAGCCAAAATTTAGAAAACTGGCAAACTTTGTGGCAGGGAGCTTTCTAGAAACAATAAAGAAGAAATAATCATATCAATAATTTGGACAAACACAGATTAATTAATGAAAGCTAGAACAGATTTATTAAAGGCAAATTGTGTCTCACTGACCTTTATAGAAATTTGCTTTCATGTAACAGAGATGTGAGGGAAATGTAGTTGGTATGGTGTATATGGACTTCCAAATCTCGTTTGTTAAGGCAATGGTGTAAAAGGGGGCAAGAGCAATATGGAGAGAAAGCTTATCCATCTAACAGGAATTATTGGTGAAGGGCTTTTGTTGTAATTTGGATGTCATGTTTGTCTTTAACTTGAATATTTTATTGTGTGTCTGGTCTGAAAACTTGCCCCTTTTGCCTTTTTACTCAGAGCTGAAGCTTGATTAAGTCATAGTTGGCCTTTTCCGATTCCCTAAATATATGTTTCGAACTTGACTATCTGAATCAAAATCACTTTTATTATCACTGACACTAATCATGAAATTTGTTGTTTCTTGGCGGCAGAACAGTGCATACCTAAAATATACAATAAATTACAAAAAGAAATATACATAAAAAAAACTAAATAAGTAATGCAAAAATAGTGAAATATATTCATTGGTTCATTATCAGTATGATGGCTGAGGGGAAGAAGCTGTTCCTAAAATGTTGAGTACGTGTCTTTAGGCTCCTTTGCCTCCTTCCATATGAGGAGAGAACATGTCACAGATGGTTGGTTAGCTGGCTGCTATAAATGACCCTGAGGGTATTGGGTTGTAAGAGAATGGGTGCATGGCATGTGAGGAAGAATAGCATCTAGGGAAATGGGACTGACAAGGTAGTTCTGAAAGCTGGCACAGTTTCAGTCAACCTAATGACCCCTCCTATGTCATGAGAAAATATGAAAATATAATAAATGTAAAATAAAATTCCAATTCCTCTGTAGATCAATGCCTCTAACTAGAAATTCAGAATCAGAATCAGATTTATTATCACTGACGAGTTAATGCAGAGCATAAAACGGAAACCTTGGCCGTGAACAGCCAATGTTTATTGAACAATTTCCGTTTTGAGTTATCTGTAAGTTAACTTGATAAGTAAAATATGTCATTTAGAATAGGAAAGAACAAAGTTGCAAAGTTCGTCTCTTCAGAGCATTGAATTGTTTCTGTAAGTTTAAAAAAAAACTTTTCCATTTTTAAGTATTTTCCATAAATAAAAGTTATTTTCTTATTTGACAAGTTATTTCTGGAACAGAAGAAGATGCTCAAAACTGGTCTGAACATTGCACAATTTAAACAGCACATCCCTCTGATTGAAGAGGAAACTATTGAGTATTTTAAACGTTGGGGTGACAGTGGTGTCAAAAGTAAGTATTTGAATATTTAGTCATCTCTGCTTTTGGTGGTTTCAACTTTAAAAAAGTTTTGCATAAATTCCGAAGAAGTTAAATTGAGGATTATTCTTTATGCTGAGGTATTTAATTGTGGTTGAAATGTAGTACTAAATAATTGTATATTCTAACTTGAAGGGGTGGGAAGGGGACAGTGGCATAGTTAGCAGAGATGTTGCCTCATCGCAACAGAGATCCAGGTTCAGTCCTGACCCTGGCTGCTGTTTGTGTGGTGCGCGTATGTTCTTCTTGAGACCACATGGGTTTCCCTTGGGCTGTTCATATTTCCTCCCAACCCTCAAACATTCGTGGCTTAGTACTTTGATTAGCCACTATATACTGTTCTTTGTGTGCAAGCGAATGGTAAAAAAAATTTGGCAAGTTCATAAACATAGGGAGACTAAAAATTGGTGTTAAGTAAGTGGGTGGTTTATAGTGGTGTGCACTCAGTGGGCTAAAGGATTTGTTCATGTACTATATGGCTCTTTAACTGTATTCTGCAAGACAAACTATCTTCTAAACGTAGTAGAAGAAAGAGGTGTTCGACGAAGCGGTCTCACCAATGTAAAGGAGGCGCATCAGGCTCACTGGTACAATAGACAACCCCAGCAGATTTGCAGGTGGAGTTTTGCCTCACCTGGAAGGACTGCCGTAGGCCCTGAATGGAGATGAGGCAGGAGGTGTTTGGCAGGTATGGTACTTGGGCCATAAGAGCTGGGAGGAAGATTAATAGGGAGAGATGACTGGACAAGGAAATCGTGGAGGGAGCGATTCTTGTGGAAAGCGGAGGTGGGTGGAGGTAAAGATATGTTTAGTGGTAGGATCCCTTTGGAGATGGCGGAAGTTGCCAAGCATGTGTTGGATGTGGAGGCTGATGAGGTTGTACGTAAGGACAAGAGGACCATTGTTAAGGCGACGGGAAGATGATGTGAGCGCAGATGTTTGGGAAATGGAGGAGATGCGGGTGAGGGCAGCATCAGTAGTAGGGGGAGGAAAACTCTGTTCTTTAAAGATGGTGAACATCCCGATTTCCTGGAACAGAAAGCCACATTCTGCAAACAGATGTGGCGGAGACAATGAAATTGAGAGAAGGGAATAGCATTTTTGCAGGAAATAGAGTGGGGAGAGGTATAGCCGAGATAGCCATAGGAATCAGTAGATTTATAAAAGATGTTGATAGTTTGTCCCCAGAGATGTTTGCCAGTGATATTAAACCTCTTTCTGATTCTGGGTTAATGACAGCTTTCTTAGCAGTGTGGAGGAACAGAGGGACCTTGGGGTGCATGTCCATCAATCCCTCAAAGTTGATAGGGTTGTTAAGAAGTCCTTAGTCGGGGCTTGAGTTCAAGAGCCACGAGGTAATGTTGCAGCTCTATAAAACCCTGGTTAGACCACACTTGAAATACTGTGTTTCATGAGGATAGGTTGAGCAAGCTAGGACTTTTCGGAGGGAAAGAGGATGAGAGTGTTTTGATGGAAGTGTTCAAGATGATAAGAGGCATAAATCGAGTGGATAGCCAGAGACTTTTTATCCCAGAGCAGAAATCGCTAATATGAGGGGGCATCATTTTAAGGTGATTGTTAGATAGTATAGGGGGGGATGTCAGAGTTAACTTTTACGCAGTGGTGGGTGCATGGAATGCCCTGCCAGAGGTGGTGGTAGAGGCAGATACATTAGGGGCATTTAAGAAGCTCTTAGATAGGCACATGGATGATTGAAAAAAATGGAGGGCTATGTAGGAGGGAAGAGTTAGATTGATCTTGGAGTTGGTTATATGGTAGGCACTGTGTTGTATGTTCTATGCTCTGTGTTCTAACTTATTCTGACTTGTATCTAAATGAGCAAGTTTCTGTCCAGTAGAGCAAGTATGCTCAACATGTTGTAAGAAAGAACTTTACACTAGCAAACACATAAACTTGCTAAGCTTATTGAGATGGTTTAAATTGGAGGGTGGTTTGGTGAGAACTGAATATCTCAATGTAGCTGGAGATACAGGTGTCCCCCGCTTTTCGAACGTTCGTTTTACAAAACCTCGCTGTTACGGAAGACCTACATTAGTTACCTGTTTTCGCTAACAGAAGGTGTTTGCACTGTTATGAAAAAAAGCAACGTGCGATAGAAGGCAGCGTGCACCCCGAGCAGCCAAGCTCCTCCACTGGAACTGCATTCTAGCCCGCATTGCTTAAACACGTGTCTGTGAGCATCCGTTAGCAAGATGAGTTCTAAGGTATCGGAAAAGCCTAGAAGAGCTCATAAAGGTGTTACACTTAGCATAAAACTAGACATAATTAAGCATTTCGATCATGGTGAACAAAGTAAGGACAAAGTGAGTTTGGCTTGTGGAAGGTGACGAAGATGATGTTGAAGAGGTTTTGGCATCCCATGACCAAGAACTGATAGATGAAGAGCTGATGCAATTGGAAGAGGAAAGGATAACAATCGAAACCGAATGCAGTAGTGAACGGACCAAAAGTGAAGTCGTCCAGGAACTGAACGTGAAGCAACTGCGTGAGATTTTTTGGATGACTGTAGCAATTAAAGTTGCAGGGCTTTTACAATATTTGAATGTTATTTGTGCAAAATGCCAGTAAAGTTTAATGTAAGGAAAAAAATTCAGAACAAGAATCTGTTCTCTCATTGTATTGACAATAAGTTTATTTGCAGAAAATGTTAGTATTTAGAGGGCATTTAAAACTTACAATAAATTGCTTCAATTTGTTTATTTTTTAGATTTGTTTGAGGCCCTCTCAGAGCTGATCATTTTAACAGCCAGCTGTTGTTTACATGGAAAAGAGATTCGAAACCTGCTCAGTGAGGAAGTTGCTCAGCTCTATGCTGACCTTGATGGTGGATTTACCCATGCTGCATGGCTTCTTCCCAGCTGGTTACCTCTTCCCAGTTTCAGGTACTGAATGGGTGTAAAGTGATAAATCATACTGTTCTGAAAACCTTTGGGTCAAACAATAACTCCAAGAGTTGCATTACTGTTGAAAGTATCCACAGAACTTTAAACTGTGAAATCCAAATAAATATTCTGTGTATTTTAAATATACTATCCCTTTTTATAAAATGCAGTCATATTGCTAACCAGTCATATTAGCATTAGGCATGGCCAGTCAGAGGGCTACAATGAGAAATCAACTTGTTATTCTGGTCTGCTTCTGACAGAAATTAGTGATTTAATTTCTGTCAGAAGTAGACTAGAGATCTAACCAAAGATTGCGGAAGATTATAGACAATCACTTGCCTTTTGTGTGTGAATATCAATTAAATACACCCTTCAAGTCCAGCATTGTGAAACAGAAATTTGCACTGGAGGGTGTGTATCATCTGGAGTTTTAGTGAATAATATTGGTAATAAATTCTCATAACATTGTTTATGGTCAGTTTATAAAGCATGTATGTCAGTAGCTTTTCTAAGATGTATTTGACTTACTATGAAACAGCAATCTGATCAGTTCCTTTCCCCCTCTCTTTATTTCGCTGTATCCTGCAACTTATCCTCTTTCACTTGCCCGGTAACTCACCCTTGATTTTTTTTTAGTTATTTTAAGGTGTGACTTACAATGGTCAGTTGACTATCCAGCTCTTTGGTTGGTGGAAAAATACTAGAATAACCAGGGGATGTGCAAACAGAAATATGGAGAACTCAGACAGCAGCTGAGGTCAGAATCAAACACAGATCATCTAGAGCTATGAAGCAGCAGTACTCCATTATATAAAAAAGCATGCGGTGTCATCTGTATTTCAGTTACTGAAAGAGCCAAGTGGATTGTGAGGCCAAATGTTGCAGCTTACTGTGTTGACTTACAAGGAAGAAGTATTGAAATACGCTGCAGAGAGTCCTAGTCAGCTCCATTGTGGGCACTAGCCTCCGGTAGTATCTAGGAGTGATGCCTCAAAGAGATGGCATCCGTCGTTGAGGACCCCCAACACCCACACATGCCCTGTTCTCATTGCTGCCCTCAGGAAGGAGGGACAGAAGTCCGAAGGCACACATTCAGCGATTCAGGAACAGCTTCTTCCCCTCTGCCATCCGATTTCTGAATGGACATTGAACCCGTGAACACTACTTTAAAAAATTTTTATTTTCGCACTACTTACTATTTAATATACAGGTGTGTGTATATATGTGTATGTATACTTTAATTCAGTTTTTTCTCTATCATTATGTATTGCATTGTACTGCTGATGCAAAGTTAACAAACTTCACGACGTTTGCCAGTGATATTAAACCTAATTCTGATTCTGCAGTATCCTTTTTAAATTCATAAGAGATGGAGACAGGAATAGACCATTCAGCTCCCTGTGTACTCTACCGTTCAGTAAGATCGTGGCTGACTTTGTCCCTCTTTCCTGAACAAATCCCATGTTCTTATTTTAAAGATCTGTCAGACTCCCTTAAATATATTGATTGACCAATTCTCTGCCATGCAGCTGGATAGAAAATTTCAAAGATCAGCTACCCCTGAACAAAGAAAGTTCCTGTTAACTCTATCCTGAATGGTTGTGCCTTTATTTTGGGACTCTGGTCACTCCAGCCAGGGGAAGCACTTACCTTTTAAGTCCCATTAGGATTTTTTATATTTTAATCACATAATGATTTGTGTTTCTAAACGTGAGTGTATAGGCTAAGTCTGCTTAATTTAACCTTCTACAACAAGCCCGCTCTTTAAGGTTTTTGATCTTTATGGTTTGGGGATCAGGGTTGAGTGTAGCAGGTGGTAGTTTCCCCAGTCTGAGGAGCTGTTGCCCAGTAAGCCAACAATGACTTCATGAAGGAGATGGAAGTGGTTGTGGATACTGGAAGAAAGAACATATAGGTGTAAACATACTGTAAATATAATGGCTTTGGAATGCTTCTACCAGTGTAAATTCTTGTACTCTAGGTTATTGTCAGCTTTACACATTTGACATGCTTGTTATCTCCCTGCCCTGATATTTATTTTGTACCCAGTCAAATGATTTACGGTTGCCTTTGTTAATAAGTTTTATTCAGACATTTTTCAAAATATTCCTCTCTGTTTTTGGATAGACGACGTGATAAAGCACATAAGAAGATCAAGAATATCTTCTATGATGTAATTAAGAAACGGAGGGAGTCGAGTACCAAGGAGGATGACATGCTACAGACCTTACTGGATGCTACCTACAAGTATGTCTTCAGCACTCAGAGATGAAGGAGCTTTTCTGTTTTCAGTATTCACCAGGTTATTCCTGTGATTGAAAACACTATGTTACAAATGAATAAGTCAAATTATACTGAAAAGATTTATCATTTTGCTTTTTAGCATTGGTCATTGATGTTGAAAGCTACTGTAGTGCTGTGTTAATAGAATTAATTTGTGTTGGAGGGCGCTTTCCCAAAATCCTTAGTTGGGATTAAGATGAGGATATTGATTTAAAACCTAAATGTTTGATAGACTTGGATCATTTCTAAGTGGATAGATTTGATAAATATATGCTTCTATTTTAAAATTGGATAAGTGAGCAGCAATAGAATACAGGAGAACAAATGGACAATCTTTCCATGAGCAAGATATTGTACTGATTAAATGGCAGGACTAGTAGTTCTTTCATCCTGAGACATGAATTCAAATTCAACTTCGTGAGTTGTAGAACTTGAATTTATATCTGGAATAGAGAATTTTAAAAATACTGACCTTAGTAATCATAGCCATGTAACAGTGTCTTTAAAAACTCATCTGGTTCACTGATGTTTTCCATAAGACATAGGAGCAGAATTGGGCATTGCGTCTGCTCCATCATTCGATTATGACTGATTTATTTTCCCTCTCAACTCCATTCTTCTGACGTTTCTGTTGGATGTTTTTATCCCTCCCTTTGACTTGACCTTTATTCTCTCAAGTAACCATCCAACTTTGCTTTAAATATGCCAATGACTCGGCCTCCACAGACACCTCTGGCAATAAATTCCACAGATTTATAACCCTCTGGTGAAAGAAATTCCTCCTCATCTCTTTATTAAAGGAACTTACTTCTTTTCTGAGGTGTGCCCTCTGGTTCTAGACTTCCCAGTCGAGTATTTTTTCTGTAATACCATGATTTCTTATCTTGTTTAGCAACGTGATATGCAGCACCTTGTCAAAGACCTTTTGAAAATCCAAGTAAACAACATCCACTGATTTTCAAATGGCAGCTATGCCTTCCTGTCCAGCCATTTTGCTTTGCTGTAATGCTATTTCTTTTGATATTTATATTTTCTGTAGGGATGGAACTTCTCTGACTGACGACGAAATTGCAGGTATGCTTATTGGACTGCTGTTGGCAGGGCAGCATACTTCCTCTACTACCAGTGCCTGGATGGGATTTTTCTTGGCTCAACATAAAGAGCTGCAGGAGCGTTGCTATGTGGAGCAGAAAGCAGTGGCTGGGGAGAACCTGCCACTGCTCACCTACAATCAGGTATGCCTGATCTGAACCGTGACAATGTGGATGATTTGTAAACCATCTCTCTAAATGAATGTATTGTTAAAGGTAGAATATGTTCTTTATGTGCAAATCATTCACAGTTACAATCTGAACATCTCTGGATTAAACATTGGAGAAAAGCTGCCACAAAGATGATATGGTGACTGTTCTTCCCATGATTGCAAAGAGTTGCGAACGTAGCACAGTTTAGTACAGAAACTAGCCTCCCCTCCATGGACTCAGTCTATACTTTTTGCTGCCTCAGTGAAGCAGCCAGCTTAATTAAAGGCTCCATACCCCAGATATATCCCACATCCCATCAGCAGAATGTACAAAAGCCTGAAAGCGTATACTACCAGGTTCTATCCTGTTGTCATAAGACTATTGAATATTTCCCTTGTACGATAAGATGGATTTTTGACCTCATAATCTACCCCATAACCTTGCACCTTATTGTCTGCCTGCACTGTGGTTATCTGTAACTGTTAACACTTTATTCTGCAGTCTGTTATTGTTTTACCATATACTATCTCAATGCACTGTTGTAATAAATTGATCTGTATGAACAGTAAGCAAGACAAGTTTTTCCATTGTACAGTACTTTGGTACATGTGACAAAAATAAACCAATTTAAATTTACCAGTTTACTTTGGAAATACTGTTCAGGAAACTGAATCTGTAACTTGCTTTTCTATACATTTTTAAATAACATCAACCTAGATTTTCTTAATTGGCCCAAGATCAAATACCTTGATCCATAGAACTAAGTATGTACATTGTAGCATCACATGTCTGTAATATTTTCCTCCTGGCATTCAGTTCAGCGAGACAATAGAGCCCAATATTTCAGCACCTTTTTTATGCTTGTGGTCAAAACAAACCACGGTTTGTTACTTAGCTGCTTGACAATTTGGTGTACTTTTTTCACTTGTGTTTCTATTCAAACCAGATCTCCTGACCTTAAAATTTCCTTGCTTCACTTTCAACATTTCTTGTTACCCATTATCTGATTTATACTGTTCCTAGTGCAGAAACATATATTCTAAATATATAACTTGTATTTTCTAAGTATAGAAAATAGTGTTTTCTGCATAGTCCCCCATAATCTGTGGAACCAGTATTGCTGGTTATATCTGAGGAGTTTTATGCTTAATTCATGTAAATTGCTTTCAAGGGTATTTTTAATCAATGAACTATTTAAATAAAATGGTGGGCTAGGTTTGGTTCATTAGTGACTTGTGCAAAGAGAGCATCAGTCCTTTTTTTAAAAATTTCCTTGCAGCTGAAGGACATGAGTTTGTTGGATCGCTGCTTAAAGGAAACCCTCAGGCTCCGTCCTCCAATAATGACAATGATGAGGATGGCCAGAACTCCACAGGTATGTCAGAGCCTTAGGACATTATAACTTGCTTCTGGGCTTTAAAAATACCATCATGGATTATACGGAATTGTGAATCAGTATTCTAAATCGAAAGAAGCACTTCTATTTTTCACAGTGGAATCATTTTTATATGAGCACACAATTTAAATGAATGCATGAACAGATGGGACTGCTATCTGTCTTAACTGCTAATCTACACAGTGATATTCAGAACATTTGTTATTTAGTAGTAGTAGTAGTCATACTTTATTGATCCCAGGGGGAAATTGGTTTTCGTTACAGTTGCACCATAAATAATAAATAGTAATAGAACCATAAATAGTTAAATAGTAATATGTAAATTATGCCAGTAAATTATGAAATAAGTCCAGGACCAGCCTATCGGCACAGGGTGTCTGACCCTCCAAGGGAGGAGTTGTAAAGTTTGATGGCCACAGGCAGGAATGACTTCCTGTAACGCTCTGTGCTGCATCTCAGAGGAATGAGTCTCTGGCTGAATGTACTCCTGTGCCCACCCAGTACATTATGTAGTGGATGGGAGACATTGACCAAGATGGCATGCAACTTAGACAGCATCCTCTTTTCAGACACCACCGTGAGAGAGTCCAGTTCCATCCCTACCACATCACTGGCCTTACGAATGAGTTTGTTGATTCTGTTGGTGTCTGCTACCCTCAGCCTGCTGCCCCAGCACACAACAGCAAACTTGATAGCACTGGCATTTATGCTCTTGGATAGTTTAAGCAGTAATTGTGATAGACGGAGGACAAAATAGCACCAGATTCTTTAAACAGCAGATTCCTCCTGTATTATTTACAGGTTGTGGGCATTGTGGACGGCACTGGTGCAGCAGTTCTAGGGCTCAGCTAAAATTAGCAGCTTGAATGTTCTCTGCCTGAAGTTTTTCTCTCTCAACCTTGCAGGTTATTTGGCTGCAGTAAGTTATCCCTTGATAAAATGAAAAGCAGCCAAAAAGAGAGTATTGAAGAGCATGTGGGAGAGCATAATTTGCAGGATTGCAAGAGAATAGGACCAGGGAGAATGGCATTGATGGAATTGCTCTGCTGGGAGCCAGTTTGGACTTAGTGAGCTGAATAGCATAATCGTTATGTATGTTTTGAAAATAGAGTGTATTTGCTCTTAAAATGGTAGTGAGCCATCTTTGTGCAGGATTCCCTAGAGGTTAATTTGCAGATTGAGTCGGTGGTGAGAAAGGCAAATGCAATGTTAACATTCATTTCGAGAGGACTGGAACATAAAAGCAAGGATGTAATGCTGGGGATTTATAAGGCACTGGTGAGGGTTCACTTGGAGTATTGTGAGCAGATTTAATAAAGGATGTGCTGATACGGGAGAGGGTTGAGAGGAGTTTCAGTAGAATGATTCTGGGATTGAAACAACTATTGTAAAAGGAGTGATTGATGGCTCTAGGCCTGTAATCACTGGAATTTAGAAGAATGGGGGGTGGGGGAAACTCATTGAAACCTATCAAATTTTGAAAGGCCTTGAGGATGTTCCTATGCTGGGAGAGTCTAAGACCAGAGGACACCAGCCTATGAAATGGTGTAAGGCCTTGATGGAGTGGATGTGGAGAGGATGTTTCCTATGGTGAGTGTGTCTAGGACCAGAGGGCACAGCTTCAGAATAGAGGGACATCCATTTAGAATAGAGATGGAGAGGAATTTCTTTAGCCAGAGCGTGGTGAACCTGTGGAATTCATTGCCACAGGTGGCTGTACAGATAGGTCATTGGGTGTATTTAAGTCAGAGGTTGATGGGCTCTTGAATGGTGAAAGCACTCCCGAAGTTTTTTCTTATAGGCCGTTCCAAAAGTTAGACCCAGTAACAATGACACTTCCATACCAGGTTAGTGTATGACCTAAAGAGGAATTCTTAAGTAGTGGACAGGTCTATTGCCATTGTACTTTGTAAAATAAAGGATACCTTGTAAGTGATTCACACTACAATCACATTTCACTAGAAGTGGAGAAGGCAAATATTTAGCACAGAGGATTAAATTCTAGTCAATAAGCCAATTCATGTGTAGGTTCTTGAGTTGTGGAGATATAATCATCTAGACAACTGGAGAATGTTCTGTCACAGTCCCATGTAAAGTGCCTAGGACTTGATCTACCTGGCCAAAATGTTCCAAGAGTTGGAAAAAGTAAGCAATTGAGCTCTTGATAAGTGTTTTCATGTGGACAGTGGTGCGGATAAGATTAGACATGATCATAACTTGATTACCACTTAACTATATTGACTATTTGTTTCAATTTATTTGAGAAATGCATGAACAGCTATTCCCTTGACACTTGTGATGAAAAGTCACTAATTTTTGTTTACCTCGTTGTCACTAGTTGAGTTTAATGTGAGATAAACTAATTGCACAATTGTTCCATGTGTCAAAGTTATTAATCTTCAACAAGGCTTATCAATTTGCTTCTTTAAAAACTTACAAGTGATCAGTGCTGCATTGATCAATTATCCACTGACATTTTCATTAAGCTCTCCAGGTCTGCTGTTAAATTTTTTGAATATCTGTAATATTGACTTCTGTTCCTCCTGTAGACTGTTGCTGGTTACACCATTCCTCCAGGCCATCAAGTGTGTGTCTCTCCTACCATCAACCACAGACTTAAAGATGCTTGGGTTGAAAGATTTGATTTCGACCCGGATCGCTATCTCCGAGATAACCCGGCTGCCCAACAAAAGTTTGCGTTTGTACCTTTTGGCGCAGGTAGGTTTTGTTCTGTCAAAAAAGTTTCAAGCCAGTTGCTGCCTGGTTTGGAGCTCTTGTGCTATGAGATAGGTGGAGGGATAGGTAGTTTTGAGAAAGTAGAGAAGGTACAGAAGGACTTAGACAGATCAGGATAATGGGCTGATGGAATACAGTGTTGGGAAATGTATGGTCATGCACTTTGGTGGAAGAAATGAAAGGGCTGACAATTTTCTAAGGGAGAGAAAATACAAAAAACTGAAATGCAAAATCCTTATGCAGGATTCCCTGAAGGTTAATTTGCAGGTTGAGTCTGTGGTGAGAAAGGCAAATGCAATGTTAGCATTCATTTCAAGGTGAATGGAATAAGTGCAAGGATGTAAGGTTGAGACTTTATAAAGCACTGGTGAGGCCTCACTTGGAGCAGGTTTGGGCCCCTTATCTTAGAAAGGATGTGTTGAAACTGGAGAGAGTTCAAAGGAGGTTCATGAAAATAATTCCAGGATTGAATGGCTTGTCCTATGAAGAACATTTGATGTCTCTGTGCTGTGATTCACTGGAATTCAGAAGAATGAGGGGTGACTTCATTGAGATCTGTCGAATGGTGGAAGACCATGATAGAGTGGATGTGGAGAGGATGTTTCCCATGGTGGAGAGTCTAAGACCAGAGGACACAGCCTCAGAATAGAATGGTGTTCTTTTAGAATGGAGATGTGAAGGAATTTATTTAGCCAGAGAGTGTGAATCTGTAGAATTCTTTGCCACAGGCAGCTGTGGAGGCCAGATCTTTTGTATATTTAAGGGAGAGGTTGATATATTCTTGATAGGTTAGGGCATGAAGGGATATGGGAGAAGGCAGGAGACTGGGGCTGAGAGGAAAATTTGATCAGCCATGATGAAATGGTGGAGCAGATTTGAGGGGCTGAATGGCCTAATTCTGCTCTGATATCCCATGGTCTTATTTTCAAAAGAGTACGCATGTGGTTGGGAAGACAAATGGTGTATTGGCCTTTATTTGCAAAAGTATTGGAGTTCAAAAGTGGAGACTAACTGAGAATTGTACTGGATATTGGTGAGGCTGAGCCTAGAGTACTATGCACAACTAGGTGCTCTTGTTGAAGAAAGGATATATGATGCAGCTGGTTAATTTGACCATTCGTTAATCGGAGCAGCCACTTATTTGGGACAACTCTTAAAGACGAAAACAAATGGAGAACATTTCTGGGATTCCTTTTTTTGTTTGGGACACCGCACCAATAATTGGGGCAGGGGACTGTTTCTTGACATTTTCTAACCAGTCAGGTGCACGTTCATGTGGCTGTTGGACACTACACCGTGCTTAGAGCGAACAGTTTAAAAAAAAATGTCAGTTACTTGTGTTCGTGTTCGAAAAGCAGTGATTTCTGTTACTGATAGTTGGCGAGAAGCGGAAAGGCAATTCCGAACCGTTTTGTTCACTGTGGTTTCGAGCATTCAGACTTGGATGTGCCAGAACTAGCTGGGAGAGAAGAGGAAACGATTTCATTACTTTAACAACTTAGGAACCTTGAAGAATTTGAAGTTATTGGCAATCATCTTGAATGTTACCTTTGGTCCCCACTGGACACTCAGCCGGTGGGTCTTCTACGCGAGTGATATAGGGACGTGCCTGTCCCAGCGTGCAAAGTCAGGTCTGGTAGATGGGGTGGATGAGGTCTACAGTGAGATCCAATGGCCTGGAAGGTGGTTCTACACTGCTACGTGGAGAGCGGCGGGCATGACGAGGTACAGAGTAAGTCACGGTCATCCACTGCATCAGGGAAGAGCTGGTTGTGATGTCTACTCCTCCCACTGGACCCAGACCTCTGAGGTCGAGAGTGGAATTGCTCCAGTGCAACAGCTTTTCCACTTTAAAAACTCTCCTGCTTAGGTTTCCCGTCATCGTCGGATGTGATGGACAACCACCAGTAGTGTTCTAATTTGTTTGGTATTTCATTTAAATACATTATTTGTTACTGATTTAAATGGTAACAAATACTTAACTATTTCTATGAAACACTGGCTAATTGGGGCAGACACTTAATTGGGCCAAAATGTACTGGTCCTGATCTGTCCCAATTAACCAGAATCCACTGTACTGACAAAGGAGACATTCCAGATATGAGTGGCTAAGAAAAAATAGATTAATATTCTTTTGAGTTTGAAAGAGTGAGAGGTTATCCAATGGAAACATGCAGGAACTTTAGTATATATGATAAGGCAGATGCTAATGTTTCTAGAAGTGGGAGAATCTCAAACAAAAAGACATAGTTATCGATATTAGCGACAGTTATTTAAAACAAGCGTGTAGGGATTTCTAGTTGCAAAGGGTGTTGAATTTCAGGAATTCTCTACCTCCAGATTTATGTAAATTATATTATTATTTAAAGAGGAAGTAAATAATGTTTTGAACGATTTGGGAATTAGGGCTTTCTGAACGATACAGAAGAGACCTAGGTAGATCAGCCATGATCAGGGTAGGATTGAAGAGGTAAGTGGTTACTCCTTTTCCTAATATTCTCTTTTAAACATCCTTTCGCCAGTACTCTGTAGCTCTGCCAGAAGAAGTATACTGTGTGAATTCCTCTAACTTCCAAAGTGCTAATTTTAAAATGTGTAACCCTTGGCCAGTATGATCCCCCCATGAGCAATGTGCTTTGTTTACAATGTCCATGGAAAGTTTAATTTCTTAAAATAGAAACAAGCCTGACTTAACATTTCCCCAGTACCAATATTCCTTTGAGTCAAAATGTGGTCGAGGTCCAGTGCTCCCGCTGTGGCCTTCTATATATTGGCGAGACCCGACGCAGACTGGGAGATCATTTCACTGAACACCTGCATTGTGTCCGCCAGAGAAAGCAGGAACTCCCAGTGGCCACACATTTTAATTCCACGTCCCATTCCCATTCTGACATGTCTATCCACGGCCTCCTCTACTGTAAAGATGAAGCCACACTCAGGTTGGAGGAACAACACCTTATATTCTGTCTGGGTAGCCTCCAACCTGATGGCATGAACATTGACTTCTCTAACTTCCGCTAATGCCCCACCTCCCCCTCATACCCCATCCGTTATTTATTTATATACACACATTCTTTCTCTCACTCTCCTTTTTCTCCCTCTGTCCCTCTCACTATACCCCTTGCCCATCCTCTGGGTCCCCCCCCCCTTTCTTTCTCCCTGGGCCTCCTGTCCTATGATCCTCTCATATCCCTTTTGCCAATCACCTGTCCAGCTCTTGGCTCCATTCCTCCCCCACCTGTCTTCTCCTATCATTTTGGATCTCCCCCTCCCCCTCCCACTTTCAAATCTCTTACTAGCTCTTCTTTCAGTTAGTCCTGACGAAGGGTCTCGGCCCGAAACGTCAACTGTACCTCTTCCTAGAGATGCTGCCTGTCACCAGCAACTTTGATGTGTGTTGCTTAATATTCCTTTGATTTGGAATCATCCTTACTAGCTGCCATTCTTGATGAAATTTACAGATCACCTGTTGACTGCAACTCCTGCTTTGTATGTATCCCTCTGCAGAACCAATATGGAGCTTGACTTTTGTTTTTAAAGGGGTAAATAAATTAAAGGTATTTTGCACAATAGTTTCATCACTCATATTTCATTACTCTTTTTTGAGAAGTAATTAAAAGAAAAGACAAGCAACACACACAAAATGCTGGTGGAATTCAGCAGGCCAGGCTACTTCTATGAAAAAAAGAGTACAGTTGACGTTTTGGGCCAAAACCCTTTACCAGTCTTGATGAAGGGTCTTGGCCTGAAACATCGACTGTACTGCTTTCCACAGATGCTGCTTGGCCTGCTGATTTCCTCCAGCATTTTGTGTGTTATTTGGATTTCCTGCATCTGCAGATGTTCTTGTTTGTAAAAGACAATTTATCACATCATGTCTTTTACTTTACAACCTTTAACTTTCTTTTCTTCCTCTAGGTCGTCATCGTTGTATTGGGGAAAATTTTGCATATGTACAGATCAAGACAATCTGGTCTACTTTAATCCGTTTGTATGAATTTGATCTTGTTGATGGATACTTTCCAGTTGTGAACTATGCAACCATGATCCATACCCCTACAAACCCAGTTATCAGCTATAAGAGACGAATGAAATGAGAAATAGATTAATAAAATTTAATCTTGCTATTCTTCAGTGACTTGTTCATGCTATCAAATCATTTTGTTGGTTTGCTGTATAAGAATTTCAACTAATTCAGTACTGATTCTGTAATTACTGTTAATTAATTTCTAAATTAAGGATATTGATAACTGGGGTCAATTTTACAGATAGTAGTGGTCTGAAATTTTGGTGTCTCTGCTCATGAATTGCATTTGTATCCCTGAAAGCAAAGATGTGTTGAGAATTATTTGCATTACTGAGCACTCAAAGACAGCAGCTTGGTGAATTTCCTTGTATTATCACATCCTTTTGTGATTGATTCTCAGTGTTAAACTTCTATCAATTTGAATGTTGTCCCTTTTGCAACAGGTACTTTAACATTTTAGGATGTCACTAGAGAAATGTAGAGAACATATGTTGCAGTTTTCCAGTGGTGGGCTGCTTGTATGAACATTAGGGAGTGAAGTTTGCTTTTAAATATGAATTTGGAGTTTCTGAAGTTGTGGTATAGCTTGGTTTGTAGAAATTTTGTACCAGCTTGGGATGGATAATTATGGTTATGACTTTGTAGCCTCTCAAAATGGGATTGCTTAAGGCTTTAAAACTGTTGTCTCACTTGTGAATGTAATAGGTTGTCATTTTGTTCTGTATTATTTTAACTAATTATGTAGCACCAAAATTGGTCATTGGATCAGGAAATTCATCTCATTATTTATACCCCATCCCTCAGCTAGCCTCAAAACAAAGGATAGTTATGTTGAAAATTCATGAGCAAAAGCATGCCTATTTGGTATGGTGTTTGTAAAACAGTATTTTAATGCATAAGTTCAAATTTATAAAGTAAAAATGTATAAAATGATTAATTAAGTCCTCAGTTGTAGTTAATTCATGAAGGCATGTCACTTGTTTGCTGTTAATATTTTACCATAAGACACAGGAGCAGAATTAGGCCATTTGGCCCATCAAGTCAGCTCTGCCATTCCATTGTGGTTGATTCATTATCCTTTTCAACCCCATTCTCCTATCCTTTCCCTGTAACCTTTTTGCTCTTACCAATGAAGAACCTGTGTTTTAAATATATGTAATGACTTTGCCTCCAGAGCTGTCTGTGGCAATGAATCCTACACTTTCACCACCCTCTAGTTAAAAATATTCTGACTCATCTCTGTTCTAAAGGGACTTGCCTCTATTCTGAAGCTGTGCCCTCTGGTCCTAGGCTGTTCCACTATAGGAAACATCCTCTCCACATCTTCTCTGTCTAGGCCTTTCAATATTCAATATTCTCCTCCCATCACTTCCCATTCCTCTAAACTCCAGGGAGAACAATTCCAGAACTATTAAATGTTCTTCATGCATTAACCCTTCTGTGCCAGGAATCATACTGGTGCACCACCTCTGGTCCCCCTCCAATGCCAGCATATCTTTTCTTAGATAGGGGCCCCAAAACTGCCCACAGCACTCCAACTGCGGTCAACCAATGCTATATGAAGTCTCAACATTCTATCCTTGCTTTTATATCCTAGACTTCTTGAACACTAATATTGCCTTTGTCTTCCATTTTTCTTTCATGTATCTGCTGCTATCACCACTCCAGGCAGGAGATTCCAAGCACTTATCAGTATCAGTTTTTAAAAAAACATCTACCTGACTTCCCCTCTATACTTCCCCCAATCACCTTAAAATTATGCCATCTTGTATTAGCCACCCTGGGAAAAAGGCACTGGCTGTATATCTTATACATTCATCCTATCGTCATAAAATGTGCTCTCTAATCCAGGCTGTATCCTAATAAATCTTCATTCTCTTTAAAGCTTCTTGTGATGATGCTACCAGAAATGAACATAGTACTCCAAGTGCCGTCTAACCAGAGTTGTATAGAGCTCGACAATATCTCATAGCTCTTGAACTCAATCCTCCAGCTAATGAAGGTCTCCAAACCATTTGCTGCCTTAACCACTCTATATATTTGCACTGCAATTGTGAGATCTCTGAATGTGGACCTTAAGATTCCTCTGTTGCTGCACGAAGCTAAGAATCCCATATGAACCCTGTACGACCTTTCAAAGTGTATCACTTCACACTTTTTTGAATTGAACTCCATCTGCCACCTCTCAACCCAGCTCTGCATACTATCAAAGTTCCATCATAACCTTCTATCCACAACCCTAGCAATCTTCGTCATCTGCAAACCTATTAACTCTTCCCCCACCCACCTCCTCAGCTAAGTCATTTATAAAAATCAAGAAAAGCAAGAGTCCCGCTCAGAACAGATCCCTGTGGAATATCACTTTTCACTGACCTCCAGGCAGAATACGCATCACCTACTACCTTCCTCTGCCTTCTATGGGCAAGCCAATTTCGAATCCATGCAACCAAGTTTCCTGGATCCTAAGACTTATGACTTTTTGAATCAGCCTAGCATAGGGAAACATGACAGGCTTATTTTCTTACATCCATAAACATCACATTCATTGCTTTATCAACTTGTTTTGTTACTTCCTCAAAGAATTCATTCAGGCTTGAGTGGCATGGCCTGCTCTTCACAAAGGCATACTGACTACCCCTAATCAGACTGCTTCTCGAAAATCAAGAATCTTCTTCAATAATTTGCCCACTACCGATGTAAAACTCAATGGTTTATAAAGTCTCAGGAGTATCCTTATTACCTTTCTTGAATAAAGAAATAACATTTGCCACCATCTAATCTGCTGGTATTACTCTTGTGGCCAGTGAGGATGCAAAGATCATCTCCAAAGGCGTAGCAGTCTCTTTCATTTCCTGGAGTATATCAAGGCTTTGGGTATTATCTATCCTAGTGTTTTTCAAAACTTCCAGCATATTAGCCTGTTTTACGTTGTCCTCACATTCGTCATGGTCCCTTTTCCCTTTCAATAATGAATACTGAAGGCAGGTATTCATTAAGGACCTACCGACCTTCTCTAATTCCAAACATGTTTCTTCTGTGTCCCTGATTGGTCCTACTGGAATAGTCATCCTTCTGTTCTTTATGTACACAAAGAACACCTTGGGGTTTTCATCAATCCTACTCACCAAGGCCTTCTGATGTCCCCTTCTAGCTCTCATTTCTTTCCTTTTTAAATCTTTTTATTGAGTAAGTATACAAAAAAGGTAAGCCATATAAACATTAGTACAATGTTAAAGTATAATAAAATTCCAAAAGATAACAATACCAAAAAGAAAATACTACAAACAATGTAATTTAAGCATAAGAAACCAAGATAACATAATAGTATACTAGATTTTATATATATCAATGGAAAAAAAGAAAAAAAAAACCCCAAAAAAAAACCCACCGTGCAACTAACTAAAAGCAAAGCAAAGCAATGGGCTAACTTGAAACCAAACAGAGTTAAACTTAAAATCACGTCCTCAATCCCAACCTCCATTAAAACAGTGAAGAGAAAACAAGAAGGGTAAATATTACATTAAATGAAAATATCGAATAAAAGGTCCCCAAATCTGTTCAAATTTAAATGAAGAATCATAAAGGTTACTTCTAATTTTCTCCAGATTCAAACATAAAATCGTCTGAGAAAACCAAAAAAAGGTAGTTGGAGCATTAAGCTCTTTCCAATGTTGTAAAATACATCTTTTCGCCATTAAAGTAAGAAATGCAATCATTCTACGGGCTGAAGGGGAAAGATTACTAGAAATTTTAGGTAGTCCAAAGATAGCAGTAATAGGGTGAGGAGAGATATCTATATTTAATACCTTAGAAATAATATTGAAAATATCTCTCCAAAAAGTTTCCAAAGTAGGGCAAGACCAAAACATATGAGTTAAAGAGGCTATCTGCCCCGAACATCTATCACAGAAAGGATTAATATGCGAGTAAAAACGCGCTAACTTATCTTTGGACATATGTGCTCTATGAACCACTTTAAATTGAATTAGGGAATGTTTAGCACAAATAGAGGAAGTATTAACTAATTGTAAAATCTGCCCCCAATCATCCACAGAAATGGTAAGCCCCAATTCCTGTTCCCAATCTACCCTAATCTTATCAAATGGAGCTTTCCTAAGTTTCATAATAATATTATAAATCATAGCCGATGCACCTTTCTGACATGGATTAAGGTTAATTATCGAATCTAAAATATATATAGGAGGAAGCATTGGAAAGGAAGTAAGTATAGTACTTAGGAAATTTCTAACTTGTAAATATCTAAAAAAATGTATTCTTGATAAGTTATATTTGTTAGATAATTGTTCAAAAGACATAAGGGAACCATCTAAAAATAAATCCAAAAACCGTAAAATACCCTTAGTCTTCCAAGTTTGAAAAGCGCGATCCGTAAAAGAGGGAGGAAAAAATATGTTACCTAAAATAGGAATCGCTAACCCGAATTGATTAAGATCAAAAAATTTTCTGAATTGAAACCAAATGCGCAAAGCATATTTAACTATCGGGTTAGAGACCTGCTTAAGACGTTTCGAATCAAAAGGAAGAGAGGAACCTAAAATAGAACCAAGTGTATAACCCTGAACAGATTGTAATTCCAATGCTACCCATTTAGGAATAAATAGTATGTCCCGATCAAGTAACCAAAATTTCATATGTCGAATATTAATAGCCCAATAATAAAATCTAAAGTTAGGTAATGCTAAACCTCCATCTCTCTTAGCTTTCTGTAAATGTATTTTACCCAGTCTCGGATTCTTGTTCTGCCAAATAAATGAAGAAATTTTAGAGTCAACTTTATCAAAAAAAGATTTAGGAACGAAAATTGGTAATGCCTGAAACACATATAAAAATTTTGGCAAAAAAAACATCTTAACTGCATTAATACGACCAATCAAAGTTAAATATAAGGGAAACCATTTAGATGAAAGTTGAGTAATATGGTCTATTAATGGTAAAAAGTTAGTCTTAAATAAATCTTTATGTTTACAAGTAATTTTAATCCCAAGATATGAAAAGTAATTATTAATCAATTTAAATGGAAATTTATAATATAAGGGAAGATGTTTATTAATCGGAAAAAGTTCACTCTTACTAAGATTTAATTTATAACCTGAGAAAAGACCAAATTGTGCTAATAACTCTAAAACAGCAGGAATGGATCTCTCAGGATTAGAAATATATAAAAGTAAATCATCAGCATAGAGTGATAATTTATGGGACTTTAATCCCCGAGTTATCCCAGTAATATTTAAAGATTCTCGAATAGCAATTGCAAGAGGTTCTAATGCAATATCAAATAATAGGGGACTAAGAGGACAGCCTTGTCGAGTACCACGAAAGAGAGGAAAAAAAGGTGAGTTTAAGGAGTTAGTACGAACCGAGGCTACAGGGGAGTAATATAACAGTTTAATCCAGGATATAAATTTCAAGCTAAAATTAAACATTTCAAGCACCTTAAATAAATAAGGCCATTCTACTCTATCAAAAGCTTTCTCGGCATCTAAAGAAATAACACACTCAGGAACATTTTGTGAGGGAGTATAAACGATATTTAACAATGTACGAATATTATAAAAAGAGTAACGACCTTTAATAAAACCCGTTTGGTCTTCCGAAATAATAGAAGGAAGTACTTTTTCTAGTCTATTTGCTAATAACTTAGAAAAAACTTTAGAATCAACATTTAATAAAGATATTGGTCTATAAGATGCACATTGAGCAGGGTCTTTATCCTTCTTTAGTATTAAAGAAATTGATGCTCTATTAAAAGATTCCGGAAGTTTACCAAGTTTCAAAGAAGCCTCAAAAACCTTATAGAGCCAAGGAATCAATAAAGAAGCAAAACATTTATAAAATTCAACGGTAAACCCATCAGGGCCAGGAGCTTTCCCCAGATTCATAGAAAAAATAACATTCTTAATCTCATCCATTGTAATGGAAGTATCTAATAAAGAAGACATATCCTGTGAAATCAGAGGGAAGTCTAACTTATCTAAAAAATCATTCATATATTTAGAATCTCGAGGAGACTCTGATTGGTATAAAGAAGAATAAAAATCACAAAAGGTTTGATTAATCCCCACATGATCCAATATCAATCGATCATTTTGGTTATAAATCTGATTGATTTGAGATTTAACATAATTAGATTTCAATTGATTAGCCAGCAGCTTGCCAATTTTATCACTGTGAACATAAAAATCACTTCTTGTTTTCTTTAATTGGTTTACAATCGAGGACGAGAGTAGTAAACTGTGTTCCATTTGAAGTTCAGTTCTTTGTTTGTATAGCTCCTCAGAAGGAGCCATAACATATTTCTTATCAATTTCTTTAATCTTGTCCACAATTACCATCTCCTCCTGCTTCTGTTTCTTCCTCAAAGCAACGGAATACGAAATAATCTGACCCCGAATATAGGCTTTAAAAGTGTCCCAAAGAGTGTTAACCGAAATATCTTCTGTATGGTTAATTGTAAAAAAAAGCTCAATCTGTTCATTCATAAAATTAACAAAGTCCGAGTCCTGAAGCAACAGCGAATTAAAACGCCATTGTCTATTGTTTGGTATATTGGCCATAATTTTAATAGAAAGCTTAAGTGGAGCATGATCCGAAATGGTTATAGAATCATAATCACATTTAATCACTGAAGAAATGAGACGAGAATCAATGAAAAAATAATCAATTCTTGAATAGGAATGATGAACATGTGAAAAGAAGGAAAAATCTTTTTCCTGAGGATGCAGAAAACGCCAAATGTCCGTCGACCCAGAATCAGAAAGGAAAAAATTAATCAAATTTGCAGATTTATTAGGTAAAGTCCGTAAAGGAGCCGAACGGTCCAAAGCTGGAGATAAACAGGTATTAAGATCTCCGCCCCAAATCAATGAAAACTCGTTCAAATTCGGAAACTGATCAAACAATGATTTATAAAATTCCGGACAATCCATATTAGGAGCATAAACATTAACCAAAACTACTTTTTTATTAAATAATAAACCACTAACCAATAAAAATCTACCATTCGGATCAGAGATAATATCCTGTTGTATAAAAGTAACTGAGGAGTCTATAAAGATAGAGACGCCTCGAATCTTAGCATTGGAGTTCGAATGAAATTGTTGTCCCTTCCAAAATTTGAAAAAACGTAGTCTGTCCCCCCTCCGTACATGGGTCTCTTGTAAAAATAAAATTTGTGCTTTAAGTCTCCGGAACACTTTAAAAACTTTTTTCCTTTTAATAGGATGATTAAGACCATTAGTATTCCAGGAGACAAAATTAATAATAGACTCCATAAATCCTAAAGTCAACCCATAACAAGGAGGATTGACAATAGGCGCGACCCACAGACCCGGAGAGGAAACAGAACATACAAAAGATACCGGGGAAAAGGACGTAACCAATACTTCAATAATGTATATAGCCCAAAGAGAAACAAACTAAAACGTGAAGCCCCTCCCACCGCCCCCCACCCCAGGACCCCAAGGCGAAATCTAAAGCAGACCCGCCAGAAAGAAGCAAGCGCTAAAACTACCCCCATGACTTCCGGTATACGCTCCCTAAAAAAAAGGTATAAATATGAAAAGGATCAGCTAATTGTAAAACAGTAAAAAATAAGTAAAAAAAAGTTAGCTCAATTAAAATACACACAGAACAGAACAAAAGCCGGAAAGTATATATTAAAAAAAACCACAATAAACCTCAAACTCATGAATAGACACAGCAACAAAAAAAATAGGATTATTAACATAAAATGATTATAAAAAGCAAAACAGAATAAAATTTAAAAAAAACTACAAAATTTAAGGCCGCACAGGAAATACGTAAGATGACAAAAGGGAAGTAACCACCCAGAATCCCCTGGGAAAAGAAAGAAATGACGCAGTTAAAAAGAAAGTTTAGCAGCCATATTAAGAAATCGAAAGTAAACTTTTCTGCCCAAATAGGGCACAGAAAAGTTAAAACCAACCAATTCACAGCCTCCGATCAACGGAGAAAATTAAAAAAAGGCAATTAAGATGTTGAAGATGAAAGTTGATCCAGATAACTCTGGGCATCCGATGGAGAATCAAAAAAACGAAGAGCTCCATCTAACATGCGAATCCTTAGACGTGCAGGGTACAGCAGCGCTGGTCTTAAATCCATTTTATAGAATTCCGACATCACGGATCTGTAACGGACCCGTTGGTCCCAGATTGGTTTACTGAAATCTTCCACGAATCGGAACTTAAGATCCGAAAAATCAATGAAACCTTTAGATCGAGCGAATCGAAACAGTCTCTCCTTATCTTGAAAGTAATGAAAACGTAAGATAACATGCCTAGGTCTATCTGACCTAGACGAGTATGATGGGATTCTGTGAACACGATCCAGTAGCGGTGGTTGGTCAGGAAATACAGTAGGGAATGCATCTTTTAAAAGTTGAGAGAAATATTTCATAGGGTTGTTAGCTTCCACGGCTTCCCTGACGCCAATCATTCGTAAATTCTGCCGTCGCATTCTAGATTCCAAGTCAGAGTTTTTAAAAGTCAAAAAGTCAAGTTTCTTCTTCATTACATTAATTGTTTCTTCGACTTTCCCCATCTTAAGCTCACTTTGTTGCGCGGATTTTTGAAGACCAGATATAGCCGACTGATGTTCCGCAATACATGTTTGCATCTTATCAATTAAATCGGCAATTTTCTGGAACTTAGTTGAGATTTCCATATGAATCAGGTCTTTAACAAAGCCCATAATTTCTGTACGAATCATCTCCCTAACAGAGGTTGAAATTTCCCTCTGAATTAACTCCGATATAGCTTCCAAAGTCACCGGTGATTCAGTCGGAGGGAGATCCGTAGCTTTCGGTTTAACCGGAGGTTTACCATCCTTGCCGTCTTTCCCGTTCTTAGACATAGCAGATCTAAGTTCCATCCAATTGTCAGAGAATTCAGTTTAATTCAAAGTATTGTAAAAATTGATGCCTTAATAGTTAATTAAAGTATAGCTGACCATAGAGAGAAAAAACTCAGAGGTAATGGAGCGAGTCAAGAACGCGACTTCACTCCATGAGCGCTACCGGAAGTCTCCCTAGCTCTCATTTCTTAAGCTCCTTCCCAGCTACCTTATGACTCTCAAGAGTCCTGTCTGATCCTTGAGTTCTGAGCTTTTTTCCTCTTGTTCCACATTTTTCATCAACCATGGTTCCTTCACCCCACTGTCTTTTATCTGTCTCAAAGAAAAAAAACATAGCATTGTAAATAAAACATCACTAAACAATCCAACTGCTCTCAAACTTAAATAAATGATCTGCTGCCAGAGTTGGTCTTCAGTTATTGATCGTGTGACCAAGCAGAAATTGTTGAGAATTTATTTGAAAAGTCTTACAGAAAATCATTATTTCTAAAGATGAGTGTGGAATTTAATTACTTTGAAGCACCTTAGCCACTTAACTACAGCTCTAAATCACTTCTGGGCACAGAAAGCACCAACTTTCTGCATTCAAAGAAGATAACAGCATAGCACCACTGTTCTCTGCAAAAAGACGACAAGTTGACAACTTGGATTTACATACCATCATTAACACTTTAATAATGTTTCATGTGCTTCACAATTATTACAAAAGCTAACCTAATGATTGGTCATACTGGTATCTTGATAGAAATTTTACAAAGCCCTCCTAAGGTCTGGACAATTAAAGAAGACTACAGTTGGGAAAATGGTAATACAACTCTGGAAGAAGAAATTTAAGGTTTGTAGGTAGTTACAGAAACAGGCAGAGTCAAGCATCTGAATTTAAATTTTAAAATCAAAATGTCTAGGACCTGGGGTTAATGACCACAGGATCATTGACTGATAATTAATGAGGTCTGAATGTGTTTATGTGAGTGGAAGCAACTGCACATGAGGATGGTTGAGATTGGAGGAACTGCATATCAAACACACTGTATAACAGATGGTGTGTGGAACCTGATACGCTTTCAAACAACACTACATAAAATGAAAGCACCACATTAGAACAAGATTAATAAGAGCTCCTTAGGGAACAAGATGTTGGTAGCTTGCAAAGAAGAGAATCCATTACAAATGCCTGTCCTGTGCAACTTGATTTGAATGAGAGCAGATTAGCTGGCAGTCATAATGTCAAGAGGGTGACTGAAGAGTTTCAGAGAATTAAGTTTGTTGATTTTTCAATACATTATTCCATTTGCAAGCTTGCAGAAATTAACTTGTTATTCTTTCCTTTGTGAGCAAAGCTCTCACAACATCCAAAGATGAGAACATTGGTGGGGATAATAATTCTCAAGCATAACTTGCTCATAGCCTAAATTAGCTCAACCGTCAAGATCTTAAATATTGAAAATCATAGGCCAAATGAGGCAAGACATTCAACTTTGGAATGTACAAAATCAACATTTCATTGCAAACACTGAATATTAGAATTATTTTCCCAGGTAGTTTATTGGGAATAATAATGTATAATCAAAGGCAGTACTGGATTTTCCTTGACAATGCTAAGTACTTAAACATAGTAATTAGTCATGATTTTTTTATGGTGCTACTATGAAATACTACTTGTCATGAATAAACTCTTCTCGGGCTACCAGCTGGGTACAGGTATCGATTTTAACCAACGTTTCAATGACAAACTCTGCCATCTTCATCAGGAATGATGCCTCGGCATGTCTAGTCCGGCTTCACATCTAAACTAGTTTGCCATTTACTGTTATTATATGATTATTTTAGAACATCTTTTATGAGTCAAATGCAGTTACAGATATATTTTAAATCCAAAGAGTCAGAGGAAAATTGTCCTTCCAAAACCAAACTGAGAATGTCAAAATGTTCAAATTCTATATGACAGTGTAAAATTGCAGTTCTGTAATCAATCAACTTCGTTCCGAGGAAAAAAAGTGCAAATTTAAAAGTTCTGAATTCTGAATTCCTGTTTATTTCAATACTTTGACAAAATACCCATATAATTCAAAACCTCTACCATTACAAAAATAATTCCTCTACAAACTGTACTTACTGTCCACTGTGCCAAAGCTGTAATGGACCTTGTAGTGTAACCTCAGCAGCCACCAGAAAGACTGCAGTGCGCTTGGAATCATTTAATAAACATTTTTCCTTCTACCCTTTAAATAAACAGCTTTAAGTTATAATCATGTTTAAATTAGCAATCCACAAATATACAATTAAATTATTTAGACAGATTGTATCCTGCACATTGGAAGCTTAAACTTATTTAAAGGATAAAATACATTTAGATTTGCAGGCAAGGCATTTTCATTATCCAATCCACAGAAGTCCCACAATATACAGAAAATAAAAGGAAAAATATTCAAAACAGCTTCAAAAGCAATCCAGTTTCAGGTCAAAAAGCAGTTTCCAAGGCACTATCTTCTGGTCCCATAGTGCATCTGAGCGTAAGACGCTGAACCTAAGTATTGCAAAGAAAACAAACTGATGAAAAGCCATACGGTATGGTTTATGAACAAATAATTCACTAGGTAATTCTAGAATAATCAAGACATTTCAAATATTTTACCTTGTGAGCAAAAGTTATTTTACTGGGGGTCAATGCTAACTGGGGGGAAAAAACACACTATTTCCCAATGGATCTTACTGAGTAGAAATTACATCCATAAGGAATGGCAAACAATATCTGCCTTAGATGAATTTCAAAAATTGGCCTGTGAATTTAAAAAAAAACTGGTAGCATTAGTAACAAACCAATGCACATGGCAAATCTTTGAATATTTAGTGGTCTAATTTGAAACTGAACTGATTAAGGAAAAGTATGGGTAATAGTTTGCATATACATGTACATTCCTATTTAAATCAACTCTATTAATTCCTTTTGATTTCATGGATTAACAATCACATGGAGATGTTTCTGTATAACCAGAAAAGTTTATCTGAACAACCAACCAGTTTTAAAATAAGAGCACACAAAGCCTCATGGGAAGCGATCAGGAGCAAAAACTTGTTTATTATGTCCTTGAAAAACTATTTCTGCTGGAAATAGGATTGCCAGCTTTAGTTTCATCCTTTCTGTATGTACAAACTTTGTAGCTTGTTGGTTAACTTTCTAAATTAACTATACACGAGGAGAATAATTATCTAATCCAGTAAACACTTAAACATTTAAAAATGAAATGCTGTTACAGGTTATTAGAATCCCAATCTGCCAAACACTAAATTTAAGTACAGTGGATTCTGGTTAATTGGGCCATTGGTTAATCGGGGTAGTTGCTTACTTGGACAAAAAATAATTGAAAAAAATAGCCAGATTCCCTTCATTTATTTGGGACAGGAGACTTTTGCCAAACAGTTTCTAACTAGTCAGTCGAAGCAAGTAGCTGGAGAAGTGAGCGGAAGAATTCGGGTCGAAAAAGTCGTTTTTTTTAAAACTGCTCGGGGAGAAGGGTCTGCACTGCGCAGGCGCGTGACTTAGCGCGCCAAGGTTTAAAAAGGGAAAATTTCAACGGTTCTTGTTTCAGTCGAAGCAAGTAGTTGAAGTGAGCGGAAGAATTCGGGTCGAAAAAGTCATTTTTTAAAAAAAACTGCTCGGGGAGAAAGGTCTGCACTGTGCAGGCGTGTGACGTAGCGTGCCAAGGTTTAAAAAGCAGACCACCATATACAGCGGCCATCGTTGCAGCAGCCATCGTCGGAGTGGACTGAGTCAGAGTGGGGCGGCTTTAGCTCAACAGGCTTCGGCGAGAACAGGTAGAGGCGAGGGTAGGTTCTGGTAAGTTTTTTGTTCAGATTTGTCTAGCATAGAGAGAATGCCAGGCAGGATGTTGGAATGCTCCTCTTGCAGAATGTGGGAAGTCAGGGAGCCCTCCAGTGTCCCTGATAACGACACCTGCAGGAAGTGCATCCAGCTGCAGCTCCTAACAAACCGCATTAGGGAACTGGAGCAGGAGCTGGATGACCTGCGGAGCATTCGGGAGAATGAGGAGATTATAGATCGTAGCTACAGGGAGGTAGTTACGCCCAAGGGGCAGAGGACAGGAAATTGGGTCACTGTCAGGCGAGGGAAGGGGAAAGGGCAGGCAGAGCAGGGTTCCCCTGTGGCCATTCCCCTCAGCAACAAGTATACCGCATTGGATACTGTTGGGGGGGATGACTTTCCCGGGACTAGCTGCAGTAGCCGGATCTCTGGCACTGAGACTGGCTCTGCAGTGCAGAAGGGAGGTGGGAGAAAGAGGAGAGCGGTAGTGATAGGGGACTCGATAGTTAGAGGTACAGATAGGAGGTTCTGTGGTCGTGACAGAGAATCCAGGATGGTTTGTTGCCTCCCAGGTGCCAGGGTCAAGGATGTCTCTGATCGATTGCATGACATTCTGAAGTGGGAGGGTGATCAGCCAGATGTCGTGGTGCACATTGGTACCAATGACATAGCAAGGAAGAGTGAGGAGGTCCTGGACAGTGAGTATAGAGAGCTTGGTAGGAAGTTGAAAAGCAGGACCTCGAGGGTGGTAATCTCAGGATTGCTACCTGTGCTACGTGCCAGTGAGGGTAGGAATAGGATGCTCTGGAGGAGGAACAAGTGGCTGAGGAACTGGTGTAGGGGGCAGGGTTTCAGATTTCAGGATCACTGGGACCTCTTCTGGGGCAGGTGGGACCTGTACAAGAGAGATGGGTTACACTTGAACCACAGGGGGACCAATATCCTTTCAGGGAGGTTTGTTGGTGCTATTGGGGAGGCTTTAAACTAGATTTGCAGGGGGATGGGAACCAGAGTGCCAGAGCTGACAGTGTGGCTGGGGTGAAAATAAATGATGTTGAAAGTTTAAGCAAATCCGCTGATAGAAAGGTTGTGAGTGGTGGTAAAAGTCTTCTGAGGTGTATATATTTCAATGCTAGGAGTATTGCGGGGAAGGCGGATGAGTTGAGGGCGTGGATTGACACGTGGAATTATGACGTTGTAGCAATTAGTGAAACTTGGCTACAGGAGGGGCAGGACTGGCAGCTTAATATTCCAGGGTTTCGATGTTTCAGATGTGATCGAGGCAGAGGAATGAAAGGTGGGGGAGTAGCATTGCTTGTTAGGGAGAATATTACAGCAGTGCTCAGGCAGGACAGATTAGAGGGCTTGTCTATTGAGTCCTTATGGGTGGAGCTGAGAAACAGGAAAGGTATGGCCACATTAGTGGGATTGTATTACAGACCACCCAATAGTCAACGAGACTTGGAAGAGCAAATCTGCAGAGAGATAGCAGGCAACTGCAGGAAACATAAAGTTGTGGTGGTAGGGGATTTTAATTTTCCATATATTGATTGGGACTCCCATACTGTTAGGGGTCTAGATGGTTTAGAGTTTGTAAAATGTGTTCAGGAAAGCTTTCTAAATCAATATATAGAGGGACCAACTAGAGGGGATGCAATATTGGATCTCCTGTTAGGAAATGAATTAGGGCAAGTGACAGAAGTCTGTGTAGTGGAGCACTTTGGTTCCAGTGATCATAACACCATTAGTTTCAATTTGATCATGGACAAGGATAGATCTGGTCCTAGGGTTGAGGTTCTGAACTGGAAGGCGGCCAAATTTGAAGAAATGAGAAAGGATCTAAAAAGCGTGGATTGGGACAGGTTGTTCTCTGGTAAAGATGTGATTGGTAGGTGGGAAGCCTTCAAAGGGGAAATTTTGAGAGTGCAGAGTTTGTATGTTCCTGTCAGGATTAAAGGCAAATTGAATAGGAATAAGGAACCTTGGTTCTCAAGGGATATTGCAACTCTGATAAAGAAGGAGAGGGAGTTGTATGAAATGTATAGGAAACAGGGGGTAAATCAGGTGCTTGAGGAGTATAAGAAGTGCAAGAAAATACTTAAGAAAGAAATCAGGAGAGCTAAAAGAAGACATGAGGTTGCCTTGGCAGTCAAAGTGAAGGATAATCCAAAGAACTTTTACAAGTATATTAAGAGCAAAAGGATTGTAAGGGATAAAATTGGTCCTCTTGAAGATCAGAGTGGTCGGCTTTGTACGGAACCAAAGGAAATGGGGGAGATCTTAAATAGGTTTTTTGCGTCTGTATTTACTAAGGAAGCTGGCATGAAATCTATGGAATTGAGGGAATCAAGTAGTGAGACCATGGAAACTGTACAGATTGAAAAGGAGGAGGTGCTTGCTGTCTTGAGGAAAATTAAAGTGGATAAATCCCTGGGCCTGACAGAGTGTTCCCTCGGACCTTGAAGGAGACTAGTGTTGAAATTGCGGGGGCCCTGGCAGAAATATTTAAAATGTCGCTGTCTACGGGTGAAGTGCCGGAGGATTGGAGAGTGGCTCATGTTGTTCCTTTGTTTAAAAAAGGATCGAAAAGTAATCTGGGAAATTATAGGCTGGTGAGTTTAACGTCGGTAGTAGGTAAGTTATTGGAGGGAGTACTAAGAGACAGAATCTACAAGCATTTGGATAGACAGGGACTTATTAGGGAGAGTCAACATGGCTTTGTGCGTGGTAGGTCATGTTTGACCAATCTGTTGGAGTTTTTCGAGGAGGTTACCAGGAAAGTGGATGAAGGGAAGGCAGTGGATATTATCTACATGGACTTCAGTAGGGCCTTTGACAAGGTCCCGCATGGGAGGTTAGTTAGGAAAATTCAGTCGCTAGGTATACATGGAGAGGTGGTAAATTGGATTAGACATTGGCTCAATGGAAGAAGCCAGAGAGTGGTGGTAGAGAATTGCTTCTCTGAGTGGAGGCCTGTGAGTAGTGGTGTGCCACAGGGATCAGTGCTGGGTCCATTGTTATTTGTCATCTATATCAATGATCTGGATGATAATGTGGTAAATTGGATCAGCAAGTTTGCTGATGATACAAAGATTGGAGGTGTAGTAGACAGTGAGGAAGGTTTTCAGAGCCTGCAGAGGGACTTGGACCAGCTGGAAAAATGGGCTGAAAAATGGCAGATGGAGTTTAATACTGACAAGTGTGAGGTATTGCACGTTGGAAGGACAAACCAACGTAGAACATACAGGGTTAATGGTAAGGCACTGAGGAGTGCAGTGGAATAGAGGGATCTGGGAATACAGATACAAAATTCCCTAAAAGTGTCGTCACAGGTAGATAGGGTCGTAAAGAGAGCTTTTGGTACATTGGCCTTTATTAATCATAGTATTGAGTATAAGAGCTGGAATGTTATGATGAGGTTGTATAAGGCATTGGTGAGGCCGAATCTGGAGTATTGTGTTCAGTTTTGGTCACCAAATTACAGGAAGGATATAAATAAGGTTGAAAGAGTACAGAGAAGGTTTACAAGGATGTTGCCGGGACTTGAGAAACTCAGTTACAGAGAAAGGTTGAATAGGTTAGGACTTTATTCCCTGGAGCGTAGAAGAATGAGGGGAGATTTGATAGAGGTATATTAAATTATGATGGGTATAGATAGAGTGAATGCAAGCAGGCTTTTTCCACTGAGGCAAGGGGAGAAAAAAACCAGAGGACATGGGTTAAGGGTGAGGGGGGAAAAGTTCAAAGGGAACATTAGGGGGGGCTTCTTCACACAGAGAGTGGTGGGAGTATGGAATGAGCTGCCAGACGAGGTGGTAAATGCGGGTTCTTTTTTAACATTTAAGAATAAATTGGACAGATACATGGATGGGAGGTGTATGGAGGGATATGGTCCGTGTGCAGGTCAGTGGGACTAGGCAGAAAATGGTTTGGCACAGCCAAGAAGGGATAAAGGGCCTGTTTCTGTGCTGTAGTTTCTATGGTTCTATGGTTCTATAACTAGTGTCAGTTGCGTGCACTTGTGTGGCAGTCACACTGTACCGCGCTTGGAGCGAACAGCTTCTAAATAGCGTCAGTCGCGTTTGTGCTAAAAAAAAAATCAGCAATTTATGTCACTGATAGTTGGCGAGTAACAAGTAGTAAGTCAATTTTGAACTGTTTTGCTCACTGTGGTTTCAAGTGTTCAGGCTTGGAGACGCCATAAACAACAAGGAGTGAAAATGAAACGGTTTCACTACTTTTAACAGGTTAGGAACTATGGTGAACTTAAAGGTATCGACAATCATCTTGAATGTTACAATGATAATGAAAATTTGGAGGATGCAATTGTCACAAATTGTATGAAGGCATTCCATTTACTGCACTTGATATCGGCGCTAATTTTATTCATTTACAGTCAATAGAAAATGGCTGCATAATTCATCCAATTTATAGTACTGTATTAGTAGTATTTTAATTTGTTCTGTATTTTATTTAAATAATTTGTTACTCACTTAAATGGTAGTTTGTCTTTTTTAAAATACCTTTGTAACTATAAACTGCTTACTTACTGCCTGTTACACCGCTGGTGTTTAGGACAATGAAGGTCCTCCAACTCTGTCTATACTGTTGCACACAGATACAGAAGGATTCTTCATTTGCTGTTTCTTTTAACAATTTTGTTTTACCGGTCTAGGACATTAACCCTGAGCTGGAACCCTGAACCTGAAGAAATGGTAGACCACTTTTAGCCTGGCCTTTGACCTGTTTGGCATGGGTGACCCTACCAAGAGCCAAAGCATAGAGCCAACATGGCTCTCTGGGTCATTGAGGCACACAAGCCTCCAAACCCTATGACAAGATTGTGGTCCTCTTAGAGGAACTCTAACTGCTAAGAGTGGAAAATCTTGAGCAGTGGACCCTACTTCAGTCTGTGCTTGGAGTCCCAAGCTTCTGGCTGCTTATGTGCTTAAAATTTGACAAATCTGCCCCTTTATATCTCATGTCAACAAAATTAATACAGTAAATTAATTCAGTGCCATTTAAGCACTGAAGTCATGTAAATCCTAGTTGTCATTCATGATTGAGAAGACAGAGTTTTCATTAAGCATTACCTCCTCCTAACCATGTAAGGTGAAATTGAACCAGTAGCTGAAAGCTCAGAAGGAGATGGGTGGGGATGTCAGACCAGCAGGACCATACACTCAGTCACCACTTTATTAGGTACACCTGCTCCTTAATGCAAATACCTAATCACATGACAGCAACTCACTGCATAAACGTATGCAGACATGGCAAAGTGGTTCAATTGTTATTCAAACCAAACATCAGAATGGGGAAGAAATGTGATCTAAGTGACTGAATGGAATAATTGTTGGTGCTGGATGGGGTGGTTTACATATCTCAGAAAAATGTTCTTGATTTCCTGGGATTTCCACACACAACGGTCTCTACACTTTACAGAGAACAGTGCAAAAACAAAAAAAAAAATCCAGCAAGTGGCCATTCTGTGGCCAAAAAAACCTTGTTAATGAGAGAGGCCAGAGGAGAATGGCCAGACTGATTCAAGCTGACAGGAAGGTGACAGTAACTCAAATAACCGCACATTACCACGGTGGCGTGCAGAAGAGCATCTCTAATCGCATCACATTTTGAACCTTGAAGAGAATGGGCTACGCAGCAGAAGACCTCACCAGTTTCCACTCCTGTACCTAATAATGTGGCCACCGAGTGTGTGTGTCACCAGCCCAAAAGGAGGCTCGAAAACATGTTACTTGGCATATCCACTCAGGCACAAGTAGAACATAATCAACCAACGAACAGATTTATAGCTCCACCTAGCAGGTTTTCAAACAAGCACCAAAACCATATCAGTAATGAAACCATATTACCTGACTGCACACTTCCCAGTCGTCGCTGCAGCGATTCCAGTCTGTTAATGTAATCTGTTAAAGCTCTGTCAGGGTCGTAGCTTTGGAGGTGTGAAGCTGCCAAAGACCCTGAATTAGAATCGGGTAGACTGGATTGAGACCTAGGAGATGAGGAAAAAGCTTAGATATCTACATGCGCCTTGACAATTAACATTGACTCAAGCTAGTGGTTATCTGCCAATTTTAGACAAGCAGTAACATCAGCAAAACTCTATCAAAAGAGTATGATGTGTTACAAATAACAAATATACGTTTGTAAATGCCAAACACAACATTTACTCATTGGAATGTGTCTATAGGGACAGTAATAAATTAAAACTAATAGACATGTTTACAGTGTGTAATTTTCAAAATAGTTATAGCTGTCTATGCAAGTAGGAATGTGCTAAAGAGGCTTTGAAATTATTTGAAGATCTGACAATTCTATTTCATGTTACTTTTCTCATAGGTAAACATTTATACTAAATATATAAAGTACAGTTATTCTAAAACAAAGACATAAATGTGTTACTAATTCAGTAAGTTTCAGTGGATGATACTGACAGACTGAACCATTTTTATACAGATACACTAGTTACATACATTAATTTTTTACATTATATTAATTACATTATGCCAAAAAGTCACCTGTGTTGAGAATTTGTGGCTGATCTGGGGGATTCTTGACCAGATCTTTGTCTACTTGTGCAGTGCCTACGATCCCCAAATAATTCTCTAGCTAAGGACGATTCCAAAGATATGGTTCCAGAATGTACAAAAGGAGAATCCATTCTTAGTTCATTAGCTAGATTTTAAAGAACATTTGAATGAATGTGTGGCAATGATTAACCAATTACCCATTACTTAGTTTACATTTATACATGATACTGAAGGCTCTGCCCGATGGTGTGACTTTATTTATACATCAAACAGTTGGCTTGTTACAACAGAGAAGTAACAATTATGCTATGTATGCTAACTAAAGTTGAACAATGATAGACTTAAATGAAGGCTCTTGGATCCACTGGCACAACCTACAATCTTTTCAACCGCTGCCCACAGAAGGGAGATTCATTATACAGCAAGTATCCGTGACGTTGGGCCACCTTAAATTTCAGTAACATTACCTTTATTTTAAAAACTGAATAAATTTTCTATTTTCCCACATCCCAGGGAAGCGATAGCCAATACCAGAGGACGGTCATTGAAGGCGAGTGTAGGAAAGTTTAGGAGATATCAGAAGTAGGTTTTATTTGCACAGAAAACTTTACTGTTCTAGGTTCTAAATGTGCTACAGCCATTAAACCTTCCACTATATAGCCTCATCAATTGTTGCTAAGCTATTTTAGTTGGAAGAATAATGGAGCACATTATCACCAACATAAATCTATTTACTCTGTGCCCACAGTTTTCAATCTTTCTGCACAATTTCTAATTAACAAAAATAAATAGAATGTATGGACAACTATACATAAACAAAGACTGATAAACAGCAATATGCAAAAGACAAATTGTGCAAACAAAAAAATAAGTAATACTAAGAACATGAGTTGTGGATTCCTTGAATGAGTCTATAGGTTGTAGAATCAGTTCAGAGTTAAGGTGAATGAAGCTATCCACACTGGTTCAGGAGCCTGATAGTTGAAGGGTAATAGCTGTTCTTGAACCTGCTGGTGTGGCACCTAAGGTTTCTGTGTCTTTTTGGTATATAAATACAGTAAATGTATGCATTTTACAAGTATTTTACTTCAGTACAGGAACTAGACAGAGTAGTTCTGTTATGGAGAGACATGAGAAGCCAAATCTGTTCTCCCTCTAGTGGAGAAGGTTAAAATGGGAAATGATATAATTATAAAAAATTTGAAAGCTATAGTTAAGATACACTGTAGGAAGCTGCTGCTTATCAGAGGTAAATAAGGAGAGTTAGGGTGAGTATGAAAAGATTTGGAGGGGATACGAAGGGCACATTCTTCACCCAGTCAGTGTTAAGTACCTTGAATGCACTGTCTGTGGGAATATTTGCAGCTGAATTGCTGACACCATTTGATTGACTAAATGAGTACTTGACTGCCTTAGGCATTGTAGGTAATGGATTAAATGCTGGGAGGAGGGATTAATATCCATTGGATATTCACTAATATCCAAGGGTCCACTTGGACAAGTTGGGCTGAATGGCCAGTTTCCCTGCTGTACAATTCTATGGCTGCTTAGAAACCGCAACCTGTTCTAATATTGAACATGATCATGGTGAACCCAACTTTAATTCCTCAGCTTTACCACTCCACAATGACCTGGTTCTAATTTTTAGGCTATACCCTCTAGTGTTATATTCCCCCATCATCAAAAATAATTAATCTGTAACCATAGTATTTCTTTCTACATTAATGTGCTAAAAATCACCATTTACGCCCAAAGGGAATGCAATCCTCATTTGTGTAACCATGCCAGATAATTATCCTTTGAAAACAAGGGACCATTCCTGTAAACCTATATTGTACCCTCTCCAAGGGCAGTGAATTTCTCCCAATATCTTATGTCCAAAAAGGATCAAAGGTACATGAGGTGTAAGCAAGACTGTGTCTGAGATTAGCTGAGCATAGCTTGTAAAATGAGCAACCTTTAATTAGTTTTCTTGATTATTTTTTGACCTGTCCATTGAATTTTTATGATTCTTGAACCATTAAGACTCTTTGAGCTGCTTCTGTTTATATTACAGGAAGTACTTCATCCTTGTCTAATTTGAATCTAAAATGAAATCACTCTTGATGTAAATCCCCTTACCACAGTTAACCTGTCTTCAAAATCACTACCCTGAATACTATACTACCTACCTTTGTATTATTAACAAATTTGGGTCTCTGGTTTACAGTTCAATATCAAATCGTCATTGAAAGTAGCTTACCCAAACTCTGGCCATGACCATTCCTGTTTAAGCTACTTGACCCAGAAGATCTCTGCCATCTGCGGACCAAGAATCTCAATCTACAATAGAGAAAGTTTAAAACAATAGTTAAGTGTTGAACAAACTTCATCTATTATAATGCACATGAATATTTTGTACAACATTCTAGCTTTAACTTTTGACATAATAAATCAATACTAGAAATGTGAAAATATAACATCAATGGAAATTAAAATAAATAGAATAAAACTTCTTTAGTCCTTCTAGCCTAAAATTTTCAGCATGTTTGGAAAACAATAAGCTATTGCTTTCTTGCATAGCAAATATTTACATGCAAATTAGTGCTACAAATAATAACATTATTAAATAAAAGCACCAGCAAACCTTGGGTGAATGTGAACTCTGGGAATAAGGCGAAGAGATTTCTACTCTTAGCTTTTGCAGTTAAGAAAATTCTGAATTCCAGTTGGCAGAAAAACCATGTACAGCGAAAACCAATATAAAATGGTATTACTGGTGCTAAATAATTACTCATCTAGTTACGGGCTACAGCAGAATTGATTTCCTGAACAATCCAAACCCATTCCAATTGCTTACCTTGAGATTGCTACAACTACCCTGACCACAGAGCGGAATCGGGTAAAACTTCTGGAACGACGTGTAATAACCTGCAAGCTTGTGTAACATGGGTGACCACCCATTCGGGCAATAAACGAGAGGGTCGCTTGCTCACATTCTTGAAAGCCCCCGAGCAGAAGTAACAGGTACTTTTTCTGATAGATTAGTGCCTTTCGGAAACTCTCTGCCCGCAGATACTTTCCATAGATTCTCTGTGTTGTAAATAAAAATGCTCTTAAAATTCCAAATCTTTTATTTCAGCAACAAACCTTTTTAGTTCCACAATGTTATATTTTTATTTCAGAGACTTGGGGAAGGTCTTTATCATTTTTAGGTTAACAATGTCGCTCTACAATTGCAATATTAAATTCCATAATACAGCAGATATTTCTCTACAAACGTAATCAAATATGACCAACTATGAGTGATGAAAAAGTGGATTTACCTTTACGGCAATACTTTCAGAGCATGACCCAAGCAGTTCTGTCTGTAAAGCTTCATTTCTGGCTTCAGCTTTCATTTTGGCTAACTCTGCCTCTGTCAGCTTCAGGGCCTGCTGAAGGTTTGATTTTTCCTTAGCCCAAGCTGCTCTCTCTGATTTCATTAGGATGTCAACACAATCCTGGTTATCCAAAGATCTTCTAGTTAGCTGAAAAATGGGGGGAGGGGATAAAAGACACATGTCAACATACAGACTATTGAGAATGTAAAAAAGCTGGAAAAATAACGTCTTCCTGACGTTCTCTTCCAGGAAAAGTAGGACCTTTACAATTGGGATGGTTTACACCTGAAATGGAAGGGTAACAATATCCTTGTAGGAAGGTTTGCTGCCACTCGAATGAGTTTATCACCATTGGCAGTCAAACAATTGTATGTTACTAATTCAAGGGTAGTACAAAATAAGTTCTTCATCAAATCAATTTAGATTTTCAATTTACTTTCAGATTACTGTGGAAACCATATCAGTGAAAATTATGGCAAATCAACATTCATTTATCATCAGTTAGAGCATTTCTTTTTGTATGGTTCATGTCAGGAGAACATTGCAACATATAGCTGACAGTAAACTGGTGCATTGTTTTGACTATAATTAGCTACGTTATACTGATGTGACTTTTGTGGGTAGAACATACCTGAGCAATTTACAGATTTAATGATTAGCTTTATTTGTCACATGTACACTGAACCATACAGTGAAATATGTTGTCTGCGTCAATGACCAACACAGTCCAAGGATGTGCTGGGGACAGCCCGCAAGTCTGCAATGCTTCCAGCGCCAGCATAGCGTGCCCGTAACTTACTAGCCCTAACCTTTTACATCTTTGGAACATGGGAGGAAACTGGAGCCACCAGATATGCTGGCGTTAGAGAAGGTCCAGAGGTGGTTTACGAGAATGATCCCAGGAACGAGAGGGTTAATGCATGAGGAGTGTTTGATGGCTCTGAGACCATAAGACCCATATTCTCGAGAGTTTAGAAGAATGGGGAGGCGGGGGGTCTCAGTGAAATCTACAGCATATTGAAATACAGAACGAACATGATGCTTCAAATAGTGGAAAAGTCTAAAACCAGAAGGCACAGCTTCAGAATAGAAGAACGTCCCTTTAGGACAAAGATGAGAAGGAATTTGTTTAGCCAGAGGATGGTAAATCTGTGGAATTCATTGCCACAGATGGCTGTGGAGGTCAAGTTCTTAGGTGTATTAAGGCGGAGGTTGGTAGGTTCCTGATTAATCAGGACATCAAAGGCTAAGGGGAGAAGACTGGAGAATGGGATTCAGAGGGATAATAAATCACCCATGATGAAATGTTGGAGTAGACTTGATGGACTGAATGGCCTCATTCTGCTCCTATGTCCCATGGTCTTCTGTTTATGAGCACGATGGTCTAAGCTGACACCAACTTTGTCAGATCTGAATTTGATATTTTATCCCTTTTTTGTTTGAAACTGGCAGTCGTGAAACAACTGAGGAGCTTACTGGGCAGTTGTGAACATCATTGTTGTGAATCTTGTCACATACCAGTCAGATCGTGCAAGGACGGCAGACTACAATTTCTGAAGGAAGTTAGTGAGTCCAATTGGATTTTGCAACAAATCAGCATTTTATGGTCATTACTGCTAAGAATACTATCTTATTCCTCCCCCTCTCCCAAGAACTAAAGATTCACAGCTAGTGAGAAGTTTTTATCTAATTATCTGTATATTTAGTATCTGCATCAGTTGTCCATTTTAAAAGATGTCAGTAGTGGACAAAAATTAAATACACTTTGAAACAAATTTACTGATCAAAATACAATGTTGATTTCATGAAAATAATTTTTGAAAATATAATAATCTTAATGGAGTGCTGATTCAAATCAATTGATTCTAATCTGCCAATATTTTAAATTTATATTCTCAATTCTTTGTGCTTCAGTTATTCTTTCAGTTTAATCAGCATTTCCACACTATTACAAACCTGCTCGCCACTGGAACTGAGATGACGGTGTTTTCGAACCTCTTCTTCTAGTTTCAGGAGATTGTTGTGCAAGTCATTCTTTTCTTCAGAGAGTCTGCTAACATAACCCGTCAAGTCTGCATTCTGCCTTAATAATTGCTCAATAAGACTACTTGTTGATCCCGTAGAATGAATTATATTCTGTTGAAACATGTATAAGAAAGAACTCTTCAAGTATTTTTGTACATATCTAAAAGGCATTCAGTATCAAAAAGAGGCACAGTGAACCTCAGGTGGATCCAGATTTAGAACAAGTGCAGACCCAACTCTTAAAGCTGGCCTATAGATGCATACAGTTTGCCTGCCATGGTGACTTGGTTTATATCATAGGCTTTCAAAACCCATCAGCCTTCCTTGTCACTCACTGCATCTTATCTATGCTATACTAACCAAGTAAATAGGGCATTTTGTTTGAACTCTGTTTGCGATGTACACAAATTCTGATGCAATGAACACTACAGTGGCTTATTATTTTGTTGCTCTCACTCAGATAAATATTGAGAGAGACTACAACATTTTCACTTGCATTCTTATACAAATGGCGTCCACAGGAAGCAGCCTTGAAAACTACAGCTGTGTCTTTAAAAGTATCCTATTAGCCGGGAAATGAAATGAAGTCTGTCACTAACTTTTAAACTAAATATCCCACAAGCCTCAATCATCCAGAAATATACTTGACAATTACATCCTAGTAAAAATACAGGCTCCTGCTCAATATATTCAGCCTGGTTAACAAGCTGCAGACAATCATTCAATAAGTGACAAAAAGGTCATGGAAATTGTGAGTAGCGTAAGTGTTCTGCTAGGCCATTGCACAAGCTATATATGGAAGTAGCAACATACATCAAAGTTGCTGGTGAACGCAGCAGACCAAGCAGCATCTATAGGAAGAGGCGCAGTTGACGTTTCAGGCCGAGACCCTTCGTCAGGACTAACTGAAGGAAGAGTGAGTAAGGGATTTGAAAGCTGGAGGGGGAGGGGGAGATGCAAAATGATAGGAGAAGACAGGAGGGGGAGGGATAGAGCCGAGAGCTGGACAGGTGATAGGCAAAAGGGGATACGAGAGGATCATGGGACAGGAGGTCCGGGAAGAAAGACGGGGGGGGGTGACCCAGAGGATGGGCAAGAGGTATATTCAGAGGGACAGAGGGAGAAAAAGGAGAGTGAGAGAAAGAATGTGTGCATAAAAATGAGTAACAGTTGGGGTACGAGGGGGAGGTGGGGCCTTAGCAGAAGTTAGAGAAGTCAATGTTCATGCCATCAGGTTGGAGGCTACCCAGACGGAATATAAGGTGTTGTTCCTCCAACCTGAGTGTGGCTTCATCTTTACAGTAGAGGAGGCCGTGGATAGACATGTCAGAATGGGAATGGGATGTGGAATTAAAATGTGTGGCCACTGGGAGATCCTGCTTTCTCTGGCGGACAGAGCACAGGTTGGAGGAACAACACCTTATATTCCATCTGGGTAGCCTCCAACCTGATGGCATGAACATTGACTTCTCTAACTTCCGCTAAGGCCCCACCTCCCCCTCGTACCCCAACTGTTACTCATTTTTATGCACACATTCTTTCTCTCACTCTCCTTTTTCTCCCTCTGTCCCTCTGAATATACCTCTTGCCCATCCTCTGGGTCACCCCCCCCCGTCTTTCTTCCCGGACCTCCTGTCCCATGATCCTCTCGTATCCCCTTTTGCCTATCACCTGTCCAGCTCTCGGCTCTATCCCTCCCCCTCCTGTCTTCTCCTATCATTTTGCATCTCCCCCTCCCCCTCCAGCTTTCAAATCCCTTACTCACTCTTCCTTCAGTTAGTCCTGACGAAGGGTCTCGGCCTGAAACGTCGACTGCGCCTCTTCCTATAGATGCTGCTTGGCCTGCTGCGTTCACCAGCAACTTTGATGTATGTTGCTTGAATTTCCAGCATCTGCAGAATTCCTGTTGTTTATGGAAGTAGCAGCTGCTAATGCAAATTTGAGCAGTGAAAGGCCCATTGTAGTATTGCAATATTGAGCAGCAATCACACCTTTGGGTTGTAAGGTGCAATTTAAGAATACTCACATTTGATCCACCATGAATTAACAAAACATAAGTAATTAGATGCAGTTTTGGAGGCAAGTTCTGATGCCTCTGATTAAAGGACATTGACTTGAAACATTAATTCTGCACAGATTAAGTCTGACTAGAATGTCAGAACTCAATATCAGATCGAACAATTTCAGATAACTTACTTTTTCTGGTCAATTCTGCTGCAAGGTTATCTACTTGTAAGATCCTTGCACCACAGTCCAACATTCTCCTTTTGGTTTTGGGTCTCAGCCACAACTCTGACCTACATTTCATAGCTTTTACATGTCTCCTTGTTTGCTCTCTTTTTGATTACACTCACTAATCTATCAAATATACAACTCCAAGAAACAGCAGAATCACTTCAACAACTCTGGCCTCACCTTATCAGTGATAATCCCTTTTATCTTTTCTATTCCTCCTCCACCCACTCTTGAATACAAAACCAATGTTTTCTCTTCTTGGTTCTGGTGAGGGGTCTTAGACTTGAAACATTAACACAATTTCTCTTTTCACAGATGCTGGCTGAACAAATGAGTGCTTCAATTTTTTATACCAGGTTTCCCATATCTGCATTTTGTTGATTTTGAATACATGAAACATTTTCTGTTTTTATCTTATCCTCATCCTCTGCCTTTCATGAAAAAGAGGTTAGGAATTAATTATGTGAGAATATCCTAATTATAAATCTGCCAATTGTCAACGTGTTGCCCAGCATCATCTGACATCCAAAGCCAAATACGCAAATATTAATTTAAGCATAACAAAGGGAATATTGTTTCTATAGTTAAACTGTTTTTCAGCGTGCAAAACAAAAACTAAGATAGCTTATCCATTTAACAACTGGTTGGATAGGTTACCAGCTTTAGCAACTTAAAATTTGTTTAATTGAAACTGTAAAAGCAAAAGATCTATACATTTGCAGCGTATTTCATTCTCACCTCTACAGGAACCTGTAGCTGCTGCAACTGCAAAGCCAAATCTTGAATGCTGTTGTGTAACCAAATGAGGTCATTTTCATCTGTGGTTTCAGCACCATCCTGAATCCTGTTGTGAATAAACAATGCATTTTTCCATACTTAATCACCAAATGAAATAGGATCTTAAAACATGTAGAATAAACAAAAATGCTAACAACAGACCGCACTGATGTTTCTTTGCATCTTTTCAGTTCATTCAATTTTCATTCTAAAGCTCCTGTTAATAACCCAGAACTTGTTTGGAAACAGTGAAAATATAACTCTACACTCACAGCATTTCTTCACACAAATACCATCGCGTTTTGGATTTTTATACACGTGCTCCTTGTGAGTCTCGCAAAGGGACAGAACATTCACTCATTTCAGTGGAGGGCAAGTGTAAATTAATTTACTTGTTTTTTTAAAAAATTGAGTTTGGTAATTTTAATTGCTTTTAAATTCTATATTCATAAATCATTTTTAATAATATAAAATGTTTTTTGTTCTATTTACAATGAAGAGTTTTTGGATGCCATTCTTAATGTCAAGAGCAGTCAGAAACATTCAATGTTTTTGATAGATTTCACAACCAGTTACACTAGAGATATTTGTAGACAGGACGATGAAGACTCCATTTGGCATGTTTGCTTTCACTGAGTACAGGAGTTGGTATGCCATGTTGCAACTGTGCAAGAAAGATGGTGAGGCCGTATTTGGGTTGTTGTGTGTGGCTCTGTTCACCCACCTATAGGCAGGGCACTGTTAAGACAGAAATTATGCAGAGAAGATTCATGAGGATAGGACTGGAGGGCTTGAGTTATAAGAGGCTGGGACTCCTTTCCAATGGAAGCTGAGGGTGACCTTACAGAGGTACATAAAATCATAAGGAACATGGATAGGAAGAATGGGAGCCTAAAACTATATATAGGTTTCAGATGTCAGAAGAAAAATTCAAAAGGGACCTGAAGGGGCACAGAATGTGATAGGTACATGGAATGAGATAGTAGAAGAAGCCGTAGAGGCAGGTGCAATCACAACATTTAAAAGAGATTTAAAACAGATACATGAATAGAAAAGGATTAGAGGGGTACCTGCCAAACGCAAGTAAATGGGACTTGCCCAGGCAGACAACTTAATTTGAGTGTTTGACAGCCTTTTTCCATGCAGTAAACTCTATGACTATCTGGAGGCATGGCTGAGATTAGACGTATGTTATAGATTTTCATGAGTGGGGGGCTTGTTCTGACACTATTTCCAATGTTTCTCTCAGGTGACAGAAAAATGATATGAAATTTTAATATACTGGAGACTGAGCTACTAACCAGAAACATATGGAACATTATGTTCCATATTAACCTGCAACATTAAACACTTGGTAAAACAGATCTGCACATAAGACCAATATATTTTGCTCACATTCTGTTATATTACTATTATTTTAAAGAAATCAACTGCATTCATTATTGAGAACTAATATCAAGTCCTTTTCACCTGTTAGTGGCTTTGTTGACCATTATTGAGAGCTTGGAAATAATCAGCTGTATTTTCTGTCTGATGGTCTCCAAGTTTATATTTTCTCCAGACCCACAGCTTCCTCTATCAGTTTCAGCACCACTTACGGAATGAGCATACCAAAGCCTGTCAGAAACCGATGCATTATTTCTCGAATCTGTTGTTGCCAGCTTTTGTTGAATAATCCAGTTTTTTGTTCTGTCAGATGAAGGCTCAATTTTACAAGTTTCCTGAAATTAAGCACAGAAATTTAAAACTAAATGACAGCAGAAAATAAAATCAGCATAACTGTAGGAGCAACTTTCCTCAGATGATATTGAACATCTCCTCAGGTTTAAAGAGCTTTGATAAAGCAAAAGCCTTGTTGATGAAGCATTTTGAAAACAAGACAGACCAAAATTTGTGGCCACATTGATGTTAAAATTGTTAGTAACCAGTGGCGTCATGTTGTCAAACTGACAAACATAATTACAAACAGACTTTTGGAAGCTGCCATCATTGATGGCCTATTCCTCTTAGAATATGCTGAAGCAAATTTTCCAGATACAGTCAACATAGAACCAATTTTCTAAGCGTTAGAAAAATCTGCAGAGACAGTACTCAAGGTCTGAATTGAACCTGGCTGGGGGCGGTGGGGGTGGGGGGGGGCTCTACTAGGTGTACTACTCTCGTATCCACATGTCCTCCTGTGATTTGACCTCCAAATTTCTTCCATGGTGATCGACAAAGCCCACGAAGAAGCCTGCTCACTTTCCAGCAATCATTCCCAACTCTCCCTGTCCCACACAGACCACGAAAGAGTTCTCTTTGTCTTCTCTTTTTTCGAACTAGCCTCCTCCGATCACTTCTGAAAGCATCAGTGACATGGCAACCAAACGTATTTTCCTCTGCCTGCCTAATGTCTCTGGTTTAATCATTCAACCTTCCCAGTGAAATGTAGGTGATACAAACTTGTCTTTTGACTGCCGGCATTACTATTTTCCGTGACTTTGAAAACTGTTTGACCGGCTCAGTATTTTTGCATTTTATACTGGAACTACTGGAATCAAAATACTTCTGGTCTTTTTGCACAGATTTTCTTCATCAGTGACTATAATTACCTTTGCCACTGACAAAAACAACCACCCCTATATTATTACACTTACAGAAAGTAAAAACAACTTTCCATGTCTCTATCATATTTTTCAGCATAATTCCACAATTTTAAGAAGCACAACTGAGATCAAAGCCCAATAAGTTAACTGATATGAGTCAAAAACTCTACAACTGGGGTCAGATAAAAACAAGAAATGAGTGAAATGCACAGATTTTGCTTGAGTTGGTCAGCAAGGAGGAAGCTAAATGAATACACAGCACAGAAACGCATAGCTGATGGGTGAAGGGAATTGCTTGGTTGGGTAAGGGAATTGTTTCGATCATTAGCTCTGACTTGTGACTGCTAGTTGGCCCAAAACAGTTTCTTTCAGTGTTCTGTTTGATTTTCTCATTTGGGTTTAATAAAAAGAGCACGAAATAATGACTGACAACTCTACAACTTCCTCATCTCTGTTATCCCACAAAACCAAAATAATCTTGCACCAATCATTGCCAAATCATATGTCAAAATACATGTCAAAATAGGAACATATATTTTAAAAAAATATTTTACTGAATATGTCAAATAACTATAAACTATTTTTTATTATTATTATAGATGATTTGCCTCAAACTAGATTGGAAGTATGCAATGGAAAACATTTCAAACCTGCAGTTCCAGCAGTATTTAAGACACTTGAAACTGGTATTAAGTCATCCAAGCCATGAACTTAGCACATGGCTTTGCTTCCTGTTTCACCTGAGAGCAACTGATCAAAAACTTAATTTTCATCAATTTTGTAACAGATTTATTGATCTAGTCTCTGATATTCAGCATATTTATAGGTTAAATTGATTTTTGATGTTGCATAACTGAGCAATTTTAAAACTGTATAAAACATACCAACAGTATTAACAAAATGTCAACTCTTTTGCAAGGACAATTTTGTCATTCTTTCATGAATAGCTGTCTGGATATACATACATATATATATATATTTATAAAGATTTTTCTTGGGACTACATAAGATAATTGCACCTCACCATCAACTGATTATAATTGATAATTAATGCTGCAGTTCAGTATATGATTGTATTAAGTAACCAACATTACTTAGTAAGAGACAAGTTTGTATTTTGGATGGACTGCTGAACTCTCTGCCTTTGCTGGAAGCCATATTCAGCAAACCATTACAGTGCGTGACTATATTCATTTGGAATTTTCCAGCATTTTTACCTTGCTTTCAATTTGATTTATCTTATATCTTTCACTTTGTATTTCATACCAATCCTCTTATAAAGATGACAAGGCATATTGAAGAATCAGTTCCACAAGCACGTACTGTGCTCCAGTCATTATTTATATTAGTCTATCTTTACAAATAATACTAGAGAAGGAGAGCAGCCTATTTACATGAATGCAGCACAAGGGCAGAATTAGGCTCTATTCCACTCTGTAATTATGTATGATACCAATTATCATAGCAGTGGTATGAGCAGTAAATCTTGCTGATTCATCCCATTACCTGGAGATTCTGTGGACAAAAACAGCACATGTGATAATAAACACCTAGATCATTAATCAATGCTTCAATCCCTCTTGCATACATTCCTGAAAATATTTAGTGAAATCTCTACACATTAAAATGGTGTGAAATAACAACTTTACAGTTTTAGTTGTGGAGGTTGCAGAAAACAATAATTAAGTTTGTAGAGCATACCTCCGTCCGATGAATTTTCTCAGTAACACTGGTCTCCAAATGACGTTCTGTTTCTTTTTGACTCCCTATTTGATCACTTCCCTGTAATGCTAGAAGAGTTTCCTTCAATTTTCCTTCCTCTCTTTGTAATTTTAAAACTTCACGTTTTTCCTTCTCCAGTTGTTGCAGCAGTTCCTTTGCTTGTAGCTGTAAGGAATCCACTTTCTCCAAAACTAGTCTGTGAGATTCCTGCTCTTTTAACAGAGATTTCCTATGAATCTGTTGCTGCTCCTCAAGACGCTGCTTCAACTGAAGTGACTCGAGTTTGTACCTTTCCATCTCACTCACTAACTCTACTGTACGGTTACGCTGATCACTCAGCTGTTTCTGCAGGTCCCGAATCAGCATCTCAGAAGACTTCCCTGGTGGTTTCCACCTTGCTTCCTGCATCTCCTCTGCACCCTGAAATTGCTTGGAGAGTTGACGTTCTTGTTCAAGTGCACTGGTTAAGTCAGAAGCTCTAGATTTCTCAGCATCTAAGATAACTTGGAGTTCAGTGATGCGACTTCTCTCCCGAGACAGTTCAGCTTTGTGTTGGGCTTTCTCAGAATCCATGCTCTGTCTCAGTTCACTTATTGTTTCCCGATCCTTTACCAAAGCACACTCCAACTGCAAAAGTTTCCTCTTGTGATCCTCAAGTGCCAACTTCAAATCCTGAAATTAAATAGTATATGGTTTTCTGGTTCATTCTATTTCTTTAAATTATATATTAATTTTCTAAATTCTGGATATTTAAAAAACTTTATACTATAGGTGTAAAGCAGTAGATTGGAGCCAACATCTGGACCACTCATCCAGAGATGCGATATGGAGTCCCACCAGCTGGCAGCTAATTAAATAAATCTAGTATTCATTTTTAGGAAAGGTTTGCTCAGTAACAATAATGCTGCCAGATGGTTATATTTAAAGAAAATCATCTGGTTCATTAGTGTTCTTCAGAAAGATAATCTGACATTTTTTTTTGGTCTGGTTTATATGTGATTCTAAAGCCACCAACATGGTTAGGTCTTAAAAGCCTCTTCAGTAATTAGGGATGGACAATAAATGCTGTTATAACCAGAAATGTCCATACCCTGTAAATAAATATTTTAAAAATATTACTTTACTATTCTTCAAAAAAGATACAGGGTACAAAGCAAAGTTTTCTGTATTCAAATATATGGCAGAAGATAAATAAATGATCCAATCTGAATGAAAATAAATGATTAGATTAAATAATAAATTTAAATAATATTCAAGTACTTAAGTAGGATGAATGGGTTATTCTATGTGACAGGCAGCATAAATATACAAAATACCTTTCATCACTTATCTCACATAAAGGTGCCTGAATGAATCTACAAGGCAAATGCAGCAAATTATCTAAAGATAATTTTAAAGATAAAAAAGATCTAATCATCTAAAGATTATTTTAAAGATAATAAAGATAATTTGATAATTTAATTGTAAAGATAACCTGATGTATTTTCCGTTCTCAAATTAATTGCAAGCATTAATTACATATGAAAGCTTTTCATTCTCCCTTCTAAAATTATTAGAATAATCTCTAAATTTTAATATTATTTATTTTATACAGATTTGTTGATAACCAGGCCCAGAATTTATAAGATCCATAGATAAATTGTAATTAGTGATATCACCCAAAAGTTAAAACAGGCCCCTCAGCTACATGCAATTTCTATTTGCTTAAATGGAAAGAGAGAGTGTAATAAATCCTAGGTTTGATAACAGAAACTAATGTGGTCAAGGAGTGGACAAGGTGTAGCAGGATGGACCATTTGGACTTCCCTCATTTCTTTTGTTAAGTTTGTAAAGCTCACAACATCTATTGATGAGATAATACTGTGAGAAAATATGGGCTCATGCACTTTGGTATGAAGAACAGAAAAGCATGAAATGTTGAAAAAACTGGTATGTTGACATACAGAAGGATCTTGATATACTGGTTCATGAAAATCAGTCAAGATGAGGCACAGAAGGGATCTGTCAACATCGATTTCAAGTGGCTTAAAAAGCAAACATTACTGAGATTACTGAGATTGTACTTTTTGTCTGGCAGTTCTTTGGGACTAAGAATGACTAAGTGTCCCTCATTCTTGTAACCTCTAATGCTGATATTGAGGCCTATGTATGATTCACAGACATCCAAAGGTCAAGTCATGGCTGAGTGGACAGTAGGGTGGGTAGTTTATGAGGTGATGCATGTGCAGGGTGTTTTGTTTTTATGATGCTTAGGGCAATATTCTCAGTACAATCCCACATTATCCTTCTCTACGTTGAGTGGTTATGTGACAGAGATTCTTCAGAGTCAGTAGGGATGTTGCATTTCTTCATGGGCTTTGAGAAAATGCATCTGAGCATGCACAAATGCACATATTGGCTGCACACTGTTTTCTCATCTGGAGAGATCTTGGTAACCTTGGTTCTGGAGCGTAGTAAACACAGGCTGAAAAGCCTTTCATCAGGTTTGAAGAGCAATTACCTTCACAAGAAGGTCTTTGGAGATAAGATGAAACATTATAGCAAGAAGAACTGAGGAAAACATTGGGGAATGACATCAGCCTTCACCAAGAATGGTTTTGCTGTAGATTCATTGGTTAGTATCACAGGTTGTATGCCATTATAAAAAAGTGTAAGATGGGGACGAGATGAAGTTGTGTGGGCAACTGGAATTGAGAAGCAGGTTCCACGGATGTTTGTGATTGATGGAGTGGGTGAGGGATGTGTGGTCGGAACCAGGGACTGGGTACATGGTGAGGTGAGTGGCTGGAAGCAGGAACTGAGAAGATGGATGGATGTACAACCAGAGCCGGGGATAGAGAATACATCTGTTTTAAGCAGTTGGAGCATTCAAAGTTAAAATAAGAAATATTCTGAAGGCAAAGTCTCTGGAAGTTTTTAGAATTTCTGTTTCTAAGTTCCGTTGCAGGCTTATTTACTGGGTACAGGTATAGCGGAGAATGACAGATTTTTGGATGCTAAGAGAAACTGGAAGATCCAACTAAGTTGATTTAATTTTTTCCAAGAGGCAATGTGTGATAATAGTCTACCTGGGATTGAGTCACATTTTTCACAAGGTCCCACATGGAAGACTGATCCAAAATATAACCCCATGGGATCTAGTGACTTTGGCAAATTGGACCAGTAAAATACCTTAAGAAGCAGAGAATGCTCACTTGTTATTGCAATTATACAGTAGTGACCAGCAGTGTATCAATGTTGCTAGTTGTTAAATGTATTAGTGATCCAGATGCAAATGTAAGAGCATGATCAGTGAATTCACAGATGATATCAAAATCAGTGGCATTTTAGAGAATAGGGGTGGAGGGGATCTTTGTCTACAGAATGATATCCTGAATTAGGAAAATAGGAAGCATAATGGAACATGGAATTTAATTCTGAAATAATGGAAGGTGATGCATTTTGTACAGACTAATAAGGCTGGATCTACACAATGAATTGTAGGTCTGGAGAAGTACTGAGGACAGTGGGACTTTGAAGGAAGCAGCACAGGTAGATAAAGTGGCTAAAAAGGCTTTCTTCATTAGCTGTGCTGCGACATAAAAGAGTAGTTAGGTAATGGTACAAGCTGAAGAACTACACACAGCACTGTACACCACACAAAATAAAGGATGTGACTGCACTGGAGGGAGTGTTGAGAATATTCACCAGAATGTTGTCTGGGGTAAAACCTTTCAGCTATGAGGAGAGAGTGGACAAGCTGCATCTGTTTTTCTTATAGTAGAGAAGATTGTGAGGGCAACTTACTGAGAAATACAGAGTTATGAAGAGCATAGATAGGGTGTAGAGTGATGAACTTTACTCTGGGCTGGGTTGAGAGTGAATGGTGGGGTATTTAGATAAGCACATGCATCGCCATTGCATAGCTCAGGCTGAATGCTGGAAAAGAGGCATTTGATGGGTGGCTTTGTCACAGTGGACCACACTGCCTTTTCTGTGCCATGTGACTCTGGGTTTATGCTGGAAAGGGAATGAGGCACAAAATCAGCAAATATTCTGTTGAATAGTGGAACAGCTTTGATGGGCCATATTACTTACTCCTATCTCATGTTCATAAATTTAACATACCCAACAACCAGAGGACCTAATGCCTACACAACATGGCTTATTCTAAAACTCAATTAAATATATATGCAGTCTGGCATTGGGAGTCAAGATAGGAGAAGGTGGCAGTCAATAAGATATTATGCATCAGTGATCTGTTTCCATGAATCATGTTTGAGACAACAAAAACATCCAAACCTCCAGTTCTTCTCGGTCATGCTCTTCTCGTCTACATAGCTTGCGCTTTTCTTTTTCGATTGCCCATTCTAGGTCCTGTGACCTCTTCTGTTCATTTGCTACTGCAGCATTTAGCGTTTCTACAGCAGCCGCCTTGTCAGTTAACTCAACCCTAAAATATGCAAATAGCCAATAAAAAGTTATTTCATTACAAATGCTGTGAAAAATCTGTACATACTTTATACTTTATTGTCGCCAAACAATTGATACTAGAACATACAATCATCACAGTGATATTTGATTCTGCACTTCCTGCTCCTTGGATTACAAATCAATAGTAAATATTAAAAATTTAAATTATAAATCATTAATAGAAAATAGAAAAATGGAAAGTAAGGTAGTGCAAAAAAAAAAACCGAGAGGCAGGTCTGGATATTTGGAGGGTACGGCCCAGATCCGGGTCAGGATCCATTCAGCAGTCTTATCACAGTTGGAAAGAAGCTGTTCCCAAATCTGGCCGTACGAGTCTTCAAGCACCTGAGCCTTCTCCCGGAGGGAAGAGGGACGAAAATTGTCTTGGCTGGGTGGGTCGTGTCCTTGATTATCCTGGCAACACTGCTCCGACAGCGTGCAGTGTAAAGTGAGTCCAAGGACGGAAGATTGGTTTGTGTGATGTGCTGCGCCGTGTTCACGATCTTCTGCAGCTTCTTCTGGTCTTGGACAGGACAACTTCCATACCAGGTTGTGATGCACCCTAGAAGAATGCTTTCTACGGTGCATCTATAAGAATTAGTGAGGGTTTTAGGGGACAGGCCAAATTTCTTTAGTTTTCTCAGGAAGTAAAGGCTCTGGTGAATTTTGATGGAAAACACTAATCATATAGCTACTCTGCTAATTTTGGAGAAGATCATCCAAAAGCACCGGGTTCAAAAATTCATAAATCAATTTGAAGTTAAATAAACTGGTATGAACACCACTGATTGTAAGAACACAGGAGATCTGTACTGAAAGTAATCAAGTTATACAAACAATATCAACCTTACTAAGAGGAGACAAGATATGGAAGTTAAAGAAACTGAAAATGAATTTCAAATTCTCTGCAGATGTACAATTCCCCTCAAAACTCTCCAATCCATCCACTTGGGTCTCCACTTCACCCTCCCGTTGACAATTTGAATATGATGGACACTTGATTACCTCAGCATCTCCAACTCTTTAAAGTGTTTGTGTTGTGCCTTAAGTGTGGTTTCAAGTTCCAGTTTTGTTTGAGAAAGCTCATTTTTCAATTCTGCCAGCAGCATCTTCTCCGAATTCAGATGGTCTTGGAATTCAGGCCCCTTTGCCTTCAGTGTATTCAATTCCATTTGTAATGTTAGAATCTGAGCCTGCTTCTGTTTCAGATTGTTTTCTAGTAATTCCACTAAAAGCAAATAAAGTACATCAGGCCATTGCTATTCGTAAAAACATCCTGAGATACCAATGTAGTTAATAACATATGAAATAGGAAGAATAGGTTAGCCAGATCTTCAATTGTGCCAGATAAAAGGTATTATTAATTAAATACGATTCATTAAAATTAAATCTGTCTCAGTGATACCTTCTAGCACTATAGATATCCCTCAATTCCTTTATTGACTGGAAGCCTGTCTGTAACATCACAGCCTTCTGAGGTAGAGATATCCAGGCATCGTCTGTCCTTTTAGTACAGAGACTTCTCCTCATCTCAGTCTGAAATGGACAGCCCTTACTCTAAGCCCTACAGTCCTCAGCCACAGGAAAGACCTTTCAGCTCTCTAGCCCTTTCAGAATTTTATAAACTTCAGTGAGATCCCTCATTCTTCTACAATCTACTGAATTTTTCCGCATACAGCAAACCTACTAACCTTGAATCCAGTCTAATGAACTTTTGCTGTGTTCTCGTTACAGAGACTTGGGGAAGGAAATCATTTCAAAGGTAAGGAAATCAAACTGCACACCATACTGCAGGGGTGCTATCACCAAGGCCCACACAATTACAAAGACTCCTTTACTGATGTATTCAAATTTTCTCAAAATAAAGGCTACCTACAACAGAAATGGTTTGGCTTTTAGTGAATTGTGCAAAGCACTTCTAGGTTACCTTGACTATCAATATGATCCACTGTCAGGATAGGAAAAATACTCTGCTTTTCTGTTAACATACATCAAAATGGATGACCTCATGTTCTTCCTTGCTCGTTTTGCCTGCCTGTAACCTTTAAAGCTTCTTTCCATCCTCTCCTATACACAGAAATCCATCTGGTGAGTATCATCAGCAAACAAGGACATGCACCATTGAGCTTCCATAGCCACTGGCAGATTGCTAAACTGAGAATGATTCACTTATTCCCTCTATTTAGTTTTCTGTTACACCTCCTTTGGTTACATGGGATGGAGAAGGGTGGAGAGGAGGCATGGGCATATAACAGAGTCCTCTGTGAAAAGACTTGGTGAGGGACGGGGACGGAGTGGGAAGGGGGAGGTGCAGATGGAAAGACATGATCATATGGGGACCACTGATATAGGTGAATCTGGAGGCAGGGTGGAAGATAGTGGTGCAGGTAATGAAACTGATGATTTCTGCACAAGTGCAGGAAGATGTATGTCAATGCACAGGAGAAAGAATTGAGGGTGGGGTAGGGTGAGTAAAGTGCTGTATAGGCTTAGACCAAGGCCAATTCAATTGAGCCAACCAACAGAAAGGCAAAGCTAGGGCCCATGCAGGTCTGCAAGTCTGCCTTTTGGACCTGTAGAAAGTGAAAGGAAAGATTAGTTCTGCAAGGTGGATAAGGGAGTTAGTGAAGGGGAACTGGTTGTGTCTTTGTTCAAGAAAGAAACAGAAAGCTCCAAGACCTTCCTAAAGGAACTGAGGGTGGCAAGACACCAGGCATCTATGGTAAAGACGAGCTGGTAGGAACCATGGAATGGGAAGTTATCTAAATTGTGGGGGGTGTGAAACGTGTCCTGGATATAAATGGAAAGGGACTAGATAAGGGGAGACAGGATGATGTCCAGATACTGTATGAAGACACAAATTAAATAGGGATAGAGAAGTGGAAATAATCGGGCTATCAGGGTGGTACTGTTTGTGGTAGCATTTTTATATTCTTCTCAGAAGTTACTTTACTCATTAGATCTGTCTTAAAAACAAACTTGCATATATTTTGCTTTTTCAAGTTGTTGACATAATATTGAGAATGGCTCAAAGCCAGTGATCCTTGTACAATTTCACTCATAACTCCTACAACACTGAAAATGGTTTGTTCATATTTGCTTCAGTCTCATGAACCTCAGTCTTGTTCAGCTGGTTACTGTGAAAGACCTTAGTAAATAGTTCCTGAAAATACACGTACCCACTGGTTTCCTTTTTTATTGTTCGTTCTACCCTTAAAAAATAGAATCTGCCAAATACAGTTGCCCCATCATAAAACAGCATGTATTCTGCTAAATGATGGATATTTTCTAAGTATCTTATTACTACACCCGTAATAATACATGTACTTCAATGACTAAGCCCAAACTAAAAACCTCATAATTTGTATTTTATACCTCCCTCCTTCTTGAACAGCTGAGTTATATTTACTATGTTCCTATTGACACAACCACCAGCTTTTTTGCCATCTCCGTTCAAGCCTCAGATACATGAATTTGACGTTCCTCTACATTATCAGAGCCACTACCAAACCACTAACAAAGAAGCAGTCATACCACACAAAATCTTGACAAGCAATTCCAGTTTTAAAAGACATAATTATTAACATTATAAATATGATTAATCACATCAGGCATGCATTTAGAAAATCCCCTTACTTCTTTGTGTGCTGTGTTCTCGCACATCATTGGGCTTCCTGTCACCCTGCTGGACTCTTTGCAGGTAAGACCAAAGTTCGCGTATTTCCATCATCATGCTATTCCGATCTGCAGTCATTAAAAGTTGCACATCCGCTCTCCTCTGAGTTTCCTAAGGCCAGATGAAGATGAACAGATACAATTATCTGCGTCTATGCCAGCCCAAATATTCCAATTTTTATGCTGTCATGTTGGTTGTCTGGGCAAATCTAGAGGAGCAGCAGGGTTTCCTGATGCAGTGTTTCAAATCAAAACATTGAAAATTCCTTTCCCCTACACATCCCCTCCTCCCCAGATGCTGCCAAGTTTCTCCAGAGATTAGCAGCACACATAAAATGCTGGAGGAACTCATCAGGCCAGGTAGCATCTGTGGAGAAAAGTAAACAGTCAATGCATCGGGCCAAGACCCTTCATCAGTCCTCCTCAAAGAACTCCAAAAGGTTCATCAAGCAAGATTTTCACTTAAGGAAACCATGCTGACTTTGTCCTATCTTGTCCTGTGTCACCAAGTACTCCATCACTTCATCCTAAACAATTGACTCCAACTTCTTCTCGACCACTGAGGTCAGGCTAACTGGTCTATAATTTCCTTTCGCTGCCTCCTTCCTTTCTTATAAAATAGGATGACATTTGCAATTTTCCAGTCCTCCAGAATCATGCCAGAGTCCAATGATTCCTGAAAGATCATTAATAATGCCTCCACAATCTCTACCACTACCTCTTTCAGAATCCTTGTGTGGAGTTCATCTGGTCTGGGTGACTTATGCACCTTTAGGTCTTATAACTTTTTGAGCACCTTCTCCCTTGTAATAGTAACTGCCCTCACTTCTCTTCCCTCACACCCTTCAACACCTGGCATGCTGCTAGTGTCTTCCACAGTGAAGGCTGATGTAAAATAGACATTTAGTTAATCTGCCATCTCCTTGTCCCCTGTTATTATCCAGTCTCATTTTCTAGCAGAACTATGTTCACTCTCATCTACATTATTGCACTATACCAGGCCTAGGGTGGCCTTTTCACTGGTTGGCTCTGGAACTGTGCTTTTCTAAAAAAAAACTACCCCAAAAATAGTTATTTAACCATTAATTTGATGAATCTTGTTATTAAATATAAATTATTAATTTCTGAAGATTTGTAAATTTCTAAGTGTATGGCACTAGATATTAGTTATGTATGCCGGCTAGGATATTTGACAGAAGGCTAGAGGCCCACAAACTAAAAAGAACAAAAATCAATTTAAATGAAAATTAGAAAAAACATCAAAAAATATACAAACGCTTCAGCAATTTTAAAGGCTAATGCACAGAGTTTGGCCAGGACATGCAGAAAATTAGAATGGAAAAGACAGAAAAACAATGAACTTCAAAATACACAGTGGGTCATCTATGGAAAGAAATACAAGTTACATTTGAGCTTGAATAGCTTCCATCAAAAGCAGAAACATGTTTTAAGTTGTAGAGAAGGAAGGAATGTCTGACAAGATGAGGTCGACGGAACTTGAGCAGAACAGAGTTGCCAACAAAGAGGACGTAAATGCTTATTAATTATGGATGTTTTATCTGCAGGAGATGCCAATAGAATTGAATGAAAGCAGAAAGAAACTATGCTGAATCTATGAAATAAAAGATATACTGCAGGTTACCATAAATTTAAAATAAAAGGGAATCCTAACTAACCTGCTGAGTACCTCCAGCATTTCCAGTTTTTATTTCAAATTCAAACCAACGGCACTTTTTAAATTATTGTTTTTAATAGAAATGATGGACATGATTTGGTCAGATCAGTCTTTACCACTCCTGCAAAAACTACAATGCCAGTCATGATTAAAAGGAAAATACCTGTTCTTTCAGCAAGCTCAACAACGTCATTGCATCCACATTATTCAGGGATGATGCCTGTGCGTGGACAGCCGTTATAAAGGCATCATGTTCTTTATTAAAAACATGCTGGACAGCTTGCAGTAGCTCACGTCGCCAGTCTGTGATGTTTTCAGCAGTTAAAGCCTGTAAGAGATGTTACATTTTTACCTATTACTCTACTCTCTCTTAGATATATTACCATTAACGAGAGCTAACTTTATAGATATTTCAAAAATATTCAGCCCCATAAATTCATAATCTGTAAGCATTTCCACATACTTTAGGATATCAGTTTCACTACTTGGTCCTTCAGATAAGACATTAAACTAAGTATCTATTTGCCTATTCAGGAAATATGGAGGATTCCATGGCAGGATGGCAAATTGAAGTTCCCCTTATGCAACAGGCACTGTTTTCTGTTTGATCATCACTGAGGAAGAACCTGCCCACATTTCAATGGTGCCTGAATGTTAATATCAGTTGGACAGATTTAAAGCAAAAGGCTTTGAAAACAGATGCTGACAAATTAATCTTCAAAAGTTTGGCTGTGTTAATTAGTGGAGCAAATAACCTGCAGAAAGGCAAACCCCTTTAGCTTATTTGCTTTGGATGAATTTGTTAGAGCAAGGATTTGTCATCAGCAGTGACCCACTTGCACTTACTGATGGTGTCTGATAAAATATTAATTTGTGTGATGAAATTCTCCTTTAAACTATCTTATCCTGCTAGCTAGGATATTTGACAGAAGGATAGAGGTCTACAAACTAAACAGAACAAAAATTGATATAGTGGAAAATTCGAAAAACTTCAAAACTCACACAAACTTCTTTAGCAATTTTTGAGGGTAATGTACAGAATTTGGTCAGGACATGCAGAAAATAAAAATGTAATTAAAGGTAGAGATTTTGAAAGGGTGTTTTTTCCTCAGTGGAATGTAGGAAGCCGAGGTTTAAAGAGGTTTCAAAAATTATGAGGGGCATATAAAGGGTAACTAGAGTCTTTTAAATAGGGGAATCTAGAACTTCCAGCAATGTAAGGTGCAAGTGGATAAACTTAAAGGAAATCTGAGGGGCAGTTTTTCCACTCATTGGATGCTGGTTATCTGAAAGGAACTGCCAGAGGAGGTAATGGGTTGGGTAAGTTGTAGAAGGATATAGACATAATGCAGGAAAATGCGATCAGGCTCAGCAAGGACAAGGTAATTTCCATGCTGCATGAAATACTCACCCAGGTCCCTCGTGGAAAATTATTTCAACATACTGTGTCCTTACCTTTGCTTCCCCAGTGCCCTGAATTTTGGAAAGTACATCATTAAGTGACTGTACAACATCCAGAAGTCCCTGCCTTTCCTGAAGCCAATAGTTTGGGTTATTCTCCAGTGGTCGCAGTTGTCCTTCAAGGTGCGGTGATTCTGAAAGAGACAACACCTGCATCCCTTCTTGATGTACTTCATGAAGTAAAGACTGTTAAAATAAAAAACACATTCAAGACTTAGGCAGATAATTTACACACCTTAGTTACTACTTTGTAGGCAAGATATTATTGTATGTTTATACACTTAGTGTCAATTTTATTAGGTACACCTACAAATATCTCATCAGCCAATCATATAGCAGCAATGCATCCACAAAAGCATGCAGACATGATCACGAGGTTCAGTTGTTCTTGAGACCAAACATCAGATTGGGGGAAGAAATGTGATCTAACTGACTTTGACCATGGAATGATTGTTTGAGCCAGACGGAGTGGTTTGAGTATTTCGGGAGCTGCTAATCTCCTGGGATTTTCATGCAATTAGTCTTTAGAGTTTACAGAGAATGGTACAAAGAACAAAACACACACAAAAAACATCCAGTGAGTGGCACTTCTATGGGTGAAAATGCCTTAATAATGAGACAGGGCAGAGGAAAATGGGCAGACTGGTTCAAACTGATTATACATTACAACAATAGATGGGCCAAAGCAGCAGAACTCAACACTGGGTTCTACTCTTGTACCTAATAAAAGTGACCACTGATTGTATGTTCACCAGATTATATATAACAAATGTTAGCAAAATGACCAACCATCCTTCAACAATTTTTTTTAAAAGAAATGCAGTGGCAACTGAGCTCAATGGAGGAGGGCTTCTTGCAGGTCAGAGTTGGTGATTTAAAACGAGAGCTTCGCGGGTGTTAGTCCATTGTGTGGGGCCTATCAGCGGTGACAACTGAGCTCGACGAGCTAAATAAAAGTACAGAAGGGATAAGCGGAGCGGCCTTTGACGGGAGTAGGCTAGTGGCAAAAGTAGAAGTTACAGGCTTTTGCTTATTCAGGCTTTGGCGAGGTAAGTGGACTTCGTTTTTGGTTTTTCTTTGCATTTTTTTTGAGGAGTAGTGATTATATAACCATGCAACAATTACAGCACGGAAACAGGCCATCTTCGCCCTTCTAGTCCGTGCCGAATTGTTGGTAGGGTCAGTTTTTTGCTCTGGGTGTCAGAAGTGGGAATCCTGGGAATCTTCCAGTCTCCCAGATGGCCACATCTGCAACAAGTGCACTGAGATGCAGCTCCTGAGAGACCGTGTTAGGGATCTGAAGCTGCAGCTCGATGACCTACAGCTTATTAGGGAGAGTGAACAGGAGATAGAGAGGAGTTACAGGGAGTTAGTCACCACAAGGCTGCAGGAGTTAGGTAAGTGGGTGACAGTCAGGGAAGCGAAGGGAAAGAGCCCATATAGTAGAGAGCACCCCTGTGGCCTGTTGGATGCAGTTAAGGGGGATGACCTGATAGAGGAGGACCATGGAGATCGGGTCTCTGGCACTGAGCCTGGTTCCATGGTGCAGAAGGGAAAGAGGAAGATGAGGAATGTGGTAGTCATAGGGGATTCCATAGTGAGGGGAACAGACAGGAGGTTCTGTCAGCCTGATAGAGATACCCGCATGGTGTGTTGCCTCCCAGGTGCCAGGGTAGGGGATGTCTAGGGTCGGATGCAGAGTATTCTGAAGGGAGAGGGTGAACAGCCAGAAGTCTTGGTACACATTGGTGCCAATGACATTGGTAGAAAAAGGGAGGAGGTCCTGAAGAGAGAATTCGGGGAGTTAGGTAGAAAGCTGAAAGGCAAGACCTCTAAGGTAGTAATCTCAGGAGTGCTGCCTGTGCCACATGCTAGCGAGTGCAAGAATAGCATGATCAGGCATATTAATGTGTGGCTGAGAGACTGGTGTAGGGGGCAGGGATTCAGATTCCTGGATCACTGGGGCCTCCTCTGAGAGAGGTACGACCTGTACAAAAAGAACAGGTTACACCTGAACCCAAGGAGTCCAACATCCTAGCACGCACATTTAATAGAACTGTTAGAGAGGGTTTAAATTAATTTGGCAGGGAGATGGAAACCAGAGTGACAGGGCTGAGGAAGGGGAAAACTGAAATAAATCAAAGATAGCATGCAACAGAAGTTATACAAAGAACAGGGAGGAGATGAGGCTTAATCAAAGCCAGTGGCATGAGTTACAGGACAATGGAGGCATGGTGCAATTAAATCAGAAAGCAACAAATACTGGACTGAGGGTGTTGTACTTGAATGCACGTAGCATAAGGAATAAAATGGATGATCTTGAAATTCAGCTACAGATTGGCAAATATGATGTTGTGGCCATCTCTGAAACTTGGCTAAAGGATAGCTGTCATTGGAAGCTGAACATCCAAGGATATACGGTGTATCAGAAAGACAGGTTAGTAGGCAGAGGGGGTCTTTTGGCTCTGTCTATAAGAAATAATATTAAATCATTAGAAAGGGATGACACAGGATTGAAAGGTGCAGAGTCTTCATGGGTTGAGTTAAGAAATGGTAGGGGTAGAAGGACCCTAATGGCAGTTGTACACAGGCCTCCAAACAGCAGCCGAGATGTGGATTACAAATTACACTAGGAGATAGAAAAGGCATGTCAGGAAGGCAATATCATGATAATCGTTGGGGATTTTAACATGAAACTGGATTGGGAAAACTAGGCTGGTACTGGACCTCGAGACAGAGAATTTGTAGAATGTCTAAGGAATGGCTTTTTAGAACAGCTTGTTGTTGAGCCCACTAGCGGATTAGCTGTGCTGGATTGGGTGTTGTGCAATGATCCGGAGGTAATAAGAGAGCTGAAGGTTAAGGAACCCTTAGGGAAAAGTGATCACAATATGATCGAGTTCACATTGAAATTTGCAAGGGAAAAAAATAAAATCCAATGTGTTGGTATTTCATTGGAATAAAGGAGAGGAACAGGCTGAAGCTGACTGGAAAGGGACATTTGCAGGAAAGACAGCAATGGCTAGGGTTTCTGCAAAAAACAAGGGAAGTGCAAGACAAATATATTCCAAATAATAAGAAATTTCAAAGGGAAGAAGGACACTACCGTGGCTGACAAGTGAAGTCAGAGCCAAAATAAAAGCAAAAGAGAGGGCATGCAGGGAAGCCAGAGCTAGTGGGGAGATAGAGGATTGGGGAGCTTTTAAAAACTTGCAGAAGGAAATGAAAAAGGTCATTTGGAAGGAAAAGATGAATTATGAAAGGAAGCTGGCGACTTATGTCAAAGAAGATACTAAAAGCTTTTTTAAGTATATAAGGGGTAAAAGAGAGTCAAGGGTAGATATAGGACCAATACAAAATGACACTGGAGATATTGTCATGAGAGATGCAGAGATGGCAGAGGAACTGAATGCGTATTTTGCATCAGTCTTCACAGTGGATGTCTGCAGTATACCGGACATTCAAGAGTGTCAGGGAAGTGAAGTTTGTGCAGTGAAAATTTACGACTGAGAAGGTGCTTAATGGTCTGAGGGTGGATAAACCTCCTGGACCTGATGGAATGCACCCTGGGGTTCTGAAGGAAATAGCTGGAGAGATTGCGGAGGCATTAGCGATGATCTTTCAAGAATCAATAGATTCTGGCATTGTACCGGATGACTTGAAAATTGCAAATGTTACTCCGCTATTTAAGAAGGATGTGAGGCAGAAGAAAGGAAACTATAGACCTGTTAGCCTGACATCAGTGGTTGGGAAGTTGTTGGAATTGACTGTTAGGGATGAGATTATGGAGTATGTGGAGGCACATGACAAGATAGGCCAAAGCCAGCATGGTTTTCTGAAAGGAAAATCCTGCCTGACGAATCTACTGCAATTCATTGAGGAAATTACAAACAGGGTAAACAAAGGAGATGCAGTAGACATAGTGAACTTGGATTTTCAGAAGGCCTTTGACAAGGTGCCACACATGAGGCTCCTTAGCAAGATAAGAGCCCATGGAATTACAGGAAAGTTACTAGCGTGGGTGGAGCATTGGCTGGTCGGCAGAAAACAGAGAGTGGGAATAAAGGGATCCTATTCTGGCTGGCTGCCGGTTATCAGTGGAGTTCCACAGGGGACGGTGTTGGGACTGCTGCTTTTTATCATGTATGTCAATGATTTGGACTAGGGTATTAATGGATTTGTGGCTAAATTTGCCGATGATACAATGATAGGTGGAGCAGCGGGTAGTGTTGAGGAAACAGAGAGTCTGCAGAGAGACTTAGATAGTTCAGGGGAATGGGCAAAGAAGTGGCAAATGAAACACAATGTTGGAAAGTGTGTGGTCATGCACTTTGGCAAAAGAAATAAGCGGGCAGACCATTATTTAGATGGGGAGAGAATTCAAAATGCAGAGATGCAAAGGAACTTGGGAGTCATTGTGCAAGATATCCTGAAGGTTAACCTCCAGGTTGAGTCAGTTGTGAAGAAGGCAAATGCAACGTTGGCATTCATTTCTAGAGGGATAGAATATAAGAGCGAGGATGTGATGTTGAGGATCTATAAGGCACTCCTGAGATCACACTTGAAGAATTATGTGCAGCTTGGGACTCCTTATTTTAGAAAGATATACTGACATTGGAGAGGGTCCAGAAAAGATTCATGAGAATAATTCCAGGAATGAAAGGGTTACCATAAGTGGAACGTCTAGCAGTTCTTGGGCTGTATTCTCTGGCGTTCAGGAGAATGAGGGGGGATTCTCATAGAAACATTCTGAATGTTAAAAGGCCCGAACAGATTAGATACGGCAAATTTACTTCCCGTGGTAGGGGAGTCTAGAACAAGAGGGCACGATTTTAGGATTGAAGAATGTCCATTTAGAACTGAGATGTGGAGAAATTACTTTAGTCAGAGGGTGGTAAATCTGTGGAATTTGTAGCCACCAGTGGCTGTGGAGGCCAAGTCATTGGGTGTATTTAAGGCAGAGATAGATAGGTTCTTGAATAGCCAGGGCATCAAAGGGTATGGGGCAAAAGCAGGGGAGTGGGGATGACTGGAAGAATTGAATCAGCCCATGATTGAATGGTGGAGCAGACTCGATGGGCCGATTGGCCTACTTCTGCTCCTATGTCTTATGGTTTTAAATATACTGTGCAATTTTATGATGAAAATGAGGCTAGCAGTAAACTGAGCACTTCTCTCAATATCATTAAATATTCTAAATTGTGTACAGAATAAATGTTCTTAGTGATGTCTTAAGTCCACATCAGATAATAATCCCAAAAAAAACTGCATATTGGAAGTCTGCAAAAAAAAAGTCAGAAATGCTTACTGCAACAATGCGGCTTACCCCAACTCTATACAAGGTTTTCTGTTACTGAAACTATTAGATTCTCACCTTTATTTTGTCAGGGAGATTCTCTGTACCTTGTTCAAAGGTTGATTGAAGTGCAGGAGTAATATTGCTCTGCCTTCTGGTTGCTTCTGATATGGTTGTATATTCCTGCCCTGAGAAGCAAAATCAAAGGTTCATGAAATCCTCTGGGAACCGTCATGTGGAAACAACTTGAAATGACACGTCAATGACTCGGTGCCCACCACCCATTATAAGGAAATTATAGAAATGTTTCATTAGCAATAGATGTTGGAAAGCTGTACAAAAATGAACAAATACAAGGCAACATGAATGCACAGACAGCAAGCTTCAGCTAAAAAAAAGGCAAGTTGAAAATTAACCAGTTGGGTAGATCTGAGTACATCAAGACAATAAGACGAAGGTGCAAAATTACGCCATCAAGTCTGCTCTGAAAAAATCTGTAGAGGATTATTCAGAAACTAAAAATCTAAAATAAAAACAAGAAATGCTGGTATTCAGCAAAATCAAGCAACATCTCAACAAAGAATATTTCAGCCCAATGACTTGGAAAAGTAAAAAGGAAATAAGTTTTAAGTGTCAGAGAGAGGGAGAGAGAACTAAAGAAGTCTTTGGTTGGGTGGAGACCAGAAGAGATTGACACGTGATGACGAAACCAGCTGAGGGACTTGATAAAGGGTGGTGAAAAAAAACAAATGTTGCTTCTGGGGAGGCATAAATCACAAGAGGAAAAAGAATATCTGAAAATTCAGGGGTGAGAGAAGAAAAAGAATGCAAGAAATGTGACACCAGAAAATTGAGCTGCCTCTATTACGCTTGAGTTGAACTTCCTTTGGAAAAGTATAGGCAGCCTAAGACAAGAGTCAGAGTTGCAGAAGAATAGAGCATCAAAGAGACGAAGGACAGCACAGGATCATGCTTCCAGACTGAAAAGAGATGTTCTACAAACTATTTAACCTGTCTGTTTCCCCACATAGAGGAGTTACCATCATAACAAGAAATGCAGTCTGTTCACAGAGAGTGTGCATGGGGCACTTCGTAGCAGTGATGGAAGCACTCAATTTATCGTGAAGACACAAGAGCTTGCAGATGCTGGAAATGGGAGCAGCAAGTTACCTGCTGGAGGAACTCGGGGGTCAAGCAGTATCTGTGTGTGGGGAGGTGTGAGTGCGGCTCCAGGAAGGAAGGATTTCTCATGGCACAGAGGTGGCAATCTCATCCATCCCATTCTCCCACTTACTTCACTGTGACCTATGGCCTTTCACCTGTCCATCAACTCCACCCTGATTCCACCACCACCCACCTACACAAGGGGCAAATGTACAGTAACAAACTAATCTAACACAAGACGAAACTCGAGTACCCTTGGGGGAACCCACAGGGTACAGACAACACTGGAGGTTAGTATCAAAACTGGGTGGCTGGAGATGTGAGACAACAACTCCACCATTTACAGTATCGTACTGCTCTGCCACTCTTTCCAACTGAACCGCTCAATTACTTCTCCCGCATCCAATTAAATATACCGTATTATAAACTTCTATTTTCTAACTTTTCTCAATTGTAATAGATGCAGTGTCATTCTGACATCTAATGACAAGGTGCTGTTGCCAGCAACAAATGGCAATATGCTGCAGACAGCTCACATAACTGCTAAGTACTTCTCCTCTAAATGTACTTCCTCTGAACTGCAATCGATTGCAGCCTGCAATTTCCCTCTTAAGGATGTACTTCTGAGCCAACTATTTAATCTAGCATTTTGCGATCTCCTGGGGATTTGGCTACGCTGATGCCCGACAGCGAAACTTGAACCTGTGGTCAGATTGATTGCAAAACACCGATTGAAGTGTCAAGCAAAATTAAACTCGTCAAGGTTGAGAGCGGAAAACAGACAGCTGTCAGCACCATCCGCCTGCATTTAACGGGTCTCCTTCTCTTCCTGCGGCCGTTCAGCACCATCCGCCTGCGTTTAACGGGTCTCCTTCTCTTCCTGTGGCCGTTCAGCACCATCCGCCTGCGTTTAACGGGCCTCCTTCTCTTCCTGCGGCTGCTGTCGGGCGAGGGGTGCAGGAGCCATGTTCGTGAGCAGGTGCTGTCCTGCAGCCATTGTGTTCGTGGATAGGCCTCACTCGCCGCAGCGCAGGCTGGGCTCCACAACTGTGGACTCCCTTTTGGGGGCTCTGCACTTTATGTCCCGTGAGGCTTCTGTTTACTTTTTAACTACTATTTGCGCGGTTTGATCAAGGTGCTTCTGCACTGAACTGACTCTACAGCAGCAGCCTGCAACCATCAGCATGCGCCTCAACGTTGAGTTGGCTCTCTGAGTGTGGACTCACTTTCTAGGACCCTGCACTTAACGTTCTATGTGTTATTTGTTTATTTTTATATTGCTTGCATAGTATATTCTTTTTATCACACATTGGGTTCTTGATAGTCTTTGTTGTGTGGGTTTTTTAAAAATGGGTTCTGCTGCGTGTGTTTGTTTTATGGCTGCCTGTAAAAAGATAAATCTCAAGATAGTATACATAGATAATTAATGTACTTCAAACTTTGACATCAATCTGAAACTGTTTCTCCATAAACTTATACTTCTAGCGATTTTTTAAAAAGAAATTTTGCCTCCCAGGTGTCAGGGTCAGGGATGTTTCTGATCGTGTCCACGATATCCTGAACTGGGAAGGAGAACAGCCAAAGGTCATGGTACGTATTGGTACCAATATATATAGGCAGGAAAAGGGAGGAGGTCCTGAAAACAGACTACAGGGCGTTAAGAAGGAAGTTGAGAAGCAGGACTTCAAAGGTAGTAATCTCGCGATTACTGCCTGTGTCACATGACAGTGAGTACAGGAATAGAGTGAGGTGGAAGATAAATGTGTGGCTGAGGGATTGGAACAGGGGGCAGGGATTCAGATTTCTGGATCATTGGGATGTCTGCTGGAGCAGGTGTGACCTGTACAAAAAGGACAGGTTGCACTTGAATCCCAGGGGGACCAATATCCTGGCAGGGAGGTTTGATAAGGCTGTTGGGGAGAATTTAAACTAGAATTGCTGGGGGTTGGGAACTGAACTGAAGAGACTGGGGAAGAGGAGGTTGGTTCACAAATAGAGAAAGCTTGGAGACTGTGTGTGAGGGAGGATAGGCAGGTGATAGAGAAGGGACGCACTCAGATGGATGATTTGAGATGTTTCTATTTTAACGCAAGGAGTATTGTGAACAAAGCGGATGAGCTTAGAGTGTGGATCAGTACTTTGAGCTATGATGTTGTGGCCATTACAGAGACTTAGATGGGTCAGAGGCAGGAATGGTTACTTCAAGTGCCAGGCTTTCGATGTTTCAGAAAGGACAGGGAGGGAGCCAAAGAGATGGGGGCACTGTTGATCAGAGATAGTATCACAGCTGCCGAAAAGGAGGAAGTCAGGGAGGGACTGTCCACTGAGTCTCTGTGGGTGGAAGTTAGGAACAGGAAGGGGGCATTAACTCTACTGGGTGTTTTTAATAGACCTCCCTATAGTAACAGGGACATCGAGGGGCAGATAGGGAGACAAATTCTGGAAAGGTGTAATAATAACAGGGTTATCATTGTGGGAGATTTTAATTTCCCAAATATTGATTGGCATCTCCCTAGAGCAAGGGGTTTAGATGGGGTGGAGTTTGTTAGGTGTGTTCGGGAAGGTTTCTTGACACAATATGTAGATAAGCTGACAAGAGGAAAAGCTGTACTTGATCTGGTATTGGGAAATGAACCTGGTCAGGTGTCAGATCTCTCAGTGGGAGAACATTTTGGAGATAGTGATCACAATTTTATCTCCTTTACCACAGCACTGGAGAGAGATAGGAACAGCCAAGTTAGGAAAGCATAAAGGGAAATATGAGGCCATCAGGCAAGAACTTGGAAGCATAAATTGGGAACAGATGTTCTCAGGGAAATGTATGAAAGAAATGTGGCAAATGTTCAGGGGGTATTTGCGTGGAGTTCTGTATAGGTATGTTCCAATGAGACAGGGAGAGGAAGGTACAGGAACCATGGTGTACAAAAGCTGTTGTAAAGAAGAAAAGAAAAGCTTACAAAAGGTTCAAAAAAACTATGTAATGGTAGGAATCTAGAAGATTATAAGGCTAGCAGGAAGGAGCTTAAGAATGAAATTAGGAGAGCCAGAAGGGGCCATGAGAAGGCCTTGGCAGACAGGACTAAGGAAAACCCCAAGGCATTCTACAAGTATGTGAAGAGCAAGAGGATAAGATGTGAGAGAATAGGACCAATCAAGTGTGACAGTGGAAAAGTGTGTATGGAACCAGAGGACAAAGCAGGGGTACTTAGTGAGTACTTTGCTTCAATATTCACTATGGAAAAGGATTTTGGCGATTGTAGGGATGACTTGCAGAGGATTGAAAAGCTTGAGATATAGATATTAAGAAAGAGGATGTGCTGGAGCTTTTGGAAAGCATCAAGTTGGATAAGTCACTGGGACTGGAGGGGATGTACCCCAGGCTACTGTGGGAGGTGAGGGAGGAGATTGCTGAGCTTCTGGTGATGATGTTTGCATCATCAACGGGGATGGGAGAGGTTCCGGAGGATTGGAGGGTTGCAAATGTTGTTCCCTTATTCAAGAAAGGGAGTAGAGACAGCCCAAGAAATTATAGACCAGTGAGTCTTACTTCAGTGGTTGGTAAATTGATGGGAAAGATCCTGAGAAGCAGGATTTATGAACATTTGGAGCAGTATAATATGATTAGGAATAGTCACCATGGCTTTGTCAAAGGCAGGTTGTGCCTCACAAGCCTGATTGAACTTTTTGAGTATGTGACTAAACACATTGATGAAGGTAGAGCAGTAGATGTAGCGCATATGGATTCCAGCAAGGCATTTGATAAGGTACCCCATATAAGGCTTATTGAGAAAGTAAGGAGGCATGGGATCCAAGGGGATATTGCTTTGTTGATCCAGAATTGGCTTGCCCACAGAAGGTTGTAGACGGGTCATATTCTGCATGGAGGTCAGTGACCAGTGGTGTGCCTCAGGGATCTGTTCTGGGACCCCCACACTTCCTGATTTTTATAAATGACCTGGATGAGGAAATGGAGGGATGGGTTAGTAAATTCCCTGATGACAGAAGGTTGGGGGTGTTGTGGATAGTGTGGAGGGTTGTCAGAGGTTACAGCGGGACATTGATAGGATACAAAACTGGGCTGAGAAGTGGCAGATGGAGTTCAACCATTAGTGTGAAGTGGTTCATTTTGATAGGTCAAATATAATGGCAGAATATACTATTAATGGTAAGACTCTTGGCAGTGTGGAGGATCAGAGGGATCTTGGGGTCCGAGTCCGAGTCCACAGGTCATTCAAAGCTGCTGCGCAGGTTGACTCTGTGGTTAAGAAGGCATACAGTGTATTGGCCTTCATCGATCATGAAATTGAATTAAGGAGCCGGGAGGTAATGTTACAGCTATATAGGACCCTGGTCAGACCCCACTTGGAGTACTGTGCTCAATTCTGATCACCTCACTGCAGGAAGGATGTGGAAACTATAGAAAGGGTGCAGAGGAGATTTACAAGGATGTTGCCTGGATTGGGAGGCATGCCTCATGAGAATAGGTTGAGTGAAATCGGGCTTTTCTCCTTGGAGCGACGGACGATGACAGGTGACCTGATAGAGGTGTATAAGATGATGAGAGGCATTGATTGTGTGGATAGTCAGAGGCTTTTTCCCAGGGCTGAAATGGCTCACACAAGAGGGCACCGTTTTAAGGTGCTTGGAGGTAGGTACAGAGTAGATGTCAAGGGTACGTTTTTTTTTTTTTTTTTTACACAGAGAGCAGTGAGAGAGTGGAATGGGCTGCCAGTGACTGTGGTGGAGGTGTATACAATAGGGTCTTTTAAGAGACTCCTGGATTGGTACACAGAGCTCAGAAAAATAGCGGGCTACAGGTAACCCTCGATAATTTCTCAGGTAAGGACAGGTTCAGCATAGCTTTGTGGTCCGAAGGGCCTGTATTGTGCTGTAGGTTTTTTATGTTTCTATGTTTCTAATTTGATAAGATTTTATACAAGACCAACAGCAGAAATGAAAGCATGCTGTTGACATAATTATGGAACTGATTAAGAGTAACAGAGAACAGGATTCAAGTTAAGTATATGCAGTGTTATAAGGGAAATGTACTGGTGCTTCAGCTTTCATTATGTTTATCAATGACTGAGGAGAAATACAGAAGTGTTTTCATATTTGCTGTTGATGCTGTACGTGATAGAGCAAATTGTACAGATGGGATCAGGACACTGCAGAAGAACATCAAATGAGTAGGGAAATCCATGGCAGACTGAGTTCAAAGTGAGGAATTGTTGAGCCATTTAAGAAAAATCAAATGAGTACTTAGATTACGTGCGAAGAAACTAGAAAATTGTAAAGTGGTCAATATACAGAAATAACCACAAACAGACACAAAACACTGAGTAGATACTGAGAATAAAAGGTTATCTTTAAGGACAGATTGCTCTGATTTCACTATCTTCAATTGGGTCAGAATATTAACAGATACATTGCTATTCTATGCAATATGTTTTCAAGAAATATCAAGTAAAACACAGCACTTTGACATGATAAAAAAAATACTAATGAAGCTTACCACTGACTTCTTTATCCCTGAGTTGCAATGTTGCCAATGGTTCTGGTCTACCAATGTGAACCTAAATGAAGGAAAAGAGGACAAAAGATTATGATAAGTTTTGATGATGCCAATTAAAAGGTTTTTCAGAAATTAAGGAATTTTTAAAATCAAGAGGCAGATAGAAAAAGATGAAAGTGCAGAAGGTGAAAATGTTTTAAAAATACATGTTTTTTTTTATAATAAAGGAAGCAAAGTAATAAATGTTTAGAAATAGGAGTATGTCCTTCTTCAAAAGGTCAAATCCAGCATATTTACATTCTATTCACTTGTCAATACTTCGACTAAAGGAATTTTACCTAAGGCACTTGATAATATTACTGATGTCCGTAACCCTGTTCGTGATATGTAGGATAAACAAGGGTTACTCAAAATTTTAACATCTTGATTAATACAAGAACCATTTCACACAAATTTATTAAAAGAATAGCAGATGTGCTGGATGTTTAATAAATGGTCGATTTATTAAACAACCTGCTAGATATGACTTGTCATATGAAGAGCTTTTGATTGCTCTGGGCCTGTATTCACTGGAATTCAGAAGAATGAGGGGTAACCTCATTGAAACATATCAAATAGTGAAAGGCCTTGATAAGAGTGGATGTGCAGAGGACGTTTCCTGTGTTGGGAGTGTTTAAGACCAGAGGACACAGCCTCAGAATAGAGGGGTGTCCTTTTAGAATGGAAATTCCTTGAGCCAGAGAGTGGTGAATCTGTGGAATTCCTTACCAGAGGCAGCTTTGGAGGCCTAGTCTTTATGTATTTTTAAGGCAGAGGTTGATTGGTCAGGGCATGAAGGGATACAGGAGAAGGCAGGAGATTGGGGCTAAGAGGAAAATTGGATCAGCCATGATGAAATGGCGGAGCAGACTCGATGGGCCGAATGGTCTAATTCTTGGTCTTACATGGAAATAGTGACTATAACAGCAGTGTGATTTTCACCATTTCCCCCAAAAGCTGGAAAAACTTTTGAAATTAGCTGATGATGGGCCATTTTGTACTTATAATATTAATTTCTTTTTTTTTCAAACTTGCATTCAGCTTTTAGTTACATCACCTGACATCCTATTACACTCGACCAACTGAAGAATTTGCTTAAGTGCATCCAAGCTTCCCAGGTTGACTGAGTGACTCAGAAGAAGCACCATATTCTTCTTTTCTGTCGTGGTAAGGTCCCATTTACAATTCTTCATGTGTACAATGGCAGTGAAACCATGTGCTTTCTTTCATTACTAACAGAAATATAACTTCCAAAAAAAAAAAATCGCTGATCTATCCACAATCCATTGGACCCTGAAAGCCTTGCCTTAATTTCCCCTGAACCAGTTTGTGTCTCTGTACTGGGTGACTAAGACAAAAAAAATAATTAAAAGAAAAAGCTATCAAACATCTTGGCAGTTGGAAGAAAAATGAGCCTACTGTGCATCTTTAACATAGTAAGCAATCTCCAGTTGCATCTTTGAAGTATCATCAAAATATATCTGGCACTTAGGCAGAAAAAGAGATATACCACAGCCGACTAAAAGCTTGGTCAGGAACGTAAGGTTTGATTTAAGGGAGGTTTATGCCTTTGAAAATGCAGAAATGGTTAGGTAGGAAATTCCAGATCTCGGGGTTAAAACAGCTGAACATATGACTGTCGACAATGAAACGATGAAAATCAGCAATTCACAGGTTAGATATAAAAGCATGCAAATTGTACAAATCTTAATGAGCGAGGCTAAACAACCCTAATCAGAGAATAACTTATAACCTGCTGTAGATGTAACAAAATGATTCAACTGTTTCTTTTTAAAAGCCATTGGATCAAGTGTGGTATCTTCACTAGAATGATCAGAATTCCAGTAATTTGCACTAACCATTGTTTTAAGAGCATCATATTTTTCAGTCAGTTCATTTATCTGTGTTGTGTAGTCTTTTTTCAAAGCTTCCATTTCAGCAGAGTGCCCTTCTTCCAGCTTGTTCATTTCAACAGCATGTAGCTCTTTCAGTTGATCAATTTTCTCAGAGTATTGTTTTTTTATATTTGTAATTTCCTCTGAAGGAATAAGTGAAGGCTTAATTTGTTCTTCAGCATTTTCCAATTCAATAACATCCGCAATTGGTATTTCAGTTTGTAATGTGGAATTTGCTTGGATTTTTATTGGCCTTTCTTGAATTAAATCATTTCTTGGTTTATCAACCTCATCAAAGTTTCTACACTCTTCAGGAGTTTGCTTGTCTTGTTCAAAATGAGCAGCTTTCTCTTCTGCTTTGCATAAGGCTTTGGTCACAGTACTGAGCTTTTCCTGAAGATTTATTATGACTTGTTCTTTTGCCTAAATAAGAGAAAAACAATTCAGGTTTTCAATTTGCAAGTTAGATTTCATAAACAATCTCTTAGAGAGGTTATGTATCTTAGACTTGAGGAGGTCAACACTTTGTTGCAGATGAATATATTCTTACATACATTTTCAGAATGTTGCTTATACACATTTACAAAATATTACTTGTACTTAACAGTTTAGTCAGAAAAGATAATTAGCAATTCAAGACCTATTATGAGTTTTTCCTCAGTAAACTGGGTTTAAATTCCTTTCCGTCAAAAATAATGTCTTAAGGGGTGAATCAAGTTGGATAAATCGATTTCCATTCAAGGAAACCTAATTACAATATCATACCTATTCAAAATTAACAGTGGTTTAGGAGGAGCACAGGAGACAGTGCATGAGACAGAGGAATAGAAACACTATTAGAAAGACGAGACTGTGATAATAGAGAGTCAGAGAATGAGGGAACAGAGTCTAACAAAGAAGAGCCTGTGACATGTGCAGACTGCAGATGCCGACTGTCAGTAAGTTTCTTCATACAGAAAGAATAGCTTTCAAAATCTACCTGCAGGTCTTCCAGGAGTTTTTCTGTCTCCTCTCTGCAACTATTTAATTCTTCTTTGGTAATTGCAGCTTCAGCTTTGACCTGATTTAATTCTACAACCAGGTCAGTTATGGAAGTGGCATCTAGCTGAGTAGGTTGTTCTACTGATGGACTTGTTTTAACATCCTGCAAAGCCAAGGAGATTTTTTTTAAAATGTCATATGTTTACAATAATAAGATGAGATTATCAATATGACAAATAGAGGGCTATGGGTAACCTTAGGTAATGTCTAAGTAAGTACATGTTCAGCACAGCATTGTGGGCTGAAGGGCCTGTATTGTGCTGTAGGTTTTCTATGTTTCTATGACAATATTAAGAACAAACGATCAGGTCTCTAAACTTAATTTTTCATTTGATGTATTTTAAATGTTGTCCTAACAAATTCTTCTTGCAGCTCATCAAATAATGGTAAATTGGTACATCGAACAGAACAGCACAGGAAATGGCCCTTCAACTTATGATGTCTGTGACAATCTTGATGCTAATTTAAACTGTACATCTGCCTGCAGAGACTCTATATTCCTCCATTCACTGTCTGCACACAGGCTTGTATAAATGCTTCCTATATCTTACTACCTTGTCTACATTCACCCCCCCTTGCTACTGCATTTCAGGAATATATCTGTAAAAACAAAACACTCAACTCATAAATCTCCTTCAAAATACACCTCTCATCTTAAACCTATGCCCACTACTATGTGACATTTCCACCCTGGGGAAAAAAAAACTATCTACCCAACCTATTCCTCAATCTTATATACTGGTATCAGGACACCCCTCAGTCTCTGACGTTCCAGAGGAAACAGTTCAATTTTGTCCACCTTCTCCCCTTGTCTAGTATTCTCTAATCCAGGCAACATCCTGGTGAACCTCTTCTGCACTTTCCTTCTTGTAATAGTGACCAGAACTGCACACAATTCTTCAAGTGTGGCCTAGCCATTTTTACAGAGCTGCAACACGATTTCCCTACTTTTACAACGTCTCGACCAACAAAGGCAAGCTTGCCATACAACTTCTTTACAACTCTATAAACTGTGTTGCCACTTTCAAGAAGCTATAGTCTTACACCCAAGATACATCTATACATCAGCGTTCCCAAGTGTCTTGCCATTTGCCATATAATTTCCTCTTACATTTAACCTCCTGAAGTGCAACAGCTCACATTTGTCTGGATTGATCTCCATCTACAGTCCTGCTGAATCCTTTGACAATCTTCCTCACTATCCACACTCCTCCAATTTTTGTGCTGCCTGCAAACTTACTAATCAGCTCACTTACAATTTTGTGCAGATTACTTGAAAGTAGCACAAACAACAGAAGTCCCAGCAATGGTCCTATGGAATATCAGTGACCACAGATCCCCTGTCAGTACAACATCCCTCCACCACTACCCTCCATCTTCAATGGGAAAACCAATTTTTAATCCAGGCTAACATGTCTCTATGGATTCCATGGTTCTTCTGGACCAGTCTACCATGAGCCACCTTGGCAAAAGTTTTATTAAAGTTCATGTGTAAAACATAAATTGCTTGAACTTCATTGTTCGTCTATGTCAGCTCCTAAAAAGACTCAGTCAAGTTTGTAAGGTATTGTTCTTTATGATGTGGAATTATTTGATCCCATTGGGCGTACCTGCATTTGTTCTCCTTCCTGTAGTTGCTGCACCAAAACAGTGTCTTCCTTGATATTGGGAATGTGACCTTTTCCGTTGATTTGATTCAGTTGTTGCTCTAGGCAGAGCCCAACTTGTTGCTGTACAGCCTTTAACTGTACCTGACTCACGAGAACTGTTGCCACTTTTTCTCTGAGAGCTTCTTCCAGAGCAAGAATTTGCTTCTCATGTACTTCAGTTTCAGCCTGGGCCTGTTGCTTTAGGTTTTGTATTTGAAGGTTACATGAATCTAACTCTTTTTCTTTCTCTTTGATAGCAATCTGCAGCTCCTGCATCTGGACTGTCACACTGTTTATAGTGTCTTGTGAACCTTCTGGAAAATTGCCCCTTTTCTCCACTGTGCTATTTGCCAATTCTAATCCCTGAGTTTGCAACATTTTGCTTTGCTCTTCAAGTTTCTGCTTTGTGAATATCACCTCTTCTCTCTGCTTATCTATCTCTTGCTGCAGAAGCTCTTTTTCCACATTCATCACATCAAGCTGATGCTTCAAATTCTCTTCCTCTTCAGAAGAAACTAATCCCAATGGCATTACTTTTGTCAGCTCCTGTTGTAACTTTTCTATAACTTCATTTAATTGTTCAACCTCTTCCTCATTATGCTTTTTAAGACGTTCTTGGTCACTTTTAAGATATTCTATTTGGGCTTCCAAGTCCCTGATCTGCTCATCCTTTTTCTCAGTAAGCTGAAAAAAGAAAAACATTGTATAAATAAACTGAATTTCCAGCATTAGGAACACTGTTGAGATTAGTTTCAATTTCAATTAGGCTCAATTTTCAGCTACTTTAACAAGCATGTAATCACCTAATTCTGTTTTCACTACATCTCTGCTTTATCACTCTATTGCTTCCAACTTAGAAAAGAAATTTTACTGCTGTCCCAACATAAGTTTATCATTTCTAAAACCAAGAGAAAATCTGCAGATGCTGGAAATCCAATCAACACACACAAAATGCTGGAGGTACTCAGCAGGTCAGGCAGCGTCTATGGAAAAGAGTAAACAATCGACGTTTTGCGTCGAGACCCTTTATCATTTTTACCTCTTATTTTCTTTTGTCATGCACTGACCTTTAACTACTGCATCTTTTTGGTAATTTACATCATGAACCTCACTCCGAAAACATCACCATGACCCTGTTTGCACCTTTCTTGCCACAATTCTAGTGTAGCCATTATATTTGCCACTATTATTTGCTAACTGCTTTCTTATGATCAATTACACCAACTGCCTCTTATTTAATTCTCTCTTCCAAATAAATCGTCCTATGCATATTCATGGTCTTCCCTCAGAACCTTGCTGGCACAGTGACTATTCACTATTCCCAAGATTCTGATCATAGCCAAGTTCAAAGGCAGCCATTTTCTTGTAAACTTCATCACTTGCATCCCCTCTACTCCAGCTGACCAAAATTCCTTTCACACTTTCATCTGGAAAAATTGCAACTCAAAATGAGCAATTCATTCCCTTCTGGCTCACTTTGGACATTCTATTTACTAGTTTCATTGTGATTCATAACCTACTAAACTATTCTTTTTCCTTCACCCATGATGGTAAGGCTTTGCTACACTGAAATTTTTACTCAGTATTGATTTGTGCAGTGTATTCACAAGAGCTTGATCTTTTAGGTATAGTTCCATCAGTTATATTTCAGTAAAAGTGCATGATTATGTCAAGCACCATTGAGTGTGACTCTCAACATGCCCCATTTCTGTAAGAACCCTGGCTTCTTTCCTTTGGTTTTAAGATTTGCTTTAAATCTTGTTTACGGCACTCACACCTCCAATAAATGTAAAGAATTTAAGATAGAATTTACTATTCAGAAGAGTTAAATCAGAAGGTACAGGAGCAAAATTAGGCTATTTTGTTTTGGTCAAATGTAGTACCATTTCTGTCATTTATTAGGCGGGGACAAAAAGAATGCCAAACTTTTATCTGTGTCAACAACATATGGGGCTCAAAAAACAGCAAAAGATTTAAGGATCTCTTACGCGCTGCTGAGTCTCAATTTGAGATCTAGCAATTTTTGGTACAGAGCACTTTTGGATTAAAGAAATCGGGATAAAAGGATTAGAAAGGCACTAACATTTGGATATAAATTTTCTATATTTACCTTTAGAACACATCAGAGAAATAACTCATAAGAGACCACTTATCTGATTTTACTGACCTTATTGTCAGAAAAGATTTCCAGTTGTTGCTGCATTGTTATAATTTGCTCATTAAGTTTTACTATTTCTTCATCTTTTTCTTTGACATTTCTAGATAAATTCTCAACAGGTGACTGACGGTTTTCAAATGATTCACTAGAATCTTTGAGAGATGCCAGCAAGTTTTCCACCTTATTCTGTCAATTGAAGGATGAAACATAATGTAAAAATATTCAGTGATTAAGGATAAAATGAATTTTATTTCTTAAATGCAATTTTAACACAAAATGGAAACATCTATATGGAAAATGTATTGGTTTCAAGGTGGCATTAGCCAATGTCAGGATATGTGCGCTGGAGAATATCAAGGGATATCCAAATTAAACCCTTTATAATAATCAATAAAAACATCACTAAAGTATGAGATGCAAATACAGCCAAATATGGAAAACTATCCAAAAAGGTTTGGATAGTGTTATGAAAGCAGTTAGTTACTAATATTACAGGTTTTCTCTATGATCACAGATCTGCCATCTTAACTGGGCAGAAACTTCCACTCCTGAGTGCAAATTTATACTCAGCCTTCGATTCAGAGAAGTGCTGATCCTGGGTGCTCCAACGAGTAAGACCAGGATGTGTACTTGTTGAACCTGTATCAGCTTACACAGTATTAAATAAAAATGATCTGAATTTATTGTTTTTTCCACCTCCATTGCAGAGATTAGAAAATAATGGGGTAGAGTAACAGATGTGCTACCCAGGGATACCCAGCATTTCAGATATATACGGGGGCAAATAAATCTGGGACCCAGCACTGAATGTTGGCAACTCCCTTCGGAAATGCGAGCTGGAATCAATAACAGTTTTGTAGTGCATATACAATCTCTAGAGCAGGGGTTCCTGACCTTGTTTATGGTACAGAGCCCTACCATTAACTAAGGAGTCCATGGACCTCAGGTTGAGAACCCCTGCTCTAGAGAAAGGCTTTCACAAACTTCTCAACTTAACAATCTATTACAAGAATTGTACTTTGTCTTGTAAAATCATTAGAGCTTTTGGTGTCTCCAGTTACCACAAAATGATTCTGAACTCAAGGGATCAATGCAATTTTTCAAGCAGATGGAAACAAAGGGAATGGATGAGATTTTAATGAATATTTCTCTTCAGCAGTTACTATGGAGACAACAATCGAAGCTAAGGAAATTGAGAAAATGAGTGACATTGTCTGGGACAAGTACAAACTAGCAGAAAGATGGTATTGGAGGCCTTAACAACACACACAAAATGCTGGAGGAATTCAGTAGCCAGGCAGCCTCTAGGAAAAGAGTACAGTCAACATTTCAGGCCAACACCAGTCCTGCCGAAGGCTTTCGGCCTGAAACACTGACTGTACTCCTTTCCTAGATGCTGCCTGTTCTGTCCTGATGAGTTCCTTCAGCATTTTGTGTGTGTTGCTCGGAATTCCAGCATCTGCATTTTGTTTGTGATTGGAGGCCTTAAAGTGCATTAAGGAGGATAAATTCCCTAGGCCTGATCTAGGACATTTTTGACTTTGTGGAAAACTAGAGAAGAAATTGCAGAGACCTCTGCAGTGATTCTTGCTTCATCTCTGGCCACAGGTGAAAATTGGAGGAATGGAGGGTGGCTAATGTGGTACCATTGCTTATAAAGGGTAGCAAAAACAAGCCAGAAAACTAACAGGCCAGTGAGTCCAACATCAGTGATGGGAAAATTGTCGGAGGGGGTTTTGAGGGACAGGATCTATCAACATGTGGAGAGACAAGGTCTGATTCAGTACAGTGAACACAGCTTCGTGGCTTGGGAAATTGTACATAATAAATCCCTTGGAGCTCTTCAAGGAAGTAACCAAAAGGGCAGATGAGGTTAGAGCAATGGAAGTTGTCTACATAGATTTTAGCAAAGTCTGTGACAATGTCCCTCAAGACAGTCTAGTATGGAAGGATAGATTGAATGGATGATGGTTGAGGGTTGGTTCTTGGACTGGAGGATTGTGTCTACAGGGCTGATACTGGGACCTTTATTTCTAGTAATTAGTATAAATGATTTGTATGTTAATGTACAAGACCTTTGTGTGTGGTAATAAGACAGACGGTTGCAGAAGGTTGTGAAATTACAGGGATTCTTTATCAGCATGGTGTGTGGGCTGAGGACGGGCAAATGTCTCGGGGAGAGCCTTGGGGAGTTATGGACAAGAATGACCTAGAAGTGCAAGTGTACAGTTTGCTGAAAATGGTGTCACAGGTAGATAGGGTGGTGGAGACAGCGTCTGGCACACTGGCCTTCAGTCAGGGCATTAATTATAGGAGTTGGGAAGTTATGTAGCAGTTACACAAAATGTTGGTGAGGCCACACTTGGGAGTATTGTGTCACCCTGTTATAGGAAAGATGTTATTAAACTGGAAACAGTGCAGAAAAGATTTACCAGGATTTTGCCTGGATTTGGGCCTGAGTTACAAGAGAATTTGCATAGACTTGGACTTCATTCCCTGGAACGTTGCAAATTGAGGGGTGATCTGATAGAGGTACATAAGATCACAAGGAGCACATACAGGGTGAAAGCATATAGCCTTTTTCCCAGGGTGGAGGTGAAAAACAAGAAGGCATAGGTTTAAGATCAGAGGCAGAAGATTTAAAAGGGAAATCAGGGGTAGCTTCTTCATATAAAGAGTGGTATGTATTTCAAAGGAGCTGCCAGAAATAATGGTTGAGGCGGACACATTAGCAGCATCTAAGAGCCATCTAGACAAGTAGGTGGATAGGAGACGTTAGGAGGACTTTGGGCCAATGGGACTATTTTGCTGGACAACACAGTCAGCATGGATGAGTTGGACTGAAGTCGCTTGTTTCCATGCTGCATGACTGCATTAAATCTTTGAGTTCACCATAAAAAATACTCTTCATATGATGACAATTTGTAACTTTAACGGTAACTTCTATGCAAGGCCTGTAACATTACAGGTTGAGCACTCCTTATCTGAAATGTTTACAGCCGGAAGTGTTTCGGACTCTGAATTTTGGAATGAATATATATATAAAGAGATACATTGGGGATGGGACACAAATATAAACACGAAATCCATTTATATTGCATATAAAGCTTATATATACACCCTGAAGGTAGTTTTATATAATATTTTAATAGCTATCACTACTTCAGCCGCCAGGTGGGCACTTAATGGCTGTTTGGCATTACCATCATTCCCAAATTTGTGTGCTACTGGTAAGCAGTCTTTGTTTTACACTTATTCATCACATGTATGTACTGATGGAGCCATTCAGCATCTAGATTTTCATCGGCGACAATCTTGGGAAACTTATCAATGAATTTCTCTGCTGCTTCGTGATCAGCAGATGCTTTATCACCATAAATCTTTAAAAATTTAACGTTGTGTCTTTTCTTAAATCTTTGCAATCAGCCTGTTGAATATTCACAATTACCCTAAATTTTCAGGTCGTTGTGATAGATCTTTGCTTGTGTCAACGATCAGCATACTGTTAAGCGGCATTCACTCTGACACTGATGAATCCACTCTTTCAATACACATTCAAGTTCTTCATTTTTCACTTTATGCAGTGTTTATCTATTTTTCTTTCCATATGTGAGGCCATTTCTCAGAAACAGTCTGTGGTGCGCAGAGACCTGTTCATTGCCTGGGAACCTTTCCTTGTTCCTAGTCCCAGCGTCTTGAGGCATTTTCCATTTGAGACGTCATGACAATGCTCCAAAAATGTCAGATTTTGAAGGTTTTTGGATTTTGCAATTTTGAATAAGGGGTGCTCAACCTGTATTTAGTTGAAATTTGCAATCTAATCTTAAAACTATGGTTGCTCAACTAATTAAGTTAAGCTAATCAAAGTGCAGTAAACAGCCTTGTGTTGCTGAATGGGGAAGCACTTGCCTTAAGTTGTTTGTTTTCTTGTTGGATCTCCTGTAGTTGAGTGGTAGACTCCTTCCTCTGAATTTCTAACTGCATATGCAATTGCTGAACTTCTTCATTCTTATTTAATAGCTCTTCTCTGAACTGTTCTAATTGTTCTTCCAAGTTTCCAATCTGTAATCCAGCACAATCCAAGTGATTAACCATCAATCATCAACAGTGTGATTTTCCTTTGTATAAAATGTAGTGCACAAAGTATAGTCATATGTATCCAGTGATGAAACTTCTTTAACTAAATTTCTTTCATTGTACAAAAACAAATAACATGCTTATGCAAAGTATAAATGGCAGTTCATGTTATAGAGTAGACAAGGAAAACAAGACAGTAGGAAAGACAATCATAGAGAGCATGGAGGCATTAATAAGACAGGCCATTAAGAAATCTTGGACCAGGGCAAAGATTTAAAAAGTTATGAAACTTTTTTAATGTATGCTCTGAAAAATTAAAGCCCAGGTAGAAGATCATAACAGGATACTCCCGGAACTAGGGAATGGTGAATAATGGCAAAGTAAAATCATGTACATAATAATGAAGAGGTCAATGGAAAACAATTGGTAAATGTGAGAAAAAATGCAGCAAAAAGGTGTGTCAAGTCCAAGCATTTGAAGCAATTCAGAGCTGACTTTCATGATCATAAATTATGTTATTAAAGTGCAATTCCAACATACTTCTTAAGTTTCAGAGATGTTCAGAAATAATATTTTTAAACATTAATCTGATTTGCTAAACTGTAATACATTCCTGGTTCATATAATCCATATCACATCAATAATGTCTCTGCCTAAACCTGTTCATGTAACTTTCTCACATTCTAATGACTTCTTCTAATTAATCTCTCTACGTCCTTGCCCTTCAGGTCAGCATTAACCTATACCTTGAATGCTAAAAAGCACAACAGCCTCCAAGGTCAGTACAGTCAACAGAGATGTCTTAATGCATTTAAATGAACTATCGCTGCTTAAAACCGACGGAAACAACACGGTCTGTGGTCGGAAGAGCCCACGGACGACACCTCGGAGGAAGCGGGGGCGTAGATCAGGATTACAAGTGTATTTAAGGAAATGGGGTTTTAAACTCCCTATACCGACTATCTTGTTGGCGAACATTACGTCCCTGGTGAATAAAATCGATGATCTCAGAGCCAGGGTGCTGAATCAGAGGAACATTAGGACTGCGTGTGTCCTTTGTTTCACGGAATCCTGGTTAACCCCTTCTGTACCGGATGCAGTGATTCATATCAACAGGTTTACTGCACACCGTCAGGATAGGCCTATAGAGTCTCTCAAAAGCAGAGGCAGATGAGTATCCTCATGATCAACTCCTCTTGGTACACAAATATATCAGTGCTGTCCTAATGCTGCTCAACCAGACCTGGAATATCTAGCAGTAAATGCCGCCCTTTTTACCTACCATGGGAGTTCTCTGGGGTCATTTTGGTAGCAGTTTACATTCCACCTCAGGCCAACGTCAAGCAGGCTTTAGATGATCTGAGCAATGGGATCAACATGCACAAAAGAGTGCACCCCTAACACCTTCACCACCGTTTTGGTATATTTTAAATAAGCCAGTCTGAAGAAAATCACCAAGCAACTACCAACGACAGATAAAGTCAAGTCAAGTTGCTTTTTATTGTCATTTTGACCATAAGCTGCTGGTACAATCGGAGTAAAAAGGAAACAACGTTCCTCCAGGGCCATGGTGCTACATGAAACAACACAAAACTACACTAGACTAAGTGAGACAACACAAGGCTACACTAGACTATGTAAAACAACACAAAAACTAGACTACAAACATACACAGGACTACATAAAGTGCACAAAACAGTGCAGGCATTACAATAAATAATAAATAAGACAATAGGCACAGTAGAGGGCAGTAAGTTGGTGTCAGTCCAGGCTCTGGGTATTGAGGAGTCTGATGGATTGGGGGAAGAAACTGTTACATAGTCTGGTTGTGACAGCCTGAATGCTTCGGTGCCTTTTGCCAGATGGCAGGAGGGAGAAGAGTTTGTATGAGGGGTGCGTGGGGTCCTTCACAATGCTGTTGGCTTTATGGATGCAGCGTGCGGTGTAAATGTCTGTACTGGTGGGAAGACAGACCCCGATGATCTTCTCAGCTGACCTCACTATCTGCTGCAGGGTCTTGCGATTCTAGACGGTGCAATTTCCGAACCAGGCAGTGATGCGGCTGCTCAGGATGCTCTCAGTACAACCTCTGTAGAATGTGGTGAGGATGGGGGTGGGAGATGGGCTTTTCTCAGTCTTCGCAGAAAGTAGAGATGCTGCTGGGCTTTCTTGGCTATGGAGCTGGTGTTGAGGGATCAGGTGAGATTCTCCGCCAGGTGAACACCTGGTGCTCTTTGGTGTTCTAATCGATCTCTACGGAGGAGTCGTCGATGTTCAGCGGAGAGTGGTCATTCCGTGTCCTCCTGAAGTCAACAACCATCTCTTTTGTTTTGTTCACATTCAGAGACAGGTTGTTGGCTCTGCACCAGTCCGTTAGCCACTGCACCTCCTCTCTGTATGCTGACTCATCATTCTTGCTGATGAGACCCACCACGGTCGTGTCATTGACGAACTTGATGATGTGGTTCGAGCTGTGTGTTGCAGCACAGTCATGGGTCAGCAGAGTGAACAGCAGTGGACTGAGCACACAGCCCTGGGGGACCCCGCGCTCAGTGTGATGGTGTTGGGGATGCTGCTTCCAATCCAGACTGACTGAGGTCTCCCAGTCAGGAAGTCTAGGATCCAGTTGCAGAGGGAGGTGTCCAGGCCCAGCAGTTTCAGCTTTCCAATCAAGTGCTGAGGAATGATTGTGTTGAATGCTGAACTGAAGTCTATGAACAACATTCGAACGTATGTGTCTTTCTTGTCCAGGTGGGTTAGGGCCAGGTGGAGGGTGATGGGAAGGGCATCGTCTGTTGAACGGTTGGGACGGTACGCGAACTGCAGGGTTTCCAGTGAGGGGGGCAGCAGGGTCTTGACGTGCCTCATGATGCGCCTCTCGAAACACTTCATGATGATGGATGGGAGTGCAACGGGACGGTAATCATTGAGGCAGGACACTGAAGACTTCTTCAGCATGGGGACGATGGTGGCGGCCTTGAAGCATGTAGGAACGAAGGCACTTCTCAGGGAGATGTTGAAGATGTCAGTGAGAACATCTGTCAGCTGGTCTGCACATTCTCTAAGCACTCTGCCAGGAATATTGTCTGGTCCAGCAGCCTTCCGTGGGTTGACCCTGCACAGTTCTCCTCACATGGGCCACAGTAAGACACAGCACCTGGTCATTTGGAGGGGAGGTGGTCTTCCTTGCCGCCACGTCATTTTCCACTTCAAAACGAGCGTAGAAGTTGTTCAGCACATCTGGGAGAGAGGCATCACCAGCACAGGCAGATGGTGTTGTTTTGTCGTTGGTGATGTCCTGAATGCCCTTCCACATGCGCCGCGTGTCGCCGCTGTCCTGGAAGTCGCTGTGGATTCGGTGGGCGTGTGCACGCTTTGCCTCTCTGATGGCCTGGAATTGTTTGGCCCTCACTGTTGTTAGGGCTGCCTTGTCACCTGCTCTGAAGGCGGAGTCACAGGTCCTCAGCAGCGCACCCACCTCTGCAGTCATCCATGGCTTCTGATTAGTGCCTGTAGTGATGGTCTTGGCCACAGTGACGTCATCGATGCACTTGCTGATGTAGCTAGTCACTGATGCCGTGTACTCCTCTAAGTTGGTAGAGTCGCCATCGGTTGCAGCCTCTCTGAACATGTGCCAGTCAGTGTGCTCAAAGCAGTCATGAAGAGCAGAGATGGCTCCTGCTGACCAGGTTTTCACCTGCTTCTGAACTGGTCTGGAGCAACTGACAAGCGGACTGTATGCTGGGATTAGCATAACAGAGATGTGGTCTGGGGGCGGGGCTCAGCCAGTACATGTTGGGGATGTTTGTGTAAACAAGGTCCAACGTGTTTGCACCATATGCTGATGAATTTCACTTGCAATACCAGAGGAAACAACACACTGGACCATTGCCACACCACTATCAAGAATGCATACCGTACTATTCCACACTCTCACTTCAGGAAGTTTGATCAGCTGGCTGTACTTCTACTCCCTGAGTGTCGGCAGAGACTGAAGACTGCAGCACCAACAGTGAGGACCCAGAAGGTATGGACAAGGGAAGCACAGGAGCGCCTACAGGACTGCTTTGAATCGGTGGACTGTACTGTATTCAGGGATTCATCTTCGAACCTGGATGAGTATGCTGCAGTTGTTATCGACTTCATTAAAACCTGTGTGGATGAGTGTGTGCCCACAAAGACTTACTGTACATTCCCAAACCAAAAGCCATGGATGAACCGGGGAGTACGTCGTCTGCTGAAGGCTAGATCTGTGGCATTCAGGTCTGACAACTCAGGCCAGTACCAGAAAACCAGGTATGATTTGCGGAGGGCTACTTTAAGGGCAAAGAGTCAATTTCGAATGAGGTTGGAGGCGACATCAGATGCAGGGCAACTCTGGCAGGGTCTGCAAGACGTTACTTCCTACAAAGTGAAACCCAATAGCATGAATGCTTCACTACCAGATGAATTCAATGCCTTCTATGCACACATTTAAAGGGAGAACACAACCACAGCTGTGAAGATCCCTGCTGCACCTGATGACCCTGTGATCTCTGTCTCAGAGGCCGATGTTAGACTGAACCCTCGCAGGCAGAAGGTCCCGATGGAATACCTTGTAAGCTCTGAAAACCTGTGCAAACTAATTAGCAGGAGTATTCAAGGATATTTTCAACCTCTGACTGCTATGAGTGTTAGTTCCCACTTGCTTCAAAAAGGCAACAATTATACCAGTGCCTAAGAATAATAATGTGGGCTGCCTTAATGACTATCACCCAATAGCACTCACATTGACAGTGATGAAATACTTTGAGGTTGGTCATGACTAGACTGAACTCCTGCCTCAGCAAGGACCTGGACCCATTGCAGTTTGCCTATTGCCGCAATAGGTTAATGGCAGACACAATCTCAATGGCTCTCCACACGGCTTTAGACCACATGGACAACACAAACACCTACATCAGGATGCTGTTCATCGACTATAGCTCAGCATTTGATACCATCATTCCCACAATTCTGATTGAGATGTAGCAGAAACTGAGTCTCTGTACTACCTCCTGCAATTGGATCCTCGACTTCCTAAATGGAAGACCACAATCTGTGCGGATTGGTGATAACATATCCTCCTCGCTGACGATCAACACTGGTGCACCTCAGGGGTGTGTGCTTAGCCCACTGCTCTACTCTTTATATATCCATGACTGTGTGGCTAGGCATAGCTTAAATACCATCTATAAATTTGCTGATGATATAACCATTGTTGGTAGAATCTCAGGTGGTGAAGAGAGGGCATACAGGGGTGAGATATGCCAGCTAGTGAAATGGTGCTGCAGCAACAACCTGGCACTCAACGTCAGTAAGATGAAAGAGCTGATTGTAGACTTCAGCAAGGGTAAGACGAAGGAGCACATACCAATCGTCATAGTGGGATCAGAAGTCGAGAGAGTGAGCAGCTTCAAGTTCCTGGGTGTCAAGATCTCTGAGGATCTAACCTGGTCCCAACATATTGATGTAGTTATAAAGAAGGCAAGACAGCGGCTGTACTTTATTAGGAGTTTGGAGAGATTTGGCATGTCAACAAATACACTCAAAAACTGCTTTAGATGTACCCTGGAGAACTTTCTGACAGATGCATTATTGTCTGGTACGGGTGGGGGTGGGGGGGGGGGGCTACTGCACAGGATCGAAAGAAGCTGCAGAAGGTTGTAAATCTAGTCAGCTCTATCTTGGGCACTAGCCTACAAAGTACCCAGGACATCTTTAGGGAGTGACCTCTCAGAAAGGAAGCCTCTATTATTAAGGCACCCAGGGCATGCCTTTTTCTCACTGTTACCATCAGGTAGGAGATACAGAAGCCTGAAGGCACATACTCAGTGATTCAGGAACAGCTTCTTCCCCTCTGCCATCCAATTCCTGAATGGACATTGAATCTTTGGACACTATCTCACTTTTTAAAAAAAAAAATACAGTATTTCTGTTTTTGCACTTTTTAAAATCTATTCAATATACGTAATTGATTCACTTGTTTATTTATTATTATTTTTAATTTTATTTATTTCTCTCTGCTAGATTATGTATTGCATTGAACTGCTACTGCTAAATTAACAAATTTCACGTCACATGCCAGTGATAATAAACTTGATTCTGATGTCAGAGTCTCAAAAAATGAGCGACTCTGTCATGTTTTAAGTTACTTTTTTGGGATGTGGACATTGCTCAGTATTATTGTCACTTCCTAATTGCCCATGACCAGAATGCCTTGTTAAATCATTCCACATTGCTGCAACCTGGACAGCAGATTGCGACCTTGAGCGAAACTAGTAAACCAGAGGGTTTTTTCTAATGACTATCATTATTACAAAGACCAGCCTTACCTCTTTCTCCTTTCTTTCCAGAGCATCACGTTCTGCTTGCAGCTGTGTTTGAAGTGTACTATCCCCTTTGACTTCTAAGGTAACCAGTGGTTTTCTTTCTTCAATCTTTTTAATGGCAATAATAAATTAGAATATATTTGCTTACAATAACACATTACAGTCATATCTGCATGGAGCAATATAGATACCATAATATTTTCCTGCAAGAAAAGATTTTGTCACCCAAGTCGTCCATTCAAAATAACTCACTTGTACAGCCTATTTTCTTGAATCTCAGAACTTAGTCATAAACATACCATGTTATTGTTGCATAGATAGAAAATTATGAATATAATTTGTTGGTAAATATGATAGGCAAATACATTCTGTACAGGGCATTAAATTTTTTCTTTGTTCTAGTTTGTTCATATTTTCGGATGTAGCAAACAATTGATTACATTTCTTCTCAATCTTGCCTTGGAAACCTCTCCATGCAAGTTACTCCTTAAGCACCAGCCAATTGTACGGGCTTTTTCTGTACTGCCTCCAACAGACCAATAAGTGCTTTGAAATCATTAGACCAGTGGATATTGTGCTTCAGATTTGATCACAACAGTATCTATTTCTAAAATAGTCACTTTGGATTTATACCCTTTCTGATGGGCTCTAAAATGATTACTTATGTTGCAACAATCAAAACTATTAAAAAGTTAATAAGAATTTGTCACACCTAATAAGTCCATCTATAATCAACTCATGACCTGATCATCTATGACATTGGTGCAGAGCAATTCCTATTTCAGTATTTTGATTTTTCTGTTCTATTCTTCTTTGGTCAATATAGTTCTTCATAATAATAATAATAGGTGTTGGTGCATGGCCAAGTGGCTAAGGCATTGGTCTCGTGATCTGAAGGTCGCTAGTTTGAGCCTCAGCTGAGGCAGCATGTTGTGTCCTTGAGCAAGGCACTTAACCACCCATTGCTCTGTGACGACACCAGTGCCAAGCTGTACTGGCCCTAGTGCCCTTCCCTTGGACAACATTGGTGGCGTGGAGAGGGGAGACTTGCAGCACGGGCAACTGCCGGTCTTCCATACAACCTTGCCCAGGCCTGCCCCCTGGAAACCTTCCAAGGCGCAAATCCATGGTCTCATGAGACTAATGGATGCCTATTATAATAATAATAATAACTGGTGGCATACATCATCAGAAGCTGTACTATGGGTGGCATATCTTCAAGAGTTTGAAATGTGACAATGTATAATATTGAAGCCTCTCTCAGCATGAGTCAGGTATACAGTAAACTGACCCCCAGAAAGAAAGATGAAATTAGAACATATAAAACCGCAAGTTTAGACTCTCAAGGATACTACCTGAGCCATGTTCACACATTCCTTTGAACTTAGCTTAAAAATCAAAAATAGTAGTACCTTTTGTAAGGGGTAAGTGGTACTGATCAATGCTTGCTCCAGTTCCCTGACTCTGTTTTCCAGTTTATCGATTTCTTCATTCCGTTCTTGCACATCTCTCTGAAGCTGCTCTTTGGCAAGCAGAAGTTCGCTACATCGGTCAGTCTTGTCTTTTAACTGATCAGTCAGATGGTCCATCTACCAAAAGCATGATACTTGTTAGTTTTTCTTATTTTATAAGTCTGAATTAATTAAAATTTAAAAAAACACCAAGTTCAGAATTATTATTAAAATATGGATGCTGAAGAACACACAAATAAATCACCTTAAATAGTACTCCAGTAATCTGATATTTCGGCCAGAATTTCATGAAAAATATGATTTGTGACTTATAATCATAAATTACATTATCTCATGCCCCTAGCTACCTATTGTGCATATACTCCAAAACTGCCTCAAAAATTGCTCAAATCTCTGAATAAGCATGTAGCCAGCACAGTAGTTTAGTGGTTAGCACAATGCTTTACAGACCTAGTAAACCAGGTTCAATTCCCAGCACTGTCCAGTAAGAAGCTCGTACATTCTCCCTGTGACCACTTGGGTTTCTTCCAGGTGTGCCAGTTTTTGTTCCCAATGTACTGGTTGGTAGGTTAATGGGTCATGGTAAATTGTCCTGTGATTAAGCTTGGATTAAATCATGGGTTTCTGGCTGGTGCTGCTCAAAGGGCCAGATGGGACTGTGCTAACAATTTTTTAAATGGTAGTGCCAAACACTTTCACATCTGCATTATTAGGCAGTTGAATCATCTTAAACTGCAGAATTTCAAAATTCTAAAAGCTTCACTGCATTGAATTTCACCACTGGCACACAGTTCAGTTATGGTCACTATTTATTCCTGTATTTACAACACAACATCATGACTTCAGCAGTATGAGGAGACAGAAGTACATGGCTGGAAATGGACTGTTAGCTAAGAAATAAGTTACAAGTTAAAACGTGGGAACTGGGTAGAAATATTCATCTATTTGCATGACTTTTTAAAAACATGTTATTGAACTAAGGTAACTAAAATGATTTAGAAGCTATACATTTTTAACTTTAAGGCACATGGAAAACAGGTTGAACTGGCTAACTGGATCCCAAAACTGGCTTGGTGATATGAAGCAGAAGGTTCCTGGAAGGATGTTTCACTGATTTCAGGAATTGGGGCTGAAACTCTTGCTGTTTGTGATATATATTAACAACTTGGATGTGAACATTGGAGGAATGATTAGTAAGTTTGCAGATGAATAATAATTGGTGGAGTTCTAGATAGTGAAGAAACTTGTCTCGAGCCACAACAGGATATTAGATCAGATGGAAAGCTGGGTGGAGCCTTGGCCGGTGAACTTCATCCAGGTAAGTGTGAAATGATGCATTTTAGAAAATCAAGCAGGGGAAGTAATAGGAAATGTTGATGAACAAAGGGATGTGGGCCGAAACAGACTTGCTTTCGTAGATTAAGGCACAGAATATGAAAGTTGGGAGTTATGTTACAAATTTACAAAACATTGCCTACACTGCATGTGAAGAATTGCATGCACTCTGATCTCCATAATAGAGGAAGGATGCGGCTGCGCTGGAGAAAATGGCAGAGGAGATTTATCAGGATGGGAGGGCTTGATTTATGAGGAGAGGTTGAATGGGATGCACCTATTTTCCCTGGAGCAAAGGGCATTGGTTTAAAGTGAGAAGGAGTTTTAAAAGGTATTTGAGAGGAATTTATTTTGATAACTGGAATTCTAAGGAGGTAGTGGAATCTGATATAATCACTACATCTGAGAAATATTTTGATACGTACTTGAATAAGAAAGACATAGATGAATATGGGCCTAATCAATGTTCCCTCTAAGGTGTACACGCATCAACGTTCCCTCTAAGGTGTACACGCACATCTTGTACTACTAGCGCACAGAAGAATTTAAACTGCGTTCAAAATATTGCCACTCTGTATGTCATTGGCACGTTTTGTGTATTTCAGGATCACATTTCCTTTTCCAGTTTCTGATGCGGACCGTGTTGACAACGTGGTGTTTTTGATGATCTGTCTGCAGATTTTAGAACTGGCTGATTTATAATGTTTTTATTGAAGACATTATGTTGATTTCCAAAGAAGCAAAGGGCACGAACCGCAAAAGAACTGCTAATTCATTGAAAGTAGAATGGCTCAATGAAACAGTTGAAACTACTGCACCGGAAGCTCATGAGGTCAGGAATGTGCAGCTATGAGAAATATTTATATACAATATAGAAACTGGTGTTACCTGTGTGTATTGCCATGATGCAAAAGTTGCTGGAGAATTTGCAAGTGGGAAGAAGTGGAGTGATATTTGGAAACTTGACTTTTAAAAAGTGTAATTTTAGCAAGCAAATCACAGATGGATGGTGTGCAAAAGCTCTGGCGAGAAAATCCTTCATTACCCGCTATAGACCTACTACACATGTTGTGAAAGTGCAGATGAATGAGAGTAAAAACAATCAGACCCAGAGGAGATCAGAGTTCTTATTGACAGTTATTTTAATTCTTTTAAACAACGAACAACAAACCGGACTTGGTAGTTTATTATCCTTAGAATAGCTTCAGGTTTACTTCCACTTAAAAATTCAGTGTGCACATGTTGTTGTCACTGAGCAAAAAAATTGCACAGCACAAGATATTTGTGCTCACTGGTCATTACAAGTTAGAGGGAACATTGGGCCTAATGTAGGCAAATGGGATTAATGCAGATGGACAAAAACGTCATCAAGAATGTGAGAGGCCCATTATTCCATTTAGAGTAATACAAATGTAATAATCTAAACAAAAACCAAGCATTGGTTAGAAGCTCAGTATCTAAATTCCTTATCTTTAACTGAAGGTAGATAGATGGTTTTTTGTAGCAGTGGAGGAAAAGAGGATAAGATGTTGATAAATGCAGCTGCAACACAAAGATTCCTACTGATCTCTAGGAAAACATTAACTATTTAAGTTACCTCTCTACTTCTTTGGTCATTGTTGGATTGGAGCCTTTGGGGAGTTTTCAGTTGCTGCTCCAATTTCAATATCTCTTGCTGAAACACATCTCGCTCCTGTTCACGGTCTATCGCTTGTTCCTATATCAAAATACAGGAATAAAACTTTTGACATTTAACAATGTAGAACAATGCATGTATAAAAGCAGGTGCTCATTTCATGGGAATATAACTACTAATTTGACTAACAAATTTAATTGAATTTCCAGTTTCATTCAATAAAACGTAAGATTCTGTAAAAGGCACATACAATAACACCTATTTGCTGTGAGGTTATTAGTAAAAGTGGGCATCATTAATGTGCATTGTATAATGGCTGATATAAAATGGTATTTACAACTTTGTAGTACAAATCAAAATTATTTAAAGAAATTAACATGCAGTGTGAATTTAGCTTTTAGCTACTGCATTATCAATTACAAAAAAAATCAGACTTGAGACAGAAGTGTATAGACTTTTAAAGAAAACAGCTAACAGTGATCCCTGAAGTCACATCATTAAATTCTAAATATAAAAGCATTTGTTGCTATATATTTCAAATTTGCTCACATTGAATAGGTGGCAAACACTTTCCCTTGATGTGAAATGAGGCTAAGAAATCATTATTCCTTATAGCAAACACTAAACTAATTGTGGTGAATTACAGTGGTGCTATATCTCTAAATAGGCGGGTTGAAATTTACTAAACTTGCTTGCAGTTTTAAGCAGGTAATTAAAAGTACAATTAATCATAATAATTGCAGAGGAAATAACTCAGTGAATAAACTAAATAGAAATTACAAGCATTGGGACTAATCTTACGCAAATAAGATCCAGAGAATTCTTGTTTACAATTAAATGTGAATACATTTGCTCAGTATTTGCTTCCTAGTTGGAAGAACTGTGGCTGTGATGCACTGCCAGAAACTTAAATCGTGAGTACCAAGAAACTGGCAGCTAAATGCAAAATAGTCTGCCTGAGTTACTAGATCAGCTGGGGCAATGAAAAAAACATGATTCCTTTTCATTCAGCAAGATGTCAGGCAAGTAAGAACGAGAAGACAATGCAATGTTAGTGCAGTCTGTGATTGACTCTGAAAAGCACTTGTAATATGGAAGAAGCTGGCGCACTGGAAGTGGCCCGCAATAACAAGGTCAAGATTTTGCAATAACAGAAAATGGAGAAAAATCCTGGATGGCAGAGATCAATGGGAAAAGCAGTCAAGTTAATATTTCATGTCACTGGCCTCTCATCAGAATGGGAAAAAATAGAGTAAAGCAAGTTTTAGGATGCAAAGAAATGGGGATGGGGGGGGTGGGAGAGAAAGCATGAATGAAAGAAAATATCTACGGTCGGTTTAAATGTAGAAGAGATTCTGTGATAGGTTTAAATGTAGAAGAGATTAAATGGCACAGGTGAGAATGCTGGAAGGAACAAAAGGGGAAAACTAATTATCTGAAATAATTGGACTCAATGTTGTTACCACGCTGCTAATGATAAGGTGCTGCTTCAGATCTTCTGTATCAGAGCCAGTGTGTGTCATCCATCTGGATTTACTTAAGAGTTTCAATAGCAACATTTTTTGTGTTATCAAAATATCAAAATTTCCAAGATGGCAGAAGCAATGGTTTTACTTTTCCGAAACTTTCAAGATTTGCAAAATGGTTCAGTTACAGTTGAAAGAAAAAGTTTGTGAACCCTTTGCAATTACCTGTTTTTCTGCATAATCACTCATAAAAGGTGGCCTAGTCTTCATCTAAGACACAATAATAGATAAACACGATCTGCCTAAACTAATAGCACACAATTGTCATTATTGGACATAATGTTTAATCATTCACAGTCCAGGCGGGAAAAGTATGTGAACCCTTGTATTTAATAACTGGTAGAACCTCCTTTAGCAGTAATAACTTCCACCAAACATTTTCTGTAGCTGCTGATCAGATTTGCACAATGGCAAGGAGGAACTTTAGACCATTACTCCATACAAAATTGTTTCAGTTCATCAATATTTCTGGAATACCTTGCATAAGCAGCTCTTTTCAGGTCATGCCACAGCATCTCAATTGGGTTATGCTCTGGACACTGACTTGGCCATACCAAATCACAAATTTTCTTCTTTTTAAACCATTCTGTTGTTGATTTACTCATCTTTCAGATCATTCTCTTGTTGCATTATCCAACTTCTATTAAGCTTCATGGACTGCTACCCTGACATTCTCATGTAAAATGTCTTGATACAATTTTTAATTCATTATTCCAATGATAGCAAGCTGTCCAAACCTTGAAGAAGCAAAGCAGCCCCAAATCCTGATCCTCCTTCCACCTTGCTTCACAGTTGGGATGAGCTTTTGGAGTTAGTGTGCAGTGCCCTTTTTCCTCCAAACATAGCACTGTACACTTCTGGCAAAAAGTTCAACTTTTGTCTCATCTGTCCACAGAACATTGTCGCAGAAGTGTTGTAGAACATCCAGGTAGTCTTTTGCAAACTTGAGGTGTGCAGCAATGTTTTTTTTGGAGAGCAGTGGTTTCTTCCGTGGTGTCCTCCGTGGTGTCCTTCCATGAACACCATTCTTGTTCAGTGTTTTTCTTATAGTGGACACATGAACCAAGACTTTAGCAAGTTCTAGAGATTTCTGCAGGTCTTTTGCTGTTACCCTTGGGTTCTTTTTCACCTACTTCAGCATTGAACATTGTGCTCTTGGTGTGATCTTTGCAGGACGCCTACTTCTAGGGAGAGCAGCAACGTACTGAGCTTCCTCCATTTGTAGACAACTTCTCTTACTGTGGACTGATGAACACTCAGGTCTTTAGAAAAGCTTTTGTAGCCTTTTCCAGCTTCATGCATCTCTACAATTCTTCTCCTAAGGTCCCCTGAAAGTTGTTTTGACCGAGGCATGGCACACATAAACAGATCTTTCTTGAGAAGAGCAGGCTCTGTCAGTAACCTGACTCTGCGTATCTTTTTTATATGCCAGGGCACCTCTACAACCCACAGCACCAATCTCATCTTATTGACTGGAACACCTGACTCAAAGAACTTTTGTAGAAGGTATTACCCCAGAGGTTCACATACTTCTTTGAACTTAGACTGTAATTGTTTAAATGGTGTACTCAGCATTGACAAGAAGCACAATTGTTTGTGTGTTATTAGCTTAGGCAGATTGTGTTTGTCTATTATTGTGACTTAAATGAAGATCAGACCACATTGTATGAGTAATTAATGCAAAAAGCCATGTAATTGCAAAGGGTTCACAAACTTTTTCTTGCAACTGTATATAGAATTAAATAAATGTAACCATTTTATTATAAAAAGGAGGAATATATTAAGCAGGAAACTACAGGGCAGTTAGATTAACATTTCTCCAAAAAAATTATAAACCATCAATAAAGAAATTACAGCAAGGAAATTAGAAACATTCATAGTAATCAGGCAAAATCAATATCAATTTCTGAAAGGAATATTATGTTTAACAAATGTCAAGTCGTAATGAAGTAGTACTATGTACTGTGGATGAAGGGATACTGGTGAATGTACTAAACCTGGAGTTCCAGAAGTTATTTGATATGCAGCAGCAAAGGCCTTGCAGAATGTTGGAGGTAACTCATTAATGAAGGTGAAAAGCAGGAAACAATTGTTACAAATGCAGCAAAAACAAACTGCTGGAGGAGCTGTGATTCATGCAAAATCTGTGGGAGGAAAGACATTACTGATGTTCCAGGTCAAGTCTTCAATCTCTTCATTATAAACAGGTCTTTGTCCGGTTGGATAGAGTGAAGATATGCAAAAGAGATCAACGGTAATTTTGTAATTTTATTTAAGTGGCCTGGATGAAGGCACAAAAGGCAAATTCTTGGATCATTGGGATCTATTTTGGGGGAGGTATGACTTATACAAAAAAGATGGGCTACACCTGAACTCAAAGGGTACTAATATCCTGGCAGAATTGTTTAATATAGCTGTTAGGGAGGGTTTGAACTAAGTTGGCGGGGGGAAGGAAACCAGGGTATTAGGGTCGAGGAAGAGGGAAATAGAAATAAGTCAAAGATACTGTGCAGCAAAGATGGTAAGAAGGACAGGCAGGTGAATAGACAGGATAATTTGCTGTGCAATGGAAATATAGCAAAATCGGCAACAGATACTAATCTAAATGTACTGTACTTAAATGCATGCAGCATTAGAAATAAAGTGGATGACCTTGTTGTACAGCTACAGGTTAAAAGATATGACATTGTGGCCAGCACCGAGTCATGGATATATGATGGATGTGATTGGGAGATGAATGTCCAAGGATACACAGTGTATAGGAAAGATAGGAAGGTAGGTAAAGGGGGTGGCGTGGCCCTGATGGTAAACAACGATATCAAATCACTAGAAAGAAGGGACATAGGATCAGAAAAGGTAGAATCCTTATGGGTCGAGTTAAGAAACGGCAAGGGTAAAACAACACTAATAGCAGTTATATACAGGCCTCCAAACAGCAGCTAGGATGTGGACTACAAGTTGTAGCTGGAAATAGAAAAAGCGTGTCAGAAGGAAAATGTCAAGATAAGTATGGGGGGATTTTAATATGAAAGTGGATTGGGGAAGTCAGGAAGGTACTGGATCTCAGGAGAGGGAGTTTGTAGAATGCTTACGGGATGGCTTTTTGGAGCAGCTTGTCCAGAAGCCCACCAGGGGATCGGCCATTTTGGATTGGGTGCTGTGTAACGAACCTGAGACGATTAGGGGGCTGGAGGTAATGGAACCCCTTGGAAGTAGTGATCATAATATGATTGAGTTCAGTTTCAAATTTAAAAAGGAGAAGCTGGTATCAGGTGTATCGATATTTCAGTGGAACAAAGGAAATTACAGTAGTACGAGAGAGGAACTGGCCCAAGTCGATTGGAAAAGTAAGCTAGATGGAGGGACGGCAGAGCAGAATTGGATGAAATTCCTACAAGAAATAAGGAAAGTGCAGGAAAAAAGAAAATCACAAATGGAAAAACGGCACAAATGTGGCTAACGAGAGAGGTTAAGGCTAAAATAAAAGCAAAAGAGACGGCGTACAAGGAAGCAAAAATTAGTGGGAAAACTGAGGACTGGACAACATTTAAAAACTTACAGAAGGAAACTAAGAAAGAAATTAGGAAAGAAAAGATGAATTATGAAAGGAAGTAGGACCGATTGAAAATGATGCTGGAAAAGTTATAATGGGTAACAAAGAGATGGCAGAGGAACTAAATGAGTATTTTGCATCAGTCTTCACAGTGGAAGACATTAGCAACATACCTGATAGCCAGAGGTCTCAGGGAATAGAATTAGGTACAGTCAAGATTACTAGAGAGAAAGTGCTTGGGAAGCTAAATGGACTAAGAATAGATAAGTCTCCCGGACCGGATGCACCCATGGGTTCTGAAGGAGGTGGCTTTGGAGATTGTGGAGGCATTGGAAATGATCTTCCAGGAATCAATAGACTCTGGCATGGTTCCGGAGGACTAGAAGGTCGCAAACGTAGTTCTGCTGTTTAAGAAAGGAGGGAGGCAGCAAAAAGAAAATTACAGACCTATTAGTCTGACATCGGTAGTTATAAAGTTCTTGGGAGTCGATCCTCAAGGACGAGGTTATGAAATACCTCGAGGTGCATGACAAGATAGGCCCAAGCCAGTGTGGTTTCATGAAGGGAAGATCCTGACTCACCAACCTATTGGAATTTTTTGAGGTAATCTCAAATAAGATTGACAAAGGAGAGGCTGTGGATGTTGTGTATTTGGATTTTCAAAAGGCGTTCGATAAGGTGCCGCATAAGAGGCTGCTTAATAAGATGAGAGCCCATGGAATTATAGGAAAGATATTGAAATGGGTGGAGCATTGGCTGATAGGCAGTAAGCAAAGGGTGGGAATAAAGGGATCCTATTCTGATTGGTTGCCGGTTACTAGTGGTGTTCCGCAGGGGTCGGTGTTGGGGCCGCTTCTTTTTACAATGTATATCGATGACTTAGATCATGGATTAAATGGTTTTGTGGCTAAGTTTGCAGATGACACCAAGATAGGTGGAAGAGCAGGAAGGGTTGAAGAAACAGAAAGGTTGCAGAGAGACTTGGTCAGTTTAGGAGAGTGGGCAAAGAAATGGCAGATGAGATACAATGTTGAGAAATGTATGGTTGTACATTTTGGAAGAAGAAATAATCCAGCAGATTATTATTTAGATGGGGAGAAAATTCAAAAATCGGAAGTGCAAAGGGACTTGGGGTCCTCGTGCAGGATACCCTAAAGGTTAATCACCAGGTTGGATTGGCAGTAAGGAAAGCGAATGCTATGTTGGCATTCATTTCAAGAGGAGTAGTGTATAAGAGTAAAGAGGTGTTGATGAGGCTCTGTGGGGCACTGGTGAGACCTCATTTGGAATACTGTGTGCAGTTTTGGGCCCCCTATCTTAGAAGGGATATACTGATGTTGGAGAGAGTTCAGAAAAGATTTACAAGGATGATTCCTGGAATGCAGGGGCTAACATATGAGGAGCGTTTGTCGGCTCTTGGACTGTATTCATTAGAGTATAGAAGAATGAGACGGGATCTCATAGAAACATTTTGAATGTTGAAAGGGTTGGACAGAGTAGATGTGGAAAGGCTGTTTCCCTTGGTGGGTGAGTCCAGGGCAAGAGGCCACAGTCTTAGAATTAGAGGGTACCCATTTGAAACAGAGATGAGGAGAAATTTTTTTAGCTAGAGGGCCGTGGACTTATGGAATTCGTTGCCACATACAGCTGAGGACGCTCGATCATTGAGGGTGTTTAAGGAGGAGATTGATAGGTATCTAATTAGTCAGGGTATCAAGGGATATGGGGAAAAAGCCAGAAATTGGAACTAGATGGGAGAATAGCATAGCTCATGGTGGAGTGGCGGAGCAGACTTGATGGGCCAAATGGCCTACTTAAGCTCCTTTGTCTTGTGATTTTGTGATAATTGATAAATTTGCCAGCTGCACCTTAATGGCAGAAAAGAGGACATAAAAACATGGCAGAAGAGGGAAAATGTGGAACGGCCCCAAGCTTCTTGGAGATTATTAAGCAGAGTACGATTTGGTTAGAGGAAAAAATACATCACATTATAAAAATGGTGAGATTTTCATGTCCTTGTGAATGATTTTGTAAGTAATCGGAAGGGGTAGAGAAGCAGGATCTTTGTCCTATGGTGGAAAAGTCTAAACTAAAGTCTAAAGTGAGAGGGAAGAAACTTAAAGGAGATCTGTAATGTAAGTCCTTCCACACAGGGATTGGTGGTTACATGGAATGAGCTGACAGAGAAAATGATAGAGCCAGGTACAGATATAGCAATTAAAAGGCATTGGGATTGGTACTTGGATAGAAAAGACAGGGGGATATGTGTTAGAGTTACTTTTGGGTTTAGGTCATTTTCATTTAGCTTTGGCTACCAGTCTTCTGTTCCTTTGTAATGTATTGTGAATTCATTTTGGGACAATGCATTCCTAAAAGCTGTGGATCCCAGTCCAGACACTGCTGGCATCTGTGGGATGGATGCAAATCAGAACATGTGAAATTTGTATGTAGTTTCAAAAGAAAGCATTGTCTATACTTTGTAAATATGGAATTGTCCTTTGTGTTTAGCACATAAATATCAAGCCCCATGTTGGGCCTGCAGACCTTTCCACCGAAAGCGTCTCCATATGATGCCTGCTGTACCTTGTTTTGTCGAGTAGAAAAGCTGCTTTGTATCCACCAGTAATTCTTTCCGGTGATTTCATTCACACAACAACAATATGGACCTAATATAAACCAATAATATTAAGAAAAGTTTGGATAGACTGAGCATGTATCCACTAGGGTTCCAAGGAGTGAAGGAGGACTTGATGGACATTAAATATCCAATGGGTATTAAATGTCCCTCCAGAGAGGATGTTTCTTCCTGTGGTTGAATCTAAAATTAGGCAGACACTGTTTAAAAATAAAAATTAAAATTAAGATATGGATTTTTCTTCTCTCATGACGGTTGTGAATCTTTAGAATTCTCTTCATCAAACGGTGGTGAAAGTAGCATATCACAGTCATAGCCAGACAGCATGGAAACATGCTGTTCAGCCCACCATGTCCAGTCTGACCAATGGGCACCCATCCTATTAATCCCATCTAGACACATCTTGATTTCTGTTAGCAGCTGGCACAGGGTCTGGCCCTGTGGCTCAGAAGGGTAGGGAAAGGAAGAGGAAGGTAGTAGTAAGAGGGGACCTTATAGTTAGGGGGTCAGACAGGTGATTCTGTGGATGCAGGAAAGAAACACGAATGGTAGTTTGCCTCCCAGGAGCCAGGGTCCAGGATGTTCCAGATTGCGTCCAAGATATCCTGTGGGGGAAGGGAGAACAACCAGAGTCGTGGTACATATTGGTATCAATGACATAGGTAGGAAAAGGGAAGAGGTCCTGAAAAAAAGAGTACAGGGAGTTAGGAAGTAAGTTAAGAAGCAGAACCACAAAGGTAGTAATCTTGAGATTACTGCCTATGCCACACGACAGTGAGAATAGGAATAGAATGAGGTGGAGGATAAATGTGTAGCTGAGAGATTGGAGCAGGGGACAGGGAATCAGATTTCTGGATCATTGGGACCTCTTCTGGGCAGGTGTGACCTGTCCAAAAAGGACAGGTTGCACGTGAATCCCAGGGGGACCAATATCCTGGCGGGAAGGTTTGCTAAGGCTACTGGGGAGAGTTTAAACTAGAATCGTTGGGGGGTGGGAACCAAACTGAAGAGACTGCGGAAGAGGAGGCTGGCTCACAAATAGTGAAAGCTTGTAAACAGTGCGAGACGGAGGATAGGCAGGTGATAGAGAAGGGACGCGCTCAGACCGAAGGTTTGAGATGCGTCTACTTTAACGCAAGGTGTGTTGTGATCAAAGCGGATGAGGTTAGAGGGTGGATCAGTACTTGAAGATATGATGTGGTGGCCATTACAGAGACTTGGATGGCTCAGGGACAGGAATGGTTACTTCAAGTGCCGGGATTTAGATGTTTCAGAAAGGACAGGGAGGGAGGCAAAAGAGATGGGAGCATGGCACTGTTGATCAGAGATAGTGTCACGGCTGCAGAAAAGGTGGATGCCATGGAGGGATTGTCTACGGAGTCTCTGTGGGTGGAAGTTAGGAACAGGAAGGGGTCAATAACTTTACTGGGTGTTTTTTATAGGCCCCCCAATACTAACAGGGATATCAAGGAGCAGATAGGCAAACAGATCCTGGAAAGCTGTAAGAATAACACCTAAAGCAAGGGGTTTAGATGGGGTGGAGTTTGTTAGGTGTGTTCAGGAAGGTTTCTTGACACAATATGTAGATAAGCCTACAAGAGGAGAGGCTGTACTTGATTTGGTATTGGGAAATGAACTTGGTCAGGAGCCAGCTCTCTCAGTGGGAGAGCATTTTGGAGATAGTGATCATAATTCCATCTCCTTTACCACAGCATTGTAGAGAGATAGGAACAGACAAGTTAGAAGAGTGTTTAATTGGGGAATTATGAGGCTATCAGGCAGGATATTGGAAGCTTAAATTGGAAACAGATGTTCTCAGGGGAAAAGTACAGAAGAAATGTGGCAAACGTTCAGGGGATATTTGTGTGGAGTTCTGCATAGCTATGTTCCAATGAGACAGGGAAATTATGGTAGGGTACAGGAACCATGGTGTACAAAGGCTGTAATAAATCTAGTCAAGAAGAAAAGAAAAGCTTACAAAAGGTTCAGAGAGCTAGGTAATGTTAGAGATCTAGAAGATTATAAGTCTAATAGAGGGAGCTTAAGAAGGAAATTAGGAGATCCAGAAGGGGCCATGAGAAGGCCTTGGCGGGCAGGATTAAGGAAAACCCCAAGGCATTCTATAAGTATGTGAAGAGCAAGAGGATAAGACGTGAAAGAATAGGACCTATCCAGTGTGAGAGTGGGCAAGTGTGTATGGAACCGGAGGAAACAGCAGAGGTACTTAATGGATACTTTACTTCAGTATTCACTATGGGAAAGAATCTTGGTGATTGTAGAGATGACTTGCAGCAGACTGAAAAGCTTGAACATGTAGATATTAAGAAACAGGATGTGCTGGAGCTTTTGGAAAGCATCAAGTTGGATAAGTCTCCGGGACCGGATGAAATGTACCCCAGGCTACTGTGGGAGGTGAGGGAGGAGATTGCTGAGCCTCTGGCGATGATCTTTGCACCATCAGTGGGAATGGGAGAGGTTCCAGAGGATTGGAGCATTGCAGATGTTGTTCCTTTATTCAAGAAAGGGAGTAGAGAAAATTATAGACCAGTGAGTCTTACCTCAGTGGTTGGTAAGCTAATGGAGAAGATTCTGAGAGGCAGGATTTATGATCATTTGGACAGGCATAATATGATTAGGAATAGTCAGCATGGCTTTGTCAAAGGCAGGTCGTGCCTTACGAGCCTGACTGAATTTTTTGAGAATGTGACTAAACACATTGATGAAGGAAGAGCAGTAGATGTAGTGTATATGGATTTCAGCAAGGCATTTGATAAGGTACCCAATGCAAGGCTTATTCGGAAAGTAAGGTGGCATGGGATCCAAGGGGACATTGCTTTGTGGATCCAGAACTGGCTTGCTCACAGAAGGCAAAGAGTGGTTGTAGACAGATCATATTCTGCATGGAGGTTGGTCAACAGTGGAGTTCCTCAGGGATCTGTTCAGGGACCCTTACTCTTCGTAATTTTTATAAATGACCTAGATGAGGAAGTAGAGGGATGGGTTAGTAAGTTTACTGATGACACAAAGGTTGGAGCTGTTGTGGATAGTGTGGAGGGCTGTCAGAGGTTACAGTGGGACATTGATAGGATGCAAAATGGGGCTGAGAAGTGGCAGATGGAGTTCAACCCAGATAAGTGTGAAGTAGTTCATTTTGGTAGGTCAAATATCATGGCAGAATATAGTATTAATGGTAAGACTTGGCAGTGTGGAGGATCAGAGGGATCTTGGGGTCCGAGTCCATAGGACACTCAAAGCAGTTGCGCAGGTTGACTCTGTGGTTAAGAAGGCATACAGTGTATTAGCCTTCATCAATTGTGGAATTGAATTTAGGAGCCAAGAGATAATGTTGCAGCTATATAGGACCCTGGTCAGATCCCACTTGGAGTACTGTGCTCAGTTCTGGTCACCTCACTACAGGAAGGATATGGAAGCCACAGAAAAGGTGCAGAGGAGATTTACAAGGATGTTGCCTGGATTGGCAGCATGCCTTACGAGAATAGGTTGAGTGAACTCGGCCTTTTCTCCTTGCAGCGACGGAGGATGAAAGGTGACCTGATAGAGGTGTATAAGATGATGAGAGGCATTGATCGTATAGATAGTCAGAGGCTTTTTCCCAGGGCTGAAATGGTTGCCATAAGAGGACACAGGTTTAAGATGCTGGGGAGTAGGTACAGAGAAGATGTCAGGAGTAAGTTTTTTTTACTCAGAGAGTGGTGAATGCATGGAATGGGCTGCCGGCAACGGTGGTGGAGGCGGATACGATAGGGTCTTTTAAGAATCTTTTGGATAGGTACATGGAGCTTAGAAAAATAGAAGGCTATAGGTAAGCCTAGTAATTTCTAAGGTAGGGACATGTTCAGCACAACTCTGTGGGCCGAAGGGCCTGTATTGTGCTGTAGGTTTTCTATGGTTCTAAAACGCTGCTTTCACCATGCTTTCAGGCAGAATATTCCAGGTGCTTTCTCGGTTACATCCTGAGGAGTAGATCCTCAAATTCCCATTTTAAATATCTTAAAGGCAGAGGTTGAAAAATACTTGATAAACAAAGAATGGTTGATTAGAATGAGGCCTGCTTTGACACCTAATTTATATCTGCCTGTTTAAACCAATCTGATCCTTAGAAACATTTATATTTTTCAGCAGATTCACAGATGGAGGACAGAGTGCCTTAACTTTCTATGTCATTCTGCAGCCAGACACCTTGATACATTTTTTTGTGAAGAACATATTTAGCCTACAAACATTCTCACACAAACTGTACTGTCTCAAAATACTGAATTATAATCACAAAAAGCAAAAGCATACATACATCCAAGAATTTTCTGTTTTTCTCCAACTGTTTTTCCAGAGCCAAGATCTGTTGCTGTAGATCCAAAATCTCAGCATTCTTTTCCTGTTCCATCTCCACTGTCATGTTCACCTGTTCCTCTAATTCACTTTCGAGCATTTTCACCTGTTTAGTGAGGTCATTCTGTTCTTTCTCTGCCTGACGTTGCACGTCTCGTTTTTCTTTCATTAGTTTTTCTGTTTCCTCCAGAAATTCTGCTTATGAAGTAAAAGCACATCAGTTGGCGGGTTTGAAATAGCTAGGTAGGCCCTGTAAGCAGCTCCAAGATTCTTGTCTCTCTAAAGGAGTCTCCAAAAGCCTTGATAAACCTTCCCCATCACCTACCTCCATAGCAAACATGAAGAACCACAACCATGAGAAGCCACTTATGTAATCAATTGTTAAATAGTGCAGAAATTTTGAAAAGGCAGGATCACATTAGTTATGCAACTTATACAATGCAGCTGATATGAATCCAATGCCAACCATCATCTTTTTAAAAAATATTAAACTGGTTAATTTGGTTCATCACTGAATCTTCACTCTTGCATTTTATCAGTCCTAAAAAAGATAATGCAGAAAGTGGCACTTAAGCTATTGTCTCGTTTACCACTTTGAGAAATGTTTCAGTTTGTTTTATAACTTTACCATATTAAACTGATGATATTGAGAACTGAAATTGATGTAGATGAGCACAACATGGATTTGACTTTTAAGTTATAGTAACATTAAAAAAAGTCATAGAATTTCATTCTCAGTGATCTGTGCCAGGCTCACTTACAGCAACAGCTTTGCCTTTTCCCTACTTTCGAAATTAAGTGTCACTGTAGCCAAAGGGGCTATGCTTCTTATGTTGAAATCAAAATCTAACTTGAGCATATTCATTCAGCAAAAGTTATCAGACAATTTGTTTTTTTTTTGTCTGTATTAAATGCTTCAAATGATTTTTTTTTTAAAAAGATGAGTTGTTTTTCTTAGGGATTCACTTTGCAACAAATAGTTAATAGGATGACATGCTTATCTTAATCACTTAAAGTATGCTTCAACAAATCAAAACTTGCTGTAATGTGTTATTTGATTTGAAAGTTGTTATAGATTAATAGATAGCGAAAAAAACCAAGCAACCAGCCAAAAAAAAACTGAAATTAGTATAACTCAATTTTCCAAATGTGCACGATCCGATTGCAGACTGGCCATGCAGTATACAAACACACCTGCTTCTGGTGCTGCACCTGCAGCTTCAACCTGGCCTAGGAGAACAAAAAAGCACAGTAATTCAGATGCTATAAAGCTTTTGACTTAAATATGGTGAGTTCATGGAAAGTATAGCAAAGAGTTTTGTAAAATGAATTTAGTAGTCGTGTAGTTACACATGCAATGTCAAACATGGATATTAAAATGGCTGAATTTGATAGCGTTAACATGAAATTTCATTTTATAGAATTGACTTGAATGTGCTCCAACAAATGAAGTCCTAATCTGTTTAACCTTTCTCTATAACTCAACATAACATCCTAACTCCTATACTCAGTGCCCTGATTCATGAAGGCCACTGCACCAAGAGCTCCCTTTAAGACCCTATCTATCTGTCATAAAGATGCCACACTCCAGGAATTAGGGAGCTGTACTCCCAGACCCCCTTGTCCTGCTGCACACCTCATTGCTCTGCCATCCACTGTGCAAATTTTACCCAGCTTTGCCCTCCCAAAGTACAACACCTCGCACCTGTCTGCATTAAATTCCACCTGCCATTTTTCAGCCAATTTACCCAGCTGGTCCAGATCACACCAGAACCTTTGATAACCTCACTGTCTGTCCAGTACACCCCCAATCTTGGTGTCATCCAAAAAATTGCTGATCCAGTTTACCACATAATCATCTAAGTCATTAATATGCTTCAGGGTGGTGTCTGCTGACGAGGAAGACTAGCATAGGAGTAGCAACACTATTTATTTCATTGAGGTCTCTGAGTGATACATGTTTGATATAAGTATACATAGTTATCATTTTAAATGCTTAATTTCTTCATTTTTATTTTTCCAATCAAGATCAAGAGAGAATCCTTTTATTCTCTCAGTAAGCTGTCAAGGCAAAGCCACAGCACAGAGTTGACTACATCCTGTGGGATGCACAGGCGTGAATGGTCAGTTCATTCAGTCCTCTGCATCCAGATAACTGCAGGGTATTGCAGGCTGCTCATCCAGCATTGTGCCATTCCAAGATTAACCAGCTCATTATGTTTTCTGATTTCTTTTCCACTTACTTTGCACTAAAGTTCTAATGTTCTAGATGGCTAAATGTCATGACATACAGTAAGTACTTTAGCACAAGGTTTAATATGCTCATACTGATTCATTTTATTAACTCCTGGGCTGCTTCAAATTTCATTAATTAAATCCACCAGCCTCCACCTATCAGCTGAAGTTGTTTGCCAACTTTAAAAAGCTGCATTCTGTTTTTAGTCCCATATTAATTTGATGGTTCTGAATAATCCAGGCTAGAAAAGTGTTTGCTTTTCTAACATGAATAATTCAAGAATACATAATAAAGCTTTTAAGTGGCTTAACTAAATTCAATTTTTAAAGAAACAAAGATTACTAATGCTTACATTTCATACCTTGGAATGGTTTTCATCAAAATTTTCTGAGGCTAATCGAGTTGTAGTGGATTAGGCAACAGTATTTGCAACAGCATATCAAATCACCCAAGAGGAAAATACTTTCTACCAAAGCATCCATCATGTAATGGATGTACATAATGATCTAATTTCCTCTTATGTACCACATGCATGACATCTAGATTTCTGCAAGTAATCTGCCTGTATCAATTTCAAGAATAATATGCTGTTGCCATCAACGGCATTTCCTCCAACATATATATTCACATAGAACACCTGGTCTATTGAAAGTCAGAAACTGCCAATGAGCTTCTCACATCCAACATTCCCTCCAATTTTTTTCGAAACAGCTGCACGGACCAACCATTGGTCCAAGCAGGAAATTTTTTTTATATGGTCCGAAACTGCACTGCACTTTAAAGGAACACACATCAAAGTTGCTGGTGAATGCAGCAGGCCAGGCAGCATCTCTAGGAAGAGGTACAGTCGACGTTTCAGGCCGAGACCCTTCGTCAGGACTAACTGAAGGAAGAGTTAGTAAGAGATTTGAAAGTGGGAGGGGGAGATCCAAAATGATAGGAGAAGACAGCAGGGGGAGGGATGGAGCCAAGAGCTGGACAGGTGATTGGCAAAAGGGATATGGGAGGATCATGGGACAGGAGACCAGGGGAGAAACACAAGGGGGGGGGAACCCAGAGGATGGGCAAGGGGTATAGTGAGAGAGACAAAGGAGAGTGAGAGAAAGAATGTGTGTATAAAAATAAATAACGGATGGGGTATGAGGGGTTGGTGGGGCATTAGCGGAAGTTAGAGAAGTCAATGTTCATGCCATCAGGTTGGAGGCTACCCAGATGGAATATAAAGTGTTGTTCCTCCAACCTGAGTGTGGCTTCATCTTTACAGTACAGGAGGCCGTGGATAGACATGTCAGAATGGGAATGGGATGTGGAATTAAAATGTGTGGCCACACTCAGATTGGAGGAACAACACCTTATATTCCGTCTGGGTAGCCTCCAACCTGATGGCATGAACACTGACTTCTCTAACTTCCGCTAATGCCCCACTTCCCCCTCGAACCCCATCCGGTATTTATTTTTATACACATTCTTTCTCTCTCTCCCCTTTTTCTGCCTCTGCCCCTCTGACTATACCCCTTGCCCATCCTCTGGGTTCCCCCCCCCCCGTTGTCTTTCTCCCTGGGCCTCCTGTCCCTTGATCCTCTCATATCCCTTTTGCCTATCACCTGTCCAGCTCTTGGCTCCATCCCTCCCCCTCCGGTCCTCCTATCATTTTGGATCTCCCCCTCCCCCTCCCACTTTCAAATCTCTTACTCACTCTTCCTTCAGTTAGTCCTGACGAAGGGTCTCGGCCTGAAACGTCGACTGTACCTCTACCTAGAGATGCTGCCTGGCCTGCTGCGTTCACCAGCAACTTTGATGTGTGTTGCTTGAATTTCCAGCATCTGCAGAATTCCTGTTGCCTGCACTTTAAAGGTATCTTCTGAAATATGTATATGGTGAATATTTAGAATCAAAGTTGAAAAATTACATACTTTTGACTTATTTATTAATTGAATGGTATAATGAAATACAGTACAACAAAGAAAATCTTCCATGTTGCGTAAATATTTTTCGAGCTGCTTCTAATTCCAGCTGCACGTCAACAAAAGTTATGTGCGCGATAGTATTTCAGTTACTGCGTGGTCACACATCCATGCAGCTTAGAGGGAACAATGTACGTGACAGCAATATAGCTCTCTAAACTTGTGGAAGTGGGACAAGCCAGGCATTGCAATGAACTAGATTATGCTTCAAAGTGATATGCAGAGTAGCCACCAAGGGGAAACAGAAAGACTCACTGGCTATTAATATACTTCCAGAAAACTTCAGTGCATATGACAGTTTTTTTTTGTGTGGGAACTGCAAACTATGCTCTATTAGCAGTGAAGGAAGAGTTGGATTAGTCTTTAGATAGCACTTTGGAGGAAATTAATAAACCTAAACTCTCATGTTGAAGATACCCGAGTATATGCTGACTCCACAATTTCATTCTACTAATTACCTGAACATTCTCCAGCAAATCACAAACTAAAAATGATTGGCTTCTGATTATCAATGACTCAAACTCCATATTTCTGCCCAAGAAGTAAAACAGTAAACAGCCAAGACATTAAACTGGATAATACATACGGAGTTCAACAGATCCTGCATTTTCTTTCATTGCAACTCGTTGCCTTGAAATCAGTTCTCTTTCATGCTGAAGTTGTTGTCGCTCCTCTTCCAGTTCTTGTAGACGGCTACTAGTGTGCTGGAGCTCCTGGGTAATCTGATGCTGACTCTCAGCTTTCTCTTGTATTTGTCTTTCCAAACTAGCCTTTTCGTCTGTGTAGCCATCAATGATGCCTGAATGAGATTTTTATTAAAAACAAAGAAATATTCCCAATTAAGTGATAATAAAACAAAAAACATATATGATGTAAATAAAAAAGACACTGATAGCTAGGAGGGCCATATTGTTGAAGTGGAAGGATACAATGGCTCCCACTTTGTCACAATGGTTCTCTCAAGTGATGCTATGTCTTAGTTTGGAGAAAATTAGAAGTCGAACCTTTGAACCTATGTTTGATTTTGAGAAAAGATGGGGTTCATTTGCTCGTTGTTATCATTTGAGTTAATTGATGGATTCTCCACGATCTAATTGTAATTTTTTTTTGGTACTTTTTTTTTGCTGGTGGTTTGATGTTTATCTTTAGAAGCTTTATGTATGATGCATGGCTCTGGGGTTGAACATCTAATGGGATTTTTCTTTTCTCCCCACTCTTCTTGCTTAGTAGGGTTTGTTTTCCATCACAAATTTTTTTCAATCTTTATATAATGTTTTTTTTTCTTGAGACATTGTAAGTGTTGTTTACTTCGATGTACTCGTGTTTATTTTGGAAAAAAAAATGAAAAGATTTGAAAAGAAAAAAGACATCTAGACATTAGAAGCACATCAGTAACAAAAAATATCACAGAACTCCCTACAGATTGAATTATAGGTTAAGCACTCTAAAATTGGTTTTAAAGCCTAACAGCAGTCCAATGAGATTGTCTCTCTGCTTCCATTAACAATGCTACATGAAATCTAAGCTCCTCAATTTGAGCCCAAATGGGAGTTGGGCAAAGCAGCGTCAAAGTACAACATTGTCAAAGTACAACAATCAGACAAATTATCACTGTAAAAGTAAACCTCACAAGTTAAACTTCTTGCATAATTTCTTATTTTAGTTCAACAGTTTCTGGAAACAGCCTCTTCGGCCCAACTCATTCACACTAAACAAGGTGTCTTCCTGATCTAGTCCCATCTGGCTCACATCTCTCCGAACCTTTCTTATCCATGTACATACCCAAACATGTAATTGTGCACAACTACGAGTTCCTCTGGCAGCTCATTCCGTATATCCATCACACCCTGTGCAGAAGAATTTGTCTCCTAGGCATTCTGTAAATCTTTCCCCGCTCACCTAATACTTAGTTCCTCTAGTTTTAGACTGCCTTACCCTGGGAAGGTGACTGTGGCCATTCACCTTAAAATTGATACAATTTTATAAACTTCAATAAATCACTCCTCAGCCTTCACTCCAGCAAAAACAGTATAGGTCAATCCACTCCTTCCTCAGAACTCAAGCCCTCCAGTCCTGGCGATACCTCTGTAAACCATTTCTGTAGCATCTCAGGCTTAAGGACATCCTACCTATACCACGGTGACCAGTACAGCATGATACTCTAAGTCAAGGGTTCTCAGCATTGTTTATGCCATGGATCACTACCATTAACCAAGGGGTCCGAGGAGCCCAGGCTGGGTACACCTGCTCTGTGCAGTTGTAACGTGACAATGCACGTGACAATACTCAATTCTCAACCCATGAAAGCAAGCATGCCGTACACCTTCATCACCACCCTGTCTACCCATGTAGCCAATTTGAAGCAACTATGCATCTGTTAATAATGCTGAACAGGGAGCTGCCACGCACTGCTTATGTCCTGCTCTAGTTTAACTTCAAACTGCACATTTTCACATTCGTCCAAGTTAAATTCCACATGCCATTCCTTCCCCATGATATGCAGATGAGAAATCCTCTTTTGACAGACTTGTTGAATGCAACAAGTTAATATTTTTGTCAGTTATGTGCCGCAGAAATATAGACCAGAACATCTGGAGAACTCTCTTCTATCAGCTCCTTGGACCATATTTTCAACATGGTACATTTTTCAGTGTTGAGCTGCTTACACATACTTCAGATTCAACACATACACATTGTCAACTGTGCAATTAGGTACTCAAACCAACATAATTCCAGGACACAAGTAGAAAAAAAGATATAATTTAATCTCTGTTTAATACATTAGAAGGTGATTCTACAGAATACTTACCCTTTAAATGTTTTGATTTTTAAATAAAGTCAAATGTCATCGGCATTTAAGAACAATTATCAGATTACATTCATTGCAGATTAAACCTTTGTCTCATTTTACTAAAACTGCTCAAAGTTTTTATAGATTAAAGGTAATGTGTGCTATTTTAAATTGATTCAAATTATGATTAAGTTCATTTCAAAATTCGAAGATGAGGTAATATTTCTCAAGTCTGATTAAATCCATATTTTTCTTGAAGGAACACATTAATACTGAAACCAGTAAACAGGCTCTTTGATCAATCCAAACTTTGACAATTAGAAAATTGAGGGGATAAAGTTACCCCAATTTACAAAAAATGCTAGTGAATGAACCTTTAGTGTACAGTTTTTTTATTAAAACTCTAAAGCATAGCTAAAATGTTAATGCTGTCGAATAACAGGATAATAGAGTTGACCTTGGATTACTGTGCTTCAGTACAATTATCAGTTTCCAAAAAAAAATTAAGTTATATTGTAAAAGAGGAATTTCTGCAAATTTAAACATCAACTTACTGAATTGCTGGATCATTTATCTAATTAAGCATCACTAACTTGAAAGTAGTAATTCAAATACTTATTAATTGCCTAGTACCTTATTTCATATAGTGAGATAACCCAATCAATTTTGAATTCTATCCATCAAATGTATATGTTTAATTATTCAGTGCAATTGATGTGACATGTCAGGTCTGCCCAAACAATGACCTGCATATTTTTCAGCATGACCTGCTGAAGTGATGCACTCCTTTAGGTAAGGCTTGGATATTCCATTGTGTTCAAAAGTCAAAGTGAAGGAAGTGAGATCCCCTTCAGCCTGCCAGATGATTGCATTCCTTACATTAATGGCTAGATGATCTACCTTATTGAATTTGAAAGAGGTCAATCCTCCTACTACATTTCAATGGTTTTCTCAAACTATATCTTGCTTAAATTTAGAGAAAATCAGAAGTGGCACCTCTGATCCTTCGGTTAAATTTGAAGAAACTTGGAGACCATTTATTCAATATTTTCATATGATGTAGTTTGACCTTTTTCGAATCCTTTTTTTTAAAACTAAAAATATACAGATAGAGGAGCGGCGTTAACGACCTCAACGATTGTATCCAATGTAATATGTTAGCCCGACTTTGTTTTAGTTTAGTTTAGTTTTTTTTTCCATTTATCATCTACCATGTTCAATTATATTTAGAGTTGAGGAGATCAAATATACTTGTACTATCAGCAATTTTATATTTGCAAATGTTAGCTGTTAATAATGTAATCCCATTCTCTGTTTATCAATATTATTGTTATGTTTATAATTTTGAAAATTAATAAAAAGACTCAAAAAGATCAATCCTTGAAAGTGGCAACACAGGTAGGTAGGCACATCAGATACTGGCCTTCATTAGACAGGGCAGTACTGAAGTAGGGAGTTTATGCTACAACTGATAAAGGCAAGGCAGTGGATGTCGTCTGCAAGTAATTAGCAAGGCCTTTGAAAAGATCCTGCACAGGAGGTTGGTCAAGAAAGATTAGCCACTTGGTATTCAAGATAAGTTAGTAAATTGAATTATACATTGGCTTCGTGAAAGAAGCCAGAGGTTGGTAGTTGATGGTTACCTCTTTGGCTGGAGGCCTGTGACTACTGGTATGCCGCAGGATCGGTGCAGAGTCTGTTGTTATTTATCATCTGGGTTGATAATGTAATAAACCGCGTAAATCAGCAAATTTGCAGGTGACACTAAAACTGGGGGGTGTAGTGGACAATGAGGAAAACTATCAAAGCATGCAGTGGGATCTGGACCAGCTGTAAAAATGGGCTGAAAAAAGTGGCAGACGGAATTTAATGCAGACGAATATTAGGTGTTGCACTTTGAGAGGACAAACCAGGGTAGGACTTACACGGTGAGTGGTAGGGCACTGAAGACTGTGGTAGAACAGAGGAATACAAATCCATAATTCCTTGAAAGTGGTATCAAAGGTAAAGAAAGCTTTTGGCACACTGGCCTTCATAAATCACAGTTTTGAGTACAGAATTTGGGATGTTATGTTGAAGTTGAAGCGGCTTCATTTTGGAGTATTGTATGCAGCTTTGGTCACCTGTCTATAGGAAAGATATCAGTGAGATTGAAAGTGCAGAGAAAATCTACAAGGACGTTGCCAGGATTCGAGGACCTGGGTTATAGTGAAAGGTTGAATAGGTGAGGACTTCATTCCCTAGAGCATCGGAGAATGAGGGGAGATTTAATAAAATTATAGGGTATACAGATAGGTGAGATAGGTAAGCAGGCTTTTTTCACTGAGGTTGGGTGAGACTACAACTAGAGGTCATGGGTTAAGGGTGAAAGGTGAAACGTTTAAGGGGAACTTCTTCACTCAGAGGGTGGTGAGAGTGTGCAACGAGCTGCCAGTGGAAGTGGTGGATGTGGGTTTGAATTCAACACTTGAAAGAAAATTGGATAGGATGGTAGGGATATGGAGGTCTATGGTCCGGGTGCAGGTCAATGGGACCAGGCAGGTTATGAGTTTGGCATGGACTAGTTGGGCCGAAGGGCCTGCTTCTGAGCTCTACTGTTCTATTGCTCTATGACTTTATAAAATGTTGGTCACACTACTGCTGAAGTTCTGATTAGTAAGGTACAGGAGAGGATTCAGAGGAGATTCACCAGGCCACTGCCTGAAATGGAGCATGTCAGCTATGAGAAGAGACCAGAGAAGCAAGCTCTGCTCTCCCTGAAGTGGGGAAGGGGGGGTTTAAAAGTCAACATAATCGAGGAATGTAAAATGATGATGAGTAAAATATATAAGAGGACAGGTTTAAGGCAAGCGGAGGGGTGTAAAGAGCGTCAGAGCGACCTTCTTTACCCAGAGAGGGCTAAGCACCCAGAATGCATTGCTGGAGAGAGTGTTTTTAGCTGGGTCATTAACACTATTTAAGTGTCTAGAGATTATCTATAGATGGTTACGGACCAAGTGCTAAGAGATAGGGTTCATATGGAAGGGTGTCCAATGGGCCAAATGCCTTTTTTCTATGCTGTATGATTCTATGATTCTAAGTGTAAGGACAGAATGTATGCCTTAAATAAAGACTGATACACATTTTCATGTCTTGGTCTTATTAGCTCCACTCTGCAACCCCATTGTTTTTGACTGATCAGTCAAACTAAAATGTTAATGCTTTAACTGAGAAGTTATCAAGAATGCTTCTTAGTAAGCTAGTAACCTTATTCTACACTAACATTAGTTAGCCAGCTTAAGCTAGATGTTACTTTCATATTACCATTAAGAGAAAACAGCAACTTGTGTAATTTAAAATGAGTTAAACAGGCAAAATATCATTGAAGTCTTAATCCACACAAAATATCTAAATCTGAAAGATAGGCAGAAGCTCATACAAATGCTAAAATTAATTTTTTAAAAAATCTCCCAAACAACGTACTGTTCTCCTGCACAATAGAACATATATAAATACCCTGCAACTAAACGTAAGCCAAATTTACTTAAGTTGCAAAATTAAGGATGAAATTGCGAATTTTATGCAGATTGAATTTTATATATCTGCAAAATGTTGGAAGAATAAAACATTTCTGAACAAGAAGTGTTTGCGGTACCTTTGATCTATATTCTGGCTCTGGTTTAACCTGCAATAACCATTTAACAACACCTGATATACCCTTTACTGTGTATCACCACTCTGAAGAGTGATAAGGATACCTACATGCGAGATAAAGCAATCTGTATGCTACACTAATCCAACATCAAAAGCACCACAGTGGCCAGCCACACTAAATGATAGTATTGGAAAGCAGTTTTCATTTCAGAAGGTATTAAGTTTCCCTTGAAATGCATAATTTACACATACTATTCACCATGTATCATGAACCAGTGAATTTTTAATCAAGTGAATGTTATCTCAAGTATTTATTCTGCTAATGTAATGGAAAATTTAACGTTCAAAAGATCAGAACAAGATTTTCAGATTTTGAAAATCCTTCAAGTACATTTTTACCTCCTCAAATAAACTATTTAAATTTATGTTTAAAAAGTATAATTTACAATGCTGATATCACCTTTTAATTACATATATCATTGGGAATTCTTAATTATTTTTCATGTAATGATAAAATCTTCAGCTTTTTTGATAATACATTGCAAACAAATGCCAGCTTAGCCAAAGACTAATTAGTTTGATGTTCTTCAATTATGTCATAAGATCCAACAAAATTGCCACCTGCAATTGCACTATACAGAATTTATGTTTAGGATGTTCAGGCCATATGCTTTTACCTCCTATTCACTTTTAAACAAATAAGTTAATTCCTTAAGTGAAACATTTAAAAGTGTAATATAATGAATGCAGTTCATTATAATCAGTCCTGACGAAGGGTCTCGGCCCAAAACGTCGACTGTACCTCTTCCTAGAGATGCTGCCTGGCCTGCTGCGTTCACCAGCAACTTTTACGTGTGTTATCTGTCCTACCATCACCGTTTTTACACCTCAGGCAATGTTTAAAGCTCGTTTTCTCTTCATCCTCCAAATAAAATATCTTGCTGCAACAATGCACAATTTTAATGTTCAGGAAGAACAGTGGTTGAAACTTAATATTCTGACTCCCCAACTTGGACTGGTAGAAAACACACTTTGTAAATTGGTGCACCATCATACTCTTGAGCACATATAGTACAGGTAAAAGTTATCTGCCAGTCTATGCTACTATACATGCCCCTGCAGTTTCTGTACACAAGCATATCATACTCTTAGAGATATAGCAACAATTTTTGCTCTGACATGTTTGAGCACTTATGATCTAGATTTAAAACTTCAGTACAGTGCAATAATGTCAGCAATGCATTTACTAACCATTACACTAAGCCTATCCAACTTGTTGCATCCATGATGTAAATTTTAGAGAAGCAGCACAATTCTCCCAAAATACTGTAAATATCTCCTCCAACCAACATCAGAATCAGGGTTATTTTTGTGAATGGAAGCCTGTGACCAAAGGACTAACATAGAATGCCTCACTATTTGTCAGGCACATTGATAATTTGAATATGAATGTAGAGGGTATGATTAGTAAATTAATTGAATGCAAGGTAACTGGTGGTGTTATTGATTGTGAGGAGCACAGTCTTCGACTACATAATGATATTAGTGTTGCTAATTTGGGCAAATGGCAGGTGGAATTTAATCCTCAAAAATGCAAGGTGATGCTGAGATATAAGCAATGAATTATGTGTCCATAGAAAGTACTCCGAGATCAAGGGACCTTTGGTGTACATATATATAAGAACTCCCGAGAGCAGCACAGTTGGATAATTAGAATATTAATTAAGTTACACTGTGAACTGCTCTAGTGACCAGAAATATGTAATTGCATTGGAGAGGATATAGAGGAGATTCACCAAAATGTCCCCCGAACTGTATGAAGAGGGGCTGAGAGGTTGTGTTTGTTTTCCTTGGAACAGAGAAAGCTGAAGTGAAACCCGACTTAGAGTAGATGCCAGGAAACTTGTCCCTTTAGCAATAGTGCCTATAATCAGAGTTCATAGGTTTAAGGTGAAGGGTAATTCAGAGTGAATTTGAGTAAGTTTTTTTTATTCAGAATTGATGAAATGTGGAACACGCTGATTGAGGGATGGTGGAGGAAGGTAATCTCACAAAACTTTGGTATTTGGAAGAGCAATATACAGGAAACTATGGGCCAAGTGCTGGAAAACAGGATTGGTATAGATAGTATAGATTAGCAATGGATAAGCACAGTGCAGGCATGGTGGACTCGAAGGCATGCTTTCTGTGCTCTATGACTTTTTTTTTGCTGCAATAGTTAACTGGTCAGTTTTATTTATTTAAGTGAACTGCTTATAAACAATTCAAAAGTAGTTAAATACCAGTCTGTCCTGAGAGCGTGAAAGGTGTTTCATTAATGCCAAATCTTGATTTATATTTAAACTGGCTGCTATAACAATAGTTAATCTTGCAAGGTTAATTCTAATACTGTATTAGTAAGTAGATCATTTCATGTTGGCAGCTCTGTTTCCAGAATAATTAGATTACTTATAAACTACTTTGAGATTCCAGTGGGGATGAGGGTGAGCAAATTGGGATCCTACAACCATTTGTGGTAAATAATGAAACAAATGAGAAAAAGGATGAAGATTGTAACTGTGACAAATTAAGGTTGAATGTCAGTGGCTCCAGAAATGTAGCTCAATCATCTTTAACCACCATCTTAAAATAAGAACTATACAGTTTTTGCTTATCTACATTGTAATTTCTTTAACTGTAACACTATATTCTGCATTCTCTTATCATTTTACTGCCTTGATGCAATTTTATATGGCAAGATATCTGCATTGAGCACAAATCAAAAGCTTTTCACTGCATCTCTGTTTGTGTGAGAATAATAACCTGATAAAGCAGCCTTATCAAAAGATAGCTCTCCGAATACACAAACTGATCCTAACAATATGGCTTTAACACGAGGAATTCTGCAGATGCTGGAAATTCAAGCAACACACAAAGTTGCTGGTGAACGCAGCAGGCCAGGCAGCATCTCTAGGAAGAGGTACAGTTGGGCCGAAACGTCGACTGTACCTCTTCCTAGAGATGCTGCCTGGCCTGCTGCGTTCACCAGCAACTTTGATGTGTGTTGCTCCAACAATATGGCTGTTGTTTTTGTCATGTTTTGCGAGCAGTTCCATCAGGAACAACCAGCATTTATACTAGCTTACAGAGTCTGAATTTACTAGCCCAACTCATTTCAGGAAATCAGCTCTGTGCTTTCTTTACTCTCTTGTTTTAGTCAGTTTTCTGGATATAAACTGGACCTACACAAGAGTAAACTTTTTTCTTTGAAAAACTTGGTATCAACTGATATCAACCTTCCTTTTAAAACTGTAAGAAACCAATTCACTTATTTGGGTGTAACAATTACTAAGAATTATAAATACCTATCTAAAGAAAATTTTCTTACTTTATTAAATTATATAAAAAGAACATTATCAAATTGGTCACCCCTTTCGTTATCATTGATTGGTCCAATTCATTCTATTAAAATGAATGTTTTACCTAAATTTATATACCTCTTTCAGGCTTTACCCGTTTTTATTCCTAAATCCTTTTTTGACTCTCTGGACTCTTATTTTATCCTCCTACATATGGAAAAATAAACGTCCTCGATTGAATAAAGTCCATCTCCAGAAAGTTAAAAAGAATGGAGGTTTAGCTTTACCAAATTTTAGGTTTTATTACTGGGTAGCTAATATATGGAATCTCACGTTTTGGTTATACTATATTAATCATGAGGACTGTCTCGGGTAGGTTTCTTTAGAAGCTAACTCGGTTAATAAATTTTCTATTATCTCTCTTTTGAGATCTTCACTTCCTTTATCCTTAAGTAAGATAACTGAAAATGTGGTAGTCAAACATACTTTGAGGATTTGGATACAATTTAGAAAACACTTTGGTTTATTGAGATTCTCCCTCTCTAGTCCCATTTTTTAAAATTATCTTTTTAAGCCTTCTATGACTGATGTGGTTTTTAAACAATGGGAAGGATTGGGCATTACATGTTTCCGGGATCTGTTTGTTGTAGGAAATCTTTCTTCGTTCGAACAACTGTCAACTAAATCTGGTTTACCAAAAACCCATTTTTTCCGGTACTTACAAATTAGAGATTTTCTGCGATCTCAATTATATACATTTCCTAATAGTACTGATAAGAACAGATTAGATGAAGTTCTTAATATGAAATCATTTTATAATGATTCAATATCCAATATTTATGATATGTTGTTGGGAATGAGAAATGATTCTTTAGACAAAATCAAAAATCTTTGAAAAGAAGATTTACAGACTTCAATTTCTGAAGAAACTTGGAATGAAATTTTTTAATTGGTTAATACTTCATCGTTATGTGCTTGTCATTCCCTCCTACAATTTAAAGTGGTTCATAGGGCTTATATGACCAATGATAAGTTATCTCGCTTTTATATGGATATATCTTCCTACTGTGATAGGTGTAACAATGGAGAAGCTTCATTTATTCAAATGTTTTCGACATGCCCAAGTCTTGGAAAATATTGGAAGGAAGTAATCCAAACTTTTTCTGTACTCTTTAAAGTAAATTTAAGCCTAATCCTTTGACCACCCTATTTGGTAGGAGGGGAAGATATCATCTTGAAGATATCTGATTTGCACATTTTGGCTTTTATCTCTCTTATGTCTAGGAGGACGCTTTTGTGTCTATGGAAGGATGCTGTTCCACCTAATCGTGCTCAGTGGTTACGGGATGTTATGGCACACCTAAATTTAGAAATGATTCGTTGTTCAATTTCTGAATCTAACCAAGATTTTCAAGATTTCTGGGGGCTACTTTTAAATTATTTTCATAATCTTTGACTTCTCGTTAAAGTACAGAAGTTGGTTAATAGCATATTTTATTATCTGATAAGGTTTTTTTTCCCCCTTTTTTTCCCCCCAGACAGCTTCGACTTTGGTAGTGGGTATAGATTTTTTTTATATAAGATTGTTTTTATTCTAATATACGAATTAATCTAATTTATATGAATATAGAGTAAGGAGTTCATTAATGTGATTCAATATACTGTATCTGGTATTATTATATTTTTTCTTTTGTTTTATAATATGTATTCTCTTGGGCTCTGTATTCTTCTATATAGAAATCAATAAAAATATTGAAAAAGAAAGGAAAAAAGAGAGGAAATCAGCTCGAAAATTCTGCACTTAACTTAGATGTCATAAGAACCACAAGTCTAATTCATTACAATTGAAATTTTGGGATTGTGAGCAAAAGATAAGGCAGTTACATATTTTGCTGTTCCTGGAAGTATTAGTTAATTATTTAACTGGGTTCAGTGCTTTAGAGCATTTTCAGTTACACTTAAAACTGCTAATATTTTAATCATTTCAATTTAAAATTACATTCTGAAGCATTCAACAATCTTGATTTACACAAAGCTAATATCATGGCTTTGCTGTTATCATTTTTCTTGGGGAATTGTATCCTCGGCATTTGTTCTTGCCTATTGAGATATCTGAGCTAAGTCACAGAAGGAGCTGGAGTTTATGCAGAGCCTTGTCAGTGGGGATCTACAGACTTAACTAACAATATTAACTTGCTAATGTGGACAAGAAACAAGCAAAGTTAAATTCCTATATGCCTTGCATCCTTAGGACTTCGCTGGTACTAGACTGGCAGATTTTGCATACCATTGAAGGTTACTTCTGTTAATACTCCAAAACATTTAATTGACCTTCCTTGGATGCCATGATAATTTTTCAGTAAATCTGATGCGTATAAAGGGAGTGCAGAGACTAGGGCTCAGGTGAGCATAAAAGGACTACAAGAACCAATGCCCAATACCCAATACCAAACTGTTGGAATTTCACAGCAAATCAGATCGCAGATTATTGGAGTTTTATTGTAGTTTTGGTGACTAGTGTACGGTGGGTCATACTTACAAAAATCTATCTATATGTATCTTCCATATTATTTATGGTTGGTATAATTATTGAGATACTTTAACATACTTTCTGCTTTATGAAGCTCCAACGCCAGCTGCTCCCTTGCCTTCAATTCTTCATTAAGTCTTTCGAGGAGTTCTTCTTGGTGTTTATGCAAATCAGCAATCAGCTCTTTCTGAGAGACAGATTCTCGGACCAGTTCTGTCTCAGTGATCCTGGCATGATCAAGCTACAGGCAAACCACATGAAAAAAATACTTTTAATTGCATCAACTCAAACAGCTCACATACAATATAGAATAACATAATCTTTTTAAAAAAACAGTTTAATTCACTAAGAAATTAAGTGTATTTAGAAAATTGCAGTTAACACGTTTAGGCTTTGTTTTTGTACTCTACACATTACTATGCTCTGGTACTTATCACTAAAGGTGGCATTGCAAGCTCTTACCATCTCCAATTTTAGTCAGTTGGAATACCATACTGATACTGTATTCATTCAAAAATATTGCTTCACAAAGATTACATTTAAACCCTCAATTCATTACACTAAGTGCTCTGTATTTTTAATATACATATAATATGTAAATTGGCTATGTCATTCATAATGGAAATCTCCATTTAAAGTTTGAAAATGTTTTATGATAATTAGTAAATCACAAATTCTACCTTGGATGATCTAACATTATTTCCTAATGAAACAATAGTTCTTGGGCACAAAATGTCAAACTATTTAAGTCTTAAAATCTACTTGCTTTTGAAATTGGAGTCTCCAGATCTCTCTGACGATGATTGAGCAGCCCTAGCAAGTTGGCTCTCCATCTGGTACGGGAGCAGCCAAATATCAGACCAGAAGTCCCTACAAAGAACTGTGAGAATGGCTGAGAAGATTACAGGGGTCTCCCTACCATCCATCGGGGACATTTATCAGGAATGCTGCATAGCAGGATCCTTAGTATTATTAAGGATCCCACCCATCCATCCAGCATCCTCTTAACACTTTCTACCATCAGGTGAGAGACTCTGATGCATAAAAACAAGAACAGTCAGGATAGGTAACAGTTTCTTCCCTCAGGCTGTTAGGCTTCTGAACTCCCTGCCACATTGTATTCAAAGTGTCACTGGTTAATCTATTCTGGACCTTACAATATTTAATTTATGCATGTTAGTTTGTTTATTTATGTGTAGGATCATCTGTAGATTTCATCCTTACTTTCCTAAGTTATTATATGTTGTGTGTGCTTGGTTTACTGTAGTGCTTTACACTCTGGTTCAGAGAAACATTGTCTTGTTTGACTGTATACATGTATACAGTTATATGGCAATAGACTTGACTTGCGTTGACTTTCTGATTCTTGACAAACTGTGTCCATAAATGCATCTGAGTATTTGAATAAGGAAAGTGCACGGGCGGAATAACTGGAGCTCAGTTGAAGGAAAGTAACTTTTTGATGGAGGCAAACAGGTGGGATGGGAAGGATGAGGAGGATGAGGAAATACTGGCTCCAAGTTCTTGCAAAACTACTACATAGCAGGTTGAAGATTTCAGAAAGCAAACAAAATGGTTCATTTCCAAATTACATAGTTTCCTAAGGGCAATTGATTCCTTCTAAAAATAGGATCAGTGAGATGTTGGGCAGGTTTATAGTTTAAGACTGTTTCTATTGAAATATTCAGACAGCATCCATTGATAGTAAAAATCACCAAAAGATACAGAGACCTGATTAACCTGGCTCCATTTTAACTTTTGTTTCAGTATCAAAAACATCATGAAATACAGAACATGTGGATAATATTTTGTAGCAAAACCAAATCATGCTTAATGAGATAAAAGGAGTCTAGACAGGAATGAACATGGCAACTTTATCCTAACAAATGACATGAGGAATTATTTTCTTTTTGATTCTTATACCTACTGTTTAAAGTTTACTTTCATATGAAAATATACATTAGGAGTAGGCCACTCCGTCACCTGAACTTCTTATGTTGTGTCAATGACTTAAAACATTAATTCTGATTCTCTCTCGACCAATGGTACCTGGTCTGCTGAGTGTTTCCAGCATTTGTGATTTTCAATGAAAATGTTAACTTCTCATATTCCTTTCGTTTCTATACATTGATTTAATAAATGGTCCAAATAAGAACTGATGACAATGGGAAATTATTTTGGACGAGTTTCACAAGATTCCATAAAGTCACATTCAAAACAAAAGGAAAAATGCAAAGCTTGAAAATGCAGTGCCTCGTATATGATTTTTAACAAAACCTGAATGTCAATGCATTGTTACGTTAAATTCATATACTATATCACAACTATTCTACAAAAATGTTCTGAATATTTAGACTAGAATTTAATCATACATGTAACAATCTTCATAAGACCCCTTGAGATTTGCGTTCTCAAGTCTTTTAAAAGGGTCAAAAATTCTGCTGGGAGTTTATCCAAGTATAGGAATTTGATAGAAAGGTTCTTTTATTAGAATGAACCACAATCTTAGTTCTTAATCAAAGTTATACATTAAAAAATAAATTCACCCTAAGATTTTATATACCATCCATAAACGAATTTCCCTCATCTGAAATCTCAGTACATAAGTTCTTAGAGAGTAAAATGGCACTTATGCTTCCCATCTCTTGCATGGAAAATCTATAATAATTTAAAACCTAATGTGCTCAAGTCTTTGTATTTTATTTAAAACATTAACACAATTATCAGTGGAATATCTTGATCCAAATTAAACTTTGCATTTAACATGAATGCAACACTTACACCAGCTTATTCCTCATTCTTTTTTGCAAGTTTAGCTTTTTTTTAAAAACTGTATGGTGAAGTTAAACGTACACTACTTTGGCAACATACAAACGTATACTATTTTGGCAACATAAGAAAACTTTGTAATGCCTTTGCTGGTACTAAGTCTTCCAACAAAAGAGAAGATTCTATCAAATTTGAGCCATCAATGAGACTAATTTGACATTCTTAAAACAAGCTAGCATAAGTATGAAGCACCAAGTAGGTGGTGTTAAATTGTCTCACTTTGTACATCAAAAAAACAAAATCGATCTTGTATTTCAAATCTGTTCAATGAAGTGAAGGAATATTCACTGTCACAGAAACTACTGAACTCACTGAACCATAGAACACTACAGCACAGAAAACAGGCCATTCAGCCCTTCTAGCCTATGCCAAAACTTTATTCTGCTAGTCCCATTGACCTGCATCCAGACCATAACCCTCCAGACCTCTCCCATCCATGTATCTATCCAATTTATTCTTAAAACTTAAGAGTGATCCTGTATTTACCATGTCAGATGGCAGCTTGTTCCACACTCCCACCACTCTCTGAGTGAGGAAGTGCCCCCTAATGTTCCCCCTTTCACCCTAAAGCCATGTCCTCTCGTATTTATCCCTCCAAATCTAAGTGGAAAGAGCCTACTCACATTTACTCTGTCTATACCCCTCATAATTTTGTCAACCTCTATTGTCCCCCCTCATTCTTCTACGCTTCAGGGAATAAAGTCCTAACCTGTTCAGTCTTTGGATGAACGTAATATCTCTAAACTTGTTACTAAACAACCTTGCTCTTTCAAGTGTAAATTAAACTTACATAAAATTTTTTGACTGCAGTATAAAACTCATGATCACCACCTAATCTGTTGTGAATTAAGCAGTAACACCAAAATACTGTTGTAATACTCAATAGATTAAATGGATTTCTCAGCATTTCGACCAGAGATATTCAGCTAATTCCACACAAACCAAAATTCCAATTCTCAATATTGTAGTTGTTCCATTTGTACAAATGTAAAGGTCTGAATTGTCTAAAATACACAAAACAGAGAACAGACATATATACAAGCATTTATTTCAAATTATTGTCAATTCTTAAAATGTTTAAAACTCTCAATAATTCACCATGCTTATACAATCAAATACCTCCATGAAATATTCTGTTAAATTAATCTTTCCTGAAATCAGAACACACTACTTAATAAAAACCTTATTTTTTTCTCCACTCGAATTCAATGAAACCGAACCAGAACAGTGTTAATACTTACTGTGTAAGGTGGTGAAGGCAAAGAAATCTGTGAAATTACTTTTAGTGTGCGTCTAGCTCCATTCTCGTTGTGACTGATTACCGTGTGTACCACTATTGAGTTTGTTTCTGATAAACGTATTAGAGAAGCATAAGGCAGTGCCAATGGGATTCGTGACTCAACCTCATAGACTTCATCTTCATCACCTTCTTCCAAAACAGTACTTAAAACATTAGAACAATATCGCTGAGGGGGCTCCATCTCATTAAGGATCTCATGCTATTTTTGCAAAATGCGCTTTCACTACATAGCAAACACCCCTATATCTTTACTACCAATCCCATTGTTGTCAAATTAGTATCTGTTGTAACATCAACCAACAAATATTACAGTTGTCACTTTGAAAACTTCAGTTCCATTCAATTCCAGTTAAAAACAAACAAATTATCATTTGCTTATCTCATTTCAACACGGTGACTTCCTTTTCACCAACTTTAAAATACTTCACATGATTGCCATGCATTTTCTTTATCCGATACATAAATGCTGAGTCAGTCTGTCAACACCACAATAAAATTCACTGCTAATTTAAAGAAGCCTGTTTAACCCAAATATTCCTGTAGTATTCTTCAAAGTTTTATCTTGGTCTCAGTTACATGAATAGATCACTGGAGATCTTCTAGTGGTCTACTAACATCTTAGGATACCACAGTACATTCAACAATGAGACAGACTGTCCTGCACTTTCACTTTTCGTCGAAAGGTTCTTTTCTGCACCAGCGTGAATGGCAGCCTGCTTCCTGAACTTGGATTACACACAACACTGCTTCCTGGATTTAGAATTTTTACACGCACAGGAGAGGGAGTGACTTCATTTTAATATCTCCAAGCAACGAGGCAGGTGTGACCACAAACAGAGATCAGTCAACACGCAGCAGGTAAAACAGGATCCAAAATCCACGTCAGTTCATGAACTGTGCCAAGTAGTTTGCATTTCTTTCCCAGAAGGAATTCAAAACCTAGATATTAAAATACATTCCACAGCCTGATAATCCAGAGTTAAAAGACAAATTTGGTTCAGTTGTACATTGTTGATGAAGTCAGAAGATTGCAGACAAGCCCAATCCAGAACTTCAGCATTTTACAACAGGCTGACACTTCAACAATGTGCAAAAGGAGTGTCATGCCATCAAAGATATTGTTTTCCAGATGAGATGTTTCAATCAGGCTCCACCTGTCTTGTCTCATAAAGCTCTTCTAATCACAGGTGAGGAACTTCCACAGTAGACTGTGGACATTAATTCCTCAACCAACACCAATGCAAAGAGTATCTGGTCATTTTCTATGAAATTTTGCTGAGTGTTCTGACAGAGGAAGCTGAAGAGATTGTGGATATTGATTAATATTTCCATAACATTTGAGTAATATTGTAAATATATTGCTTGATTAAGCATTTTTGTTGATTTAAATATTTCATTACAGGTTATATGTGAAGTATATGAATGGTATACCTCATTACACCATCACATCATAAGCATGCACCTTGCTTCAAATAAAAAGAAAACTAAGACACACAAAATGCTGCCTGATCTGCTGAGTTCCTCCAGCATTTTGCGAGTGTTGCTTGGATTTCCAGCATCTGCAGATTTTCTCTTCTTTGTAACAAAACTAAGATCCGCTCTCCGGGGCTCCCATCTTCTTCTTGCGATTAGTTTTATGTTTTGGAATTACAAGACATAATAGTGGCACCAAGTAAGTTTTAAAACGAAATGAGATGACTGTTGAATCACAGCAAGATATTCATGTTTTTAAAAAAGTGCGGCATGCTTTCTTCGCAGGAGAGAAATGATCGAGTTTTTTTTAAAAAAAGGTATGAAACTGACCTATTCATAGGTTCATAAACAGTGAATTCCAGGTAGCAAGCAGAAATGGCTGGTTACATCATAAAGATAGATGTGTTCGTTTGCACAAGAGATACTGGATTTTGTATTCAGAGTGAATAGAGCACTATTTTAAAGCAAATGGAATAGCCAAAGAGAAACATGCCAGTTTTTCTGAGTGTAATAGGTGGAAGAGCTCTCAGCTTGCTTAGAATTTTGACTGCTTCAACCAAACCAGCTGAAATGAGCTTCGTTGACATTGTGAAGGTAACGCAGGAATATTTAGAACTGAAACCATTCTTGATTGCAGAACACTTTAGGCTTCATAAGTGAAATAAAAAGGAAGGGGAATTCTTTTCAGTGTACATAGCTGACTGAAGAAATTGTCTGAGCATTGTCAGTTCAGTGATTGGGCTTAATGATACACTGAAAGATTGCTTAGTTTGTGGAATATTTCAAGGAAGCATTCAAAAATGGCTCCTAACTGAAGCACAATCATATTTAAAAGAGCAGTTGAAGTTGCTGTATCAGTGGTAACAGCAGACAGAGACACAGTTGAGCTGCAGTCAGGGATCTATTAATACCATCTATAAGTTTGCTGTTGATAAAACCACTGTTGGCAGAATCTCCGATGAAGACAAGAGTGTGTACAGAAAAAAGATATACCAGCTAGTTGAGTGGTGCTGCAGCAACAACCTTGCACTCAATGCCAGAAAGACCAAAGAGCTGATTGTGGACTTCAAGAAGGGTAAGTCAAGGGACCATGAAGCAATTTTCATAGAGGGATCAGAAGTGGAGAGAGGGTGCAATTTCAAATTCCTGGGTGTCAAGATCTCGGAGGAGCTAACCTGGTTCCAACATATTGATGCAGCTATAAAGAAGGCAGGACAGCGACTATATTTCATTAGGAGTTTGAGGGGATTTGGTTTGTCACCTAAAACACTCAAACTTCTACAGATGTACGATGGAGAACATTCAAACTTTCTGACAGGCTGCATCACCGTCCAGAATGGGGGTGGGGTGGGGGAGGTATTGCACAGGATCAAAGAAGCTACAGAAAGTTGTAAAATTAGTCAGCTCCGTCTTGGGTACCAGCCTCCATAGTATCCCAGACATCTTCAAGGAGCGGTGTCTCAGAAATGCAGTGTCCATTAAGGACCCCCATCACCCAGGACATGCCCTTTTCTCATTGTTACTGTCAGGAAGGAGATACAGAAACCTGAAGGTACACATTCAGCAATTCAGGAACAGCTTCTTCCCCTCTGCCATCCCTTTCTTAAATGGACATCGAACCCTTGGACACTACCTCACTTTTTGAAAAAATATATTATTTCTATTTTTGCACAATTTTTAACTTAACTATTTAATATACATATATACTTACTGTAATTGATTTACTTATTTATTTTGTTCTATATTATCACCTAATGCATTGTACTGCTGCCACTGTTAACAAATGTCATGATATATGCCAGTGATATTAAACCTAATTCTGATTCTGAACAAAATTGCAGTGTTTAAACAGAAACCAGCCTGGCCAAACAAATTGTATTACCCTTGTGGTAGGGGCTCATACACCCTAGACCAATACAGATTTAAAGATGAAACTTGCAGGAAATGCAACAAAGTTGAACACATACAAAGAGCCTGTCAGGCAGACAAAAATAAATGGACTGCACAAGGAAGATATAAAGATAAGATGTAAAGCTGCAGTTTCTAAAAGAGCACCCACTAATCTATATACTACTGATGAAAAATCTGATAATGATGAGTGACACAGGACTGATAGCCTTAAAATTTACAATGTGAAAACTAACAAAAGACAAGTAATAATGCTTACACCAAAAGTGAATGGCAATCAATTAAAATGGAATTGGACACATCCACAAGAAAAGTGTCCAGAGCAGTCAAACCTGCAACCACAACAGAGGCGGCTCCAGAACCTGAGATTATTTCACAGCCACAGGTCGAACCTGCTAGGCAGAGTGACCCCCCCAGTCAGGAAAGACGTTTGCCCACAAGAGTAAGAAATCCTCCACAGCAATTAAGTCTTTATGCCTGAATAGAACAATTTAAAATTTACTATGCTGTGGATGGATATAGCAGCTGTATGATATAGTATACTGTTTGTATAGCGTTCTATATTGAAATGGAGTTTATAGCTAGGCAGGGAGAAGTGTTGTGCATTTAATATTTGAAAAGGTATTGTTTGATTATGTATTCTTTGTTCATTTAAATAATATATTACGTTACAAATAATTCATATGTAAAGAACGTGAATACTATACTGACCTTTACACCACAGTGGTCCTCTTGAAGGAAATTACATAAATAGCATACGTCATAGGCACGCGCCTCACTTAAAGCAAAAATGAAACTAAGACCCATTCTCCTGGGCTCCCATCTTCGTTTTGCGGTCAGTTTTATGTTTTGTAGTTACAAAATGTAACTGTGGATGCTTCAGTATTGATTGTTCAAGAATCACTAGACTTTGGAATGGTTCTGAAGGGCTGGAAAATTTCAAATGTCACTCCACTCTTTAAAAAGGGAGGGAGGCAAAATACAGGGAATTATAGGCCAACTGGACTGAATTATTGGCAAAGTATTAGAGTTCATTATTAAGGATGAGGTTTTTCGTGTAGTTGGAGGTATACGTTAACCATGCCAAAGTCAGCATGGTTTCCTTAAAGGGAATCCTTGCCTGACAAATTGTTGGAATTCTTTCAGAATCAGGTTTATTATCACCGGCATGTGATGTGAAGTTTGTTAACTTAGCAGCAGTTCAATACAATACATAATCTAGCAGAGAGAAAAAAATGAAATAATAATAATAAATAAAATAAATAATAATAAATAAACAAGTAAATCAATTACGTATATTGATTAGATGTTAAAAACTGCAAAAACAGAAATACTGTATATTTAAAAAAAAAGTGAGGTAGTGCCCAAAGATTCAATGTCCATCTAGGAATTGGATGGCAGAGGGGAAGAAGCTGTTCCTGAATCGCTGAGTGTGTGCCTTCAGGTTTCTGTACTTCCTACATAATGGTAACAGTGAGAAAAAGGCATTCCCTGGGTGCTGGAGGTCCTTAATAATGGACGTTGCCTTTCTGAGACACTGCTCCCTAAAGATGTCCTGGGTACTTTGTAGGCTAGTGCCCAAGATGGAGCTGACTAGATTTACAACCCTCTGCAGCTTCTTTCAGTCCTGTGCAGTAGCCCCTCCATACCACAGTCATGCAGCCTGTCAGAATGCTCTCCACAGTACAACCATAGAAGTTTTTGAGTGTACTTGTTGACATGCCAAATCTCTTCAAACTCCTAATAAAGTATAGCTGCTGTCTTGCCTTCTTCATAATTACATCGATATGTTGGGACCAGGTTAGATCCTCAGAGATCTTGACACCCAGGAACTTGTAGCTGCTCACTCTCTCCACTTCTGATCCCTCTATGAGGATCAGTATGTGTTCCTTCGTTTTACACTTCCTGAAGTCCATAATCAGCTGTTTTGTCTTACCGACATTGAGTGCCAGGTTGTTGCTGTGGCACCACTCCACTAGTTGGCATATCTCACTCCTGTACGCTCTCTCATCACCAGCTGAGATTCTACCAACAAAGGTTGAATTCTTTGAGGGAGTAACAGACAGATTAGACAAAGGAGAGTCAGTGGATCTTACTTGGATTTTCAAGAGGCCTTTGACAAGGTGCCCCACATGAAGCTGCTAAACATGTTAAGAGCCCATGGTATTACAGGAAAGATACTAACATTGACGGAAGGATAAAGGTGTAGACAACTTTCTAAACGGGGAACAAATTCAGAAAGCGGAGCTGCAAAAGGTCTTGGGAGTCCAAGCACAGGATTCTCTACACTTGCAGCTTGAGTCGACAGTAAGGAAAGCAAATGTAACATTAGCATTCATTTTGAGAAGACTAGAATATAAAAGCAAGGATGTGATGCTGAGGCTCTACAGGACATTGTTCAGATCAAATTTGGAGTATTGTAAGCAGTTTGGGGCCCATCATCTAAGGAAACATGTGCTATCATTTGAGAGGGTCCAGTGGAGTTCACAAGAATGATCCTGGGAATGAAGGGTTTAATGTATGACGTGTGTTTCATAGCTCTGGGCCTGTACTGACTGGAATTCAGAAGAATGAGGGAAGATCTCATTGAAATTTATTATCCATGACACTTCACACGCTCTGGATCTTCTCAATGATTTCAGGTTCCTTGGCCCCCATCATCTTATTTTTACTGTGGATGTCCAGTCCCCATACACCTCCACCCCCTACTAGGAAGGCCTCAAAGCTCTCCGTCTTTTTCTGGACATCAGACCTAACCAATTCCCCTTCACCACTACTCTCCTCCACCTAGCAGAACTTGTCCTGTCTCTAAATAATTTCTCCTTCGGCCACTCCCATTTCCTTCAAACAAAAGGTGTAGCCATGGGCACTTGCATGGGTCCCAGGTATACCTGCCTGTTTGTCAGCTACGTGGAACAGTCTATGTTCCAAGCCTACACTGGTGACCATCCCTCACTTTTCTTACGCTACATCGACGACAGCATTGGTGCTGCTTCCTGTACCCATGCTGAACTCATCTACTTCATCCACTTTACCTCCAATTTCCACCCTGCCCTCAAATTCACCTAGTCCATTTCTCAATTTCCTCCTTCCTCATCCTTGATTTCACTTTCTCTGTCTCTGGAGACAGTTTATCCACTGATGTCTCTTATAAACCCACAAACTCTCACAGCTACCTGTACTACACCTCTTCCCACTCTGTTACTTGTAAAAATGCCATCTTCTTCTTGTACGAAACGATGGACTCTAGGCTTCCCAACCTACCTAAGATCTTGCACCTTATCATTTGCCTCCACTGCTTTTGTAAAAGCTCAGTAACTTTTACACTTTATTCTGCATTGTTATTGTTTTACTTTTTTTCAGCTCAATGCACAGAGTAATGTTTTGATCTTTTGATCTACATAAACAGTATGCAAGACAAGCTTTTTACTGAATCTTGGTACATATGACAACGATAAACCATATCCATACCTCAAAGTCACCGTTTCCAGCATGAGATTAAGTAAATCAGGTCACTACATGTCTCACTCCATCTCTTGAAAAGCTATCTTTTTCGATTTTTTTTCTATTCATACAATAGCAGTGAGGGACTGTAGCTACTTTTGACACCAGGGCAAATTGCAGTAAGTTTATTCAATATAATATTCACTTACATAATACTTTTTATTTAAGAACATGTCTTGGGTTCCAATAAAAAAGTTGCAATTCCAATATGAATTAGGCCAACCTGAATTACTGAGGAATTTCTATCGTGGAGATGCGGGATGTCTAGTAAAAGCTGACTTAAGTATCATGATCAGTGTTAGGCACAGATTGTAAGTTATCCATGCTGATCCTTACCAGCAATTTCAAGGGACAACCTTGACTCAATGGCATAGCATCAGAATTATTGTCACCTCCCTCTCCCAGTGTAGAATGCCCTCCTGCTTCAAATTATCCACCAATGTCCCTGTACCAAAAAAGACCAAGGTAACATGCCTGAACGACTGGTGTCCTGTCGCACTCACCTCAATAATAAGCAAATGCTTTGAGAGGCCAGTCAAGGATTACATCTGCAGCTTCCTACCACCCAAACTCGACCCCCTACAATTCACAACCGATTGACACAGTAGCCACTGCTCTACATACCATCCTAACACATCTGGAGAAGAAGGATGTTTATGTGAGAATGCTGTTCTTGGAGTACAGTTCCTTTCACATCGCCAGCAGGTTGTAAGAGTGGGATCCCTCACCTCCAACCCTCTGACTCTCAGGGCTGAGTACTGAGTCCACTCCTTTACTCCCTGTATACCCATGACTGTATCGTCACCCACAGCCCCAATCTGCTAATTAAATTTGCTGATGACACTACATTGATTGGCTTTATCTCAAACAATAACGAGGTGGCCTACAGGGAAGAAGTCATCTCTCTGACACAGTGGTGTCAAGAAAACAACCTCTCCCTCAGTGTTGCAAAAACAAAGAAGCTGGTTGTGGATTACTGGAGGAATGGAGACGGACTAACTCCTGTTGACATCAACAGATTTGGGGTCGAGAGGGTAAACAGCTTCAAGTTCCTCGGCATCTACATCACTGAGGACCTCACATGGTCTGTACACACCAGCAGTATGGTGAAAAAGGCATAACAGCACCTCTTTCACCTCAGACAGTTGAGGAAGTTTGGTATGGGCCCCCAAATCCTAAGAACTTTCTACAGGGGCACAATTGAGAGCATCCTGACTGGCTGCATCACTGCTTGGTATGGGAACTATGCCTCCCTTAATCGCAGGACTCTGCAGAGAGTGGCGCGGACAGTCCAGTGCATCTGTAGTTGTGAACTTCCCATGATTCAGGACATTTACGTGTGTAAAAAGGGCCCATAGGATCACTGGGGACTCAAGTCATCCCAACCACAACCTATTCCAGCTGCTACCATCTGGGAGTGGTACTGCAACATAAAAGCCAAGACCAAAAGGCCCTGAGACAGCTTCTTCCACCAGGCCTTCAGAGTGATGAACTCACGCTGATTTGAGAGTACTCTATATTACATTGACTGTTTTATTTACTATAAATTATTATAAATTACTATAATTGCACATTTAGATGGAGATGTAAAGCTTTTTACTCATGTATGTGAAGGGTGTAAGAAATAAAGTCAATTCAATTCAATGTAAAATTTGTTGTTTTGCAGCAGCAGTAGTGTTAGAAGTCAAATACATGCTACAAAAATTTGTATTTAAATTGGAAATCTACAGCAGTACATCTTAACTAAAGAAATTACTTCTGGAATTGGATAATACATAAGCTTGCAACTTAAGCCATAAGCCATTGGAAGAACTATGTGGGATAAGCAACATTTGTGGAGGTAAAACACACCTTAGGGACTCTCAAGGTATGCTCAAGAATTGGAAATTTTATATCTCAAAAGCCTTCACATTTCTTAATATTTTATTCATTAAACATACATTTTTGCACAAGGAGGACAGAAATGCAAGGGGCAAATGCTATTCAACAGATAGGGCAATCTTTAGTCCTGCTACACATGGATCACTGTAAACACTTACAACTTGGACAGATTATGTTGGTCTTGGAGAGAATGCACCACAGGAGTTACTCAGATGACTGTCATTTAATCCTTCAAGTTTAGCAAAGGGAGATGCACACAGGATTCCATTCCATAGAATGTGGGCGATCAAAGGATAATTTTCACAATAATAATAGGTTGTTAAGCTTGATAGAAAGGAATTAATTCTACTAGTTGCATAGTGTAGGACTTGTGGAATAGTTTAAAAATGAAAATGAAAACAGTTCAAAAGTTAAAAAAAAATCTGTGTAACTGCTACACAGTAATTGTTAATTTTAAATCTGAGCATAATAGGACTTTGGTAGCCTAAGGTAGAGAGTGTTACATTAAAAGAAGTTGATTGTATGGAAGTAGGTCACAGGCCAGTCATAATCTCACTGAATGTTGGAAGAGAATCTGAGGAGTTAAATGTCTAATCCTAAAACTATGATGGTTTTGCCATGGCAAAATTCCCCTCTTATAGCATAGGAAAGTTCAGGAGAGGTACACTTAGCATTTTGCCAGCTCTGTCCTTCATCAAGATCATGGTTAATCTCCCACAACCTTTTTCCTGCACTCAATTCCCTCACTATCCAGGCATTTCAGAGAGATAATTAATAAATATAGGTAATAAGCCAAAGGAGAACTAAAAATAAAAGGTGCCCAAAGAGTAAACATTTTGGGGTAGGGCAAGTTTCTATACAATCCTCCATAAAGTTTCTGAAAGAATTGTCACAACAGTCTACGCTGCACACTATGAGTCGTGAATCCAGTTGGTAAATATGGGCCAATGAATGTGCAGAAGAGCACAGATGCCTTTTAATTGGCAAGTTATCAACCAAAAACAATGCAGAAATCCATGCCTAAAGACATTTCAGTTACACAATTGACCTTTTAAGAGTAGTTTAAACATAATTCAAAGCAGTATATAGGTTTCTGACAGATACCTGAAATGGGTGGGTCTTCTTTTGAAGAAAGTATGAAAATGGTTAGACTTTGTAAGCACTGGAATTTATGTGAGTGAGAAGTGACTTGATTAAAACATAACATCCTGTCCTACAGTGAATGAATATGAAGTGGGGAGGAGTCCTCTTGTAAGAGAATCTTGATCTACGGATCATCCAGTGAAGATAGCCAAGATCATTTAGTTGTCCATCTCAGAGGGTCACAAGTCATTATAATTCTCTTCTTCAAAGGGCAGCTGAAGTAGAGGCATTGAATGCTTTTATGATAATACCGGTTAAGCAAGAGACAAAACGTAACCTTGTGCAGACATAAATGCAGTGTCGGAGTTACAATCAGATCACCCATGGGTTTAAATACTGCAGCAGGTCTGAGAAGGCAATGGCCTACTCCTGCACCTAATTTTTATATTCATATCTAATAGTGGTGAGGTTAAGAATTGTGCATTTCCAGTACAATGTTTTCTAAAATCAAAATCCTAATTGATGAAAGAGCAAGGTAAGTGACCAAGCAGTAGGGTCTTGTGGAGGAATGTGAAATCTTTGCTTTCTGTACATGATTTCCTCTGAGGCATGATTGCACTAATATGAAATTCCTCAGTTTTTGTACCTCATAGTATACCAATTTCCACTAGGTCTTCCTGCTGTCTCAGGTGAGACTGCATCAGAAATGTAATTCCAATCATGAAAGACTGCCCTTTAAGTTCTCCCACTCTATCAAGATTCCTCAAATCAAACTTATATTAAAAACAATTACCTGATAAGTGGTCTCAGTAATAGCTTCTAGCAGTTTTTCTAAAGTTGCTTGTAAACGAGTTCCCACATGTAATACCAGCTCTTCAGTCTCAGAATCGAGTTCTCCACCACTGAAAACATCCTGTGTGAAGTTGTGATCCTGTTCCGGTCCTTCATCTGTCCCTCCTGTCCACAGAGTAGTAACATCTCCTTCTGTATCAGTACCAGCATAGGAATCTGGCTGCTCATCTAAGAAATACATAACCGGTTATTAGAGTATGAATTTGACCGCTGAACAGAAAGCTACGAGATATTGATATTCATAAACTTGTTCATGGGTTACAGTCCAAGATTTCGTTCAGCAGAAATTTCAATTTGTGCGCTATATACTAACTACCGGAAATTTTTATTTGAAATAGAAAATTGTGAATAATTATTCATGAATTACTTACTTATTTTGTTAAACAAGACAAAGAATACATTTTTAAACTTTATCAGAAAATAAATGGTTTGAATGAAAGTGGCAAGTAGAAAAAAATATAGTAGATGACAGAATCGAGACAGACCAGGAGGTAGTTCAGTCACTTAATCCTATAGCCATTGGACCCATGATCTCTTTGCCAGCTATTTGAAGCAGCTATACAAATGATCTTATTTGCCTCCTCCACCTATACAGCAAAGGTTTTGAAAACCTATTGTTAATACAACAACTATTTTACTCTTGAGAGGAACCATATGTAATGGTCTTCAGGAGCAAATATCATTATTTTGCCTGATTATCCTTCCCTGAACAAAGTGCCAGAGGGTTCAACATTCTTCATGAAACCCTGAAGTAGATTACAAAGAACAGATGTAGAAGGAAACTCAGACCAGTTCTGCCACTCCTTGCTGATTATTTTTCTGATATTCAAAACCACTATTGCTAGCCTAACAGCTGGCTGGAAAGGGGCATAGCATAAGCATAGCTAAGTTGGATGACTTTTCAGCATTTTTAGAGAAGGGATTGCGTGTTGTATCCACACTGATATCTATGAGTTAAAAACAAGGAGTGTGCCCTGGTAGAGTTCAGAAGGCATGGTAATTGTTCACAGGTCATCTCCTCCACCACCTAAATGGCAAATTTTCAGGTACATTGGAATACCAACATCTTTATATCCCCTTCAAATTAACATAATTTCCTTCATTGCAATTCAGTCAAACTTCAAACCACCACATTGAACAAAAGTGTGGATATATCTTCTCTATGTGAGCTGACACTACTCAAGAAAGCAGTTTATCACCATCAAATCATTGCCCACTTAGAATGGAAATAAAAATGTTGGCCTTGTTATTGTCAACTACATCTCACCTGTAAATAAAAAAAAGGATGAAAATGTGATGAGTTAGGTCACACAAGCTTGGTTATATCTCATCTGGAATGTTCTGCTGTTTTGGTAGATACAGTGACTTGAAGGGAACACATAACAGATTCACAATAAACTTACCAAAGTTCATAAGATTAAAGTATGGGTTAAATTGGAAGTTGGTTGAGGTCAGTCTGTATATTGTTTGCTTTAGAAAACTGAGAATGATAAAGTCAGAGTCCATTCAGGAGATAAATCAAACCCTTTTCATACAAATAATAATTGAAATCTGAAATGTGCTCTTCCCAAAAGGTGTGGATGCTAAGCCAACTGAAAATTATGACTGAACTTTATACATTTTTTGATGAATAAAATGACAGTAAGAGCTTTGGAGAACAGGTGGGAAAACTAATGTACCGAACAGCCATGAATGGATGTTTCTCTGGCAATACAAAACATTACATTTGAGATTGCTGAGATAAACATCTTAGCTTCAGCATTCAGACATCAATGAATGCTCATAACAAGATTAAACTAATACCTGGATTAAAAACAAGCTCAATCTTGCAGGCAGTATAAATTCCTGTGCTTTACATTGAATATCTTGATGAATGAGGTAGGCAGTTAATTACATGTTAATTTGCAGATAGGAAAATTAAACTGATACTCCCTGATCAATTGTGTTGTACTCTTTGCCAACAATTCAAAATTTCTATTCTATATAATGAAGTCCAAGTTGGGGCAGGTGGTGGTGACTGGTATATTGTTTAAAGAATAAATACAGACCAAGGCACTTAGATTTATGAATGATGACATCTATTTCCAGTATCTATCTAATGATGATCATGTTTCATTCCAAGTAATTTCTTTGTGGAAATTACCCACCACCACCATCCGTGTTTGAAGTATAAAATTAGCCACAATGATGAACCAATTTCAAGATCGGTCAATTGCACTCTTTAGCACTGTGCTTGGCTATTATTTAGTTCAGTGTAGCATTCCTAAAGATTGCACGGACATCCAAAGTATGTTTCTATTATGTAACATTTACAAGCAAACATTAGTAAAATAGTTAAAATAAACCCAAGTTAAACCTTGATGAAATAGTGTCATATCTTATAAATATTTAATAATGGTCCAAATTTAAATAAGGCCTTAGTGGAGTAAAACAACACAAGTAAAAGAAAATGAAAGCATGAAAGAATGGTATTTTTGAATTACTTTCACAATCTCAGGATATCCAAATGCACCTTACATTCAATGATGAAACCTTAAGCATGTTACCATCATAATGCAGTGAACAGAGACAGTCAATTTGAACATAGCAAGGTTCAATAAATAGATAAACTTGTTTTAGTAATTTGCTTGAGGAAGAGATTTTCACAAAGGCAGACACCATGAATGAAAACTTTTACCGATTTGAACCAGGACCTGCAAGACTCAGAAGGCTCTTACTGACGATTCTGCCTGAAACAGAAGTCTCTTCTATTTTTCAATGATTCACCACACATATTCTTCTCCTTCCCATAACTGATTCTTCTCCTTCCTTAACTCCACACACAAATGTCTCATCTACAGTTAGAGATGCATTTGGCATTAACACTGCTACAATATCACTGTTGCAAATGGACTTGCATTTATACTATAGTTAATCAACTCAAATTTCTCAAAAGCACTTCACAATTATAGTGGATTCCGGTTAATTGAGCCATTGGTTAATCAGGGCAGCCACTTAATTGGGACAAACTGAGAAAGTAGCTGGGATTTCCTTTACTTCTTTGGGACACTATGCCACTTAAGTGGGACAGAAGACTGTTGCTGAACAGTTTCTAACTAGCATCAGTTGTGTGCATTTGTGTGGTCGTTAGATACTACAGAGCAAACAGTTTTTAAATAGCTTCAGTTATGAATTCAATGCATTTCTCAGCAATGTGACAGTGTACACTGGATGGAATTCTTCTGCTGATAACTATTAGGAACTAATACAGTTTTTAGTATTGGAGTAGTATTGGTAGTATTCTAATTTGATCTGCATTTCATTTAAATACTTAATTTGATATTCAGTTAAACAGTAGTTTGTCTTCATTATACCTTTTCAGAATCAAGTTTATTATCACTGGCATTTGTCATGAAGTTCAAATCAAATCAAGTTTAATTATCATTCAGATCATGTGTGGATAAAGTCAAAGAAGACAGCGTTTCCCTGGGGCCCAGGTACATAACATACAATCAAAATAGAGAAAGAGAGATTAAAAATACACACACACACATCGTTACGCAAGGAAAAACACACGTATAGTCCAGGTCCCTGAACGACATGCAAATTGATGGCCTTTTATATATTGATGAGACCTGACGCAGACTGGGAGACCGCTTTGCTGAACATCTACGCTCTGTCCGCCAGAGAAAGCAGGATCTCCCAGTGGCCACACATTTTAATTCCACATCCCATTCCCATTCTGACATGTCTATCCACGGCCTCCTCTACTGTAAAGATGAAGCCACACTCAGGTTGCAGGAACAACACCTTATATTCCGTCTGGGTAGCCTCCAACCTGATGGTATGAACATCGACTTCTCTAACTTCCGCTAAGGCCCCACCTCCCCCTCGTACCCCAACTGTTACTCATTTTTATGCACACATTCTTTCTCTCACTCTCCTTTTTCTCCCTCTGTCCCTCTTGCCCATCCTCTGGGTCACCCCCCCCCCCATCTTTCTTCCCAGACCTCCTGTCCCATGATCCTCTCGTATCCCCTTTTGCCTATCACCTGTCCAGCTCTCGGCTCTATCCCTCCCCCTCCTGTCTTCTCCTATCATTTTGCATCTCCCCCTCCCCCTTTCAAATCCCTTACTCACTCTTCCTTCAGTTAGTCCTGACGAAGGGTCTCGGCCTGAAACGTCGACTGCACCTCTTCCTATAGATGCTGCCTGGCCTGCTGCGTTCACCAGCAACTTTGATGTATGTTGCTTGAATTTCCAGCATCTGCAGAATTCCTGTTGTATGCAAATTGATGGTACAGCTCCTGGCAATCCAGACTGTCCTTCCACCAATCGAACACTGGAGGGCAGCACTGACAGGAGACGTCAGCTCCCAACAGTTAGTCCTGACGAAGGGTCTCGGCCTGAAACGTCGACTGCGCCTCTTCCTATAGATGCTGCCTGGCCTGCTGCGTTCACCAGCAACTTTGATGTGTGTTGCTTGAATTTCCAGCATTTGCAGAATTCCTGTTGTTAGCGCACAGCCTCCACACTACACTGCCTCCAGCATTGTCTCACCTGGATTGCAGCAGCAAGTAAGCCTGCCTGAGGCCTTGTCCTCTCTACAGCTAAGACCACGCTACTGCCTCATGGCTTGTCTTGCCACCAAACTGGGGGAAACAGGTCTGTAGCATCTCACATTATCAATGACCAACAAGGTCTTGCAATCGCAAGAGAAAGGTCCAAGACAGTCACTCATAGTTAAACTACGCACTGCCTTCATGCACCAACTCCGATGTCCTCGAGTAGTCTGTACCCAGGCCAGCTCCTCTGAGCCCTCTCCGACCTGACTGCTGGCTTCTCCCTCTCCCGGCCAACCGCCGGCTTCTCTCTCTCCCACCCAATAGTTTCTCCTTCTCTGACTTGTCTGCCAGCTCCTTTGTCACACCGGCCAGCAGCTCCGAACAACGAGCAGGTCACTGATGTGGCAGAGCTGCTGTACTGGTTGATCTTTGAGCTCAGTATTGTCTTACAATCATAAAAAACACATTTTAAAAAGTGCACCCTTGGTTGGCCCTGGAGAGACCGCTGCATTCCAACGCACTGCCATCTTACGGGGAGTTTGTTGTTAAAATTTAATGATTTCCTCAAAACTCTGGATAATTGGTGCAGCCGCTTAATTGGCTCAAAATATACTGGTCCCAGTGTGTCCCAATTAACCAGAATCCACTGCATTTACTTCTTCTTACATTTATCCACATATTTTTAAACTCAGAGCTAGCTAATCTGAATAGTGTGATTTCAGGGTAATAGGTGAAATAGGAGCTATTTGAGAAAGATAGGCAATGACACCAGAGGGTTCCTACGCCTTCTTGTGAATAATGCCACGTTTATTCAACATCCACCTGATGTTTCATTCAAAGGGCTCCAAATGTGACGTAGCAGGTCTCACTCGGTGGCTTGTGGAGTAGCAATCTAGATTCTATGTCCAACTATGGTAAAGGAGATGAACTTCCAGTAATTGCCTTCCCTCCTCTCCATCACCGTTCACCATTCTTGTTTCCCTCTCACACCTTCTCTCCTTACCCGCCCATCATCTCCCACTGGTGGTACTCCCCCTTTTTCTTCCATGGTCTTCCATCCTCTCCTATCAGATTCCTTCTCTAGCTCTTTATTTCTTCCACCAATTTCCCAGCTCTTTTCTGCACTCCTCCCCCCTTTCCCGGTTTCACCAATAACCTGCCACCTTGTACTTCTTCCTCTCCTCCCCCACCTTCTGTTCTCACCTCTTCCCACTTTCTTTCTAGATCTGATGAAGGGTCTCAGCGCGAAACATTGACTGTTTATTCCCATCCATAGATGCTGCCTGACCTGCTAAACTCCTCCAACACAGTGTGTACTGCTCTGGATTTCCAGCATCTGTGGTACTTCTTGTGTACGAGTTATAAAATAAACCTTTTTACATTTCCGTCAGGAAGATTATCAATGCTTAACCACGAGGAGGAAGCTAGCTTACTGACAACAGGGAGAGAGAAAAAATATTAACTAAACACTTATTTCTTTAGTAACCCCACCATGAACAGTCCCAAGACTGGCTGTGGAACGAGGGGAGTCGGGCATGGAGCTATCAATCCCCTTCTGTAAAAACCCAGAGCTACAGAAACACAAACGGAAGCTCCAAAGACCTCATCCCCAGGAGAGACAGAATCTTCTAAATTGGGCTGCACCTGGGAACAACTTGAAAGGCTGGCCCAGGATAGAGCACTCTGCCGAGCTGCATCATTGTGGCCCATGCCCCAGTAGGGGTGATGGTTTACAGTAAGCTAATCTTAGTCAGAATCAGATTTAATATCACCCGTATGTGTTGTGAAATTTGTTAACTTAGCAGCAGCTGTTCAATGCAATACATGATAATATAGAACAGGGGTCCCCAACCTTTTTTGCACTGCGGACTGGTTTAATATCAACAATATTCTTGCAGACCGGCCGACCGGTGGGGGGGGGGGGGTAGGGTTGCCAACTGACAAGAGTAGCAGCCAAATACGTTGTGTTTACCCCAAGAAAGACTACAATGACCATGAAGCCTTGTGCGGGCACCAGTGCATATGCGCGTACGTGCTGATTTTTTTCTTTCAAATCGTTTTTGGCGATTCTGTTCTGGGTGGTGTTAATCACAACCGGAATATAGGTGATGATGGGCTAATACACTGAATTTCATTTCTAAAAAGGTTTCTCTAACGAATTTAATATTAAACACACAGCGCATACTTTCCTCGCATGAATACAGTGATAAGTCAATTATCAGAGGAGCTTGAAGTAAGTGTTGAACGAACTTCCAGTAGAAGTGGTAGAGACAGGTTCGATATTATCATTTAAAGAAAAATTGGATAGGTATATGGACAGGAAAGGAATGGAGTGTTATGGGCTGAGTGCAGGTCGGTGGGACTAGGTGAGAGTAGCGTTCGGCATGGACTAGAAGGGCCGAGATCGCCTGTTTCTGTGCTGTAATTGTTATATGGTTATATAAGTCACTTATAAGTCAATAGCGTCATAACATTTTAAGCACTGTTTGGATATTAAACACACAGCACATATTTTCCCCGTATGAACATATCAAATCATTGCAACGCACCAATATCGCTGAATCAGTGGGAGCCCTGGGCTTGTTTTCCTGCAACAACACGGACCTATCGAGGGGTGATGGAGACAGCGATACTCGAAGGGGGTTCCTTGTGTCCAGTCTATTCCGCAATTTAGTTTTTGTTGCATTCATTGCAGAGATATGTTGGAAATGGAAGCAACGTTTTCAGTGCTCTCATGGCTATCTCAGGAGATTTAGCCTTGACGTTGATCCAGAATGCCAGCAGAGATGTTATGTCAAACATACTTTTCAGCCCGCCGTCATTTGCAAGCTCAAGGAGTTGTTCTCCTTCCCGCGCTGACATGGATGACACGCGGGTAATGACCTCGCGTGCGTTCAAGCTCAACAGAGGGCATGACAGGGAATGAGGAAAGGTGCAGCTGACTCATATCGCCAAATCACATTGTTTCCTCGCAGCCCGGTAGCACATGCTTTGCGGCCCGGCACTGGTTCGCGGCCCAGTGGTTGGGGACCGCTGACTTGGAAAAATAAATAGATCGATTACAGTAAGCATAAATGTAAAATAGTGCAAAAACAGAAATAATATACATTTTTAAAAAATGAGATCGTGTTCATGGGTTCAATGTCCATTTAGGAATTGTATAGCAGAGTCAATAAAAAGCTCAGTGATGAAGTACTGAAGCTGGAACACATATTCACCGTTTGGTGTTAGTGAGAAGGAACAATAGTAACTAAATATTTTGTAGCATCTCTGGAGGTATTTTTCACTATTTAATTTTTTGGAATCTGAGCAACACAAGCAAAATCTGTGATAAGTCCTGACGAAGGGTCTCGGCCTGAAACGTCGACTGCGCCTCTTCCTATAGATGCTGCTTGGCCTGCTGCGTTCACCAGCAACTTTGATGTGTGTTGTCTGTGATAATATAATCAATTTACATGTCAAGGAAGGTAACAGTTGTTGGTCAGAGAACTATCTATCCAGTTTCAGATGGTGCAAATGAAAATAGGTGTCAGCTTAATGGTGATTCATAAAGAAATACACTATATTACTCTTTACACTTAGTCTGTAGGAAATTATGGTAAACAATCACCGCAACAATGAAGAGGCAAGTGAAGGTGACATTGATTTGAGAGTCGAGGCGGGTGATGTGAAGTCAGAGCAGGGTCGAGGCATGTTCGAGGAGAAATGGTCGGAGCCAGGTCGAGACATGGTTGAGATGGAGTCAGGGCGTGAGAAGCAAAGAGTTTCGGAGTTTCGGAGCCCATCCTTCTAAACTGAGAGTGAGGTTAGATCAATATAAGTGCTGGGCTGATTTGGAAAGGTCGGAAATGGGCCAAAACGTGGCGGCAGGGTTCAGGCCCAGAGTGTATCAATGTGGCCGGGCCTGAGTCCTACAGCGAGAAACAAATTGGTGTTTGGACAATTGAAAAGGCAGGGTTCAGGCCCAGAGCGTATCAATGTGGCCAGGCCTGAGTCCTACAGTGAGAAACAAATTGGTGTTTGGACAATTGAAAAGGCAGGGTTCAGGCCCAGAGCATATCAATGTGGCCGGGCCTGAGTCCTACAGCGAGAAACAAATTGGTGTTTGGACAATTGAAAAGGCAGGGTGTCAGGACCGGAGGTGAGGGTCAGGCTGGTTCAGCCTGTTGCTCAGCATCACTTGCTTTGCGCCCCACTGCTATGTGATGAACTGAGGCTGAGGGTGTAGTCTGCTCCGGGTTTCGTACCTGCAGACTTTGCTATGTGATGAACTGAGGCTGAGGCTGTAGGCCTGCTCAGCTGCTTGTGTCTATGGACTCACTTTCACTCTCAGTGCTGTTGCTTGCTCTTATTGTTTGCATACTCTGCTTTCTGTTTTCTTTCTCTGTACGTTGGGTGTTGGTGTTTTTTTTTAAATAGGTTCTTTCGGACTTCTTGTTTTGTGCCTGCCTATAAAGAGATGAATCTCAAGGTTGCATTATTTGTACATACTTTGGACTGTCAGTGTAATGAAGCAGACACGAACCACACCTTTTAAAACAACAATGGACACAAGAGAGCAATGCTCTAATCTGGATCAAAAAGTACTACTGGAGAAATTCAGTGGGTTAGGCAGCATCTGTGGAGGCTGGTTGAAGCTTCAGTCCTTCAGGGTCTCAACTCGAAAGATTAACAATCCGTCTGACTTCACAGATGCTGCCTGACCCACTGAATTCCTCCAGCAGTTCAGTTTTTTGCAACGTAACATGCTGGGAGAGACTCAAACAATCATTAACTAATACAGTCTCCTGTTTGCTCTGCATTCTCTAATTCTGGCACTCCTATTGATCTTATCTGTGAGCATTGAGCAACCTCTTGGAGGAACAGCCTTGCATCATGGAAACAGACTCTCTGGCCCTCCAAGTCTCAATATCTAGAAAGCAGCTAATCATTTGCAATATGTTGGTGGTACAATGCTATTGCTTTGGACATTTCAAGATAGATCTTAAAAGTTCTGATAGAAAGCCAGAACAGGTAATACGTCTTGATTCAGATTTTGTACCTAAAAGTGCTTGCAAATATTTATTTTCCCTTTACTCTTAAGAAAAAAATATTAATGCTGCAAGATAAACTTCAGAGTTCAAATCTCTGTACAAGCAACAAGCACCTGGTACTCCACCTCACTCACCACCCCACCCCGCCCTTACAGCAAACCAGCAATCTCTTTCAATTCCACAAGGACAAAGCATTTTCAAAGCCCCACAACAACCAACCCCTACTCACTTTCAAAGGATACCCAAGTATTGCAGAACTAGAAAAAAGCTTTTGTAGTCTTCTGGAATTTTTTGGAATCAAGGATGACTCACTTCCACTCTAGTTTTCTCTAATGAGGCCAATGCGAGACCCACAGACTCTTCCACATATGGAGCAAGTGGTGGTGTATGGGGCAGGTAGTGAGCTAAGATAATCTACTCTGCCTGCATATGCAAAAGGCTTGTGTGTGCTCCTAAAGTGTGGCTTCAAGATTCGCAAGACCATTCCAAAATCTCCTCCTTTACATTTAACGTCCCGACTAATCAAGGAGCTGTCAACTTCTGCTTTAAATATACTCAATGACTAGACCTCCACAGCCATTTGTTACAATGAATTCCACAGTTTTACCTTCACCATCCTCTGGTGAAAGAAATTCCTTCTCATCTGCTCTAAATAGATATCCCTCTATTTTGAGGCTATGCCCTTTGATCCGAGACTCACCCACTTATAGGAAACATCCTCTACACATCCACTCTGCCTGGGCCTTTCAATATTCAATAGGTTTCAATATTCCCCACTCGTTCTTCTAAACTCCAGTGAATTCTGGCCCAGAGCCATCAAACACTCTTGCTTTTATATTCTAGTCCTCTCAAAATGAATGCCAAGAGTGCACTTGCCTTCCTCACCACTGACTCAACTTGCAAGTTAACCTTTAAGGAATCATGCATGACATCTTCCAAGTCCCTTTGAACCTCGGCTTTTTGAATTTTTTCCCCCATTTAGAAAACTGTCTATGCCTTTATTCCTTCTACCAAAGTACATGATCATACACTTCCCTACACCATATTCCATCTGCCACTCCTTTGCCCATTCTCTTAATCTGTCAAGTCCTTCTGCAGATTCTCTGCTTCAACACTATTTGCCCATCCATCTTTGTATCATTTGCAAACAAGGCCGCAAAGCCATCAATTCCGATATCCAAATCGTTGACATATAATGTGACAAAAGTGGTCCTATTATCAATCCCTGCAGAACACCATTAGTCACTGGCAGCCAACCAGAATAGGCCCTTTTGTTCCCATCCTTACCTCCTGCCAGTCAGCCAATCTTCTATCCATGCCAGCATCTTTTGTGTGATACCATGGGTTCTTGTCTTGTTAAGCAGCTTCATGTATGGCACCTTGTCAAAGGCCTTCTAAAAATCCAAGTAAACAGCATCCACTGTCTATCCTTTCTCTATTCCAAGAATTCCCAAAAATTTGCAAGGCAAGATCTCCCTTAAGGAAGCCATGCCAACCTTGGCCTATATTATCATCTGCCTCCAAATACCCCAAATCCTCATCCTCAATAATAGACTACAAAATTTTGCCAACCACTAAAGTCAGGCTAACTGGTCTATGGTTTTCTTTCTTCTGCCTCCCTCCCTTCATGAAGAGTGGAGTGACATTTGCCATTTTCTGGCCAGCATTGTTTATGAAGAAATTAAAGCATCTGATCAAGAAAATGACCTGTTATAGTTAGCTTTTCCACAAGTTTTTTCCTACCAATGTTTATAACAATCAGACTGAGATTGTCTAAATTGTACTTGAATAGATGTAGTCCTCTGTGATTGCACATTCCTTGATAAATATTTTTTTCCAGTGCACACCAAACTTCTCACAGTCCAGAGATTCTTCTTAGTAGCTGATAGCACACTTGTTTCCTTAAGACAATTTGATACAGGAGCAGAATTAGGCCATCTGGCCCAGCAAATCTGCTCTTCTATTCAATCATTGCTGACTTGCTTTTCAACCTCATTCTCCTGCCTTCTCCCAATAACCCTTAAGCCCTTTACTAGATTAGAACTTATCAAGTGCTGCGTAAAAAGCACCCAAAGACTTGGCCTCCACAACCATCTGTGGCAATGAATTCCACAGATTCACCACGCTCTGGCTGAAGAAATTCATCCTCATTTCACTTCTAGAAGTGACTTCATTCTAAATCTATGCCCTCAAATCTTAGGTTTTCCTACCAAGCTAAATATTCTCTTCATGTCCGCTCTATATAACCCTGTCAGAATTCAATAGGGTTCAATGAGATCCTTCCTCATGATCTGAATTCCATTAAGTACAAGACAAAAGCAATTTATTTATTTAAAGAGACACAGCGGAGAATACGTCCTTCCAGCTCGTTCAAACATGCCATCCAGTAACCTCCGACAACTCCAATTTATTTCTAACCTAATCTCGGGACAATTTACAATGACCAATTAACCTACCACAGTCTTTTGTGGGAGGAAACTGGAGGACCCAGAGGAAACCCACACATACCACATTTTTCCTTCATTCTTGTAAACTTCCCCTGGGGCCGCTCCAGGACCAGCACATCTTTCCTTAGATACTCGTCCACAATTACTCACAATATTCCATATGTGGTCAAACCAATGTATTACAGAAGTCTCAGCAGAACAACCCTCCTTTTATATTCTAGGCTTCTCAGAATGAATACTAAACATTACATTTCCGCCCACCCCCCCCTTACTGCCGACTCAACCTACAAGTTAACCATATGGGAAACCTGAAGCAGTTCTCCCAAGTCCTTTATATTTCCAATTTATGGATTCTCTCCCCATTTAGTAAACAGTCTACAGCCTCATTCTTCCTACCCAAGTACATACAGTAAACCCACACTTCACTATGCTGTATTTCATCTTCCATTTCTTTATCCATTCTCCAAATTTGTCCAAGTCCTTCTAAAGACTCCCTGCCTCCAAAACACTACCTGTTCCTCCACCTATCTTTATGTCATCTGAAAACTTGGCTGCAATGCCATCAGTTTGCTCATCCACATCATTTTCACATAAAGGAAAAAAGTTATGGTTTCAACACTTGTTGTTTTGTATGGCAGGTGCTTTTCTCTCACACTTTTGTTTTGAACAAGCCAATCCTCCAACTTGTGGTCGCATCAATGCACTGCAGCAAAGCCATCTCAGATCCTGGTGAGAGGCATGTTTGGACCAGGTCGAGAAAGTCCTGGGTTGGGGCACCACAGGGGCAAACTGGGGTTTGTCGGCTGCCCCATCGGTGTAGTGTTTGTGCTGCTTTGGCATGTCAACTTATGAGTCTATTTGTGGCTGTCCAGATTTTTCTGTTAGCTCCATAAAGCCCGGGGGGAGTCAGGTGGGGTTGTCAATCAGATCTCTGCTGGGGGTGGGGGGGGGCATATGTTGGTGTGCCAGTATTGGGGCCATTCAGTGTACTCCTCATAGGAGTCAAGGTTTTTCAAGTTGTAGAAAGTTTTTCAGGATTTGAGATGGGAAGTTGGAGGAGAATTTTCGATGAGTTTACGAACTGGAATGTTGTTGGACATATTTTGGATATGCTTGTAGAATTTTGAAGCTGCTTTTCTACGGATCTCTGGGGGTGCTATTCCACTCATTGTTGGGACCCATTGGAGAGTGTGGATTTTGGGCTCCTGAGATTATTCTCATGGAAGTATGGAGCTGTGTATTGATGATGTTTGTGTGAGCACTTCTCTCCCAGGTGGGTGCGGAATATTCAGTGACTGAGAAACAGTGCTAGGCCAGACGTTCATAGGACTGACTCTTTAGCACCCCATTTGGTTCCTGCTTCCTTCCTGATCAAGGCCGTTCTGGATTTTAGTTTCTTTGCAACATTTTGAAGGTGGATCTCGTATGAGAGAGTCTCTTCAACCACTACATGCTATCTTCTATGGACAAGCCAGTTCTGAATCCTAACTAGCCATTAACCTTGCACCTGACGCATCTTAATCTTCTGGCTGAGCCTCCCATGAGGTACCTTGTCAAACGTCTTATTAAAATCCACAGAGACAACATCTAAGACTCTACCTTCATCAATCACCCCTGTCACCTTGTCAAAAACTTCAGTCAAGTTCATAAGACACAACTTGCCCCTGAAGTGAGGCTCACTTATCATTAGTTTCCAGGATTATCCCCTGTTCCCTTCTTGAATAATGGAACAACATTAGCTACTCACCAGTCTGGGTCCTCGGCTGTGGCTGGAGAGGACATGAAGATATTTGCAAATGATCTCCCTTTATACTTGAATGGTCCCACCCTCTCTCTCATTATCCTCTTGCTGTTGATGTATGTGTGGAATGCCTATTTCATCCTGCGTGCCAGGATGGCCCCTCCTGGCTCTCCTGATTCCCTTTTTGAGTGTTTTTCTGGCTTCTTTATACTCCTGTTTGATTCCAGCTTCCTAAGCTTCACATGCCTTTCTTTTTTCCTTCTTGACTAAATTCATCACCTCTCTTGACATCCACTGTCCTCTTACTTTGACATTTTCGTTTTTCTGACTAGAAAATTCATGTCTTGTACTCTGTGCAGTTGGTTTTTAAACACCTGCCACATGCCTGATGTGGATTTGCCCAAAAACAATTGTTCCCAATTAACTCTCCCTAGTTCCTGCCTAACGCTCTTGTAATTTGCCCTGCTCCAGTTTACTTCTCCACTGCAAGGTCCATACTTACCCTTATCTAATTCTATCTTAAAACGTAAGGAGTTGTGGTCACTGTTTTCTAACTGTTCCCCTACTGGAAGGTCAGTCATCTGCCAGGCTCCTTACCAAGCACCAGGTCCAGTACAGCGGCTCCTCATGTTGGTCATCTATATATTGATTTAAGAAACCCCTCCTTCATGCACCTAACAATTCTACCCCACTTACACCTCTTGTACTCAGAAAACCCCAGTTTATATTAGAGAAGTTGAAGTCCCCCATGACAACAACCCTATTTTTTTACACCTTTCCTTAATCTGCCTGCATAACTGTTTCTCAATGTCCTGGTAGTTACTGGAGGTCTGTAGTACAATCCCAGAGTGATTGTACCCTTCCTATTTTTGAGTTCTACCGAGATGGACTCCGTGGACGAGTTGTCCATTATGTCCCCTCTGAGTGTAGCTGTGATATTGTCCCTGATTAATAGTGTAATTCCACCACCTTTTTTATCTCCCTCTCTGTATTTTCTAAAACATCGAAACCCTGGGACATTAAGCACTCATTCCTGTCCCTCTCTCAACCAAGTCCCTGTAATAGCCATAACATCATAATTCCATGCACTGAACCATATGCTTCCTAAGTTAATATTAACCCAAGCAATCTCCCTCTTGGCAGACAAGTCCCAACAGGCCCTGGTCATTTTTCAAACTTCGTGCATCAAGTCCACAAGGAACTGTCTTTAACTTACTCCGTGATCTCCCGCTCCACAGAGATGCCATAATTATGGCCACCATCAAGGAAAAAAAAACACGTCTAAATCTGTTAAGTACTCAGTGATCTCCCTACCTTCTGTTACAGGGCAAGGCAGTGCCAGAATCCTCCTCAGCAGCATGTTCACAGTGGCTGAAGAACTGCTCCCTGTATCACAATATGGATCTAGGAGTACAGTGATAATAATCCCTCTATCTAGGAGTACAGTGAACATCATTTTCTCCAATAATTTTAACAAAAATGCCATATGGCATTGTATAAATTCACTATACATTTTGACTCATCAGCAAAGAAGTTCTGTGAAGCGCCCTCTTAAAATTTTGCACTCAGCAAAAATCAAGTGCCATCGTGACTTACTTTAAGATGGCATTCATGTCATTATTATAACAAGCGCCATCTTGGGCAGTAAGGTCGAGAACAAGTTTTGGTGGTGTGCAGCTCTGATAATCTATACTACTGGTATCTTCATTTAACTGAGAGACAAAAACAAACGCCCACCTTGCAGCTATTGAAATTACAATTACTTTATTCAATAAGTGCTCAACCAAATTATATTCTTCTATGTTCGTTGCTTGCACAACCTTGCAGAATATAACAATTCAAATCTAAACTGTTGGTTATGAAGATTTCTTTTGTTTTATTCTGAACTGTCTCATCTGCAATACAGCAGTTCCTTTAATCTAGCTTTGAGAACCAAAACAAAACCAGAAAATAGAAACTGATAAGGGAAAGATGGGTTCTGATTCACATTTAGTCATTATAAAGTCTCATTGGCATGATAGTGCCGGCAAAGCTGGTGCTTTGGCTCAGATGGTGACCCAATTCAAAAAAACAAAGAACTTCTGGTGGAGAAACTTATATGTATTATTATGTCATCTCTGAGTGTAGCTGTGATGTTGTCCCTCAACAGGGACCAACAAAAGCAAGATACCCTATACATAATGCTCACTTTAGAAAGAATACTTATTGTACTGATAAGTTCAAACTGGAAATAACAGCTATAACAGGCATTACGTACAGGTTAAAGAAATGAGATTAAGTACCAAACATTGGATACGACATTGAAACCTCTATCCAACATTTGGTACCTTACACATATGCTGAGAGGTTAATTTTCTTTTGCTGCTATGCAAATCTGCTCAGGATGTGATTATCCTTTGCCTCTGCATTCCCAATTATTTTCATCATGATCTTGTTTGATGCATAAATATGTTAAACGAGGGATGTTAAACACTGAACGAGGAATGTCCAACACTGAACGAGGAATGTCCACACTGACCCCCTGTTTCCACCCAGGATTACAAACACCTAGGGATACGAATTGACAATAAACTGGACTGGTCAAAGAACACTGAGGCTGTCTACAAGAAGGGTTAGAGCCGTCTCTATTTCCTGAGGAGACTGAGGTCCTTTAACATCTGTCGGACGATGCTGAGGATGTTCTACGAGTCTGTGGTGTCAGTGCTATCATGTTTGCTGTTGTGTGCTGGGGCAGCAGGCTGAGGGTAGCAGACACCAACAGAATCAACAAACTCATTCGTAAGGCCAGTGATGTTGTGGGGATGGAACTGGACTCTCCGATGGTGGTGTCTGAAAAGAGGATGCTGTCCAAATTGCATGCCATCTTGGACAATGTCTCCCATCCACTACACAATGTACTGGTTGGGCACAGGAGATGCAACACAGAGCGTCATAGGAAGTCATTCCTGCCTGTGGCCATCAAACATTACAACTCCTCCCTTGGAGGGTCAGACACCCTGAGCCAATAGGCTGGTCCTGGACTTATTTCCTGGCATAATTTACATATTACTATTTAATTATTTATGGTTTTATTACTATTATTTATGGTGCAACTGTAATGAAAACCAATTTCCCCCGGGATCAATAAAGTATGACTATGACTATGATTTTAAGACAACTTTTTATAGGCTGAATCCTCTTACTTCTTTGACTGAATTTTTTCCTCCATCTAAATACCATGAGGCAAGTTTACTTTTCACCAACAAACTTAAATAGCACCTTTAATTAATGAAAGGTCACAAGACATTTTATCAGAATATTATCAAATAAAATCTAATTTCAAGCCATCTAAGAGATATTAGAAGATGGAAAAAAACTCGGACAAAGAGGAAGGTGCATATTAAATGCAAGAGATTACAGTGGTATAGAGAGGGGGATCCTCAGCTTTGGGCTTCAGCTGTTGACATTATAGCTATCAACAAAATTAGTAAACAAATGTATGCAAGGGGAGAGAACTGGAGAGTGAACATATTGAATGTTGAAAGAGATCAGGAAGGGTTGAAGCATAAAAAGACAATCAATGTGGAAATGTTTTAAAGTAATTGCATTGTTCAACTTTTACTTGAGCAGATAATTGTGCAACGAGAGACTAGTTAATTGAAACACCTTTACTATGCATTGCAGTTATATTTGTGCATGAAAGCATTCAAAAATTACTTATATTTGATGAAATAAGTAAAATAGCCACATCAAGCTAGACATACCTTTTCCCTGACTGTGAAGTGTAAACGGTTTCAGTTGATCAATAGAATCCTGTGCATCTTGTTCCCACAGAGACATTCTTGAAGGAAGTTGCCCTTTCACTGATCTTTCCACAATGGCAGAAATGTGCCTGTTTATAGTTTCTTCTGCAGCCGCCGTCGTCTTAACCACTTCTGACAAAACTTTCAAAAGTCTGTCATTGGCCTTTTGTAAACTATTTCTAAACATGGATAAAATACTAACATGAGTACTTTGTAATATATGATCAATAATTATTTAAGAATAATTATCAATTATATCATTGAACATGGAAAAAATGGAAAGCATCCAAAATAAAAACTGAAGGTGTTCAAAATACTCAGCAGGCCAGGCAGATTCTTTTATGTTTTTATTTAGAGATACAGCAGTGTAACATGCCCTTCTGGCTCTAATTACACCCAAGTGACTAATGAAACTACGTCTTTGGAATGTGGAAGGAGCTCTGAGAAACCCCACGTGGGTATGGAGAGAACGTACAAGTTCAGAGACAGAACTGACCCTGGGTCATTGGCGTGGTAATAGCGTTATGCTACCTGCTAAGCTACCATGCCACCCTACGCTACCGTGTCATTTCAGGAACAGCCCACCATCTTCTGCCTGGGTATGTTGCAGCAGTCAGCCTCAAAACTGAATTCAACAATTCAAAGCTTGCTTTTTCTATTTGTATTTTAACTGATCAGTTCTGCTACAAGGTGATCCATCTGTAACATATAACTCAGCTTTTTCTCTCTCCACATTCACTTTTTGGTTTCAGGTTGAGCAACAGCTGAGTTTAATTTAAAACTTCATTCTATCCTTTTACTTTGTTTTCTCTCTCTCACTCTCATTAAAATATCAAGCAGACATCTCCATTAACAGTAGTATCACCTCAGCAACCCTAGCCTGGTCCTACCAATCCCTCTCCCACCTGAAATGTCAATTCTATTTATTTCCCCAAGATGCTGCTTGCACTTCTGTGCATTGCCAACATTTGCTATTTATATCAAATTATATAACATTCACCTACTTTTCTACCTCGTAAAACCCAAGTAAAATATCCCAGATACTAAACAAGAGAAAAAATAACAATTGCTATCAAGGCAAACTGATAGGTATTAAGCAGGTAATACATATAATTGATCAATACACTGAATGGACCAATACATAGATTTTAATGAGCATCTTAAAGGAAAAAGGCAAGACAAAGTGGTATTGTAGATGTGGATTGTTAAAATTAAACTGCAGAGTTCCCTGGTTGTAGGCCTACAGATACAGGCTAAGAAGTGACTTGAGGAAAAGCACAATTATTTTCAAGCTAAAGTATTATTGGCCCAAATACTAATGAAAGTTGACTGCAAAGGACTGATAGGTGAAGGTTAACTGCAGGTAAGTTGCAGCAGATTTTTGGATGAGTTCCGGTACACAATTTGAGTTCATAACATATAACACTTAGATACTATAATGAGAAGAGAGATAATCATTGAGATTGCTGAATGCCGAATATACAACTACATTTTCTGTAAGTACACACTGACTAGTTTTTAAAATTATAATCTCACACTTTACAATCAACAAGAAAATAAAACAGTGTTCTGTTAACTCATGCAAATTCAGAAAGGCGGCCATTGCATCAAGCTAACCTTTGACTTATGAGGACACTTTGATTTGTTTCTTCAGACTTTTCTTCAAATGATGATGGTATGTTCTTACATTGTTCAGAATGCTTTGGGGATTTATGCTGGTCTTCTCTCTCACTCTGTTCAAGGTTATGAATTGGTAGTAAGTTAACGAGTGACAAAAATCCAGTCATTCTACTCCCAAGTCCCAAATTTATAACTTCATTAAACTCAGACCTTAGGTCTAATTAAGTTCAGCTTCATGTACAACTGTTGAAATTAGTGCTCTTGAGTATTACTTTGCTATTTGGCTTGCAAATTTAAGTTCTATATACTACATTTGGTCTGACAAAACAAATAATACACAAATCCCTCTTGTATGCTGCTAGGACAACATAAGGTTTCATCTATTAAACTTGCAAACAATGCCACACCCATACTTGCTGCAACCAATAAATGTTGAAGTTCCATATATTACATTCTAACCAATGGCAATAATCAGTTGAAGATTATTGAAGTTGGAAAAAAAAGGTAATTAAATGAATAAATAAGGACAGTAACAAGCTCAATTTACCATCTCTGTCTGTGTACTGCTGTTACAATATTCCAAAGGGAGTCTTTCCTCTCCAGCTGCAGGAAAACATTCCAGTTCTGCAAGCATTCTTTCATTTTGTGATACCACTTTCACATTATAAATAGGAGTAGTCTGCAGTTAAAAACACATATATTTTCCCTGTACATCCAATTCACTTTTATAAATACTGACATAGGAAGTATGGTAAAATATAATACAGTAATATTTTATTTCTATTGCAGAATTATTAATAAATAAATTGTTGACTCAAAACCAGACATCAAGAAAAAAGGAACACAAAAATAACTATTTTTAAAAACTAGTTGAGCTGCTGTTTCTGTGTTTCAACCACCATACAAAAATCAGATGGATTACTATTGTATTTAAAATAACAAAACAGTGGAAATACTCAGAAAATCAAGTTCATCTGTGGAAAGAGTTCATTCTTAAGAAAGAACAATAAATACCCTTCATTGAAGCATTATTCTGATTTAAATGTATGGGAACTTAACCCTGAAATGTTTACTCTTGCTTCTCTTTACATAGATGCTGCCCAACCTGCTCAGTGCTTCCAGAAATTTCTGTTTTTATTTCATATTTCCAGGAGCAGCACTTCTTGATTTCCTACCTGTCACATTTACTTTATTTCTGCACAAGGGTGTCATGAGGAATTACATAAAGTTGGTAAAATATAAGAACATGTCCCCTATAGAGTTATACAACATGGTGGCAGCCTAACTAACCTAAATGCCATCCAGAAAGTCCCATTAGACAGTGAGTGTTTAGCCCATAAAGTTCTAAACTTTTCCAATCCATGTCCCTGTCAAGCTGTCTTTACAACGTTGCTATTCTACTGACCTCAACCACTTCCTCGAGCAGCTCACTCCACACAGATAGAAACATTGAAAACCTACAGCACAATACAGGCCCTTCTACCCACATAGCTGTGCCGAACATGTCCTTACCTTAGAGCTACCTAGGCTTAACCATAGCCCTCTATTTTTCTAAGCTCCATGTACCTATCCAGAAGCCTCCTAAAAGACCCTGTCATTTTTGCCTCCACCGCCGCCATCGGCAGCCCATTCCACGCACTCACCACTCTCTGTGTAAATAACTTATCCCTGACATCTCCTCCGTACCTACTTCTAAGCACCTTAAAACTATGCCCTCTCATGCTAGCCATTTCAGCCTAGGGAAAAAGCCTCTGATTATCCACACAATCAATGCCTCTCATTATCTCGTACACCTCTATCAGGTCACCTCTCATCCTCCGTCGCTCCAAGGAGAAAAGGCCGAGTACACTCAACCTGTTCTCATAAGGCATGCTCACCAATCCAGGCAAGTGACCAGAACTGAGCACAGTACTCCAAGTGGGGTCTGACCAGGGTCCTACATAGCTGCAACATTACCTCTCGGCTCCTAAACTCAATCCCACGGTTGATGAAGGCCAATGTACTCTATGCCTTCTTAACCTGCGTAGCAGCTTTAAGTGTCCTAGAGACTCGGAGCCCAAGATTCCTCTGATCCTCCACACTGCCAAGAGTCTTACCATTAATGTTATATTCTGCCATCATATTTGACCTACCAAAATGAACCACCTCACAGTTATCCGGGTTAAACTCCATCTGCCACTTCTCAGCACAGTTCTGCATCCTATCAATGTCCTGCTGTAACCTCCGACAGCCCTCCACACTATCCACAACACCCCCAACCTTTGTGTCATCAGCAAATTTACTAACACGTCCCTCCACTTCCTCATCCAGGTTATTTATAAAAATCAGATATCATACTTTGTGTAAAAAAAAATGCTCTGCTGCTTCTCAAATGAAAGTGGTGTTTAATAGTGTGGAAAACGTGCTGGTTCTGTGCATAAAATGCAAAAATAAGAGAGAAGTTGTTACAATGAGCGGTACAAAGATACAGCAGATATGGCATTTCGAAAATTAATCATGGCTTTATTACTGATAGGGAAGAAAAAAATCCCATAAAGAGGATAAAAGGCAAGTTCGAAACCCAAGTGTGCAAATTGGATTCTTCAAAGCAAGCAAAAGGCAAATAAATGTGGAGAACTAACTTCATTAATATAAATTGTAGATATTTGTGTAACTGTAGTCAAATTCTGTGAAAATCAATAGCTGGAAGGGAAGTTTAAAGTTCAGTTGAGATTTTGTTTTGAAGATGGAGTGAAGTAAAAATGCTGGATGAAATCTTTTCTGATTAGAATTAATGTGAGGGAATTAAGAAAAATATAAGTAAATATACAAGGAGAAAATTATGTCTTTTGAGTTGAAATTGCCAGAGGACAGGATGCTGATGAGCAAGATGTGGTGGGGGTAGGGTGGGGGAAGAGAGAGCCTTGGAAAGATTCTTGGAAGACACTAAACACAACCATGTGGACAATATAAAGGGAAGATTTGGGATAAGGAGACAAAGGACAATTTTTAAGGAGACAAAAGGTAATGCTCAGGTTGAGAAAATATTAACAGGACATGAATGATGGTGGAGACAAACATTTGGTGGAACAAATAGGTAGTTTTAGAAGTCTTGCAATGTATGTTTTTCTAACCATCTTTTGATATTTCCGAGGCAGTGATCAACAGTAGCTTTTTAGTAGGCAAAATGATATGAAGCAAGAGGACATCAGAGAATGATGCAGTTTGAACTGCTTGATTGGCCCAACAAACTGCTGGAGAAATGTAGCAGGTCAGGAAGGAGATGGACAGTCAGCATTTGTGAAGGGATAATCATTTGTGTGCAGCATGGTAGCGTAGTGGTTAGCACAATACTTTACAGTTCCAACGAGCCGGGATCAATTCCCACAGCTGCCTGTAAGAAATTTGTACCTTCTCCTTGTGACTGCATAGGTTTCCTTGGGGTCCTCTGGTTTCCTCCCACAGTCCAAAGACATACCAGTTGGTAGGTTAATTGGTCATTGTAAATTGTCCCGTGATTGGGCTAGGGTTAAGTCAGGGGTTATGGGGCATCGTGGCTCGAAGGGCCAGAAGGGCCAATTCCACACCGTGCGTCAATAAAAAAGGTAAAAAATGGACAGTCAACGTTTCAGGTCGAGACTCTTCATTTGCACTGAAGAACAGAAGGGTCCTTCAGTCCAAATGACAGGAGCCAATATAAAGAGGTGAGTGAAAGGGGTGGATCACAAATCAGCAAGCAATAGGTAGATCCAAGTGAGGAAGGGTTATTGTTAAATGGAAGAAGGAAGCATGGAAGTAGCGACAGCGAATGTAAGGAGATAAATTGTAGCATCAAAGAGCTGCAAAAGATGGAATTAGATGGGAAAGGAAGGTGGACCATGGAATCATATAATGGAAATGGGATCGGCAGATGGAAGCTATGGGGAAAGAGGAGCACGTGAGAGAATTATGCAGGTGATAGGCAGAGATTGGGTGATGGTAGGTGGAGGAAGAAAAAGAAATAGAGTGATTGGGGGCTGAGAAGTCAGTGTAGGAGGAACTGGGTTGATTAGGAGGAAAGAGAAAAGGGACAGAATAGTGGTTTACCTGAAACTGGAGAATTCTATGTTCGTGCTATCAGGCTGCAGACTACACAGGCAGAATATGAAAAGCTGCTCCTCTAGTTTGCATTTAGTCTTGCCCTTGCAGTGGAGGAGACGGAGAACATACTTGTCCATGTGGAAAATGGGTGTGGAATTAAAGTGATTAGCAGCTGAGAGCTCTAGAAAGCCAAGGCAGACAGAGCACAGGTGGTCAGCAAAACTGTCGCCTAGTCTATGCTTGGTCTCACCAACGTAAAGGAGGCCGCATTGAGAGTAGCACATGCAATGAGCAAGACTGAAGGTGATCCACGTGAATCTCTGTCTCACCTCCAACGGTTGCAGGGTAAAGTGCTTGGGGAGGGTAGAGGGGTGGGGGAGATACATGAACCAGGGAATCACAGAGGGAGTGGTTCCTGCAGAAAGCAGAAAGGAGTGGGAAAATGGAGATCTGGCTTGAGCTGGGAAAATGTTATAGCTGGTGTATCACTGGTGTATAGCTGGCATATAGCCTATCAGTTTCGAAAAATGATCTGCTGAATGTATAGGCTTACGGAGTGAAAAGTGAAAAGCTGGAGAACAGCACCCCTGTTCAGTTTAGGAGAAAATGGAATAAAAGTATTCATGTGGGAAATAAAGGAGATGTAAGGTCCATCAATGATAGTAGTGGGAGGGAGGGAACCCCATTTTCCGACTGCACGATAAAGGAAGTGGCACCACCCTACAAGTGGAAACTACCCTACAATTTTATAATTTATGTTTCTAGCTATTGTTACTTTAATCAGTTAATTTTGATCAGGTTGTTAAGATTTCCAGCATTGTGTTTTCAAAATCACTGCTACACCAGTGCCCGTATCCGTGTGTTATGATTAAGATGCATGTAATGTAAATTTCTTACCTCCTGAAGCTGCCCTTTTAATTTTTCCACCTCAGCCAACAATTCTTCCTGCTCTTCTTGCAACCTCTCCAACTGCTGTGTATGCAACTGTCGTAAAGCTTCTAATGATTGCTGATGCTCCTGATCTTGTCGAACAAGCTCCTGCCTCATGTCTTCTAGTCTCTCCTATTCAACAGTGGAAAGTTTTAAGCTGCATTTATTTTGCTTTCTTGTAACTACAGAATTGCATTCAAACATTCCATTACAAAAATCAGCCATTTTACTCTATATGTACAATTTTTAAACAACATTTAGCGTTCTGATACTTAAATATTTTGGGGTGTATGGGGTGTCAGGCAGGGGTAGCACCTCTGGTGGGGGAACATGTCATGTCCTTTTCAAGGCGGTTAGCCCACCTTTGGTCCCCACCTGGCACTCAGTTCTCACTTTGTGGCTCCCCGTAGCTGTTTTCATGCGACAGCGGCCACACCCCGGGCAACGGCTTTGACAAGCCAGCTAAACCAGGTGAGGGTAGCAGACGGGTCTCAAACCCTCGGTGAGATAGGGAGTTGTCTATCCCAGCATGTGAAGACAGACTCCGGTGGATTGAGCGGACGAGACCAGTGTAAGGTCCAACAGTCAAGAAGGCGGTCTCTGCAAGCGTCATGGAACATGTAGAACAGGACAAGACACAGGAGACGTCCTGGTCATCCACTGCGCCTAGTCCCATCTCCAGCCATCTCGACTCTGTCTTGCCACTGGATCCAGATGGGAATTGGGAAGAGAGAGAGAGGCTGACGCTGCGCAACTCTCCCTCACTTAAATCCAAATTACCCGCTAGCCTCGACACCATCATAATGGTGTCAAGTGTTCATTGACGTTGATGATGGACGAATACATAAATATTTTATAGTAAAATACTTTAATGCAACGTAAGTAGTTGAAATTTTACTAGGCTAAGACCTGATATGGACACTTTGTGTTATTCAAGCTAGGCTTCTATGTGCTGAAGTTTAGCAAAGAAGGCTTGATCAAAACATGAGCAGTCTTGACAAGGTGAATGGGAGAGCATGTTCCCTCTTGTAGGAGAATGTAGAAATAAGGTCACTGTTCAAAAAGTAAGGGATCTTGAACTTAAAATAAGAGATTAAGCAATATTTCATTCTCTGAGGGCCTTTGAAACTCCCTTCCTTCAAGGATGATGGAAGCAGAGTCTTAAAATATTTTAAAGAGAGATATAGATAGCTACTTATGAGGAGAGAGTTTTAAGCACAGGTATATAGGATTGTGGGAATGTGGAAGAGTTGAAGTTGAAATTCAGATCAGGCATGCTCGTATTAAATGGTGTAGACCAGGCATAAGGAGCCAAGTGGCATATTTCTTCTCTTGCTGCTAACTAACCCCCTTTTCCACAGGAACAAAACAATTAGAATCACTGCAACTACTTCCATATTCATATCTGAAGTGTAAAGGCATATCAGTCATAAATAGGAGACATTAGGTGTAAAACCCAATCTCCTAATTGAAGTCATGCAATGCAAGGAAATCACATATTATCACAATACAAGACTTCTTTTATGATTTTGTAAGCAGTGTTAAAGTTACCTTAACAACAAAGTATTTCATGCAAGCATATTTTTAAAAAATACAATGGATTCTGGTTAATTGCGTCATAGGTTAATTGGGACAGCCGCTTATTTCAGACACTCTTAAAGAACAAAAAATAATTGAGAAGATAGCCGGGCTTCCCTTCACTTACTTAAGACACTATTCTGCTTAAATGGAATAGGAGACTGGTGCCAAATAGTTTCTAAGTAGCGTCAGCCACGTGCACTTCTATGGCTGTGGACATCACCACGTACTCGAGTGAAAAGTTTTTTAAATAGTGTTAGTTGCGTGTGCTTATGTTAAAAAAGCAGCCACTGTTTGTTTCTGATAGTTGGCAAGAAATAAGCAGTAAGACAATTTAAAACCGTTTTGCTTACTGCAGATTCCATTATTCAGGCTTAGAGGTGCCAGAAATTGCCTAGAGTGAAAATGAAACTATTTCACTACTTCAACAAGTTACCATCTATGAAGAATTTGAAGGTATTGACAATCATCTTGAATGTTACAATGAAAATGAATATTTTGAGGATGAAATCATCAGCAGCATTCTATGAAGGTAGTCCATTATCTGCACCAGGTGTCTGAGCTGGTTCCTTTGCAATCAAAGGAACACGACAGTATACCTGGATGAATTCCTCCGTTGATAGGTACTAGGAACTATACACAGTATTATAGTACTGTAATAATATTGTTAGTGTTCTTATTTGTTCTGTATTTCACTTAAATAGATAATTTGTGACTCAGTTTGACTTTTTTTTTTATATACTTCTTTAAACTATTTCCATGAAACTTTTGCTAATTGAGGCAACCACTTATTAGGGCCAAATTCAGAGGTGTCCCAGTTAACTGGAGTCCACTGTATAGCATTTCCAAAAATGACAATATATAAGCTCATCTACACTTAATGCCATAAAAATTATTAAAGGGAAAATCTGGACGCAGCAAGGACAAATTGTGTTACCAATATTTTATAAGAACATAAAGACCTAAAACATATAACATTGCTTACTCAAAAAGAGGAGTCATGCAAGATACAAGTATAATAAAGTCTCACTGACCAATAACACAAATAGGGAATGGAATACGAAATTAAACAATCTGAAACAGATGCAGCTTATGTAGTAATAATTTCTGTAGTTAGGGTTGTAAGTATGTTTTAATATTTGCTGATCTGACTTGTACTATTATGTAAATACAAGTGCTAGAGAGCAACCAGTTCATAGTTTTTATTATTTGCATCACAGAAGCTGGAACTTACCTGTGCAACTTCTTGGTTCTCGAATTCACTATCTTCCATTTTATATTCCAAGCTTATTTCTTTTAGACTGGAATTACCTGCAGCATAAGAATCCCTCAACATTTCTTGTTCAGCTTTCAGAAATTCTTCCTGTAAAGCAGTTTCTGATATCACATCACATGTTCCCAATTTATATTTAATCCTGAAATCTTGCATTTGCCTCTGAATAGAAAGAATTTCAGCATTCTTCTGTTTGAGTGTTTCCTGAAGCTCCTCCTTTTCTTTTGAAAACAATTCTTCCATTTGTTTTCTCTCTGCATCAAACTGAAACTGCAGATCTTGTTTGAGAGTACATTCCACTTCTTTCTTCCATTCTTCATCACTCACTTTGCTTGTATTAGGCTCTTCTTCCACATCCTTTCGCACCCTCGCCATCTCGGTCTGTTGAGCAAATCGTACAGACATCTGAACAATTACCTGCAAAGAAATAAGCCAAGGTCAGATAAACTTCTATTTTAACTTATACTAAAGCACACTGATGTCAACATTTCAGTCATTTAAAACTATTAAAGTGGTGATACTATTAAGAAACATCACAAACAGTGAAGCACCTGCCAATTGTTATTTGAAAGAGAAATATGATTGTATTGTTAGGGTTTGAATTTAGTGAAAAGAGCAGTTAATTGTTATTTGCAGTTACATCACGGTTAAATTTAGCCTTAAATGAAGCTGGCATACTTTGGCAATTTCTTCCTGCATCTGTTCTTCATATTGCTTTTCCAGACGACGTACAGAATAAGCAACTTCCTTATTTTCTTCGGTCCCTTGTAATGAAACTTCTGTAAGGATTTCATTCAAACTTTGGACACTTGAAATAGGCTCCCCACCAGCAAATTTGTCCGACTCATCTCCACCTCCTTTTCTGTCTGGACCATAACACGTTACCATAGACTGTATTCGTTCCGGCTTTTGATGGTATTTCACTTCCAAACCATGCAATGTCTTTGTCAAATTTTGTTCCTGTTGCAGAAGCTCTTGATGATCCATGTGCCTTGGTTGCTCCTGAATGCTGTTCACGTTCAACTCAACCTAGGAAAAATATACATCATTACACTTATAATCTACATATTCTGTTGGGAGTTTTTGTAGGAACAAATTTAATGCTGTATGGAAAATACACACAGAAGTATTATGCATACTTCAGAGTATGGCAACATACACAAAATGACTACGCCTTTATTTCTTCTACCAAAGTGCATGGCCATACA